>NC_092228.1:18910468-19570468 GCF_036320965.1 Panulirus ornatus
ACTATGAGTGTAATAAGGGGATTCCCAAAGAAGAGTTTCTCAATGTAGCCAATATCAGAATCTCTATCGCTACTTAATTGGCACAAGAGTGAGTAAGATGATAGGATGAGAAAATGAACTGCAAAATTACATGAAAATAATCTACAAAAGAGTAGAAGAGAACCTGATGGGATTTGATAAAGAGTAACAAGCACGTATGTTTTGGAGTGGTTAACAATATATATAAGAATGTCCTTACAAAGGCCTAACAAGAAAAGACATAGAGAATAAAAGGTCAAGGACCATAATTTAAAGTCTTGAATTCAAAGATCACATTGACAAGATAGTACTATCAAGCAAAATACTGTTATGAGAGGTACGATAATGACAACAATCACAAGTTGAGAGCTAATAAAAAAGTTCAGTACTATTAAGCCAAATACTGTTATCAGAGGTATGATAATGACAACATTCACAAATTGAGACAGACTTAATGAAAAAGTTTAATGTATACATAAGAAGTACATTTGAATGCAGCAGTTTTGCACAGCTACCATTCAAACAAATGGAAATATTCAAGTCTAAGAAAATTGAGAAACACTTCATAAACAATATGAACTCTCATGATAGGACAAAAGAACCTCAACTAAACAGTCTAGAGCTAAAAAGAGAAATATATATTTTTACTTATGTATTATACTTAATCGCTATCTCCTGCATTAGCGAGGTGGAGCAAGGAAACAGACGAGGCGTGGCCCAACCCACCCACATATACATATATACATAAATGCCTATACATGCACATATACATACATGTACATACACAGACATATACATATATTCACAAGTACATGTTCATACTTGCTGCCTTCATCCATTCCCATTGCCACCCCGCCACACATAAAATAACATCCCCCCTCCAGTGAGGAAAAAAAAAAAAAAAAAAAAAAAAAAAAAAAAAAAAAAGCCACATTTGTTCACACTCAGTCTTTAGCTGTCATGTGTAATGCACCAGAACCACAGCTCCCTTTCCACATCCAGGCCCCACAGACCTTTCCATGGTTTACCACAGACGTTTCACATGTCCCAGTTCAATCCATTGACAGCACGTTGACTCCAGTATACCACATCGTTCCAATTCACTTTATTCCTTGCACGCCTTTCACCCTCATGTATGCTCAGGTCCCGATTGTTCAAAATCTTTTTCACTCCATCCTTCCACCTCCAATTTGGTCTCCTGCCTCTCCTTCTTCCCTCCACCTCTGATACATATATCCTCTCTATCAATCTTTCCTCACTCATTCTCTCCATGTGTCCAAACCATTTCAACATACCCTCTTCTGCTCTCTCAATCACACTCTTTTAATTACCACCTATCTCTCTTACCCTTTCATTACTTAACTAAACCACCTCACACCACATATTGTCCTCAAACATTTCATTTCCAACACATCCACTCTCCTCCACACAACCCTATCTATAGCCCATGCCTCGCAACCATATAACATTATTGGAACCACTATCCATCAAACATACCCATTTTTGCTCTCCAAGATAACGTTATTGCCTTCCACACATTCTTCAACTCTCCCAGAACATTCACACCACCTCCACCCTGTGACTCACATCCACTTCCATGGTTCCATCTGCTGCGAAGTCTACTTCCACATATCTAAAAACACTTCACTTCCTCCAGTTTTCCTCCACTAAAACTTACCTCCCAATTAACTTGTCTCTCAACCCTACTGAACCTAATAACCTTTGTCTTATTCACATTTACTCTCAACTTTCTTCTTTCACACACTTTACCAAACTCAGTCACCAGCTTCTACAGTTTCTCACCCAAATCAGCCACCAGCAAAAAACACAGACTCACTTCCTAAGCCCTCTCATCTGTAATAGACTGCATACTTGCCCCTCTCTCCAAAATTCTTGGATTCACCTCCCTAACCAACCATCCATAAACAAATCAAACAACCATGGAGACACCATGCACCCCTGCTACAAACCAACATTCACTGGAAACCAATCACTTTCCTCTCTTCCTACTCATTAACATGCCTTCCATACTTGGTAAACCTTTTCACTGCTTCTAGCAACTTCCCTCCCACACTATATACTCTTCAAATCTTCCACAAAGCATCTCTATCAACCCTATCATGTGCCTACTCCAGATCCATAAATGCTACAAACAAATCCATCTGTTTTTCTAAGTATTTCTCACATACATTCTTCAAAGCAAACACCTGATCCACACATCCTCTATATGAAAACATATGCAAATAGAAGGCCACAAGAAAAAAAAAATCGGAGTTATTCATGATTCTGTGGATGCAGTAAAGCTGTTCTATTAACTGGGTCTTCAAATTGGAAGAGATATTGTGGTTGGAGCAATGAACTTGGAATGGAACTGCACATTTCCATGAAATATGATGAGCACAGAATGAGCATCAGGCTGACCCTAGAATCTTATATGAGAGATTTTGATAGGTGTGGAGATAAAACTATGGACAAGCCAAAATGAGACAGTAGAACAGATGAAAATTCAGAAACATAAGGAAAGGATACGTAAGATAGATAAATAAATAAACTAGGAAAAATTAAGGCTACATAAGCTGTCTTGAAAATATTTGATTGAGATGACAGAGAGAAAAAAGATAGACAGAGGAAAGTATGTGCAACATTAATAGTACAAATGATCTTAGTGAAGGATCAAGAAAAAACAGAATGAATAACAGGAAAAGGGAAGACAAGAAAAAATATGAGTTGAGGGGCTGGAACCATGGAAAATTACATACACTAAAGTACATACACAAAGTGAGGGTACTGAGACTGAAGGATGAATATCAAAAGAAGGTAATGGGGCTGAAGCACAGAGTCCATAGGTAAATGCTAGGGTTGAAAGTGAGATACCAAGACTAAGTGCTAGTGTTGAGGAATGGAGGGAACAAGTAATTCTTGAGAGTGAGAGCTAAAGATCAAGGGAAACTTGAGGCTGAAAATACAGAAAACTGCAGAGTAAAATCAAAGATTATATTCTACATCAAAGTTTTTATGTGGAAGATGTGTTAATAACATGATAGGTAAGGCTAAAATTTTGATACCATACTGTATGAGGGCAAAAATGGCACTACTTGGAAGAACCAGGAACACTAAAGGGAGCAAAATCTAGCAAGAGACAGGTAGCTTGCCAATGAATGGATTAGGCGAAATTTACAAGAAACACTGATATAAGAGGGAGAGTGATGGTGATGATTTGGAATGGAAGAGAACTGCAACCTAACAAAAGTAAGAGGTGAGAGAAATGAGAGAAAGAATTATGGTAAGAAAACAATAAAAGAAAATAAACATGGTAATACAGAGTACGAAAATATAAGAAAAAAAAAACATATATTGTAGTTCTCTTTCCACAACCTACATCTACATTGCTGCACATCCCAGTGGAAGCTTTCATATTGTACTCTTCTGCATTACCTTGTACCATTTCATCAAATTCTCTCAACATCTTATCTAACTTCTTAGAAACTAAATCAAACTTTCATTCTTTACATTCTTGACTTTCATAACTACCAAATACTCTGAAAAGCTTTCACCTAAACCTTTCAGAGAATGCACACCATGCACACTACATATCAAGTTGTGTTGCATCAGAAATGCATATTTTACAATCTTGTTTACTTTGTCTTACCTGTACCTGTACCATAGGTGCTCATGAACATCTTTATCCTAATAATATGAAATTGCAATACTCGAACTTGCTCATGCACATATTCAGTGTGGTCTAGAATTGTTATTTGCACTTGGTACCTCATAATTTTCTCACTCCAACTACTCTCTTCCCTATCCATCCATATAAGTCACTCATCACAAATTCCTCTCCTCAAACTACATACTCAACTACATACTCATCTCTTCTAATCACATTTCCCCCTAAAAGATATCTTCAAATTCCTCTTCATTCTCAAAAATGCAACTATTAGTCACTCCAAGCCTATCAAACACATGAATTTTTTAACAAATAACTGTAATCAAACATCTTTTTCAAATGCTCATTCATTCTCCATCAATGCTCCTACACTTTCATCTCATAACATCTGCTTCATTTTGCATGCCTGATCTTTCCTCCTTCCTGCTACTGCAACTTTGGTCCAATTACTTCTCAACCTTTTCTCAATCATACCCTTCCTTTCTTACTTGTTCATAGTTTCCTGCCTTAGCAAGGTAGTGTCAGTAACAGATGAAGAAAAGACTCAATTGCTCAACTTTAATCTCTAGTTGTCATGTGTAATGGACTGAAACCACAGCCTCTTATCTACAACCAAGCCTCACAGACCTTTCTGTGGTTTCCTCCAGATGCTTCATATACTCTGTTCATACAAACCTAATATATCTAAACTATCCTTCCTTAAAGTGTATATTGTATAGCTTCCATTCTCTTACATTCTTCATTCATTCCATTTATTCCACTCAACCATATAAACCTATACCTTAAAAGCAAATGGAAGAATGCCACTTTTGTCCATGGCAATATGCCTATTCATGGGGATCAATTTGCAGAATTGGAGTACCCAACCCCTTGGGCAAGGATGCCTAACCTGCTAAAGTGTGTTTTCCTTCATTTCTCCATAAAAAAAAAACATAATTCACAATAACATATCATGAAGCTGCTAAAATACTATAAAAAATATTGTGAAGGTGCTGGGTCAAACCATTAATTCTTAATAATTTAATATGACCCAAAATTCCCTCATACTTGGTTCCCTTAACAGGTCTGATTCTCCACCTCTTTCTGTTAACCAAAAAATGACTTCTGAACACCTGAAAGGCTAATTCTTCCTAAAGAGAAGAGATGGCCAGTGACTAAGAGAAGTAAGAGAGCCCTGTTCTCTTTGGTGAACAATAATGTACATTACAGTAACATCCCAACAGAACAATAATGTACATTACAGTAATATCCCATTAATAAACTGTAGGTAAACCAACTGTATGTGTGTAGGGACAGGATAACCTTTTACAAAACAATACTTACTTCCGCCTGGACTAGATAAAAAACTTACCTAGCATTTCAAAATCTGTATCATATACAAAAACAAGCTACTAAAAAATTCCACTAAAGAAAGCATTTAAGAGTAAAGAGGGGAAGGAGGGATGGGAAAAAAATTGCTTACTGGCTTTTTTTGTATGGAAAAATACTTTTTGACAAATTTAAAAACCTGTTGCCTTCCTAACATGAGTCAACCAATGACAGTAAAGCCAAATGGAATCCATTTGTGAAACTCTGGAGCTTACAGTAGAAACAAAATGGGTAGTAGCATGGTCGCAAGAGTGTCTGGTGGTCTCAAGCAGTTCTAGACTCATGTAATGGTTGACAAAATTGATGGCAAAGTTCTACGGCCCTCAAAGAATAATTTCCTGCACTGAGAGGTTGCTCACATAGGTTACAATGGAGGCAACCTTTCCGTTATTGTGGGCACATGCATTCAAGTTAAGCTGGACCATCAGGATGAGGTATTTGATAAGTGTATCAATGTTCTTTCTGACAAATTAAGATGTAAGGAAGGACAGATAAAAAAGTGATCTCTAGAACAGTTGATTGTGGAATCCACACTAGCTTTCAAGGTGCCTAATGGATAGAGACTGATGAATATCCCTCTCCTTTCAGATGCAAGTAATACCATTCAGTTCTTGATGAAAACTGAGAAATGAGCTTCCTGTGAAGAGGCATGGCATGAATCATACTCACACAATGCCATCAGGCTGAAGGCAGTCAGAAAGAAGGTCTTGTGGGATATGGGTTCTGTGGTAAAAGTGCATCAGAAGGTACTGGATTGTAGATCTAAGACCTTCTTAAGGGATTATGTAGCTTAAAAAGAGGTAGAGCTTAATCCTACTGAAGGAAAAAGCTTGTCATTCAAGTGACTAATAAGATTAATTCCACACAACTGAAAGGGGTTCTTTAAGGTATGCCCCAAGCATAGGTGACCATACGGCAGAGGTCATCTTGACTGACGTTAAGTCCCATATCTCTTCTACTAAACTTTTATTCCATCAATCATGGTATGACATCTCATGTATTGATGCCTGTTGCATCAAAGATAAATCAGTCTCCCCTTCTCACAAATCTAATTCTCATTTCATTTCCATTCATCAACTTTGCAAAGATGTTACTCTTACTGTCATGAATGCCTTCATACAGGAAAGTGTGCTGTTTTGTCTTCTACCAATAAATCTCTTTGTCCTTCACCAAAAACATCTCCAACAGATTGTTTAGTTTTATTCTAATCAACTTTTCCTCTACTTTTCAGACTTGATCAATGTACTGCTAACTCTTCCACTCTTAAAGTTGCTCCTTTCAGCACTTTATCACTATTTAACTATCTTGGATAACTTCACATCTAGTCCTCCCCCAGCCATCTCCTCCCAGTGAATTACAACTGTCTCCTATGAACAAGGTTTTCCAATTACTATCCCAGCTATAGGTAAGCAAGGAATATGGTCCACATGGCAAGGTAGACTTCCTCTGAATTAGCTGTTTCCTCAGTCTAAAAACCTATGCTTTCCATTCTTGGCAACATGCCTTGGTGCTGCCCATCCCTGAGAATGGATATAATTCTAACCTTTCCATCCATTGTGTCACTACAACTACTTCTGTCCTGAAAGTCCTTGAAACTTTTATTTGGCTATCTATCTATGTTTGTCCTAAAGCCCCTTTCTAAGAATGGGTACTGGAGTTATCCAGAACCTCCTTTCCAGTAGCTCCTGCTGCCTAAGGTTGTGCTAATTCCAGTAGCAGGTAAATGACAGACTCCTTTGGAATGAGGAGTTTTTCCAAGAGACTGTACTTTCAATGACAAAGCCTCGTTAAGGTGACTTTTTATTTGTGGTGTGACCTAATGCAGGCAAAGTCTGGTAACACCACATCTTTTTCCCTTCTTTAAAATCACAGTACAGCCTTTGCAGTGCAACACCTTCCAATGATTTTTCCTATGTGGCTTACCACTGGACTGCCTCTCTCAAGGATTTTAGTCCATCTTCTGTCATGGCACTTGACATCTCCAAACCATTTGACAAGATGTCGTACAACTGAGAGGATGTTTAGCACTAATGTGCAAATAAATCTAATGCAATAAAGTTGTAAGTATAACATATAAAATGGCTATCTATGGTCGGCACTCAATACACTACAGATCTTAATCCTTCTTTCAGAACTGCCATCTGTATTTCAATGGTAATAATATCATTATCATACAGTTGCTAACACTAAAAGAGAATAGTATACATCAAGAGCCAACATCACTTGCTATCATTATCTAATCAGAGAAACTGTTCCCTCCACATTCTTATGCAATACTCCCTGCCATATCTATGTACCTAGCTATGACTTAAGTGCCTGCAACTCAAATGGAAGACATCATTGCTCATCTAAACAGACCAATGACTGGAAACATCCATGACAAACAAGAAATACAACTTACAAAAACAGATAATGCAAATACAGGAGCAATCACAGGAGGAATAATCTGGGCTTCTCTTCATGTAAAAATTCAACATCTAATGCTGGATCCAGGTGATTCCATTTCACTGCTGCCATGCTTCTTCTAAATGGCTAACATTCCTGCCACAAGAGAATGAAAATACTCTCCTACTGCTTTAAAAAAAAGGGGAAAAAAGGCTTTGTTTCTGACTAAACAGCCATCTACTTCGTTATCTTTATATCACCAATGAAAACTGTTATGGAAGCTCAGCAACATTTACCTTCATAAGTTATGCCTCTTCCTTGTCCTTTGCAGATACCAAAGTGAAATCTAATTATGTGACACAAACTGAAGCCGTTCTTTTTCATATATATTGGATATCTTAGGATAATGTTTCCATCTTTTAATGGAGTTTGTTTCACAAAAAGTCTAATGTTTGCAAATTCTATGAAACCTGTCTCCAAAATAAACTGTCCCAACAGTGTCCATAAAAAGCCTTATCTGCCTCCCCTATACATTTTCAAGGGCGATGCCACACTTGCATTCTATTACTCTGTCATCTCTCCTTTGGCCTTGATTACCATCTGCAGACATCTGGGCATGGAATTAACAAGGTTCCTGTAGCACTTTAAGTCCATGTTTTGGTTTCACAGGGTCTTGATCTCCTGAATGTGGGTGGTGAGGTATTGCAGAAAGCAGCCGCCTGATTGTGCATTTTGAGTGCCCTCTGCACTTCGACATTTCAAATGTATCCACATTTTCTACCTTCAAAAGTGAGAATTCAGGCTTTCTCCTCCTTCAAAAGGTAAAAGCTAACCACCCTGAAGCCCCGATGAAAGAAATATAGTGCCCATAAGTGAAATTCCCAAAATGCAGTTGCAGGCTGAAAGAGCAAAGAAAGAACAATGTTCCCTCAGCAACCATATGTACAATGATTTCACCATGAGAGCATCATATGCATGTACCAACTATAAACTCCATCCATGTATAGCCTCTAAAAGTACATGGTGGGGAGGACAAGGCTTTTGCAGACATCATACTGACAATTCTACATACATGACTAGTTGCAGCTATTTTATGTTTTCTGATATCCTATTGGACCAGCAACAAAACTGACACTTTTATTTACCATGTGATGATAACACAATTTCATTTATTCAAGTCACACTATGATAAGGCTAAACTAACTCACAATGCTCACATTTCTGTTTGGTTGATAACATTATTATTCTCTGCTGCTATGTGTAATGCACAGATGACTATCTTAAGCTTATCTGGAAAAGTTTAAGCTAAGCTTTCTATTTATCAATTCTGTGCAGCACCTGGCAACCCTATCCCCTCCCCCAAGGGAGGTAAGAGAAATGGAAAAACGAATGTCTGATTTTTTTTAAATATAAGCTTTAGAAAATATAAAATACAACTTAATAATCATGAAACAATGACAAAATGAAAATGAAAAATATAAACTCACCTAAAGGCTGTAGAAAGTTAACAACAGCCCAAATGGTGGTAATGGGTAACTGATATAGCTGCATACATGTTTACATTCTGTCCACTGACAAAACCAGCATATCTAGAATCCCATGGGGTCACCAATGCATGTGTACACTACCACTGTTTGAATACCTGATACACATCACCTAAAGTGGAAAGAAAGAGGCACAGACAAAGGGCTGAATCAACCAAGGAGTTGCCACCTGATCTCTTCTAAGACCAACTCCCTTTAGGTGTGCATCAATGTTTGACTTGGAAGCCATTCGTCAGTGAATGAGAAGTAGGACCTTGTAGCTCTAAGAGTACAGTACATATTCCTGAGGTGGAAAAAAATGTATAAAATGAATGATGCATCAAATTGGGCTGATCCACATATGAGAACTCCAACATCAGATGTCTTGATGTTCAATGAAATGTAGACTGAATGAAGATCAATGTTTGGCATCTTTGTCTCCTCCTTGTGGACAGGATGACCCTTTATGAAGTCTATAAATTCAGTAATACGGATGGGACTTCCATGTATCCAACAGAAATCCTTTGCGTTACAAAGCTTGTATAGTAATGGACTCTTTAACTCCTTTGGTATTCCCTCAAACAAAATGAACAGATTAGTTTTTAATAATGTCTGATTAACTATTTCTCTGTATTTAAAGCAACTTCTAAAATAATGAAAACTGCAAGAATGTGGATTAAGGTAGTCTCTCTCAAAACAAATACCTTAACCAGACCTCTCTCATAGTAAAAGAAAAATTTTACCTCATCACTTTGAATCCAATTGCCCTTTTACTTCCATGAAGTGAAACTGGTCCAGATGACATCTTACATAGCCTGTCACAGATACGGCACTTGATCCAACAGAAGCTGGTAACCATCTAACTACCAAACAACAAAAGTATAAACAGTTAGGTCTGTCTATGTACTCTGCCCATGCAATGGACTGAAGCCCAGGCCAGTAGACATAAGTCAGCAAAGTAGCCAACTACACCTATGAGGTACATTTTGGAAGGATATTGTAGAGGCACACAGATAGATGAGGTTAGCATTCCAAAATCAGGCGACAGTGAAGGGAAAGTAAGATGATTCCCTACAGACTTACTGATTCCCGTGGAGAAGCATTTTAAGGTTGCGAGAGACCTAAAGAGGCATCCCTGCTTCCATTCTGAAAAGTGATATACACATAGTACCAATCTGTGTGCAGCTGAGCTCCATGGACCTTGTTAGTTATACTGCTGAGGAGAGTGTACTTTAGCCCTTCTATGCTGCGTGAGTTGGACAAATATTCCATCTCTATCCCTATGAGTGGCAATCCATACAGCTAAACCATGGAGGAAAAATCCAATCCTTGCTCTGCTCCTACTTCTGGTCCTACTTTTAGAAGTGATAATACATGTGAGGATGATTACAAGCCCTCTCACTCACACCACTCTTGGTCAATTTCTTTGACATAGAGGAGATACATTGATGGTATTCCTTCCCTCCTGTCTAAGATGAAAAACACAGATAAATAGGTGCAATATGAAGACAATTCCAGAGACTATTGAAATGGTAAGTGCAGAGCAGAGAACTGATTGGTTGTATTCATTTGTATATGTTCCAGCTTTGGATTTGTGATGTAAGCCCTCTTCCAAAGGGAGATTAAAGAATGTACTGTTTCATAAAAGGTGAATCTGACCTTACAGCTAGGAACTGGATCATCCTCAGGCCATCAATGTGATATCCTGATATTTACCCATAAAGAGAACAGGGAGCTCTTAATCTCTTTTGTTCACTGGCTGATCAGTGTTAGGAAAAAATTCAGTCAAGGATCATAAAGTCATATAATCTAACTTTCAGATATGTAATTTTTGGCAATTTTGAAACCTATGGTTGATAAAGGGATTCATTCAGTAGTATCAGAGAAAAAATACAGAATAAATGACATATTTTAAATGATTTTGAAACACAGTCACCATGACAAATTTTTTCCTTAGCATAAATCTTATGATACTGTAATGCCTAACATTGTTTACATATTACATATATAGATTGAACACAGATCTGACCACTGACTTGTGACTTCCAAATCTGGTAAACAAGGTGATTCTCTATTCAACTGACATAAAATTAAAGTTATTTACAGATAGTGAATAATAGAATATTAACAAGCTATGGAGAAATAACTGTTTCAATGTGACAGTTAAAAAACAATGACATTAAGGATATAAGAGAAACAAAACACCCACCACCATTAAAATATTACATGCAAAATCTAGAATATACACCTACCCTACAGACACCCGTAACCTAGGTGTCAAGCATACTGTGCTGCATGCAAAAAAAGTTAGTATAAGAGATTAGTAGAGTTCCATGCTAAAAAATGAACAAATAAACATAACCCATATAATTATGCTATAATACATTCAATATGAATCTTATAAAACAAAAACTATCAAATTTCTATATTACCTGTTTCCAAATATGGAACACTATTTCTCTTAATCTAACAACTGTAGCCTCTTCCTTATATCTTCCTGATTGTAAAAATCCATAAATAAATGGATGCAACAATAAATTATGTGATTCATTCTCCAAAATATACACACACACAGTAGCACCAAGGAGCTATAACCCAAGAGATTTACAGGAGGTGATGTGGAGGAGCCCTTATAATAGACATCAGTTGATAAGGAAAGTTAAGAAAAACGAAATCAGAAAAGCAAAGAAACAAATGCCTTAGAGAGTGATTCTAGAGGGATGCTGTAAATAAGATGAAGACTAGCACACGAGGACAACACACTGGCCTTTCCTTACTTACATATTTAAGTAAAAACTACACTTTGTTTAATCCTGAGGGATTCACCAACAACACTGTGCTTATGTATGAAACATGTAAAATATGAAGCCAAGTTCGGGAAAGAAAGGACACCCTTTGATATCTCCCCTATACATGGCACATACACTCATCCATCAATGTCAATGTGTCCAATATAATATTTCTTATATATTCATATCTTAAACACCACCAGTGTGCCTGTGATCCTGTTCTCATACCAAGAGCTGTAAGGCATGTCAACCTCCAGCCCACTCTCAAAAGCAGTCCAAGCCAACACAAATACTCTATATGTAATACATCTTTCTGGGTAGTCTTTCATACTCTTGAATGCAAATTCATCATTTCATAAATGGAGAAAAAATACATAAATGTGCATGTGAACACTGCAGCCAATACCAAGGTTTAAGGGTTAAGCAGGCCTATAAACATGTAAAAAAACAGAAGTTTAAAGGAGTGTCAAAGTATAACATTTACTTTTTCCTTTTCGCCTTAGAAATATTTTCTATGGAGTTTCTGTTTTGCTCAGGAAGCTAGCCATGTCCACCAGGTGGGACAAAAGGTCAATGAGTGCAGCAATTTATATGTGTCTCTGTGAGGTGACTGCAACACAATTTAGGAGTAAGCATTAGTTGTCCTCATCATGGAAGTTGCAACTTGGGCATGCAGGGTCTTGAATTGGTATTTGTAATGTTGGAGACATGGAGATATATATTTTGTCAGTGTTATTTCTGTTGGGAGTGAGGAGACTTGTGAATATAAGCTTTTGAAGTATACAGCAGGGGTAACTTTTTTTTCTATTTGGGGTTGATGGTTTATGGAGTGGTTTGGATGGGATGGAACTAGTGCTCAAGCAAAGAACTGAGTACTGAGCTACTTGAGGTGCGATTATATTCGCAAGATTTTTGTTTCACTGTGTAGGTGTCTAGCACTTGTGGTTACTATGCAGCTGAATGCATTACTTAGTGTGGTGTGAAGATTTGTTATATTCCCTTCTGACAAGGTGGAGGACCAGGCAAGGGAGGCATAATTTAGGGTGAACTGGATGACCTGTCCAATACTAGAGTCAGTTAGTGTTCTGCTTTTGTGTTGGTAAAGGGATGGAAAGTTGTATGCATCTTTTGTAATGCTAAGAATAGTTAGTGATGGGAGGGTGCAGGTTGGATTGATGTCTGTTTGGGGTCAAAATGGTGGATGAATGAACCATTAATCCAATTGTGTAATGTAGCATTACTTGTTTGTTTTGCTCCTGTGGTGTGAAGGTGATGTGATATTTGCATATGAGAAGACCTTCATGCTGTACTCTGCAGGTTGTACTAGGAGATCATTAAGGAAAAGATTGAAGAGGGTTGCAGAAAGAACAGCCCCTTGGGGAACTCAACTAAAGAGCTTAAGGGTTTCAAAGGTAAAGCCTTTGTGAGTGACTGTGGCTTGGTGGTTAACAATGGATATGGCCTATCATCTTTTGTCATTCTTGTGGAGGGTGGTGTCTAGCCAATTCTGAACAGACAGGTATGCAATGGTTAGGTGAGACAGAGAAGGTAAAGGAAGAAGGAGCAGGGGGATACTGATTTTTTGATAGGGGACACCATTAAATTCCTGGGAATACTGATGGATGGTTCATTCATACAAGGGAGAATGATTTGGTAAACAGAGAAGAGGTAGTAAAAGCTTTGTGGAAGATGAAAGCCGGCAAGGCAGCGGGTTTGGATGGTATTGCAGTGGAATACATTAAAAAAGGGGTGACTGTGTTGTTGACTGGTTGGTAAGGATATCTAATGTACGTACGACTCATGATGAGGTGCCTGAGGATTGGCGGAATGCATGCATAGTGCCATTGTACAAAGGCAAAGGGGATAAAGGTGAGTGCTCAAATTACAGAGGTATAAGTTTGTTGAGTATTCCTGAGAAATTAGATGGGAGGGTATTGATTGAGAGGGTGAAGGCATGTACAGAGCATCAGATTGGGGAAGAGCAGTGTGGTTTCAGAAGTGGTAGAGGATGTGTGGATCAGGTGCTTGCATTGAAGAATGTATGTGAGAAATACTTAGAAAAGCAAATGGACTTCTATGCATTTATGGATCTGGAGAAGGCATACGATAGAGTTGATAGAGATGCACTGTGGAAGGTATTAAGAATATATGGTGTGGGAGTCAAGTTGTTAGAAGCAGTGAAAAGCTTTTATCGAGGATGTAAAGCATGCGTACGAGTAGGAAGAGGGGAAAGTGATTGGTTCTCAGTGAATGTTGGTTTGCGGCAAGGGTGCGTGATGTTTCCATGGTTGTTTAATTTGTTTATGGATGGGGTTGTTAAGGAGGTGAAAGCAAGAGTTTTGGAGAGAGGGGCAAGTATGCAGTCTGTTATGGATGAGAGAGCTTGGGAAGTGAGACGGTTGTTGTTCGCTGATGATACAGCGCTGGTGGCTGATTCGGGTGAGAAACTGCAGAAACTTGTGACTGAGTTTGGTAAAGTGTGTGAAAGAAGAAAGCTGAGAGTAAATGTGAATAAGAGCAAGGTTATTAGATACAGTAGAGTTGAGGGACAAGTCAACTGGGAGGTATGTTTGAATGGAGAAAAACTGGAGGAAGTGAAGTGTTTTAGATATCTGGAGTGGATTTGGCAGCGGATGGAACCATGGAAGCGAAAGTGAATCATAGGGTGGGGGAAGGGGCGAAAGTTCTGGGAGCGTTGAAAAATGTGTGGAGGGCGAGAACATTATCTCGGAAAGCAAAATTGGGTATGTTTGAGGGAATAGTGGTTCCAACAATGTTATATGGTTGCGAGGCATGGGCTATAGATAAAGCTGTGTAGAGGAGGGTGGATGTGTTGGAAATGAGATATTTGAGGACAATATGTGGTGTGAGGTGGTTTGATCGAGTAAGTAATGAAAGAGTAAGAGAGATGTGTGGTAATAAAAAGAGTGTGGTTGAGAGAGCAGAAGAGGGTGTTTTGAAATGGTTTGGTCACATGAACAGAATGAGTGAGGAAAGATTGACCAAGAGGATATATTTGTCAGAGGTGGAGGGAACGAGGAGAAGTGGGAGACCAAATTGGAGGTGAGTGATCGGGGCCTGAACATGCAGGAAGGTGAAAGGTGTGCAAGGAATAGAGTGAATTGGAACGATGTGGTATACCGGGGTCGAAGTGCTGTCAATGGATTGAACCAGGGCATGTGAAGAGTCTGGGGTAAACCATGGAAAGTTTTGTGGGGCCTGGATGAGGAAAAGGAGCTGTGGTTTCAGTGCATTATTACATGACAGCTAGAGACTGAGTGTGAACGAATGTGGCCTTTGTTGTCTTTTCCTAGCGCTACCTCACGCACATGCAAGGGAGGGGGTTGTTATTTCATGTGTGGTGGGGTGGTAATGGGATTGAATAAAAGCAGACAGTATGATTTATATACATGTGTATATATGTATATGTCTGTGTGTATATATATATATGTATACGTTGATACGTTGAGATGTATAGGTATGTATATTTGCGTGTGTGGACTTGTATGTATATACATGTGTATGTGGGTGGGTTGGGCCATTCTTTCGTCTGTCTCCTTGCGCTACCTCGCTAACGCGGGAGACAGCGACAAAAGTAAAATAAATAAATAAACACATTCAACAAACCTTCAAAATACTCACTCCATCTCCTTCTCACATCACCACTATGTGTTATTACCTCCCCATTAGCCCCCTTCACCAATGTTCCCATTTGTTCTCTTGTCTTATGCACTTTATTTACCTCCTTCCAAAACATCTTTTTATTCTCCCGAAATTTTAATGATACTCTCTCACCACAACTCTCGTTTGCCCTCTTTCTTACCTCTCGCACCTTTCTCTTGACCTCCTGCCTCTTTCTTTTATACGTCTCCCAGTCATTTGCACTATTTTCTTCCAAATGCCTTTCTCTTCTCTTTCACTAATAATCTTACTTCTTCATCCCACCACTCACTACCCTTTCTAATCTGCCCACCTCCCACACTTCTCATGCCACAAGCATCTTTTGCGCAAGCCATCACTGCTTCCCTAAATACATCCCATTCCTCCCCCACACCCCTTCCGTCCTTTGCTTTCACCTTTTTCCATTCTGCACTCAGTCTCTCCTGGTACTTCCTCACACAAGTCTCCTTCCCAAGCTCACTTACTCTCACCACTCTCTTCACCCCAACATTCTCTCTTCTTTTCTGAAAACCTCTACAAATCTTTACCTTCGCCTCCAAAAGATAATGATCAGACATCCCTCCAGTTGCACCTCTCACCACATTAACATCCAAAAGTCTCTCTTTCACGTGCCTGTCAATTAACACATAATCCAATAATGCCCTCTGGCCATCTCTCCTACTTACATAGGTATACTTATGTATATCTCTCTTTTTAAACCAGGTATTCCCAATCACCAGTCCTTTTTCAGCACACAAATCTACAAGCTTTTTACCATTTCTATTTACAACACTGAACGCCCCATGTTCAACAATTACTCCCTCTACTGCCACATTACTCACCTTTCCATTCAAATCATCCATTACTATAACCCAGTCTCGTGCATCAAAACTACTAACACACTCACTCAGCTGCTCCCAAAACACTTGCCTCTCATGATCTTTCTTCTCATGCCCAGGTTCATAGGCACCAATAATCACCCATCTCTCTCCATCCACTTTCAGTTTTACCCATATCAATCTAGAGTTTACTTTCTTACACTCTATCACATACTTCCACCACTCCTGTTTCAGGAGTAGTGCTACTCCTTCCCTTGCTCTTATACTCTCACCAACCCCTGACTTTGCTCTCAAAACATTCCCAAACCACTCTCCCCAAAAGTCTCTCTTTCACGTGCCTGTCAATTAACACATAATCCAATAATGCCCTCTGGCCATCTCTCCTACTTACATAGGTATACTTATGTATATCTCTCTTTTTAAACCAGGTATTCCCAATCACCAGTCCTTTTTCAGCACACAAATCTACAAGCTTTTTACCATTTCTATTTACAACACTGAACGCCCCATGTTCAACAATTACTCCCTCTACTGCCACATTACTCACCTTTCCATTCAAATCATCCATTACCATAACCCAGTCTCGTGCATCAAAACTACTAACACACTCACTCAGCTGCTCCCAAAACACTTGCCTCTCATGATCTTTCTTCTCATGCCCAGGTTCATAGGTACCAATAATCACCCATCTCTCTCCATCCACTTTCAGTTTTACCCATATTAATCGAGAATTTACTTTCTTACATTCTATCACATACTCCCACAACTCCTGTTTCAGGAGTATTGCTACTCCTTCCCTTGCTCTTGTCCTCTCACTAACCCCTGACTTTACTCCCCAGACATTCCCAAACCACTCTTCCCCTTTACCCTTGAGCTTTGTTTCACTCAGAGCCAAAACATCCAGGTTCCTTTCCTCAAACATACTACCTATCTCTCCTTTTTTCTCATCTTAGTTACATCCACACACATTTAGACACCTCAATCTGAGCCTTCTAGGATGATGAGCACTCCCCGCGTGACTCCTTCTTCTGTTTCCCCTTTTAGAAGGTTAAAACACAAGGAGGGAAGGGTTTCTTGCCCCCGCTCCCATCCCCTTTAGTTGCCTTCTACAACACGTGAGGAATGTGTGGGAAGTATTCTTTCTCCCCTATCCTATATATATATATATATATAGTGGTGAAGTGAGAGGGAGATGGAGTGAGTATTTATGAAGTTTTGTTAAATGTGTTTGATGACAGAGTGGCAGATACAGGGTGTGTTGCACATATATATATTTCATTATGCTTTGTCACAGTCTCTCGCGTTAGTGAGGTAGCACAAGGAAACAGATGAAAGAATGGCCTAACCCACCCACATACACATGTATATACATAAACTTCCACACATGCACATATACATACCTATACATTTCAACGTATACAAACATATACATACGCAAACATATACATATATACACATGTACACATTCATACATGCTGCCTTCATCCATTCCCACCACCACCCCACCACACATGAAATGGCACCCCCTCCCCTAGTGTGCATGCGAGGCAGCGCTAGGCAAAGACAGCAAAGGCCACATTTGTTCACACTCAGTCTCTAGCTGTCATTTGTAATACACCGAAACTACAGCTTCCTTTCCATATCCAGGCCCCACAAAACTTTCCATGGTTTACCCCAGACACTTCACATGCCTTGGTTCAATCCATTGACAACATGTCGACCACGGTATACCACATCATTCCAATTCACTCTATTCCTTGCAAGCATTTCACCCTCCTGAATGTTCAGACCTCGATCGCTCAAAATCTTTCTCACTCCATCCTTCCACCTCCAATATGGTCGCCCGCTTCTCCTTGTTCCATCCACCTCTAACACATGTATATTCTCTTTGTCAATCTTTCCTCACTCATTCTCTCCATGTGTCCAAACCATTTCAATACACCCTCTTCTGCTCTCTCAACCACACTCATTATATTACCACACCCCTTTCATTACTTACTCAATCAAACCATATACTGCACTCAAACATTTCATTTCCGACACATCCACCCTCCTCTGCACAACCCTATCTATAGCCCATGCCTCACAACCATATAACATTGTTGGAACCACTATTCCTTCAAACATACCCATTTTTGCTCTGAGAGATTACGTTCTCACCTTCCACACATTTTTCAATGCTCCCAAAACCTTCGACCCCTCCTCCACCCTGTGACTCACTTCCGCTTCCATGGTTCCATCCACTGCTAAGTCCACTCCCAGATATCTAAAACACTTAACTTCCTCCAGTTTTTCTCCATTTAAACTTACTTCCCAATTAACTTTCCCCTCAACCCTACTGAACCTAATAACCTTGCTCTTATTCACATTTACTCATAACTTTCTCCTTTCACACACTTTACCAAACTCAGTTACCATACGTGCACATATATATATATATACATATACATATACAAATCAACATATACATACACATAGACTTACATATAAACACTTGTACATATTCATACCTGCTTCCCTTCAGCCATTCCTGGCACTATCCTGCCCCACAGGAAACATCATTGCTATCCCCTGCTTCAATGAGGTAATGCCAGGAAAACTGACAAAAAAAAGGCCACATTCATTCAATCTCAGTCTCTAGCTGTCATGTTTCCAGGTCCCACAATACATATCCAATGAGTTGTTCTTCATGTTTAGTATAGATTCCTTGATGTAGACTGTCATCTAAATACTATTCCTGTACATCTTTATGCATTTTAGTTGTGGTCATCAACCAGCACTTTCAAAGTTTTTACATTATAGTCTATCATAATTAAACTACAAGTGAAGCTGTAAACTGATCTAAATCCTCTTTTATCATTGAGTATGCTCCTCAAACCTAACATTAATAAGCCTATCACCTGTACTACCAAATTAAAAACATTAATATTTTCTCTAGAGATCATATTGTAACTTACCTTGGGGGTCTTGCTAAGTGATTAACTGTTATCATTGGAGTCAATCCATCGATGAAGCGGCTGTAGTTTCGTTCTAGCTCACGGTGATACTCACGCATGTCTGGTCCAATGAGAGTCTTGTTTTTACGGAGAGCATCATGGCACCTGCCAAAACAAATTAAAAAATCATAAGAAATAAATTACACTGAAGTAAATCATCGATTTTCACAATCTTTCTACAATGTATGAGCATTGGTATTGGATTTTACAGCTCTATGGTTGAAGTTCTGGTCACAGTGATGTCTACATTGGTGAGCAACTTATAACCAAAGTCATAATTAACCAACGTATGACTGTGCACTGGTTTCCTTGCAAAGACAAACCCATGGCTCTTAGTTGCAACAATTTATTATAAGCAGCTGAGAAGCTAAGGTGCTGGAGATCAAAATCATATCTATATGCAGAACAAAATGTGGCATCAATCCACTCTTTACCCTTTTACTGCACATCATT
The DNA here is from genome assembly GCF_036320965.1 of Panulirus ornatus. Taxonomy (NCBI): domain Eukaryota; kingdom Metazoa; phylum Arthropoda; class Malacostraca; order Decapoda; family Palinuridae; genus Panulirus; species Panulirus ornatus. The sequence continues at coordinate 18,930,167 of NC_092228.1, forward strand.
ATATCACTGATCATTATGTGGCTCAGCGAGCCTTGCAAAATCTCCTTCATACAACCCAGTACAAAACCTTTATCATACATTTAATACCACACTATCCTTCCACTTTAAAATCAATTTCACAGACACTTTCTTCTCAGAAATGATGATGAGAGAAAATAACATCCAGGACATTTTAGTTAAAAATCTGTAAACAGGAGAATGTTTGGGGAAATATTGGATTAAAATCATTTGATGATACAAAGTATGACAAACTTCAGCAGCAATCACTGCAGGGGAAATGACGGGCAAAAAAAATGTAAGGTGTGATGGATGGAAATCCATTCTCTGGGGAAGTGTCCTGAAAGCACTGAGATATATTTCCCAGAAATATCTATCTATCTATATCTCTGACACCTGTTCCCACCTGGATCTCCCCTAAAAGGATGGCCATGGCAAAAGAGTCTCCATGACTAGTAAACTCCAGTACTCCTTCTTAGCCTTAAGTGCCTCACCCTTAACAGACCACTGACATAGGGAACCTACCACAGTGTTTACAGAGGATCCTACCTAATGTTTCTACTGACTACTTCTACCTAATGCTCCAGCCAAATGTTTCTATCACCTACTTCTACCTAAAGTTTCTACCAAATGTTCCTGCCTAAATGTTCCAACCTATTACTTCTATCTATTGCTCCAATTTTGCCAAAAGGCAGGGATAGTGCACAGTGCTCACTGCAGGAAAATTTAGTTACATAGAATGAGCTGTGTGAGTTAAGCGCCGTTGAGTATCATGTATAACAAAGAGAGTTGTGTGTTTGTGAACAGAATGCCAGAAGTACACATGTGGCTGACATGGAAAGAAATGACAGCTACCTGGGTCAGAGGAGTGCAGTTTGACAACCACTGAAATGCTGGCTCACTAATGCAGTGGTCAATAATACTGATACCCATGTAGGTAGTAGTGGTAACATACCTCCCTGGTCACAAGCAGCCTACCAACTACTACATTTTTCCTGGAAATATATTGACAATCGTTCTGTTCAGCCTCATAATATTCAGTGAGCAAGTAGCAGCCTATGTTCACCCTTTGTGAAAAATTTAAAGGTCCTCACAGATTATGCTCCTCTGAATGGGGTCGGTTCTTGGCCAATCAACAACCACCAACACACTGGTGTTACTTAACTTGCCTCTCCCTAACCACTCAAAGCTCACATAATTTGCAAACTGCAGGTGCTAACTCGAGGCTGTACTGTCTAGTGAAATGCAAAAACATCATTAGCAACTGCGTAGCATACTCACAGAACCAGGCCTAAATGGGTATCAAACTCAGGGTTAAACAAAAAAAAGGAAATGCTGAAAACCAGGAGTGTCCAGGTCCTGAGGGTGTTGCATGCAAGATATTGCACTAGTACTAACTTTTAAACAATTAATGTACACCCATAGGTACCTGCATAAAACATGGGCAAATATACGAGTAAATATGTACTACAAATATATTCTTAATGGTAATATAATACTCGTGTGGTTCATAAATATCTATCTACCCATCTATATCTCTGATGTCTGTTCCCTCCTAGAACTTCCTCAAAATGGTGGCCACAGCAACAGAGTCTCCATAACTAGTGAAATCCAGTGCTGCTTCTTAGCCTTTAGTGCCTCACCCTTACAAGGCCACTTGCAGAGGACAACTCTAGTGCAGTCTGCTGAGGCTCTTACTTTATATTCCTACAACTACTTCAACCTAATGCATAAATATATCAGGATTTATACAAAAAATTAGAAGCATTAGCTGAAAGCATTAGGTACAAAACAGTAAACTTTAACATTAAGCAGAAATAGTAGGTAGACACATTAGGTAGAAGTAGCTGGTAGGAACATTAGGAAGGATGCTCTGAACACACTGCATGAGAGTTATCCTCTGCCAGTGTCCTGTTACGGGTGAGGTACTAAAGGCTACGAAGTGGCCCTGGAGTTCAACAGTTATGGAGACATATGCTGTGGCCACCCCCTTTAGGAAGTTCCTAAAGGAAACAAGCAACAGAGATATAGATAGACAGATAGATAGATTATAAAAAAAAGTAGCAATGAAAATATAATCAATATACAAATCTGTCAATCTTTCACCATTCTAAGTACTCTAATTATACCATTTCATTCGTTTAATAAATAAATAACAAAAACCTTTTCATTTTCATCAAAAAATATGATCGTTTAATCCTTCACTGAGATACCATTTTGATAATCAATCTTCTTATGTTTTTCTTCACTATTATCTAGTAGATTTTAGACAACAGCTGACCATGAAAGTACTACAGTCCTAACTTAAGAATGGTGTCTGGAACCATCTTACATCTTCCCTGTTTGTTTCAATAAACCTAAGCTGCTAAGCTAGTCTTATAATTTTTCCCATTATGCTAAGCTAGTCTTCCTATTTTTTCCCCACAACACGCCTCATACAGTTTCCCTCATTTTTGTTTATATTTCCACAATCTTTTGTACCATATTTGTCTCATCATGAACACTGCTTTTTCTTACCAATTTAGTCTGTCCCTTAAAACAGAGCAAGTTTTCCACATCCATAAAAACAATTTACATTACTCCTTTCTCCTTCAGATCTGGCCTTGACAAAGAATTCAAGAAAAAGAAAATAGTTACATCCTTGGAGCCAAAGAAGTATAGTCATGTGGTTTAACTAAACCCTTCTTAGTGATCTTTGATAAATGAGCAAGACAAATAGATAACAGGATCCTAAATAGGCTCCCTTGTCTTCAGGCAAGATGTGTAATTAGAAAATCTTATATCCTTTCATAAACACCTAGACTCTTAATAAATTTTCTGCACATTCATTTGCACACTCCATACTATATTTAATTCTTAATGGGCAAATCATCCAGTTACCATTCCCAAAATTTTCATATATTCATCTGTCTACATCTTTAATTCAGTTCCCATGTACATGAGGTGAATTAATAAAATTATTATAAATTATCTTTCATTTGTCACAAAGAATCACATGCTATAAACTCCCAAAAAGCTTCATAACAGCTAATCTCAAAACAAACGATTCAATTCAATTTATATATCGGATCAAAGTCTTCAGTGATTCTATGCAGATATTGCTGCTGCCCATTTAAGGTGATGGCCATGGCAATGGAGTCACCATTTATCCGTGCCCTTACATTTCTCCTTTGCATACATCATTCAAAATATTCTTCCCACATTTCTCTCCCTCCAGTACTCTTTCACTCTAAATCCCCATGTCAAAGGTGGTCTTCCTCTCACATCAATCCCTTTAATCATACTATCATACATTCTCCTTATCAAGGCCCTGTTTTACATTCTTTCCACATACCCAAACCACCTCAAAGCAATATGTTTCATCCACTCTCACACTCCAAAATAATTCACTTTGCATTCCCTGCCATACCAGATCTCTCATATCCCCCCTCATTGCTTTCGTTACTCCATCTAGTCATAGCACTTGCTTCTCTCAAATAACTTATTTCCAAAGCCTGGATTCTTGACTTCTGTAAGTAACATAAATACACATTATTCCCCCCTCCCCCCTTACCCTCAGCAAATATAACAAATGTGTCATCAGTGTCAGCAACTTCAAATCTAGTTTGCATGTAATCTTACAACATATTTGCAGACACCAAATGCATTCAATTATTTACATTCAGACACTTACTTCTTAGAGAAGTCTTTAAAGCAAAGCCTCAGTTTGTTCTGTAAACGACTAGGAGGCTTCCTACTCTCCACAAGGTTCGACAAAAAGATGTGAGCCACCTCCATTGGACCTTGATTAACTGTTGTTCCTATGCAGCCCTGAAATTGAAAGAAATTACCAATTTTAAACAGCAATCTAAATCTTTATATGCTATTGATCAGCATAATGGGGTAGGTTTTCCTTTACTTACTTGAATAGTGTACATACCAAAGAGACATTCACCTATGATCTATCTTACATAATGAGTTAAGACTATAACAAAGTTAAGATTCTCAGTAAAAGTCAAACAGAAAGAATCAAAGAGTAACATATCAGGTTGGTAAAACAAAAAGTGTGGAAATGACAAGAGATGGACCATATTTGATTTTGTGGAATCTGTAGTGCTAAAACTTGATTTTCATTCAATGCTTTTAAGCACAAAATAAATCGAAAGACTTAAAATTACATATTTCTTTATCTTATTACACCTAATCACTGTTTCCTGTCTGGAAACAGACGAAGAATGGCCCACCCACTCACATACACATACATATACATAAATGTCCATGCATACACATATACATACATATACATAAATGTCCATGCATACACATATACGTACATATACATAAATGTCCATGCATACACATATACATACATATACATATCAACATACATATATACATATACATACACATACAGATACATATACACACATGTACATATTCATACTTGCTTGCCTTCATCCATTTCTGGCACTACCCTGCCCCATAGGAAACAGCCTCGCTACCCCTGCTTCAGTGAGGTAGCGCCAGGAAAATAGACACAAAAGGCCACAATCACTCACACTCAGCCTCTAGCTGTCATGTGTAATGCACCAAAACCACAGCTCCATATCCACATCCAGGTCCCACAGTATATATATCTTTATTTTGTTTCCATGAATAGTATTATGCTAAAGGAAATTATCAGACGTTACCAAAGACACGATGATGCTTTTGTTTTTTCATCCATTCCCTGCAATGTTTCATTTTATGAACCTCCCAGGTTCTTTCCAAGCAAAACCAATTTCTTTTAGTCGAGCTCAAGTCCAAACCACTCTTATCAAAAACACTAATAAGGACACTGAAAGACCAAGGCAAAAGAATCAGATCAATATAAATGAGGATATATGGAAACATTCACGCACACACACAAAAAAAAAGGCCTAATGCAGCAGAGGAATTTGAAAGATGGGGTAAAGGAATCAAAAAAAAGGAGAAAATTGAGGAGTCAGTGGAAATACAATAAACTGTAAGGATAATCAGAATGGTGAAGGCAACTAAACAGAGGATTAACCTGTGGATGCATGACATTTCCGCTCTACATCACTGCATGACTGGGGTCAATTTGACCCCATTCAATTCTTTTCAATATAATATCTGAAGGAATATCATAAACTAAGTGTATTGGATGCAATTATATTATACATGATATCTGATAATTGATGCAAAAACTAAAATCATTTTGAAGCACAATAATAAGAATTTAACAAAAAAAAAACATGGCAACATATAAAAGGAAACTTGTTTCTAAATCAACATGAAAAGCCACTTAGGTCTACTTCACCACATGAGTGACGTTACAAAATAATGTTCGGGGCATACAGATTCACAACACAGACTGAATTCTGCACTAGTTTTTCTATTTCTATACCTTGAACACTTTGGCACTTCCCTTCTGTTATGATGAATAGTTCCTACTAACGACATTTTTTTGTGATGCAAGCTCTGTTGCTAATTTCAAGCTGGAGAAAAACTGTCACACGTGACATTTCTTCCCATTCCATGCAAGTGAGTTGTGAGCTTTAGTACAACATACAATCCTAATTCATGAGTTCTCTCTTCATCTTTACCTGCATAGATTTCAATATTCGATACATGTGTCAGCATCCGCCAAAACCCCAAATTTTAGACCATACTTGGCAGATTTTAATGGTATGTACACAATGTACCGACAATGCCCCCTATACAGATATAACTGCTCATCAATGAAAACACACTCACTATGTTGGTAGCATCATTGAGAATTTTCTACAAATCTATCTAACAACAAGTGAACAGCAGTGAGTTTATCCCTAGGCAGTCCACTGTTTAATGTAGCTGGGTTATCAAAACGTAATGCTCTATGAATCTCTCCAAATCTGTTGACTGCCATGGTTTCTGAAAATATAGGAGGGCCAAATGAAGGATTCCATAACTGCCTAACCACTTGATTTTGCTTTTATAGACTCCTCTTAGAATACACAAGCCTAAATAAGCATGAAGTTCATCAAGTGTTAATAGTTTCCAGTCCCTGTTTGTCCATTTTCCTTGCCTCTTTGTTCCATTCACATTAGTAGTCATCTTACTATTGTCGAAGATAAGTTCAAAAGTGAAAGATGGGTCTTCAATTATTCTACTAGCAGCATATGAAGTAATTCCAGCTAGTGTTGTCAAAACATTTAATGAAGCCATACGAACTTGTGCAGCTGGAGCTTTCAAACACCACCATATCCTGATGGTGCACATATAAGCTCGTCATCTCTTCTGCCAGCATGTGAAATTGTAGCAGTAACATCTGTTTGACAATCTTCGTCAGTATTAGAACTGTCAACTGAAGTGTCGCCAGGAGGTATAAATTCATCATCATATCCAATTCTTCGTCTATGTCGCTAGTTGCTAATACATTCCTAATTTGTTCATCATTCAAATTATTTTGACAAGACATGTTAAAGGTACAGCAACATGACATGAAACTGCCAGAAGTTACTGTGGTACTGACTCAACCCTTGCAGCAAGACCTAAGCACCTGCTTATAAAACGTGTTCAATATGCATATTGTTCTGGATACTGGATACGTATAATGTTCAGGAATAAAACATATTTATTCATTGTGTACATAAATTTTTCTTTATTAGAGCATTTCTAATAAAAAACTATAGTCCTGCATTAATACAACAATTATATATTTTGTACTGAGCATACTTAGGTGAAAATGCTCATATCTTTCAAATAAATAACCGGGTTAATTCCACCCAATTCATGCACTGAAGGTGAATTGGTCCATAACATGCCAAATCAAAACTGTTAACAGTTACAAAGGCATTCACAGTAAAAGAACAATAAACTATGTGAAAAGTCACAAGGTGCGAATCTGTTTCAAGCACCAAAATGCAAAATATTAAATGCTTTGGCCTGCTGGGGTCAACATGACCCTGTTATGCATCCACAGGTTAAAAAACTATTACAGAAAGCAGGAAAAGATGCAAAGTATTAGGGCTGATACAAAGAAGTAAGACAGGAGTTAGAACTTTAACAGAAAGTACAAAATTGGTTGATGATAAAGCAAAGCAATACAATATGACAGTAATATAATTCAGCCAAATCTTATAAAAATAGTGAAATATGAGTTTATAACATTCATGAATAATGCAAAAGAATCAGTGTCAAGGTGAAAACGCATTTCTGAAATAGAAAAAAAGAGTTGGAAAAAATCTGGAAGCAGTTGAAATACAATGCATGCAGATCTTTTTTCTTTCCATACTTAATTGCCATTTCCAGTGTTAGAGAGGAAGTGCCAGGAAACTTATAAACAAAAATACATCTACTCTCCTATGCATATATATACATATACATAAACATACATGCATACATATATGTATATATACACATACTCACACACATATAAACACATGTGCATATTCATACTTGTTCTCTGACATCCATTCCTGACACCAACCTGCCCCACAGGAAGCAGCACAAATGAATGAAAGAAAAGACAAACATGATAAAATATACATTTTTCTCTCCTTCCCACACTTGATCACCACCCTGTGTCAGCGAGGTAGTGCCAGGAAACACATGAAGAGAGGCAGCATCTGCTCACTGCAAAAGCTGATGTGCAGCCTCTTAGACCATTTTAATTTTTCCTTCAGTAATTGTCTAAATATTCTTTTTAGAACAATAAGCCTCTCTAAGAGATTCTATACTATAACAGCAGTTAGGAAGTATTTACCAGCTATGATCATGAATTCAAAGTAGGTGTTGTTTGATGGGCCATCATTTATTGATACCTCTTGGAAGTTAAGTGTGTCCTACCAAAGGGGATAATCTTCCCATTTTTTGTTTCCTCTTTCCTGTCTTGTTACTCAGTTTCTTTTGAGAACAAACACAATCTAATTTTTCTTGTAAATCTTTTTTAATCTTGCCTATGCATACTTTGAATTTAAGTTCTATGCCATTCTTTATAATCCAATGATATTTTCATGTTCTTATCATTCACATCATGAAGATTTTGTTGTGACTGTAATATCCTTTTTCTGAGAGAGAGAGAGAGAGAGAGAGAGAGAGAGAGAGAGAGAGAGAGAGAGAGAGAGAGAGAGAGAGAGAGAGAGAGAGAGAGAGAGAGAGAGAGAGAGAGAGAGAGAGAGAGAGAGAGAGAGAGAGAGAGAGAGAGAGAGAGAGAGAGAGAGAGAGAGAGAGAGAGAGAGAGAGAGAGAGAGAGAGAGAGAGAGAGAGAGAGAGAGAGAGAGAGAGAGAGAGAGAGAGAGAGAGAGAGAGAGAGAGAGAGAGAGAGAGAGAGAGAGAGAGAGAGAGAGAGAGAGAGAGAGAGAGAGAGAGAGAGAGAGAGAGAGAGAGAGAGAGAGAGAGAGAGAGAGAGAGAGAGAGAGAGAGAGAGAGAGAGAGAGAGAGAGAGAGAGAGAGAGAGAGAGAGAGAGAGAGAGAGAGAGAGAGAGAGAGAGAGAGAGAGAGAGAGAGAGAGAGAGAGAGAGAGAGAGAGAGAGAGAGAGAGAGAGAGAGAGAGAGAGAGAGAGAGAGAGAGAGAGAGAGAGAGAGAGAGAGAGAGAGAGAGAGAGAGAGAGAGAGAGAGAGAGAGAGAGAGAGAGAGAGAGAGAGAGAGAGAGAGAGAGAGAGAGAGAGAGAGAGAGAGAGAGAGAGAGAGAGAGAGAGAGAGAGAGAGAGAGAGAGAGAGAGAGAGAGAGAGAGAGAGAGAGAGAGAGAGAGAGAGAGAGAGAGAGAGAGAGAGAGAGAGAGAGAGAGAGAGAGAGAGAGAGAGAGAGAGAGAGAGAGAGACTCTGTCATGCTGCTCTTGTATCTTTCAGTTTTTGCTTTCTGAATGAACTCTTTAATTTTCTGTCTTCCTTTATAAATACCTGGCCAAATTTTTTCATGAACTCTAACTGTTGGCTTGACTTGCATTCCCACAGCATTTGTAAATCATCTTGTCTTACTGATCTGAATCTTTACAAATTGATCCATCCCTTATTGCACTGTCCAATTCTTCATGATAGAATACAGAGGAAGAGTGGAGTAAGGCACTAAAAAAGGCTTAAAAGCAGTACTGGAGTTCACCATTTATGAAGACTTTTGCCATGGCCACCCTCTTGAGGGATTTCCTGAAGGGAACAGGCATTACATATATAGACAGATATTACTTAATATTTTTCATCATACTTAATCTCCATCATGGCTTTGTTGCCTGTCACTACCAAAGCCTGTTGAGTTTTCCTGCTTGATCCCATCAAATGATTATAAGTAGTCTTTATGTTCCATATTCTTTATTTGCTGATGCATCTAATACATTTTCTGAAAAATTAGCCAATCTTTTTTGTCTTCATGTACTTTGAATTTTGGCAAAAAAAAAAAAAAAAAAAAAAAAATGCATATGGGAACAATGAAGGCTTGCACCTGAGTGTGGACTGTTAAGAGTGTTGGATACTTTGCTGAAGTTGTTGAGTTGTCTTTCTCATAACCCAGCTACCTTGCTGAAAACATCTACTTAGTATATGTCTTTCACATTCCAATGAGTGAAATCAAATGAAGAATCAAACAAAAACCAAAAGAGTACAAATAAAAGGGTTCTTTGCTTACCTGCAACACCATCTGTAGTATCTTGTGGTCAGGTGGGTCCTGGTTAATGGCAGCAGACAGTTCTTTTGTCTTCTTTTGGATGTCCTCAATAGCCACCTCTATTGGAGTCAATACCCACTATTCAAGAGAAAGCATGCTGTAATAACTGGATCACAAGGAATACAAAATTTGTTATTCTGGATTCATATGTAGCATTTATGGATCTGGAGAAGGCATATGATAGGGTTGATAGAGATGCTTTGTGGAAGGTTTTGAGAGAATATGGTGTGGGAGGTAAGTTGCTAGAAGCACTGAAAAGTTTTTACCATGGAATGTGTATGAGTAAAGAGGAGAGTGATTGGTTCCAAGTGAATGTTGGTTTGTGGCAAGGGTGTGTGATGTCCCCATGGTTGTTTAATTTGTTTATGGAAGGGGTAGTTAGGGAAGTAAATGCAAGAGTTTTGGAGATGGGTGAGTATGCACTCTGTTGTGGATGAGAGAACCTGGGAAGTGGGTCAGTTGGTGTTTGCTGATGATACAGCTCTGGTGGCTGATTCAGGTGGGAAACTGCAGAGGTTGGTGACTGAGTTTGGTAAAGTGTGTGAAAGGACAAAGCTGAGAGTAAATGTGAAAAAGAGCAAGGTTATTAGGTTCAGTAGGGTTGAGGGTGAAGTTAACTGGGATGTAAGTTTGAATGGAGAAAATCTGGAGGAAGTGAAGTGTTTTAGATATCTGGGAATGGACTTAGCAGGGGATGGAACCATGGAAGTGAATATGAGTCATAGGGTGGGTGGGTTGGGAGGGGAGAAGGAGGAGGAGGTTCCGGGAGTGATGAAGAATGTGTGGAAGGAGAGAACATTATCTCAGAGCAAAAATAGGTATGTTTGAAGGAATAGTAGTTCTAACAATACTATATGGTTGTGAGGCACTGGCTATATATATATGGTTGTACAGAGGAGGGTGGATGTGTTGGAAATGAAACATTAGAGGACAATATGTGGTGTGAGGTGGTTTGGTCGAGTAAGTAATGAAAGGGTAAGAGAGATGTGTGGTACTAAAAAGTGTGGTTGAGAGTGCAAAAGAGGGTGTGTTGAAATTGTGTGGACATATGGAGAGAATGAGTGAGGAAAGATTGACAAAAAGGATATATGTGTCAGAGGTGGAGGGAACATGGAGAAGCAGGTAACCAAATTGCAGGAGGAAGGATGGAGTGAAAAGATTTTGAATGATTGGGGCCTAAGCATATGGAAGGGTGAAAGGGGTGCAAGGAATAGAGTGAATTGGCTCGATGTGGTATACAAGGGTTGAAATGCTCTTAGTGGACTGAACCAGGGCATGTGAAGCATTTGGGGTAAACCATGGAAAGGTCCGTGGGGTCTGGATGTGGAAAGGGAGCTGTGGTTTCGGTGCATTACACATGACAGCTTGAGACTGAGTGTGAGTAAATGTGGCCTTTTTTGTGTTTTCCTAGTGCTACTTCACTGGAGGGGGGGGGGGGGGGGGGAATGTTGTTTCCTGTGTGGTGGGGTGGTGATGGGAATGGATGAAGGCAGCAAGTATGAATATGTACATGTGTATATATGTATATGTCTGTGTATGTATACATGGAGAGAATGAGTGAGGAAAGATTGACCAAGAGGATATATGTGTCGTAGTTGGAGGGAACGAGGAGAAGTGGGAGACCAAATTGGAGGTGGAAAGATGGAATGAAAAAGATTTTGTCTGATCGGGGCCTGAACATGCAGGAGGGTGAAAGGCGGGCAAGGAATAGAGTGAACTGGATCGATGTGGTATACCAGGGTTGACATGCTGTCAGTGGATTGAATCAGGGCATGTGAAGCGTCTGGGGTAAACCATGGAAAGTTGTGTGGGGCCTTGATGTGGAAAGGGAGCTGTGGTTTCGGGCATTATTGCATGACAGCTAGAGACTGAGTGTGAACAAATGGGGCCGTTGTTGTCTTTTCCTAGTGCTACCTCGCACACATGAGGGGGGAGGGGGATGGTATTCCATGTGTGGTGAGGTGGCGATGGGAATGAATAAAGGCAGACAGTGTGAATTGTGTGCATGGGTATATATGTATGTGTCTGTGTGTGTATATATATGTGTACATTGAGATGTATAGGTATGTATATTTGCGTGTGTGGACGTGCATGTATATACATTGTGAATGGGGGTGGGTTGGGCCATTTCTTTCGTCTGTTTCCCTGCGCTACCTCGCAAACGCAGGAGACAGCGACAAAGCAAAATAAATAAATATAAATATGTATACTTTGAAATGTATATGTATGTATACGTGCGTGTATGGACATTTTTGTACATATATGTGTATGCGGGGGTTTGGGCCATTCTTCGTCTGTTTCCTTGCGCTACCTTGCTGATGCAGGAAACAGCGAACAAGTATAATAAATAAATAAATAAATTTCCTTTTTATACTTGATCCCCATTTACCACATCGGAGAGTCAGGGAGAATAGTTTGGTGAAGAAAGAAGAGGTGGTGAAAGCCTTGAGGAAGATGAAATCTGGCAAGATGGCAGGTTTGGATGGTACTGCAGTTGAATTTATTAAGAAAGGTGGTGACTGTGTTATTGATTGGTTGGTAAGGATTTTCACTGTATGTATGGATCATGGTGAAGTATCTGAGGACTGGCAGAATGCATGTATAGTGCCACTGTACGAGATGTTCAAACTACAGAGGTATAAGTTTGTTGAGTATTCCTGGAAAATTGCATGAGACAGTACTGACTGAGAGGATGAAGCAATGTACAGAGCATCAGATTTCGGAGAAGCAGTGTGGTTTCAGAAGTGGTAGAGGATGTGTGTAGATCAGGTGTTTGCTTAGTAGAACGTGTGAGAAATATTAAGAAAAACAAAAGGCATATGACAGGTTTGATAGAGATGCTTTGTGGAGGGACTTAAGTAAGCTGCTAGAAGCAGAAAAGTTTTTATCAAGGGTATAAGGCATGGGTATGAGTACAAAGATAGGAGAATGATTGGTTCCCAATGAATGTTGGTCTGCGGCAAGGGTATGTGATGTCTCCATTGTTGTTTAATTTGTTAATGGATGGGGTGGTTAGGGAGGTAAAAGGAAGAGTTTTGGAGAGAGGGGCAAATATGCAGTGTGTAAGGAATGAGAGGGCCTGGGAAGTGAGTCAGTTGTTGTTCACCAATGATACAGCACTGGCGGCTGATTTGAGTGAGAAACTGCAGAAGTTGGTGACTGAGTTTGGAAAAGTGTGTGAAAGGAAAAGTTTAGAGTAAATGTGAATAAGGGCAAGGTTAATATATTAGGTTCAACAGCGCTGAAGGACAAACTAAACAATTAGTGACATCACACACCCTTACTGTAGACCAACCTTCAACGGGAACCATTCACTCTCTTTCTACTCGTACACATGCCCTAATCCTTCAAAGAAACTTTTCACAGCTTCTAGCACCCATCTGTTTTTTTAAGTACTTCTCACACATTCTTCAAAGAAAACACATGATTCACACATCCTCCACCACTTCTGAAACTACACTACTCCTCCCCAATCCGATGCTCTGTATATGCCTTATCCCTCTCAATCAATACCCTTCCATCCAACTTACCATGTATACTCAACAAACTTACACCTCCGTAGTTTGAACACTCATCTTGAATCCCTTTGCCTTTATACAATGGAACTACACATGCATTCCACCAATCCTCAGGCACCTGACCATGATGCATACATATACTGAATATCCTTAATAACTAATGAAGAACACAGTCGCCACCTTTCTTAACTAATTCAAGTGCAATGCCATCCACTCCCGCTGCCTTGCCACATTTCATCTTCCACAAGTCTTTCACCACCTCTTCTCTCTTCACCAAACCACTCTCCATGACTCTCTCACTTAGCATATCACTGCAACCAAAACACCCTACATCTAACACTCTATCATCAAACACATTCAACAATCCTTCAAAATACCCATTCATTCTCCTCCTCACTTCATCACTCCATTATCACTTCCCCTTTTGCCCCCTTCACCAATGTTCCCATTTGTTCTCTTGTCTTTTGCACATTGATTACCTCCTTCCAAAACATCTTTTTATCCTCCCAAAAGTTTAATGATACTCTCTCACCCTAACTCTCATTTACCCTCTTTCTAAACCCCTGAACCTTCCTCTTGACCTTGTGCTGCTTTCTCTTATACATCTCTCAATCTTCCCCCTAAGTACCACCCAAATGCCTCCTTTCACTTTCACTAGCAACTTCACTTCTTCACCCACCAATCACTACCCTTTCAAATCTGCCTACCTCCCACCTTTCACATGCCACATGCATCTCTTGCACATGCCATTACTGCTTCCCTAAATACCTTCCATTCCTCATTCACTCCCCTCACCTCATCTGCTCTCACCTTTTGCCATTCTAAACTTGGTCTCTCCAAGTATTTCATCATGCAGATCTCCTTTCTAAGCTCATTTACTTTCACAACTCTCTTCTCCCTGAAAACCTCTACAAATCTTCACCCTTGCTACGACAAGATAGTGATCAGACATCCCACCAGCTGCCCCTTTCAGCACATTTATGTCCAAATTCTCTTTCACATGCCTATCAATTAATATGTAATCCAACAACGCCAGTTGACTATCTCTCCAACTTGCATACACATACTTGTGTATATCTCTCCTCTTAAACCAGCTATTCCCAATCACTAGTCTTTTTCTCAGCAACCAACTCCACAAGTTATTCACCATTTCCATTCAAAACATTGAATACCCCATGAAAACCAATTATACCTTCAACTGCCACATTACTTACCTTTGCACTTAAATCACCCATCACTAATATCTGGTCTCATGCACCAAAACTGCTAACACACTTATCAAGCTGCTCCCGAAACACTTGCCTCTTGTTATCTTTCTTCTCGTGGCCAGGTGCATAAGCATCAATAATCACCCATCTCCATCCATCCATTTTCAGTTTTACCCACCAGTTTTACTCCCTTAAACTCAATCACACTCCCACAACTCCTGCTTCAGGAGTAGTGCTACCCCTTCCTTAGCTCTTGTCCTCTCACCAATCCCTGACTTTACTCCTAAGACATTTCCAAACCATTCTTCCCCTTTACTCTTGAGCTTTGTTTCACTCTGAGCCAGAACATCCATGTTTCTTTCCTCAAACATACTACCTATCTCTCCACTCTTCTCATCTTGGTTACATCCACACACATTTAGACACCCCTAATCTGATAATTTGAGGAAGGTGAGCACTCTCCACCAGGCTCCTCCTTCTGTTTCCTCTTTTAGAAATTGACACACTATTATAATTGTTATCATTATCATCATCATTACACAAACATATTACATAGACACTATCCCTTTATCATGCATATAAAAATCTCCATAAAAAATGCAAAACACTTACAGACATCCTATCAACAACTTGAATTCGAGTTTTAACATATGGAAACATATGCTGGGTAGTTAAAATGGTCTTCCGTTTGTATTGCTCATGAAGCTCTCCATGTGCTCGTCCATCAGGAGTGAAGGGTGTAGAAAAAATAAAACGCTCTGCAAAAGAACAAATGAGAACATTATATTACATTACAAGTTTTACTTTTCTATTTTTTGGACAGAACAACACAAATTATATCTATCAAAATGACAAGAATAGAGAGAAGTTGGCTTATCACAGTGACTAAACAGGCATCAATCTAATTCACATTTTAAGTATACAGGCAACCCCTACAAAAAGCTGGACGACAGAGTGATGTTTCTCAATAGTAATACCTGAAAGTTTAAGTACAAATTTGCAGCAATTGCAACATTTCTGAAGAAATTTCATATTCTCATTCTTATACACTCTTTTTAAATAACACTGAAATATCTAAATATGTGGCAAGACTTTTCAGCCATAATGCCTCTTATAATGATAACAAACAAAAGTAACCTTAGATTCTTTTCAAATTTCATTCACTAAGTTTCCATATTTTCAATATGCCATATAGGTGAAAGCTACCTACTTAGAAAACATCAAAATTGATAATATAATGTTCACATATGTCAGAAACATTAATATCACACAATGAAATGGATAAAACTTTCTTTTGAAGGCTTGACAAATCCACACCATCTACTTCAATTCCTTATCACCAACATTCTTAATAAAAATCATGAAATATCATCTGATTTGCCAGTGAAATGGCAACAGAATCAGAACATCTGATTCACATCATGATATGAGAGTGGCATATTGATGTTAAGCTGTTTTGGGTATAGTCCACACATGAAATGAGTTGTGAAGAGTTTTTGATGGAGAGATGGGTAGAAACTGAGTCTTGGAGGCATTAAACTTAACAAGGTTTTGTTTACCCCAATGAGATATCCTGTCCAAGTATGAGTTTATTGAGGAAGCTGTGTCAAGATAAGCTGCAGATCGAGTGAGAGAAAAGGAAGCATAACTGAAGGATGTGGATGAATGTAGTGCTGAGTCATCAGTGTATGAGTACATTGGGTTATTTGTAGAGGAAAGGAAATCGTTGAATAAAAGGAGAAAAAGTGTAGGGGATAGGACAAAACTATGATAGACACTGCTGTCGATGGAGAAAAGGGGATAGGCTGATCCATCAACAACCACAGAAATAAATCAGCCAGAGAGGAAGTTAGATATGAAGGAGCAAAGTGAGGGAGGGAAGCCAAAAGAGGGGAGCTTAGAGATGAGACCTTGATATCACACCCTGTCAAAAGTCTTAGATATATCAAGGGCAACTACCCATGACTCCCCAAAATCTTTTTGGGATGATGACCAGCTATTTGCAAGATAGGAAAGAATATCAACAATGGATCTCACCTTATGGAAGCCATACTGGTGATCGGAGAGAAGACTGATTTTCAAGGTGTTTAGCGATATGGGAGTTGAGGAGGGATTCAAAGACTTTGGAAATGGTAGATGTGAAAGCAACAGGGTGATAGTCAGAGGGGTCAGAATAGTCACCCTTCTTAGGGATGGGAGGTATCAATGCTTGCTTCCAAGGAGAAGGAAAAGTTTTGGTTTTTACACAGAAACAAAACAGACAAGGAAGCACTGGTGCAAGTTCAGAGGAACACTCTTTCAGTACATGAGGATGGATGCCATCAAGACTTATGGCTTGCTTGTGTCCAGAGAAAGAAGCAGTTTTCGAACAGTCTGAAAAGAGATTAAAGGAAGGGGCATAGGATTAGTAAGAGGAGCATCAAGGGGCAGAGAAACGTTAGAGTCATCAAAGGTGGAGTTAGACAAGAAACGGGAACCAAAGAGAGTTGCTTTGTCTATGGGAGAAACAGCGACAGTACCATCAGAGCGGAAAAGTGAAGGAAAGGTAGACTAAAGAGACCTATTAGTGGATGACGAGGAGAGGTTATCACACTTCCCTCCATGGATAACGTGCTTGCAGTGATTACAGGCAGTAATAAAAGCTAAATGGGAGCCACAGGAAAGAGATTTTTTCCAATCCCGAGGTAAAGGATCTTGGCTTGCGGGTGAGAGGATGTCACAGTCTCGTGGCAGGAGTTTAGATAGTCAAAGAAGGACATAAAATTTGAAGAATTAGGAGAGCAACAGATGAAAAAGAGGAAAAGCGCAGAAGTAGGGAGACAGCCCTTGAGCCACATAACTTCAAAGTTTGGAGACTCAAGGTCCTTGAGGTGTACAACCGATGGGTTGATGTTGGAATAAGCAAAGACCATCTTTGAACAGGAATCATGAGTGCAAGTTATAGTTAGAAATGAAAAAGGGACTAGAGAACATTAGACTACTATGTCTCAGACAGAAGTAAGATATTAGGAGAGGTAATAGATAGGTGGTGTTCAACTGAGGAAAGATTACTAGAGAGACCACGAATACTGGTATAGTGAATAGAAAAGAAGAAAGTCTAACAGACAGGGGAAAGGTCATGGGAGAGGCCTGTATTACTACTGCCAGAGCCCTTCCTATCACTGGCAGGAGAGTCAGGCAGAAATCCAGAGATTCTTAGCACCCCATGATGCCAGGGAATAGGGGCCATGTGCTGTATATGGATTGAACCAGGGCATATCATACAGATGGAGGAAACCATGAAAAGGTTTGTGGGGCCTAGTTGTGGGTAAGGGGTTGTGGTTTAAGCTCATTACTCATGACATCTAAGGAATGGCAAATCAAGCAAAATATTACTGAAGGAAAATGCATATATGTGGTATTAAGAACTTAAAAAGTTACTTTTTAGCATTCTTTTCAAATCAGTTGCCAGTATGGTGTCATCAGTGCATGTATAACCAAACACATATGATGTGCACGAGATGTGATAAATATGTGAAGGTGTTAATAGGCTGTTACTCTCTAAAACTGTTTTCCATAAAATTTTTCTAAGAAGTACTTTACTGTTAAACTGCAGCCAACCTGGTATGATGATGTATACTATTTAAGGATGGTGTGAACGAATATGGCCTCTGTTGTCTTTTCCTAGTGCTATCTCACATGCATGCGGTGGGGAGGTGGTTGTTATTTCAAGTGTGGCGGAGTGGTGACGGGAATGAATAAAGGCAGCAAGTATGAATTATGGACATGTGTATATATGTTGTCTGTGTATGTATATATATATGTATACGTTGAAATGTATAGGTATGTATATGTGCGTGTGTGGACATGTACGTATATACAGGTGTACGTGGGTGGGTTGGGCCATTCTTTCCTATGTTTCCTTGCACTACCTCGCTAATGCAGGAGACAGCGACAAAGTATAATAAAAAAAAAATAACCTCTTCAAATATCCTTTTGACATAGTCTATAGAAACATATCCTGTTGCACACTGATGCAGAATATAAAAATGCTCTTCTCCATACTTCTATAATCACCAGTGTACTGCCTGTACATCTGTCAACCCCTCAGGTCAAGTGTACAGTAACCCCAAAGAAAGTATGTAGATTGTTAGATGACTAAGTGATGTAACAGAACATTAATCATTAAATATATCAGACGGTGAGGAATGTGGAGACAAATAACATTTGAAATGAGAAAAAAGTGACTCAGAGGGTGCCTTTCATGTTCAGCCTTTATCAAAAATGTCAAAGAAATTACACAACATGCGCCAAATTTTCATGGATGTAATCTTGGAGTGATGGAAAACTTAGGTAACAAATGGTCTATATCTATTCTTACTGTACAGTATTATCTACAGAGCAGTGCATTGTATATCATTTAGTGAGTGTAGGGTAATATTTCTACATATATATAATATGCACATTATTCACCAGCCCAATAAAAACAACAAAGACCTCAATGTCCTTCCTTCTTATTGCCAGGTAAGGAAGGACAGCCCAAAACATGCCGGTTATGCCCCTTCTTCCCACTTGGAGCTGGATGGAGAGATGACCAAAAGTTTCAGTATATATGTGTAAGGTAGGGCTGTGTGATGTCACCATGGCTTTTTAACATACATATGGTGCCTAAATGTGTGTGGATGTAACCAAGATGTGAAAAAAGGAGAGATAGGTAGTATGTTTGAGGAAAGGAACCTGGATGTTTTGGCTCTGAGTGAAACGAAGCTCAAGGGTAAAGGGGAAGAGTGGTTTGGGAATGTCTGGGGAGTAAAGTCAGGGGTTAGTGAGAGGACAAGAGCAAGGGAAGGAGTAGCAATACTCCTGAAACAGGAGTTGTGGGAGTATGTGATAGAATGTAAGAAAGTAAATTCTCGATTAATATGGGTAAAACTGAAAGTTGATGGAGAGAGGTGGGTGATTATTGGTGCATATGCACCTGGGCATGAGAAGAAAGATCATGAGAGGCAAGTGTTTTGGGAGCAGCTGAATGAGTGTGTTAGTGGTTTTGATGCACGAGACCGGGTTATAGTGATGGGTGATTTGAATGCAAAGGTGAGTAATGTGGCAGTTGAGGGAATAATTGGTATACATGGGGTGTTCAGTGTTGTAAATGGAAATGGTGAAGAGCTTGTAGATTTATGTGCTGAAAAAGGACTGATGATTGGGAATACCTGGTTTAAAAAGCGAGATATACATAAGTATACTTATGTAAGTAGGAGAGATGGCCAGAGAGCGTTATTGGATTACATGTTAATTGACAGGCGTGCGAAAGAGAGACTTTTGGATGTTAATGTGCTGAGAGGTGCAACTGGAGGGATGTCTGATCATTATCTTGTGGAGGCTAAGGTGAAGATTTGTATGGGTTTTCAGAAAAGAAGAGTGAATGTTGGGGTGAAGAGGGTGGTGAGAGTAAGTGAGCTTGGGAAGGAGACCTGTGTGAGGAAGTGCCAGGAGAGACTGAGTACAGAATGGAAAAAGGTGAGAACAATGGAAGTAAGGGGAGTGGGGGAGGAATGGGATGTATTTAGGGAATCAGTGATGGATTGCGCAAAAGATGCTTGTGGCATGAGAAGAGTGGGAGGTGGGTTGATTAGAAAGGGTAGTGAGTGGTGGGATGAAGAAGTAAGAGTATTAGTGAAAGAGAAGAGAGAGGCATTTGGACGATTTTTGCAGGGAAAAAATGCAATTGAGTGGGAGATGTATAAAAGAAAGAGACAGGAGGTCAAGAGAAAGGTGCAAGAGGTGAAAAAAAGGGCAAATGAGAGTTGGGGTGAGAGAGTATCATTAAATTTTAGGGAGAATAAAAAGATGTTCTGGAAGGAGGTAAATAAAGTGCGTAAGACAAGGGAGCAAATGGGAACTTCAGTGAAGGGCGCAAATGGGGAGGTGATAACAAGTAGTGGTGATGTGAGAAGATGGAGTGAGTATTTTGAAGGTTTGTTGAATGTGTTTGATGACAGAGTGGCAGATATAGGGTGTTTTGGTCGAGGTGGTGTGCAAAGTGAGAGGGATAGGGAAAATGATTTGGTAAACAGAGAAGAGGTAGTGAAAGCTTTGCGGAAGATGAAAGCCGGCAAGGCAGCAGGTTTGGATGGTATTGCAGTGGAATTTATTAAAAAAGGGGGTGACTGTATTGTTGACTGGTTGGTAAGGTTATTTAATGTATGTATGACTCATGGTGAGGTGCCTGAGGATTGGCGGAATGCGTGCATAGTGCCATTGTACAAAGGCAAAGGGGATAAGAGTGAGTGCTCAAATTACAGAGGTATAAGTTTGTTGAGTATTCCTGGTAAATTATATGGGAGGGTATTGATTGAGAGGGTGAAGGCATGTACAGAGCATCAGATTGGGGAAGAGCAGTGTGGTTTCAGAAGTGGTAGAGGATGTGTGGATCAGGTGTTTGCTTTGAAGAATGTATGTGAGAAATACTTAGAAAAGCAAATGGATTTGTATGTAGCATTTATGGATCTGGAGAAGGCATATGATAGAGTTGATAGAGATGCTGTGTGGAAGGTATTAAGAATATATGGTGTGGGAGGAAAGTTGTTAGAAGCAGTGAAAAGTTTTTATCGAGGATGTAAGGCATGTGTACGTGTAGGAAGAGAGGAAAGTGATTGGTTCTCAGTGAATGTAGGTTTGCGGCAGGGGTGTGTGATGTCTCTATGGTTGTTTAATTTGTTTATGGATGGGGTTGTTAGGGAGGTAAATGCAAGAGTTTTGGAAAGAGGGGCAAGTATGAAGTCTGTTGGGGATGAGAGAGCTTGGGAAGTGAGTCAGTTGTTGTTCGCTGATGATACAGCGCTGGTGGCTGGTTCATGTGAGAAACTGCAGAAGCTGGTGACTGAGCTTGGTAAAGTGTGTGGAAGAAGAAAGTTAAGAGTAAATGTGAATAAGAGCAAGGTTATTAGGTACAGTAGGGTTGAGGGTCAAGTCAATTGGGAGGTGAGTTTGAATGGAGAAAAACTGGAGGAAGTGAAGTGTTTTAGATATCTGGGAGTGGATCTGGCAGCGGATGGAACCATGGAAGTGGAAGTGGATCATAGGGTGGGGGAGGAGGCGAAAATTCTGGGGGCCTTGAAGAATGTGTGGAAGTCGAGAACATTATCTCGGAAAGCAAAAATGGGTATGTTTGAAGGAATAGTGGTTCCAACAATGTTGTATGGTTGCGAGGCGTGGGCTATGGATAGAGTTGTGCGCAGGAGGATGGATGTGCTGGAAATGAGATGTTTGAGGACAATGTGTGGTGTGAGGTGGTTTGATCGAGTGAGTAACGTAAGGGTAAGAGAGATGTGTGGAAATAAAAAGAGCGTGGTTGAGAGAGCAGAAGAGGGTGTTTTGAAGTGGTTTGGGCACATGGAGAGAATGAGTGAGGAAAGATTGACCCTGGTTTGGGCACATGGAGAGAATGAGTGAGGAAAGATTGACCAAGAGGATATATGTGTCGGAGGTGGAGGGAACGAGGAGAAGAGGGAGACCAAATTGGAGGTGGAAAGATGGAGTGAAAAAGATTTTGTGTGATTGGGGCCTGAACATGCAGGAGGGTGAAAGGAGGGCAAGGAATAGAGTGAATTGGAGCGATGTGGTATACCGGGGTTGACGTGCTGTCAGTGGATTGAATCAAGGCATGTGAAGCGTCTGGGGTAAACCATGGAAAGCTGTGTAGGTATGTATATTTGCGTGTGTGGACGTATGTCTATACAAGTGTACGGGGGGGGTTGGGCCATTTCTTTCGTCTGTTTCCTTGCGCTACCTCACAAACGCGGGAGACAGCGACAAAGTATAATAAAAAAAAAATAAAATATGGATGAAGTGAAAATGTAGATGAAAGTAAAACTAAGGAAAGAGGATGTACAACTAGAATGTGGTGGTGAGGTATGACAGCTTGTGATAAGCCTGTTTTCTTGGATGATCCTGTGTTGTTTTCTGAGAGTGAAGGGGAGTTGCAGAGGGGTGTAAGTGTGTTTCATGATGAGTGTAAGTGATTGCAGATAAACATGAATAAAAGTAAAGTAATGGCATCAGAAAGAAAACAGAGTAAAAACTTTATTTATTTATTTATTTTGCTTTGTCGCTGTAAGCGAAAACTTACATTTTGCAAAGCCCTATAGGGTGACAGAAGTGCACTAAACTGTGTTAAAGATATGTGGGGAGAAAGACTGGCAGAGGTGAGAGAATTTAAGTACAGTAAACCCTCTATTTCATGGACCCTGATTTAACAGATTTCAGATCTAACGGACCAGACAAATAATAATACATTAATTAATAATGATTTGAAAAAAAATAAATGAAAAATATCAAGCGCCATACCACACGCATTCTGTACCGCACCTGCTTTGGTGGCATGGGGTATACTTGCTTTGTTTTGGTCTCAGTCTGCCTCAAGCTATCGTGCAGTCTGGTTGTATACAGATAATTTTGACTTTATCAAAAATTTTGCAATCCTTACAATTCAAAATGGCATCAAGTGATGGAGGAGTTAAGAAAAAAAAGCATGTGCACTGTACACTGCATTGTATCAAAAAATGGCCCATGGGTTACATACGATTTAACAGACTTTCGGCATTAACAGCCCCTCTCCCTGATCAGTCTCTTAAATTGAGGGTTTACTGTATGCAAGGAATATCTCGGGTAAATCTGGTGATATGGAAAGGGAGATAAGGGAGACAGTAATGCAAGGGAAGAAGAGTTACTGGGTTCCTTACAAGATAATGAAGGATAAAGGCATAAGCAGAGATGAGAAGAAAAAATCAAGGGATGGCATAGTCCTCCTGATCCTGACCCACACAGCTAAAACAAGGATATGAAACGAGTCCCAAAGGACAAGACTCCAGGCTGTGGAACTGAGCTATATGAGAGGAGCATGAGTTATGACTAGATGGCGTGAAGAATGATAGGAAGGGGTGTATGATTGATTTGGTATGGCAAGAATGCAAAACAAGTGAATTGTGGAGTCACTGAGAGGGTGAAACATAATACTTTGAGGTGGTTTGAGCATGAGGAAAGATTATAAGATGGGGAATTTACAAAAGAGAGTGTATGAAAGTACGACTAATGGAGTTGGCATGAAAGGGAGACCACCTATGACTTTGGGAAACAAGCGCAAGAGCACTAGAGGGAGAGAAATAGTGGAAGAATGCAAGGAAAGGTGTGTGTGAAGGAGGCATGTAAGGACAGAGACTTCTTTCCCCTAATGATGGGGGATATATCCATATTATCTTTGCTGTGTAAGAAACAAAAAAGTGTATGATACCGTGTTCAAAAGAAAAAGAATTAAGCCTTTAATATCCTCCCCTCTTACCAAGAATTGTCAGACGTGGCAGCCACACCATCCCCCTCCCACACACTCCACCAGTCCAGTGCAGAGGTAGTTATATTTCTTTCTGTGCATCTGTTTTTACTCTTGCATGCTGACATATCAATTCATAAAGGAAAACTGCTCACTCCTTTCTTGTGAAAATAGTGTAAGATTTTGAATTCACTGTTTAAGAGTTATGGACTGCATTAAATACTAGATTTCATGAAATTCATCATTTCTTTCCATGTGGATCAATAGTAAATTGTTACATAAATATTTCAAAGAAGCTTGCAAAACAAATGAAAACAAAGATATTCCATCTATATCTTGGAGATGCATTCCTGGAAAATGCACCATAATTCAACAATCATTCAATGAAGCCAATCTTATCAAAGGATACAATGGGCATTGTAATTTTTTTTTTTCCAAAAGAAGGAACACAGAAGGGGGCCAGGTGAGGATATTCCCTCAGAGGCCCAGTCCTCTGTTCTTAACGCTACCTTGCTAATGCGGGAAATGGCGAATAGTTTGAAAGAAAAGAACAATGGGAATTGTGTTTCTAGAGGAGATTTCTTGTCATAAAATAGCTTCACAAAAAATATGAATAAAATGTCAAGAAACATAAGTATTTAAACAAAAAAGTACACAATCCTATATACAAGTATACTATGTCATAAACATGTCAAGAGACATACAGTACAGTACAGATACTTTTCAATCTTAAGTTTCATCAAAACAATAAAGCACACAATACTGTACATAAGTATAACATAATATAAACCTGTTAAGAACCATACAGCACAATACACGTACATTATCAGTCTATTCATTTGAATAAAAAAGTACACAATATTATCTAAGTACCCTTTACAATATATAAGTTGAAAAGTCACCTTTGGCAAGGTTGCACCATTCGGAGTACAATTTCTCAAAAGACCTTATCACTCCAAAGGAGATCTCATTTCCCTGCAAATGGGAACAGCAAAGTCATGGGGTCCAAGAGTGTCTGGAAAGATGTTTTAGGTAACATCAAGACTATCTTCAAAAGAGGTTCTACGAAAAAATCTTTCACACCTATTCCCAATTTTTTGTGTTAGCAAGGTAATACCAGGAACAAACAAAAATGATCTCACTTGCTTACAACCATTCTCTAACTGTTTAATGCACTGAAACCAGAACATCCTATTCACAAGGCCTTACACACATTTCTGCGGCTTCCCTTCCCCAGGGAAAGATGATCTTCATGAAGGTCAGGTGAAATGGTTAATCACTATATCTAGTTATCTGGGGGCCTAAAAACGAACTTAATTACCATAGCTATCATTACATTACAGAGGTATAAGTTTGTTGAGTATTCCTGGTAAATTGTATGGGAGAGTATTGATTGAGAGGGTGAAGGCATGTACAGAGCATCAGATTGGGGAAGAGCAGTGTGGTTTCAGAAGTGGTAGAGGATGTGTGGATCAGGTGTTTGCTTTGAAGAATGTATGTGAGAAATACTTAGAAAAGCAAATGGATTTGTATGTAGCATTTATGGATCTGGAGAAGGCATATGATAGAGTTGATAGAGATGCTGTGTGGAAGGTATTAAGAATATATGGTGTGGGAGGAAAGTTGTTAGAAGCAGTGAAAAGTTTTTATCGAGGATGTAAGGCATGTGTACGTGTAGGAAGAGAGGAAAGTGATTGGTTCTCAGTGAATGTAGGTTTGCGGCAGGGGTGTGTGATGTCTCCATGGTTGTTTAATTTGTTTATGGATAGGGTTGTTAGGGAGGTGAATGCAAGAGTTTTGGAAAGAGGGGCAAGTATGAAGTCTGTTGGGGATGAGAGAGCTTGGGAAGTGAGTCAGTTGTTGTTCGCTGATGATACAGCGCTGGTGGCTGATTCATGTGAGAAACTGCAGAAGCTGGTGACTGAGTTTGGTAAAGTGTGTGAAAGAAGAAAGTTAAGAGTAAATGTGAATAAGAGCAAGGTTATTAGGTACAGTAGGGTTGAGGGTCAAGTCAATTGGGAGGTGAGTTTGAGTGGAGAAAAACTGGAGGAAGTGAAGTGTTTTAGATATCTGGGAGTGGATCTGGCAGCGGATGGAACCATGGAAGCGGAAGTGGATCATAGGGTGGGGGAGGGGGCGAAAATTCTGGGAGCCTTGAAGAATGTGTGGAAGTCGAGAACATTATCTCGGAAAGCAAAAATGGGTATGTTTGAAGGAATAGTGGTTCCAACAATGTTGTATGGTTGCGAGGCGTGGGCTATGGATAGAGTTGTGCGCAGGAGGATGGATGTGCTGGAAATGAGATGTTTGAGGACAATGTGTGGTGTGAGGTGGTTTGATCGAGTAAGTAACATAAGGGTAAGAGAGATGTGTGGAAATAAAAAGAGCGTGGTTGAGAGAGCAGAAGAGGGTGTTTTGAAATGGTTTGGGCACATAGAGAGAATGGGTGAGGAAAGATTGACCAAGAGGATATATGTGTCGGAGGTGGAGGGAACGAGGAGAAGAGGGAGACCAAATTGGAGGTGGAAAGATGGAGTGAAAAAGATTTTGTGTGATCGGGGCCTGAACATGCAGGAGGGTGAAAGGAGGGCAAGGAATAGAGTGAATTGGATTGATGTGGTATACCGGGGTTGATGTGCTGTCAGTGGATTGAATCGGGGCATGTGAAGCGTCTGGGGTAAACCATGGAAAGCTGTGTAGATATGTATATTTGCGTGTGTGGACGTATGTATATACATGTGTATGGGGGTGGGTTGGGCCATTTCTTTCGTCTGTTTCCTTGCGCTACCTCGCAAACGCGGGAGACAGCCAAAAAAAAAAAAAAAATCATTACATTTACAACTATGAAGATCATCATCCACTATCTGTTCTTATGGAAGTAACAAAAAATACAGTTGCAATAAAGTACTCGTACTTACTGATATTGTAGTTCTTTTCAAAGGATGTAATTCTGTCTCTGTACTCATACTCATCAAAGTATGGTTCAACATAAGTAATCTGAATGCAGGCTTTATCTGAGCTTAGCTTCGTGATGTCAACTGTGTTGCTGTCCTTGATGATTACAGTGTTTTCAGCACCAAATCGGTCAGAATAGAAACTCTGAAAAATTTAGAATATAATCTTTACTAATGTTGAAAAACCATCTTATCATACTACTGTCTACTCCTTATTCATTTTATTTTGCTTTGTCGCTGTCTCCCACGTTTGCGAGGTAGCGCAAGGAAACAGACAAAAGAAATGGCCCAACCCACCCCCATACACAATGTATACACACACACGTCCACACACGCAAATATACATACCTATACATCTCCATGTACACATGTATATACACACACAGACACATACATATATACCTATGCACACAATTCACACTGTCTGCCTTTATTCATTCCCATCGCCACCTCACCACACATGGAATACCATCCCCCTCCCCCCTCATGTGTGCGAGGTAGCACTAGGAAAAGACAACAAAGGCCCCATTCGTTCACACTCAGTCTCTAGCTGTCATGCAATAATGCCCGAAACCACAGCTCCCTTTCCACATCCAGGCCCCACACAACTTTCCATGGTTTACCCCAGACGCTTCACATGCCCTGATTCAATCCACTGACAGCACGTCAACCCCGGTATACCACATCGATCCAATTCACTCTATTCCTTGCCCTCCTTTCCCCCTCCTGCATGTTCAGGCCCCGATCACACAAAATCTTTTTCACTCCATCTTTCCACCTCCAATTTGGTCTCCTACTTCTCCTCGTTCCCTCCATCTCCGACACATATATCCTCTTGGTCAATCTTTTCTCACTCATTCTCTCCACGTGCCCAAACCATTTCAAAACACCCTCTTCTGCTCTCTCAACCACGCTCTTTTTATTTCCACACATCTCTCTTACCCTTACGTTACTTACTCGATCAAACCACCTCACACCACACATTGTCCTCAAACATCTCATTTCCAGCACATCCATCCTCCTGAGCACAACTCTATCCATAGCCCACGCCTCGCAACCATACAACATTGTTGGAACCACTATTCCTTCAAACATATCCATTTCTACTCCTCAAACATACCCATGTCTACTCCTTGTAACCTAGACTTTTCCACAGCAATACTACTCACTCCCAGTGCATTTCCTCTTTTGTATGGGCAAGCCAAAGATGCAACCCTGATGCCTGTACTAATTAATTCTAGATAACCATGAGTTATCAAGCACTGCTTTGCTTTTGACAAAAAAAAAATCTAAAAGCAAAACTTTTTGGTTCAATGTCTTTATAATTAAGAATTCAAGCATTTATTTTTTTTACAAAGAGCAAAGTCTTTTAAAACCAAATTTCTCAGAGACATTAGTCCACATCAAGGACAGGCACTGAATATAAAAAGGGCAAGGGAAATGAGGGATAAGTAATAGAACAAGTGCATAGTTTCTGAGGAACTGCAAAGCTTACCTATTCAAAAGGGGACAGCTTTTGATGATTAGGAAGGGTATGATAAAGGGGAAAAAATCCAAATTTTAGCAGTAGGGGGAAAACAGACATCATAACAGCCAAATCTTGAGTTAACAAAAACCATACCACAGAGGTTATGCAACACTATGGGTTACTGAGTCCTGTATGGCAACCTGTAACACTGATGAGTATTACCACAACATTCTGATCAATTACTAAAGACTTTACAGGATGCCTTTTGGTGATTCCCAAAGTAATTCATAATTGCCTATTGTGAACAAAACAATACTGATATAAAGGAAGTAAAGGGAATGTGTTTCGATTTCTTTTCTCTGAGATTCATGTATCAAATACTCTCTTGTATATGTATCACTGCCTAACAGCATGCTTCTAGTAGCTACCAGACTGACATGTGCTGAAAAGTTTGCTTTTTGATCTTGATACATTTTTTTGCTGATACTGCCATTGAGACACTGTCCTTAAATCCTAAAAGTAAAATAAGACAAGAGAGTTACAACAGTTCAGTATTATGAGATGATACTCTGTATAGGATGCCAGACTTCATATGGCACTTCATCCTGCACCTAAGAGACAGCAACTTTTGTGTGGCAAAAGTATTATAGATGCTGGAACACTGTTTTCCACTTCCCTCTTGTCTTTCATAACACTTATCCTATACACTATCTCAAAGTGGATTAACTAACCCCAACTGTTTGCCATGAACCTACTTCAGAGGTGAGAAAATCTTCACCCTTAACATTTTAACACATATATTTTTCAACATGCTTACAAAAGATAAGGTTTCACAAATGAACCCTAAAAACATATTTAACAATAAAATGTGAGAGTAAGGGGGGAAGAAAAATCTAGTAGGGAGTCTATGAAATTCTGCTAAGGTACAGGTTATGACAATGGATGAAAACAAACTAGTATAATGTGCACTATCTCTTACAAATAAAATGCTCATCTGGTACATTGCTATAAAATGAATTAAAATAAAAAATACACCATAAGGATTTTATGTGTCCTTTTAATATTACAAGGAAATAACACATGAAATAAAATTCTATTACCTACCTCTAATCTATGCGAGATCTCAGGTAGCTTTGTCAACATAGGTTCCTTATATATAAATTCCTCTCCATCCAAATCTCCAAATTTGGATCCATAGAATCCTACACGGAAGTATGTGCCAAATACTCTTCTTCCCTCAAGAGCATCAATCTTGGTAAATGCATCTTGGAGTTTGGAGTATATGTTAATGAGCTTTTTCCAGTCTCTATTCTTTTCAGCAATAGGAGTTAGGACTTTATAAACTTCATTAAGGCACTCAAACATCCCAGCCTGAAACATTTTATATCTACATATAAAACAGAAATATAAGAAGATATTACAAAACATATTCTTAATATTCACTTAAACAAAGAAAATCTCTCTGGAAGTTTTGTGTGGGATGCCTTTTGTACAAAGGAGAAAAAAGTACATAAGTCAACTCTTCACTGCAGGTGGGGCATATACACCCTGATACACTTTATTTTCTTCTGAATGTGGCTGAGGCAGATATGACTTGGCATTTTTCTTTCTGTTCATTACAGGTATGGTATATATAGACAGTAGCCATCAATGCTTGTAGCAGTGTCTTATGCAATGTTTCCTGAAAAAACAGTTTATGTATTTCAAACACTGGTCAGTAAATGCGGGCATGTCAAGTAAACCTGTATATGAGCTGTACCCTCATTTCATGCAATAATTCTTGAAGCTGTATAAATCTGATGTGATACAACATATTAGTGGTGAAAACCCCTAATAAATATATTTGTATGTATCAAAACTTACATATATACCACACAACTCACGAAATATTCCTGAAAATACTCATAGAGTACATTAGACACCTGGCAGTGGAGTAGCATAAACTAAGGAGTGTGTGTCTCATGTATGTGATTTCATCTAAAAAATTATCTTCTAATTAATCAAATAACAAGTTGATGGAGATATGTTTTTAGAGTATTTGATAATATCCTGCATACAAAATGTTCTGAGATATCAAGACTGCTGCAGTGAAATGGTTGAAACGAGGAATACCTCACAGCTAACTGACTCCCCATTACAGTATTTTTTGCCTCTATAATATTCATATTTTTTTTTCTTTGTCGCTGTCTCCCGCGTTTGCGAGGTAGCGCAAGGAAACAGACGAAAGAAATGGCCCAACCCACCCCCATACACATGTATATACATACGTCCACACATGCAAATATACATACCTACACAGCTTTCCATGGTTTATCCCAGACGCTTCACATGCCCTAATTCAATCCATTGACAGCATGTCTACCCCGGTATACCACATCGATCCAATTCACTCTATTCCTTGCCCTCCTTTCCCCCTCCTGCATGTTCAGGCCCCGATCACACAAAATCTTTTTCACTCCATCTTTCCACCTCCAATTTGGTCTCCCACTTCTCCTCGTTCCCTCCACCTCCGACACATACATCCTCTTGGTCAATCTTTCCTCACTCATTCTCTCCATGTGCCCAAACCATTTCAAAACACCCTCTTCTGCTCTCTCAACCATGCTCTTTTTATTTCCACACATCTCTCTTACCCTTACGTTACTTACTCGATCAAACCACCTCACACCACCATTGTCCTCAAACATCTCATTTCCAGCACATCCACCCTCCTGCGCACAACTCTATCCATAGCCCACACCTCGCAACCATACAACATTGTTGGAACCACTATTCCTTCAAACATACCCATTTTTGCTTTCCGAGATAATGTTCTCGACTTCCACACATTCTTCAAGGCTCCCAGAATTTTCGCCCCCTCCCCCACCCTATGATCCACTTCCGCTTCCATGGTTCCATCTGCTGCCAGATCCACTCCCAGATATCTAAAACACTTTACTTCCTCCAGTTTTTCTCCATTCAAACTTACCTCCCAATTGACTTGACCCTCAACCCTACTGTACCTAATAACCTTGCTCTTATTCACATTTACTCTTAACTTTCTTCTTTCACACACTTTACCAAACTCAGTCACCAGCTTCTGCAGTTTCTCACATGAATCAGCCACCAGCGCTGTATCATCAGCGAACAACAACTGACTCACTTCCCAAGCTCTCTCATCCCCAACAGACTTCATACTTGCCCCTCTTTCCAAAACTCTTGCATTCACCTCCCTAACAACCCCATCCATAAACAAATTAAACAACCATGGAGACATCACACACCCCTGCCACAAACCTACATTCACTGAAAACCAATCACTTTCCCCTCTACCTACACGTACACATGCCTTACATCCTCGATAAAAACTTTTCACTGCTTCTAACAACTTGCCTCCCACACCATATGTTCTTAATACCTTCCACAGACCATCTCTATCAACTCTATCATATGCCTTCTCCAGATCCATAAATGCTACATACAAATCCATTTGCTTTTCTAAGTATTTCTCACATACATTCTTCAAAGCAAACACCAGATCCACACATCCTCTACCACTTCTGAAACCACACTGCTCTTCCCTAATCTGATGCTCTGCACATGCCTTCACCCTCTCAATCAATACCCTCCCATATAATTTACCAGGAATACTCAACAAACATTTTTTTTTTTTTTTTTTTTTGTCGCTGTCTCCCGCGTTTGCGAGGTAGCGCAAGGAAACAGACGAAAGAAATGGCCCAACCCACCCCCATACACATGTATATACATACGTCCACACATGCAAATATACATACCTACACAGCTTTCCATGGTTTACCCCAGACGCTTCACATGCCTTGATTCAATCCACTGACAGCACGTCAACCCCGGTATACCACATCGCTCCAATTCACTCTATTCCTTGCCCTCCTTTCACCCTCCTGCATGTTCAGGCCCCGATCACACAAAATCTTTTTCACTCCATCTTTCCACCTCCAATTTGGTCTCCCTCTTCTCCTCGTTCCCTCCACCTCCGACACATATATCCTCTTGGTCAATCTTTCCTCACTCATTCTCTCCATGTGACCAAACCATTTCAAAACACCCTCTTCTGCTCTCTCAACCACGCTCTTTTTATTTCCACACATCTCTCTCACCCTTACATTACTTACTCGATCAAACCACCTCACACCACACATTGTCCCCAAACATCTCATTTCCAGCACATCCATCCTCCTGCGCACAACTCTATCCATAGTCCACGCCTCGCAACCATACAACATTGTTGGAACCACTATTCCTTCAAACATACCCATTTTTGCTTTCCGAGATAATGTTCTCGACTTCCACACATTCTTCAAGGCTCCCAGAATTTTCGCCCCCTCCCCCACCCTATGATTCACTTCTGCTTCCATGTTTCCATCCGCTGCCAGATTCACTCCCAGATATCTAAAACACTTCACTTCCTCCAGTTTTTCTCCATTCAAACTCACCTCCCAATTGACTTGACCCACAACCCTTCTGTACCTAATAACCTTGCTCTTATTCACATTCAACAAACTTATACCTCTGTATTTTGAGCACTCACTCTTATCCCCTTTGCCTTTGTACAATGGCATATTTAGGATGTGCAATCAAAAAGTTATAATAGGAGAAAACCTAGTAATTTCAACTCATGAGCAAATACAAATGTCCAGTAAGAATGAAAGGGACTTGGAAGTTGAGATCATCCTAACCTGTTGTCAAAGTCACCCATAAGGAGAACAGTTCAGGATACAAAATGTCTGGCACATATTAGAATACTAGCAAATGCATGGGATTCAGAAAGCTGCTTTTCTCCTAAATAAGGCCAAAACTAGAATATGCTTCTCAAGTTCAGTTATTGCCAAAAAATGTTACCAGAATTAAGACAATCAATTTACAGGAAGAAGCTAAAGGCCTTAATTTTGCCTTTTATGGAAAAGAGATGTGTGAGGGGTGACTTGATCACAACCTTTAAATTCTAAATCTATACTGATGGTGTAAACAATGAACAGTTCTTAGCTCTTTAAAAGATGCAGGAAGAGAACAACTGGAAGACATATCATGAAATTAAGCTGTCAATGGACTGAACGAGGGCATGTGAAATGTCTGGGGTAAACCATGGAAAGGTCTGTGGGGCCTGGATGTGGATAGGGAGCTGTGGTTTCTATGCATTACACATGACAACTACAGACTGAGTGTGAATGAATGAGGCCTTTTTTGCCTGTTTTCCTGGCACTGAAGCAGGTGGTAGCGATGCTGTTTCCTGTGGGGCGGGGTAACACCAGGAATGGATGAAGACAAGCAAGTATGAATATGTACATTAGTATATATGTATATGTGTATGTATGTATACATTTATGTTGATATGTATATGTAAGCATATGTGCATGTATGGGCATTTATGTATATATATATGTGCATGTATGGGCATTTATATATATATATATATATATATATATATATATATATATATATATATATATATATATATATATATATATATTTTTTTTGCTTTGTTGCTGTCTCCCGCGTTTGCGAGGTAGCGCAAGGAAACAGACGAAAGAAATGGCCCAACCCACCCCCATACACATGCCTTGATTCAATCCACTGACAGCACGTCAACCCCGGTATACCACATCGATCCAATTCACTCTATTCTTTGCCCTCCTTTCACCCTCCTGCATGTTCAGGCCCTGATCACACAAAATCTTTTTCACTCCATCTTTCCACCTCCAATTCGGTCTTCCTCTTCTCCTCGTTCCCTCCACCTCCGACACATAGATCCTCTTGGTCAATCTTTCCTCACTCATTCTCTCCATGTGACCAAACCATTTCAAAACACCCTCTTCTGCTCTCTCAACCACGCTCTTTTTATTTCCACACATCTCTCTTACCCTTACGTTACTTACTCGATCAAACCACCTCACACCACACATTGTCCTCAAACATCTCATTTCCAGCACATCCATCCTACTGCGCACAACTCTATCCATAGTCCACGCCTTGCAACCATACAACATTGTTGGAACCACTATTCCTTCAAACATACCCATTTTTGCTTTCAGAGATAATGTTCTCGACTTCCACACATTCTTCAAGGCTCCCAGAATTTTCGCCCCCTCCCCCACCCTATGATCCACTTCCGCTTCCATGGTTCCATCCGCTGCCAGATCCACTCCCAGATATCTAAAACACTTCACTTCCTCCAGTTTTTCTCCATTCAAACTCACCTCCCAATTGACTTGACCCTCAACCCTACTATACCTAATAACCTTGCTCTTATTCACATTTACTCTTAACTTTCTTCTTTCATCCATCCCTGAGGCATCAACCAGGAATGTCAATCTGGTTCACGAAGAATTGACACCTCCTCGAAGGCTCAGAGTGGGGTGCCTAAATGTGTGTGGATGTAACCAAGATGTGAAGACCCTTACTGAAAAAACAATCACTCTTGAAGTAGAACCTTCAGACACAATTGAAAATGTGAAGGAAAATAGTGAAATTGGAGAAAAAAAAAAATGTAGCTTAGACATTGAAGCTTATTGATACAGTGGTTAAATTGATGAGAACTGCTATTGACGTTTGTGTAAATAAATTATACATTTCCTTTTTTCCATAGCCAGAGGTTGAACCATTATGTGACATTCATTTTTTTTTTCATTCATTTCAAGCTAGAAGTTTCAGTTTTCTAAATTGTTTCTTACATTTTTCATATGTATATATACGTGTGTGTGTGTGTGTGTGTGCGTGTGTGTGTGTGTGTGTGTGTGTGTGTATATGTATATATATATGTATATTATCCCTGGGGATAGGGGTGAAAGAATACTTCCCACGTATTCCTCGCGTGTCGTAGAAAGCGACTAGAGGGGACGGGAGCGGGGGGCCAGAAATCCTCCCCTCCTTGTATTAACTTTCTAAAATGGGAAACAGAAGAAGGAGTCACGCGGGGAGTGCTCATCCTCCTCGAAGGCTCAGAGTGGGGTGCCTAAATGTGTGTGGATGTAACCAAGATGTGAAAAAAGGAGAGATAGGTAGTATGTTTGAGGAAAGGAACCTGGATGTTTTGGCTCTGAGTGAAACGAAGCTCAAGGGTAAAGGGGAAGAGTGGTTTGGGAATGTCTGGGGAGTAAAGTCAGGGGTTAGTGAGAGGACAAGAGCAAGGGAAGGAGTAGCAATACTCCTGAAACAGGAGTTGTGGGAGTATGTGATAGAGTGTAAGAAAGTAAATTCTCGATTAATATGGGTAAAACTGAAAGTTGATGGAGAGAGGTGGGTGATTATTGGTGCATATGCACCTGGGCATGAGAAGAAAGATCAAGAGAGGCAAGTGTTTTGGGAGCAGCTGAATGAGTGTGTTAGTGGTTTTGATGCACGAGACCGGGTTATAGTGATGGGTGATTTGAATGCAAAGGTGAGTAATGTGGCAGTTGAGGGAATAATTGGTATACATGGGGTGTTCAGTGTTGTAAATGGAAATGGTGAAGAGCTTGTAGATTTATGTGCAGAAAAAGGACTGATGATTGGGAATACCTGGTTTAAAAAGCGAGATATACATAAGTATACTTATGTAAGTAGGAGAGATGGCCAGAGAGCGTTACTGGATTACGTGTTAATTGACAGGTGTGCGAAAGAGAGACTTTTGGATGTTAATGTGCTGAGAGGTGCAACTGGAGGGATGTCTGATCATTATCTTGTGGAGGCTAAGGTGAAGATTTGTATGGGTTTTCAGAAAAGAAGAGTGAATGTTGGGGTGAAGAGGGTGGTGAGAGTAAGTGAGCTTGAGAAGGAGACCTGTGTGAGGAAGTACCAGGAGAGACTGAGTACAGAATGGAAAAAGGTGAGAACAATGGAAGCAAGGGGAGTGGGGGAGGAATGGGATGTATTTAGGGAATCAGTGATGGATTGCGCAAAAAATGCTTGTGGCATGAGAAGAGTGGGAGGTGGGTTGATTAGAAAGGGTAGTGAGTGGTGGGATGAAGAAGTAAGAGTATTAGTGAAAGAGAAGAGAGAGGCATTTGGACGATTTTTGCAGGGAAAAAATGCAATTGAGTGGGAGATATATAAAAGAAAGAGACAGGAGGTCAAGAGAAAGGTGCAAGAGGTGAAAAAAAGGGCAAATGAGAGTTGGGGTGAGAGAGTATCATTAAATTATAGGGAGAATAAAAAGATGTTCTGGAAGGAGGTAAATAAGGTGCGTAAGACAAGGGAGCAAATGGGAACTTCAGTGAAGGGCGCAAATGGGGAGGTGATAACAAGTAGTGGTGATGTGAGAAGGAGATGGAGTGAGTATTTTGAAGGTTTGTTGAATGTGTTTGATGATAGAGTGGCAGATATAGGGTGTTTTGGTCGAGGTGGTGTGCAAAGTGAGAGGGTTAGGGAAAATGATTTGGTAAACAGAGAAGAGGTAGTGAAAGCTTTGCGGAAGATGAAAGCCAGCAAGGCAGCAGGTTTGGATGGTATTGCAGTGGAATTTATTAAAAAAGGGGTTGACTGTATTGTTGACTGGTTGGTAAGGTTTTTTAATGTATGTATGACTCATGGTGAGGTGCCTGAGGATTGGCGGAATGAGTGCATAGTGCCATTGTACAAAGGCAAAGGAGATAAGAGTGAGTGCTCAAATTACAGAGGTATAAGTTTGTTGAGTATTCCTGGTAAATTATATGGGAGGGTATTGATTGAGAGGGTGAAGGCATGTACAGAGCATCAGATTGGGGAAGAGCAGTGTGGTTTCAGAAGTGGTAGAGGATGTGTGGATCAGGTGTTTGCTTTGAAGAATGTATGTGAGAAATACTTAGAAAAGCAAATGGATTTGTATGTAGCATTTATGGATCTGGAGAAGGCATATGATAGAGTTGATAGAGATGCTCTGTGGAAGGTATTAAGAATATATGGTGTGGGAGGAAAGTTGTTAGAAGCAGTGAAAGTTTTTATCGAGGATGTAAGGCATGTGTACGTGTAGGAAGAGAGGAAAGTGATTGGTTCTCAGTGAATGTAGGTTTGTGGCAGGGGTGTGTGATGTCTCCATGGTTGTTTAATTTGTTTATGGATGGGGTTGTTAGGGAGGTAAATGCAAGAGTTTTGGAAAGAGGGGCAAGTATGAAGTCTGTTAGGGATGAGAGAGCTTGGGAAGTGAGTCAGTTGTTGTTCGCTGATGATACAGCGCTGGTGGCTGATTCATGTGAGAAACTGCAGAAGCTGGTGACTGAGTTTGGTAAAGTGTGTGCAAGAAGAAAGTTAAGAGTAAATGTGAATAAGAGCAAGGTTATTAGGTACAGTAGGGTTGAGGGTCAAGTCAATTGGGAGGTGAGTTTGAATGGAGAAAAACTGGAGGAAGTGAAGTGTTTTAGATATCTGGGAGTGGATCTGGCAGCGGATGGAACCATGGAAGCGGAAGTGGATCATAGGGTGGGGGAGGGGGCGAAAATTCTGGGGGCCTTGAAGAATGTGTGGAAGTCGAGAACATTATCTCGGAGAGCAAAAATGGGTATGTTTGAAGGAATAGTGGTTCCAACAATGTTGTATGGTTGCGAGGCGTGGGCTATGGATAGAGTTGTGCGCAGGAGGATGGATGTGCTGGAAATGAGATGTTTGAGGACAATGTGTGGTGTGAGGTGGTTTGATCGAGTGAGTAACGTAAGGGTAAGAGAGATGTGTGGAAATAAAAAGAGCGTGGTTGAGAGAGCAGAAGAGGGTGTTTTGAAGTGGTTTGGGCACATGGAGAGAATGAGTGAGGAAAGATTGACCAAGAGGATATATGTGTCGGAGGTGGAGGGAACGAGGAGAAGAGGGAGACCAAATTGGAGGTGGAAAGATGGAGTGAAAAAGATTTTGTGTGATCGGGGCCTGAACATGCAGGAAGGTGAAAGGAGGGCAAGGAATAGAGTGAATTGGAGCGATGTGGTATACCGGGGTTGACGTGCTGTCAGTGGATTGAATCAAGGCATGTGAAGCGTCTGGGGTAAACCATGGAAAGCTGTGTAGGTATGTATATTTGTGTGTGTGGACGTATGTATATACATGTGTATGGGGGGGGTTGGGCCATTTCTTTCGTCTGTTTCCTTGCGCTACCTCGCAAACGCGGGAGACAGCGACAAAGTATAAAAAAAAAAAAAAAATATATATATATATATATATATATATATATATATATATATATCAAATTTAAAGAGGGAAGTCAGCACCACAAGTAAAGCATCCTCCTCGAAGGCTCAGAGTGGGGTGCCTAAATGTGTGTGGATGTAACCAAGATGTGAAGACCCTTACTGAAAAAACAATCACTCTTGAAGTAGAACCTTCAGACACAATTGAAAATGTGAAGGAAAATAGTGAAATTGGAGAAAAATGTAGCTTAGACATTGAAGCTTATTGATACAGTGGTTAAATTGATGAGAACTGCTATTGACGTTTGTGTAAATAAATTATACATTTCCTTTTTTCCATAGCCAGAGGTTGAACCATTATGTGACATTCTTTTTTTTCATTCATTTCAAGCTAGAAGTTTCAGTTTTCTAAATTGTTTCTTACATTTCTCATATGTATATATATGTATGTGTGTGTGTGTGTATATGTGCGTATGTATGTGTATGTGTGTGTATGTGTATATGTATATATATATGTATATTATCCCTGGGGATAGGGGTGAAAGAATACTTCCCACGTATTCCTCGCGTGTCGTAGAAAGCGACTAGAGGGGACGGGAGCGGGGGGCCAGAAATCCTCCCCTCCTTGTATTAACTTTCTAAAATGGGAAACAAAAGAAGGAGTCACGTGGGGAGTGCTCATCCTCCTCGAAGGCTCAGAGTGGGGTGCCTAAATGTGTGTGGATGTAACCAAGATGTGAAAAAAGGAGAGATAGGTAGTATGTTTGAGGAAAGGAACCTGGATGTTTTGGCTCTGAGTGAAACGAAGCTCAAGGGTAAAGGGGAAGAGTGGTTTGGGAATGTCTGGGGAGTAAAGTCAGGGGTTAGTGAGAGGACAAGAGCAAGGGAAGGAGTAGCAATACTCCTGAAACAGGAGTTGTGGGAGTATGTGATAGAGTGTAAGAAAGTAAATTCTCGATTAATATGGGTAAAACTGAAAGTTGATGGAGAGAGGTGGGTGATTATTGGTGCATATGCACCTGGGCATGAGAAGAAAGATCAAGAGAGGCAAGTGTTTTGGGAGCAGCTGAATGAGTGTGTTAGTGGTTTTGATGCACGAGACGGGTCATAGTGATGGGTGATTTGAATGCAAAGGTGAGTAATGTGGCAGTTGAGGGAATAATTGGTATACATGGGGTGCTCAGTGTTGTAAATGGAAATGGTGAAGAGCTTGTAGATTTATGTGCTGAAAAAAGGACTGATGATTGGGAATACCTGGTTTAAAAAGCGAGATATACATAAGTATACTTATGTAAGTAGGAGAGATGGCCAGAGAGCGTTATTGGATTACGTGTTAATTGACAGGCGTGCGAAAGAGAGACTTTTGGATGTTAATGTGCTGAGAGGTGCAACTGGAGGGATGTCTGATCATTATCTTGTGGAGGCTAAGGTGAAGATTTGTATGGGTTTTCAGAAAAGAAGAGTGAATGTTGGGGTGAAGAGGGTGGTGAGAGTAAGTGAGCTTGAGAAGGAGACCTGTGTGAGGAAGTACCAGGAGAGACTGAGTACAGAATGGAAAAAGGTGAGAACAATGGAAGTAAGGGGAGTGGGGGAGGAATGGGATGTATTTAGGGAATCAGTGATGGATTGCGCAAAAGATGCTTGTGGCATGAGAAGAGTGGGAGGTGGGTTGATTAGAAAGGGTAGTGAGTGGTGGGATGAAGAAGTAAGAGTATTAGTGAAAGAGAAGAGAGAGGCATTTGGACGATTTTTGCAGGGAAAAAATGCAACTGAGTGGGAGATGTATAAAAGAAAGAGACAGGAGGTCAAGAGAAAGGTGCAAGAGGTGAAAAAAAGGGCAAATGAGAGTTGGGGTGAGAGAGTATCATTAAATTATAGGGAGAATAAAAAGATGTTCTGGAAGGAGGTAAATAAAGTGCGTAAGACAAGGGAGAAATGGGAACTTCGGTGAAGGGCGCAAGTGGGGAGGTGATAACAAGTAGTGGTGATGTGAGAAGGAGATGGAGTGAGTATTTTGAAGGTTTGTTGAATGTGTTTGATGATAGAGTGGCAGATATAGGGTGTTTTGGTCGAGGTGGTGTGCAAAGTGAGAGGGTTAGGGAAAATGATTTGTTAAACAGAGAAGAGGTAGTGAAAGCTTTGCGGAAGATGAAAGCCGGCAAGGCAGCAGGTTTGGATGGTATTGCAGTGGAATTTATTAAAAAAGGGGGTGACTGTATTGTTGACTGGTTGGTAAGGTTATTTAATGTATGTATGACTCATGGTGAGGTGCCTGAGGATTGGCGGAATGCGTGCATAGTGCCATTGTACAAAGGCAAAGGGGATAAGAGTGAGTGCTCAAATTACAGAGGTATTAGTTTGTTGAGTATTCCTGGTAAATTATATGGGAGGGTATTGATTGAGAGGGTGAAGGCATGTACAGAGCATCAGATTGGGGAAGAGCAGTGTGGTTTCAGAAGTGGTAGAGGATGTGTGGATCAGGTGTTTGCTTTGAAGAATGTATGTGAGAAATACTTAGAAAAGCAAATGGATTTGTATGTAGCATTTATGGATCTGGAGAAGGCATATGATAGAGTTGATAGAGATGCTCTGTGGAAGGTATTAAGAATATATGGTGTGGGAGGAAAGTTGTTAGAAGCAGTGAAAAGTTTTTATCGAGGATGTAAGGCATGTGTACGTGTAGGAAGAGAGGAAAGTGATTGGTTCTCAGTGAATGTAGGTTTGCGGCAGGGGTGTGTGATGTCTCCATGGTTGTTTAATTTGTTTATGGATGGGGTTGTTAGGGAGGTAAATGCAAGAGTTTTGGAAAGAGGGGCAAGTATGAAGTCTGTTGGGGATGAGAGAGCTTGGGAAGTGAGTCAGTTGTTGTTCGCTGATGATACAGCGCTGGTGGCTGATTCATGTGAGAAACTGCAGAAGCTGGTGACTGAGTTTGGAAAAGTGTGTGGAAGAAGAAAGTTAAGAGTAAATGTGAATAAGAGCAAGGTTATTAGGTACAGTAGGGTTGAGGGTCAAGTCAATTGGGAGGTGAGTTTGAATG
Source organism: Panulirus ornatus (assembly GCF_036320965.1). Lineage (NCBI taxonomy): Eukaryota > Metazoa > Arthropoda > Malacostraca > Decapoda > Palinuridae > Panulirus > Panulirus ornatus. Next base: position 18,971,362 of record NC_092228.1, read on the forward strand.
GAGAAAAACTGGAGGAAGTGAAGTGTTTTAGATATCTGGGAGTGGATCTGGCAGCGGATGGAACCATGGAAGTGGAAGTGGAAGTGGATCATAGGGTGGGGGAGGGGGCGAAAATCCTGGGGGCCTTGAAGAATGTGTGGAAGTGAGAACATTATCTCGGAAAGCAAAAATGGGTATGTTTGAAGGAATAGTGGTTCCAACAATGTTGTATGGTTGCGAGGCGTGGGCTATGGATAGAGTTGTGCGCAGGAGGATGGATGTGCTGGAAATGAGATGTTTGAGGACAATGTGTGGTGTGAGGTGGTTTGATCGGTGAGTAACGTAAGGGTAAGAGAGATGTGTGGAAATAAAAAGAGCGTGGTTGAGAGAGCAGAAGAGGGTGTTTTGAAGTGGTTTGGGCACATGGAGAGGATGAGTGAGGAAAGATTGACCAAGAGGATATATGTGTCGGAGGTGGAGGGAACAAGGAGAAGAGGGAAACCAAATTGGAGGTGGAAAGATGGAGTGAAAAAGATTTTGTGTGATCGGGGCCTGAACATGCAGGAGGGTGAAAGGAGGGCAAGGAATAGAGTGAATTGGAGCGATGTGGTATACCGGGGTTGACGTGCTGTCAGTGGATTGAAGCAGGGCATGTGAAATGTCTGGGGTAAACCATGGAAAGGTCTGTGGGGCCTGGATGTGGATAGGGAGCTGTGGTTTCTATGCATTACACATGACAACTACAGACTGAGTGTGAATGAATGAGGCCTTTTTTGCCTGTTTTCCTGGCACTGAAGCAGGTGGTAGCGATGCTGTTTCCTGTGGGGCGGGGTAACACCAGGAATGGATGAAGACAAGCAAGTATGAATATGTACATTAGTATATATGTATATGTGTATGTATGTATACATTTATGTTGATATGTATATGTAAGCATATGTGCATGTATGGGCATTTATGTATATATATATGTGCATGTATGGGCATTTATATATATATATATATATATATATATATATATATATATATATATATATATATATATATATATATATATATATTTTTTTTGCTTTGTTGCTGTCTCCCGCGTTTGCGAGGTAGCGCAAGGAAACAGACGAAAGAAATGGCCCAACCCACCCCCATACACATGCCTTGATTCAATCCACTGACAGCACGTCAACCCCGGTATACCACATCGATCCAATTCACTCTATTCTTTGCCCTCCTTTCACCCTCCTGCATGTTCAGGCCCTGATCACACAAAATCTTTTTCACTCCATCTTTCCACCTCCAATTCGGTCTTCCTCTTCTCCTCGTTCCCTCCACCTCCGACACATAGATCCTCTTGGTCAATCTTTCCTCACTCATTCTCTCCATGTGACCAAACCATTTCAAAACACCCTCTTCTGCTCTCTCAACCACGCTCTTTTTATTTCCACACATCTCTCTTACCCTTACGTTACTTACTCGATCAAACCACCTCACACCACACATTGTCCTCAAACATCTCATTTCCAGCACATCCATCCTACTGCGCACAACTCTATCCATAGTCCACGCCTTGCAACCATACAACATTGTTGGAACCACTATTCCTTCAAACATACCCATTTTTGCTTTCAGAGATAATGTTCTCGACTTCCACACATTCTTCAAGGCTCCCAGAATTTTCGCCCCCTCCCCCACCCTATGATCCACTTCCGCTTCCATGGTTCCATCCGCTGCCAGATCCACTCCCAGATATCTAAAACACTTCACTTCCTCCAGTTTTTCTCCATTCAAACTCACCTCCCAATTGACTTGACCCTCAACCCTACTATACCTAATAACCTTGCTCTTATTCACATTTACTCTTAACTTTCTTCTTTCATCCATCCCTGAGGCATCAACCAGGAATGTCAATCTGGTTCACGAAGAATTGACACCTCCTCGAAGGCTCAGAGTGGGGTGCCTAAATGTGTGTGGATGTAACCAAGATGTGAAGACCCTTACTGAAAAAACAATCACTCTTGAAGTAGAACCTTCAGACACAATTGAAAATGTGAAGGAAAATAGTGAAATTGGAGAAAAAAAAAAATGTAGCTTAGACATTGAAGCTTATTGATACAGTGGTTAAATTGATGAGAACTGCTATTGACGTTTGTGTAAATAAATTATACATTTCCTTTTTTCCATAGCCAGAGGTTGAACCATTATGTGACATTCATTTTTTTTTTCATTCATTTCAAGCTAGAAGTTTCAGTTTTCTAAATTGTTTCTTACATTTTTCATATGTATATATACGTGTGTGTGTGTGTGTGTGTGCGTGTGTGTGTGTGTGTGTGTGTGTGTGTATATGTATATATATATGTATATTATCCCTGGGGATAGGGGTGAAAGAATACTTCCCACGTATTCCTCGCGTGTCGTAGAAAGCGACTAGAGGGGACGGGAGCGGGGGGCCAGAAATCCTCCCCTCCTTGTATTAACTTTCTAAAATGGGAAACAGAAGAAGGAGTCACGCGGGGAGTGCTCATCCTCCTCGAAGGCTCAGAGTGGGGTGCCTAAATGTGTGTGGATGTAACCAAGATGTGAAAAAAGGAGAGATAGGTAGTATGTTTGAGGAAAGGAACCTGGATGTTTTGGCTCTGAGTGAAACGAAGCTCAAGGGTAAAGGGGAAGAGTGGTTTGGGAATGTCTGGGGAGTAAAGTCAGGGGTTAGTGAGAGGACAAGAGCAAGGGAAGGAGTAGCAATACTCCTGAAACAGGAGTTGTGGGAGTATGTGATAGAGTGTAAGAAAGTAAATTCTCGATTAATATGGGTAAAACTGAAAGTTGATGGAGAGAGGTGGGTGATTATTGGTGCATATGCACCTGGGCATGAGAAGAAAGATCAAGAGAGGCAAGTGTTTTGGGAGCAGCTGAATGAGTGTGTTAGTGGTTTTGATGCACGAGACCGGGTTATAGTGATGGGTGATTTGAATGCAAAGGTGAGTAATGTGGCAGTTGAGGGAATAATTGGTATACATGGGGTGTTCAGTGTTGTAAATGGAAATGGTGAAGAGCTTGTAGATTTATGTGCAGAAAAAGGACTGATGATTGGGAATACCTGGTTTAAAAAGCGAGATATACATAAGTATACTTATGTAAGTAGGAGAGATGGCCAGAGAGCGTTACTGGATTACGTGTTAATTGACAGGTGTGCGAAAGAGAGACTTTTGGATGTTAATGTGCTGAGAGGTGCAACTGGAGGGATGTCTGATCATTATCTTGTGGAGGCTAAGGTGAAGATTTGTATGGGTTTTCAGAAAAGAAGAGTGAATGTTGGGGTGAAGAGGGTGGTGAGAGTAAGTGAGCTTGAGAAGGAGACCTGTGTGAGGAAGTACCAGGAGAGACTGAGTACAGAATGGAAAAAGGTGAGAACAATGGAAGCAAGGGGAGTGGGGGAGGAATGGGATGTATTTAGGGAATCAGTGATGGATTGCGCAAAAAATGCTTGTGGCATGAGAAGAGTGGGAGGTGGGTTGATTAGAAAGGGTAGTGAGTGGTGGGATGAAGAAGTAAGAGTATTAGTGAAAGAGAAGAGAGAGGCATTTGGACGATTTTTGCAGGGAAAAAATGCAATTGAGTGGGAGATATATAAAAGAAAGAGACAGGAGGTCAAGAGAAAGGTGCAAGAGGTGAAAAAAAGGGCAAATGAGAGTTGGGGTGAGAGAGTATCATTAAATTATAGGGAGAATAAAAAGATGTTCTGGAAGGAGGTAAATAAGGTGCGTAAGACAAGGGAGCAAATGGGAACTTCAGTGAAGGGCGCAAATGGGGAGGTGATAACAAGTAGTGGTGATGTGAGAAGGAGATGGAGTGAGTATTTTGAAGGTTTGTTGAATGTGTTTGATGATAGAGTGGCAGATATAGGGTGTTTTGGTCGAGGTGGTGTGCAAAGTGAGAGGGTTAGGGAAAATGATTTGGTAAACAGAGAAGAGGTAGTGAAAGCTTTGCGGAAGATGAAAGCCAGCAAGGCAGCAGGTTTGGATGGTATTGCAGTGGAATTTATTAAAAAAGGGGTTGACTGTATTGTTGACTGGTTGGTAAGGTTTTTTAATGTATGTATGACTCATGGTGAGGTGCCTGAGGATTGGCGGAATGAGTGCATAGTGCCATTGTACAAAGGCAAAGGAGATAAGAGTGAGTGCTCAAATTACAGAGGTATAAGTTTGTTGAGTATTCCTGGTAAATTATATGGGAGGGTATTGATTGAGAGGGTGAAGGCATGTACAGAGCATCAGATTGGGGAAGAGCAGTGTGGTTTCAGAAGTGGTAGAGGATGTGTGGATCAGGTGTTTGCTTTGAAGAATGTATGTGAGAAATACTTAGAAAAGCAAATGGATTTGTATGTAGCATTTATGGATCTGGAGAAGGCATATGATAGAGTTGATAGAGATGCTCTGTGGAAGGTATTAAGAATATATGGTGTGGGAGGAAAGTTGTTAGAAGCAGTGAAAAGTTTTTATCGAGGATGTAAGGCATGTGTACGTGTAGGAAGAGAGGAAAGTGATTGGTTCTCAGTGAATGTAGGTTTGTGGCAGGGGTGTGTGATGTCTCCATGGTTGTTTAATTTGTTTATGGATGGGGTTGTTAGGGAGGTAAATGCAAGAGTTTTGGAAAGAGGGGCAAGTATGAAGTCTGTTAGGGATGAGAGAGCTTGGGAAGTGAGTCAGTTGTTGTTCGCTGATGATACAGCGCTGGTGGCTGATTCATGTGAGAAACTGCAGAAGCTGGTGACTGAGTTTGGTAAAGTGTGTGCAAGAAGAAAGTTAAGAGTAAATGTGAATAAGAGCAAGGTTATTAGGTACAGTAGGGTTGAGGGTCAAGTCAATTGGGAGGTGAGTTTGAATGGAGAAAAACTGGAGGAAGTGAAGTGTTTTAGATATCTGGGAGTGGATCTGGCAGCGGATGGAACCATGGAAGCGGAAGTGGATCATAGGGTGGGGGAGGGGGCGAAAATTCTGGGGGCCTTGAAGAATGTGTGGAAGTCGAGAACATTATCTCGGAGAGCAAAAATGGGTATGTTTGAAGGAATAGTGGTTCCAACAATGTTGTATGGTTGCGAGGCGTGGGCTATGGATAGAGTTGTGCGCAGGAGGATGGATGTGCTGGAAATGAGATGTTTGAGGACAATGTGTGGTGTGAGGTGGTTTGATCGAGTGAGTAACGTAAGGGTAAGAGAGATGTGTGGAAATAAAAAGAGCGTGGTTGAGAGAGCAGAAGAGGGTGTTTTGAAGTGGTTTGGGCACATGGAGAGAATGAGTGAGGAAAGATTGACCAAGAGGATATATGTGTCGGAGGTGGAGGGAACGAGGAGAAGAGGGAGACCAAATTGGAGGTGGAAAGATGGAGTGAAAAAGATTTTGTGTGATCGGGGCCTGAACATGCAGGAAGGTGAAAGGAGGGCAAGGAATAGAGTGAATTGGAGCGATGTGGTATACCGGGGTTGACGTGCTGTCAGTGGATTGAATCAAGGCATGTGAAGCGTCTGGGGTAAACCATGGAAAGCTGTGTAGGTATGTATATTTGTGTGTGTGGACGTATGTATATACATGTGTATGGGGGGGGTTGGGCCATTTCTTTCGTCTGTTTCCTTGCGCTACCTCGCAAACGCGGGAGACAGCGACAAAGTATAAAAAAAAAAAAAAAAATATATATATATATATATATATATATATATATATATATATATCAAATTTAAAGAGGGAAGTCAGCACCACAAGTAAAGCATCCTCCTCGAAGGCTCAGAGTGGGGTGCCTAAATGTGTGTGGATGTAACCAAGATGTGAAGACCCTTACTGAAAAAACAATCACTCTTGAAGTAGAACCTTCAGACACAATTGAAAATGTGAAGGAAAATAGTGAAATTGGAGAAAAATGTAGCTTAGACATTGAAGCTTATTGATACAGTGGTTAAATTGATGAGAACTGCTATTGACGTTTGTGTAAATAAATTATACATTTCCTTTTTTCCATAGCCAGAGGTTGAACCATTATGTGACATTCTTTTTTTTCATTCATTTCAAGCTAGAAGTTTCAGTTTTCTAAATTGTTTCTTACATTTCTCATATGTATATATATGTATGTGTGTGTGTGTGTATATGTGCGTATGTATGTGTATGTGTGTGTATGTGTATATGTATATATATATGTATATTATCCCTGGGGATAGGGGTGAAAGAATACTTCCCACGTATTCCTCGCGTGTCGTAGAAAGCGACTAGAGGGGACGGGAGCGGGGGGCCAGAAATCCTCCCCTCCTTGTATTAACTTTCTAAAATGGGAAACAAAAGAAGGAGTCACGTGGGGAGTGCTCATCCTCCTCGAAGGCTCAGAGTGGGGTGCCTAAATGTGTGTGGATGTAACCAAGATGTGAAAAAAGGAGAGATAGGTAGTATGTTTGAGGAAAGGAACCTGGATGTTTTGGCTCTGAGTGAAACGAAGCTCAAGGGTAAAGGGGAAGAGTGGTTTGGGAATGTCTGGGGAGTAAAGTCAGGGGTTAGTGAGAGGACAAGAGCAAGGGAAGGAGTAGCAATACTCCTGAAACAGGAGTTGTGGGAGTATGTGATAGAGTGTAAGAAAGTAAATTCTCGATTAATATGGGTAAAACTGAAAGCTGATGGAGAGAGGTGGGTGATTATTGGTGCATATGCACCTGGGCATGAGAAGAAAGATCAAGAGAGGCAAGTGTTTTGGGAGCAGCTGAATGAGTGTGTTAGTGGTTTTGATGCACGAGACTGGGTCATAGTGATGGGTGATTTGAATGCAAAGGTGAGTAATGTGGCAGTTGAGGGAATAATTGGTATACATGGGGTGATCAGTGTTGTAAATGGAAATGGTGAAGAGCTTGTAGATTTATGTGCTGAAAAAGGACTGATGATTGGGAATACCTGGTTTAAAAAGCGAGATATACATAAGTATACTTATGTAAGTAGGAGAGATGGCCAGAGAGCGTTATTGGATTACGTGTTAATTGACAGGCGTGCGAAAGAGAGACTTTTGGATGTTAATGTGCTGAGAGGTGCAACTGGAGGGATGTCTGATCATTATCTTGTGGAGGCTAAGGTGAAGATTTGTATGGGTTTTCAGAAAAGAAGAGTGAATGTTGGGGTGAAGAGGGTGGTGAGAGTAAGTGAGCTTGAGAAGGAGACCTGTGTGAGGAAGTACCAGGAGAGACTGAGTACAGAATGGAAAAAGGTGAGAACAATGGAAGTAAGGGGAGTGGGGGAGGAATGGGATGTATTTAGGGAATCAGTGATGGATTGCGCAAAAGATGCTTGTGGCATGAGAAGAGTGGGAGGTGGGTTGATTAGAAAGGGTAGTGAGTGGTGGGATGAAGAAGTAAGAGTATTAGTGAAAGAGAAGAGAGAGGCATTTGGACGATTTTTGCAGGGAAAAAATGCAACTGAGTGGGAGATGTATAAAAGAAAGAGACAGGAGGTCAAGAGAAAGGTGCAAGAGGTGAAAAAAAGGGCAAATGAGAGTTGGGGTGAGAGAGTATCATTAAATTATAGGGAGAATAAAAAGATGTTCTGGAAGGAGGTAAATAAAGTGCGTAAGACAAGGGAGAAAATGGGAACTTCGGTGAAGGGCGCAAGTGGGGAGGTGATAACAAGTAGTGGTGATGTGAGAAGGAGATGGAGTGAGTATTTTGAAGGTTTGTTGAATGTGTTTGATGATAGAGTGGCAGATATAGGGTGTTTTGGTCGAGGTGGTGTGTAAAGTGAGAGGGTTAGGGAAAATGATTTGTTAAACAGAGAAGAGGTAGTGAAAGCTTTGCGGAAGATGAAAGCCGGCAAGGCAGCAGGTTTGGATGGTATTGCAGTGGAATTTATTAAAAAAGGGGGTGACTGTATTGTTGACTGGTTGGTAAGGTTATTTAATGTATGTATGACTCATGGTGAGGTGCCTGAGGATTGGCGGAATGCGTGCATAGTGCCATTGTACAAAGGCAAAGGGGATAAGAGTGAGTGCTCAAATTACAGAGGTATTAGTTTGTTGAGTATTCCTGGTAAATTATATGGGAGGGTATTGATTGAGAGGGTGAAGGCATGTACAGAGCATCAGATTGGGGAAGAGCAGTGTGGTTTCAGAAGTGGTAGAGGATGTGTGGATCAGGTGTTTGCTTTGAAGAATGTATGTGAGAAATACTTAGAAAAGCAAATGGATTTGTATGTAGCATTTATGGATCTGGAGAAGGCATATGATAGAGTTGATAGAGATGCTCTGTGGAAGGTATTAAGAATATATGGTGTGGGAGGAAAGTTGTTAGAAGCAGTGAAAAGTTTTTATCGAGGATGTAAGGCATGTGTACGTGTAGGAAGAGAGGAAAGTGATTGGTTCTCAGTGAATGTAGGTTTGCGGCAGGGGTGTGTGATGTCTCCATGGTTGTTTAATTTGTTTATGGATGGGGTTGTTAGGGAGGTAAATGCAAGAGTTTTGGAAAGAGGGGCAAGTATGAAGTCTGTTGGGGATGAGAGAGCTTGGGAAGTGAGTCAGTTGTTGTTCGCTGATGATACAGCGCTGGTGGCTGATTCATGTGAGAAACTGCAGAAGCTGGTGACTGAGTTTGGAAAAGTGTGTGGAAGAAGAAAGTTAAGAGTAAATGTGAATAAGAGCAAGGTTATTAGGTACAGTAGGGTTGAGGGTCAAGTCAATTGGGAGGTGAGTTTGAATGGAGAAAAACTGGAGGAAGTGAAGTGTTTTAGATATCTGGGAGTGGATCTGGCAGCGGATGGAACCATGGAAGTGGAAGTGGAAGTGGATCATAGGGTGGGGGAGGGGGCGAAAATCCTGGGGGCCTTGAAGAATGTGTGGAAGTTGAGAACATTATCTCGGAAAGCAAAAATGGGTATGTTTGAAGGAATAGTGGTTCCAACAATGTTGTATGGTTGCGAGGCGTGGGCTATGGATAGAGTTGTGCGCAGGAGGATGGATGTTCTGGAAATGAGATGTTTGAGGACAATGTGTGGTGTGAGGTGGTTTGATCGGGTGAGTAACGTAAGGGTAAGAGAGATGTGTGGAAATAAAAAGAGCGTGGTTGAGAGAGCAGAAGAGGGTGTTTTGAAGTGGTTTGGGCACATGGAGAGGATGAGTGAGGAAAGATTGACCAAGAGGATATATGTGTCGGAGGTGGAGGGAACAAGGAGAAGAGGGAAACCAAATTGGAGGTGGAAAGATGGAGTGAAAAAGATTTTGTGTGATCGGGGCCTGAACATGCAGGAGGGTGAAAGGAGGGCAAGGAATAGAGTGAATTGGAGCGATGTGGTATACCGGGGTTGACGTGCTGTCAGTGGATTGAAGCAGGGCATGTGAAGCGTCTGGGGTAAACCATGGAAAGCTGTGTAGGTATGTATATTTGCGTGTGTGGACGTATGTATATACATGTGTATGGGGGGCGGTTGGGCCATTTCTTTCGTCTGTTTCCTTGCGCTACCTCGCAAACGCGGGAGACAGCGACAAAGTATAATAAATAATATATATATATATATATATATATATATATTTTTTTTTTTTTTGCTTTGTCGCTGTCTCCCGCGTTTGCGAGGTAGCGCAAGGAAACAGACGAAAGAAATGGCCCAACCCACCCCCATACACATGCCTTGATTCAATCCACTGACAGCACATCAACCCCGGTATACCACATCGCTCCAATTCACTCTATTCCTTGCCCTCCTTTCACCCTCCTGCATGTTCAGGCCCCGATCACACAAAATCTTTTTCACTCCATCTTTCCACCTCCAATTTGGTCTCCCTCTTCTCCTCGTTCCTTCCACCTCCGACACATATATCCTCTTGGTCAATCTTTCCTCACTCATTCTCTCCATGTGACCAAACCATTTCAAAACACCCTCTTCTGCTCTCTCAACCACGCTCTTTTTATTTCCACACATCTCTCTTACCCTTACGTTACTTACTCGATCAAACCACCTCACACCACACATTGTCCTCAAACATCTCATTTCCAGCACATCCATCCTCCTGCGCACAACTCTATCCATAGTCCACGCCTCGCAACCATACAACATTGTTGGAACCACTATTCCTTCAAACATACCCATTTTTGCTTTCCGAGATAATGTTCTCGACTTCCACACATTCTTCAAGGCTCCCAGAATTTTCGCCCCCTCCCCCACCCTATGATCCACTTCCACTTCCATGGTTCCATCCGCTGCCAGATCCACTCCCAGATATCTAAAACACTTCACTTCCTCCAGTTTTTCTCCATTCAAACTCACCTCCCAATTGAATTGACCCTCAACCCTACTGTACCTAATAACCTTGCTCTTATTCACATTTACTCTTAACTTTCTTCTTTCACACACTTTACCAAACTCAGTCACCATATGTGTATGTGTGTGGATGGACCATTTTCTGTATGTTTCCATTAGGGTGGTAAAAGTAGAAAGGCATACATACAATTCAAAGACAAAAACTTGTAAACTGTCATTGTGACTAAGGTGGCACAAATAAAGATCATCTGCACCACCTTAGTCACATAGACTTGAAACAAAATATTAAGTCTATTCTTAAACATATCTATAGCATTGCTTTCATCCACTCTAGTTGGAAAATCAATCCATATGTTAACAATCCTCTTGAAGAAGATGCAAATGTTTTAAGTTCATTGTAGATATATTCCCCAGATTAGTATATATTTGTAAATTTTGATATTATCTACTTAAGCCCATTATCATTATTGTCATTACTATACATGAGTAAAAGTCTGGTCCTGAGACTCATCCTTGTGCCACATCACTTGTTATGTCTATCCATTCTGAGGCTTGACCATTAATGACAATTCTGTGTTTACTGCCAGTCAACCAATTTCCTATTCACTGAAGTACAACCCCATCAATACCATGTGGCTTAACTTTTACAAGTAACTCTGAAGCAGAACCTTATCAAGTGGTTTTTGAGAATCTTAGGTGATAACACTTTTATTTCACCCATCTATAATTTCCTGGATATGTTGATAATTACTAATTCACGTATAAGTTGGGAACTTATTCTACAGAAGTGTGGAGAAACCATGATTAAATAATACAATGTCCTACATCATTTTATCAACTGTAAGGTGAATCACAGATGAGTGGTAGTTAAGTAAGGATTTCCTTTTCCTCAGTATGACAAAACAATCTAAACTATTGAAATATACCAGAATAACCCTATGTATGCCATCCAAATTGCTTACCTTGAGTTTAAATGAGCTAGTAAAACAATTTTCCATACTACATTGCAGTTTCCTACATAAGCGAGGTATCACCAAGAACAGATGAACGAAGGCCACATTCCCTTTTATCCAAACTCTACTTGTTATGTGTAATGCACCAAAATCATGGCTTCTCATTCACGTCAAGGCCTCACAGACCTTTCCATGGTTTACCCTGGCCACTGCATATGCCCTGGTTTAGTTCACTGATGGCATGTTGACACATGTATACCATGATGTTCCGATTCACTCTGTCCTGCGCAAGCCTTTCATCCTCCTGCAAGTTCAAGCCCTGTTCAGTCAGAACCTTTATACCCCATCCTTCCATCTACGATTTGGTCTGCCTATTCTCTTTCTTCCCTCTGTTTCTGTCATATATATCCTCTCTGTTAACCTCTCCTTACTTATTATCTCCACATATCCTAATCATTTCAGCACACCCACTTCAGCTTTCTCAACCACGCTCATTTTATTACCACACCTTTCTCTTACCCTTTTATTAATTACTCGAACAAACCACTTCACTCCACATATTGTCCTAAACATTTCAATTCCATCACATTGACCCTCGTCTGCACATCTCCATCTATAGCCCTTGCCTCATATCCATAAAACATTGTTGGGAATCCAATACCTTCAAACGCATCCATATTTGCCCTCCCAGACAATGACCTCTCTTTCCACACTTTCTCCAGTGCTCTCAGAACCTTTGCCCCCTTGTCCACCATATGACTCACCTCCCCTTCCATGGTTCCATTCGCTACCATGTCCACTCCCACTCCATTCAAACTCACACCCTATCTAACCTGTCTGTTGATCCTGCTAAACCCAATAACCTGGCTTTTAAATACTTAGTTAGAGCCTTCAGAGAAAAAACTGTAGAAAAATGTGTAAATGTCGGCATAAATCCTGGTGTCTTTAGCTATCTTCTATGTTTTTCTAAATATGCAGATCATTGTTAATTCATGCACTAGGTAAGAGCTTTCTGAAGAAAACTGTCTGAAAAAATAAATGAAAATATGATATATAGTAACATTTTATTGATTAATGTGTACGTTTAATGTTTTGAAACAAATGCAATTGTAAGGAGGTACAACATCCATTCATTTCAACTATTGTATCCATTCTTTTTTGAATATGCAGATATTCATCAATTCAAAAATTGTTGAGAACTTCCTGACAAGAAATGGATAGAAAAATATGTGAAAAATGAAATCTGCAATATCATTCCCATGTTCATAAGCTGAATATCTTAAACAAATACTGCCAAGAAGTACTATTTTAAAACTCAATTTCCATTTGCTAGTTTCTCACATTTTTCTAAATATGTAGATGACTATTAATTCAAACATTCGGTGAGAGCCTTCTAAAGAGAATGGTTGAGGAAAAATATAAGAAAATACAATTTGCCATATCAATTTAGGTGACCTGCCGTCAATGGGCTGAACCAAGGCATATTAGGTCTGGAGAAACACAAAAAGGTCTGTGTGGCCTGATTGTATGTACATATGGGGATCTGGTTTCCATGCAACATACATGGCAACTAGGGGGGAGATGTAAGTAAATGTTTCCATTTCCTTGTATGTTGCTAGTGCTTCCTCACTAATGCCAGAAACAGCAAAGAAATATGAATAAAAAAATATATATTAATATATTCATGCATTAGGGAAGAACCTAAGGAAAGAAATGCACAGAAAATATATACACTACAAGCAATTCACTATCATTCACTGATTATAAATCTAATGTCTTGTACCTATATCAATTCAAAAATGGAAATTCTAACCACCAATTTTTTCCAATTACTTTTCTGAATATTCAAATGATCATTAGTCTTTCCTGATCATATGCATATGTCATACAAGTTTAAGATTTCTCTGATCCTTTTTAGTTTAAAGAAATTCTGAGAATAATAACTGGATTGTTATCAAGGGCCTGTGATCCCTAACCCTGTTATTTCACTGAAATGAATTTCATGCAACTGAGATTCACATGATTATTCAGTCCCTACAGCATGAAATATCATGATAGTAGAATATATCAATAAACACAATATCATAACATAAGAATGTGGGGTTATATTACCCCAATATGATTAGGTGAGTTGGACTATCTGCACTGGTGGATTTTAACGGGTGATTGCTCATGAGAGTGAATGCCTGCAACTATTACGAGTCTTTCAAGCTTTTTTCCATGTCTATGGTATCTAATATATTTTTTCATGGACGCCGCATTAAAAAATGCCAAACGGTGATCTACCTTATGGAGATGACTCTATATAGGTACGGTAATCAACCCTGATGTCTTACAGGACCTTTTGCTATACTCTCTTCACCCAAGACGGATGTGAACCTACGCTACATCCACCTGTCTCACTGACTGGCCAACATCTCTCATTCACCAAAACTCCAACCACAAAGGGCATCACATACAAAAAACTGTGCCATTCAATGCCACAACTCAAACATCAAAATCCAGATCATACACAAATTAAACAGCCTCAGAACCCTTACTGAACAACAAAAAGAATGCTTTGGTATCCTCTACAAACAAGTAATTGGCCTCTACCAAAACTATTCTTTACATGACAGGTCATTCACCATGTCAGAAGCAAGTATAACATGGCTGCAAACCACACAAAACAAAGCTACTTGGCAAAACAAACATTCATCATAACTATTCTTCATCTCACAAGTCGTTCACCATGTCAAAAGAAAGTATAACGAGGCTGTAAACCAAACAAAACAAAGCTGCTTGGCAACACGAACATTCAACAATTGCATAATAAAACAAAAATGTATCCAATACAATCTCACCTCACGATGCTCTGCTGCAGGCCCTTCTCATCTAAGCCACCAACTCCAATACAGAAATAAAAAACTGATCTCCTGCCTCATAATGCAACAACCTATACTCAGCACATCCTTCCTCTAACAAACACAATGACAAAACAAATATACACAACCTAACTTTACATGCACCAAACATCTGATTTCCCAATCCACTTTTAACCACTACCCCACCAGATATGCATTACTCCTGAAGCTATATCAGTCAGACAAGTAGGGAGTTAACTTTTCCCATCTGTGTTCTGGATACCATCCATTTCCCCAATGTTATAAATCACAAATCTCCCTCATGTCTAAGATGCAACTTTCACAATGAAAATACTGAACACGCACTATTGTGTTCTGTGCTCATCCCATAAAGACACACACATACGTCACTACACTTAAGACCAAAAGTCATGCCCCAGTGGATATGGCTGGCTTTCTTAGCATAGCAAGAGCCCCATATAAAGGATTCCAGGCACACTGCTATTGTCCAAGGCCAATGGACCAGTCACCTTTTGTGGGGGTAGATTTTCAGATATACATATGCAATTAATCTGTACCTGCTGGAGTGATGAACTGGCCTGCTCTAAGAGTCCTACAAGTCCGTTTTCAGTAAAATATTTACCAGTACAGATGCCCTCCTCATCTGGACTAAGGACATCATCAGACACTGAAAAGTTAGAAAAAAAAATAAATAAAAAATCATGCCATAGAAAAAAATGATCTAAAACTAGAATGATCTAGTGGTTTACCACAAACCACACTCATAAATATCAGAATGCATATCTAATTTTATACTGTAAAGATGTTATGGTATCGTCCTGTACTGTAAATCATCCTGCACCTTGTAATACTATTTGAGCAAACAGTGTTGTTTTCAGGCCTTTTTACTTTGTCCTTTACAGGTCTGTGGGACCTGCAGAAAAGTGTAGTAAAGCATACCAGATGCACCATATCCACAATAAACCCAGATGTTGTACATAACAGCCTTTTAGCAAAATAAGATAGGAATAAAGAAAAAAATTCTTCTTGTGCAGCTATAATTTCTTCCATTAACAAAGTTGTAAAACCACCTTGAAATGAATAAAAATACAATCGATTAAAAAGATCATCAGTCATATCTGAGGGAAGGAGGTTATAGTCTTACCCTATGAGTGTAATGACCTTTAAGACAGATGAGATTAAAACCCTTCTCTCAAAACATTGTCAATATCATCAATATACACAGGAATACACCAGCACTTAGAAAGTTGTCCCAGCAGTAAACAAGCATGTGGTGCTTATAGCACATGACGCTCCAGAAGAACAAGTACCCGCAACAAATGAGGAATGTATTGTTAATATCATATAAACCTCCTAGCAACAAATATCAAAAACATATAGAAAAAAAAAAATGAAAGAAAAATCAGGATGGTACATAAAGTAGAACAACATGCACTTTTGAGAAATGATGAAGTGCTGATGATATAGGGTTTCAATAAAAAAGATATAGATGGGAAATTTGAATTCTCAAGGTGACAGCAAGTCATGGAGACAAAAATATTTTGAGGGAATACAGGAAAATTTCCTATACTAATATGTCAATGAACAATAGCATGCAAGAGATTTATACATTATCATTACTAGATCTTATCTTCATAAATACTAGCATAGATATTGAGAATATCAGATATCACATGCATGGAAGAGAATGATTTGGAGTAATGTGATATACTGGAATAACATGACATTAACTGGCAGAACCAAGGGTTATGAAGCAGTCAGGAGACACCACAGACAGAGAGAGGGTGTGAGCAAATGAGGATCCTGGCACTACCTTACTAAGTTGGTGAAAACAGTGAGAGGGAAAAAAAAACCCACAAAAATACATTTACAAAAACACACACAAAGTCATATATCTTCACACAGGACTGTCTAATTCCAATAAATATCACAGTGAGAGACAGATAACTTTAGCAATAAACTAGTGAACAGTGACTTAGTGAAAAGGTCTCCAACTGCACCCATGGTTTCATAGTTGTGTGCTAGTCTCTGTGCTTGTTAACTTCATTACCTAATATCAAAATGAAAAACAAAACTTACCAGCACTTTCTTCAAGAACATTGGGTGAAAGCTTGGAGAAAGTTACAGCTCCAGTGGGTAGGTGGGGGCAATCTTCTAGCATGTAAAGGTATTCTGAGACCAAAGCAGCACTGTGGATGAGACACATAGCAGCCTCTGCATGCTGACCTCGTTCACTATGCTTCTGAGCCATGTTGGCAAGCCATGTTAAACGAAGATCTGGAGAATTCTGATACCCGCGTGCTAAAATATGAACAAAGCAAGAAAAATCAGTATTTCACAGTAAAGAAGACAGTGATATGTTTCCCTTTTACTTCTAAATCTTTCACCTAACTGCAATTAACTAACCATCAATCTTCTCTCTTACTATACTTACACATACAATATTGAATCCATGAACTGCGCATGAAATGCCGAAGAAAAGTTGTTCATACACACAAGGAAAAAGGTGAGTAAATATCAATGGCACAATAAGAAAAAGAGGTCAGCTGGTGAATGGGAGGCTGAGTTAATCAGAGCAAGTTGGATGTTTGAAGACAGGGGAAGGTATACTGAATCAACAGAGCTTTAGCCTGCAAAAGTGAAAACAAGAATGCATGACTGTCAACTAGGGATGTCCTGAGTGCATGTCAAAGTGGGGAGGACTATTCAGGACTATGCAGGACTATTCAATTAGTGTTTAAAGAAAAACAAAAAGCACCTTCAAAACTTGAAGAACAGCATCAGGGATCAGCTGAAATATTAAAGGAAGATCCCAAATGTTCTACTTTGACCTGAACGTAGGCAGAGACATGCATGATACACATAAACTTTTCTTAGTATTCATTGAATCTTACCAATTCTGTACATGAGGTCAAGCAACATCTCTGGATCCTCTTGGTATTCCTTCATCTTCACAGTGTCAGACAGGATCATGTGCAAATTAAAGACTAGATCTCGAACCTGTAAGGCAGATGTTTATGGCTTATCATCTTACTTTTATAAGAAAATTTCCCTGTAGCCAAAGAACAAAATAAACAAAAATCTGAGGGACAAGAAAGAATTTTCTCTAAAGTGCTGGTCTGCCAATTTCTGATAAGTTAAGAAATAGAATTCTATGAAACATCTTTAACTTCACACACAGCATAAAATCATGGACTAAACTCATATAATCATATGACATTCTTAACATTTTTTTATATTTCATCAGATCACCCCTGCTGGGTAGTTTCAAGAACAGACAAATAATCTATCTATCATCATTACTCTATTCCTGATTTCATAGGGTTCATATAGTACAAAAGCTCACTCATAAATACCCTCAACTTGTGACTAAAGTGCTGAAGTGAAAAATTATCAGAAATATTTTTAAGAAGGTGGCAAACAATGGCCTCATTTGCATATATCTAGTATCGAGCTGTCATTTATACCTTAACAAAACCAGAGTATATCATCCACAGTCAAGCCCTATGGTTTACTTTGACCACTTCAAATAGCCTGCTTCAGCTCATTCACAACAAAGTGCCATATGCCAAAGCCTTCCAAAGCTTCCTATTCAAAGCATGCTTCTCACACTCCTAAATGTGGAGGCCTATACATCCTATGGCTTCCATTACTCCAGTCCTTTCACCTCCTTCATTAACTCCATTTTACTTGCTCTCTCTACTTATTGTATACAACAGAATGGTATCATCATACTCTGCCTCTTTGAGGTCATGCTTTGAATGCTTTGTTTAGTGACATTGATGCAGTTGCATCAATGTCACTAAACAAAAGGAATACCAACTCACCAAGAAATTTCTTACAAAAAGGGTGTATATCATTCCCTGCTACTGACTGCAGTATAGCCTTAATGCTATAAGAGCCCTGTAAAGGGGTCATAGGTTTCACTAATAAAAAAAATATATGGTGGAATGTCATCCTAGAGATATTTCCAAATATTAATGATAAATATCTCATATTTCAATGACTCTCATAGCACTATTCATAACATGGAATGATTACCAATAAGGCAATTTTGATATTAATAGACTTACATTTGGGTACAGGGGGAGAAAGAATACTTCCCTGCATGTTGTAGGTGACTAAAATAGGAGGGTGTGGGGGCTGAAAATCCTCCCATCCAGTTTTTACTTTTCCAAAAGAAGGAACAAATGTGGGAACCAAGTGAGGATTTTTCCCTCTAAAGCTCAGTTTTCTGTTCTTGATGCTACCTTGCTAATGTGGGAAATGACGAGTATGTATGAGAAAAATATTTACTGCCGATGTGTCCTGTACATACAGAACGGACTGCCTCTGGCAGCTGACTGTGAGTGTGCTGTATTCAGTCTGGCATAATAAAAAATCCCTGGTAAGGTAAAGAGTGGAGTACTGAGTCAGAGAGAAACTACTGGCAACTTAGACAATGTTTCCATATCCTCTGCTCATACTTTTTCAACTCAAAACTGTTTAGTAAACATCAACATGCCATAGGGAACTAGTATACATCATTTTTGTGCAGCCCAAGCAGTGAAAAAAACAGCAAACAGTGCCATGAAAGCTGAGATGAGTCATAGGATGGTTGAGGTGGGAAAAGGTTCAGAAA
The DNA here is from genome assembly GCF_036320965.1 of Panulirus ornatus. NCBI lineage: Eukaryota > Metazoa > Arthropoda > Malacostraca > Decapoda > Palinuridae > Panulirus > Panulirus ornatus. The sequence continues at coordinate 18,990,035 of NC_092228.1, forward strand.
GCTCTGAGAAATGGGTGGAAAGAGAGTTCACTACATGGGAGGGCTAAAATAGGTATGTTTGAAGGTGCAGTATTCCCAATGATGTTGTATGGATGCAAGGAATGGTCCACAGATGAAAATGTATGAGAGGGTAAATGTGTTTGAAAAAATGTTTCAGGGCAATAGGTGGTGTGAGGAGGGTTGACCAAGTAAGTAATGAATAGGTGAGAGAGATGTGTGGTAATAAAGAGTGTGGTTGAGAGAGCTGAGGAGAGTGTGCTGAAATGGTAAGGACATATGGAGAGAATGAGTGAAAAAAAGGTTGACAAAGACGATATATGTGTCAGAAGTGGAGGGAAAAAGGAGATCTGAGAGTTCATATCTAAGATGGAAGGATGGAGTAAAAACTATTTTGAGAAATGCTCATCCTCCTCGAAGGATCAAGCTGGGGTGTTTAAAAGTATGTGGATGTATCCAAGAGGTGAAAAAATGAGAGAATATACTATATTTGAGGAAAGAAACCTGGATGTCCAGGCTATGAGAGAAACAAAGTTCAAAGGTGAATGGGATGAATTGTTTGGAAATGTCTTAGGAGTAAAGTCGGGTTGGTGAGAGGGCAAGAGCTTCGGAAGGAGTAGTACACCTCCTGAGGCAAGAGATGTGGGAGTGTGCGAAAGAGTGTAAAGAAGTGAGTTCTAGAATAATGTGGGTAAAAATGAAAGTGGATGGCAAGAGATGGGTGATTATTAGTGCTCAAGCAGTTGGTCAAGAGAAGAAAGATCATGAGAGGCAAATGTTTTGGGAGTCGTTCAAAGACTGTGTCAGCAGTTTTGATGCAAAAGACTGGGTATTAGTGATGGGTGATTTGAATTTGAAAGTGAGTTATGTGGCAGTTGAGGGTATATTTGGGAGCATGGGGTATTCAGTAGAGTGAATGGAAATAGTGAACAGCTTGCAGAATTGTGTGCAGAAAAAGGGCTGGTGACTGGGAATACTTGGTCTAAAAAGAGGGACATGTACAAATATGTGAGTGGGAAAGATGGTCAGAGGGCATTATTGGATTACATATTTATAAACATGCGTGTCAAAGAGAGACTTCTGGATGTAAATGTACTGAAAGGGAGAGCTTGCAAGATGTCTGATCACTACCTGTGAGGCATGGGTAAAGATTAGTGGAGGTTTTTGAAAAGAAGGAAACATCATCAGTGATAAGAAAGTGGTGGGAGTATGTGAGCTTGGAAAAGGGACTTGTGTGAAGAAATACCAGGATGACTAAGTGTAAAAAATGCAAAAGGTTAGAGAAAATGAAGATAGGGGAGTGGGTGACGAATGGATGGAATTTAGGATAGCAGTGTTGGCATGTGCGAGATGCATGTGGCAGGCGAAAAGTGGGAGGTGGACAGATTAGACAGGGTAGTGAGTGGTGGGATGTAGAAGTAAAGCTGCTCGTGAAAGAGAAAAGAGGCATTTGGGTGGTACTTACAAGAAAGGAGTGCAAATGATTGGAAAATGTATAAGAGAAAGCAGCAGAGGGGTCAAGATGGAGGCGCAAGGGTAAAAAAAGAGGGGTAATGAGAGTTAGGGTGAGTGAGTATCTATAAACCCTATGCCTAAAGAGGATAAAATGATGTTTTGGAAGGAGATTAAGGAGGTTAATAGAGTGCAAAAAACAAAAGAACAAATAAGAACATCACTGAAGAAGAGAGGGGGAAGTGGTAATATATAGTGATGAGGTGAGGAGGATATGGAGTGAGTATTCTGAAGGACTGTTGAATGTCTTTATTGTAGGATGGCAGATGTAGGGTGTTTGGGCAGGTGTGGTAAGCAATAGTTAAGAGCCATGGGGAACAGTTTAATGAAGAGTCAAGAGATGGAGAAAGCCTTAAATGAGATGAAATTGGCAAGGCAGCAGAAGTGGATGGGACTGCACTTGAATTTATTAAGGAAAGGGTTGACTGTCATTGAATGGTTAATCAGGATCTTCAATGTCTATATGAATCATATTGAGGTGCCTGGAGATTGATGGAATGTATGTATAGTGCCTTGGTAAAATGGCAAGGGGGATAAAGGTGAGTGCTCAAACTACAGAGGTCTAAGTTTGCTGAGTGTACCTGGTAAGTTGTATGGGAAAGTAGTGGCTGAGAAGGTGAAGGTATTTAAAGAGCATTAGACTGGGGAGGAAAAGTGTAGTTTCAGAAGTGTTTGCATTTAATAAACATGTGAGAAATACTTGAAGAAACAGATGGATTTGTATGTGGCATTTATGGATCTGGAGAAAGCATAAAACAGGGTTGATATAGATGCCTTGAGGAAGGTCTTAAGAATATACAGTGTGGGAGGAAAACTGCTAAAAGCAAAGAGAAGTTTTTAACATGGGTGTAAAACATAAGTATAAGTAGGAAGAGAGGAGAGTGAACAGTTACAAGTGAAGGTTGGTCTGCAGCAAGGGTATGTGATGTCATCATGGTTGACAAACTTGTTTATGGATAAGACAAAAAAGCCTTGGAGAGAGGGGCATGTTGGCCGAGTGGGCATGGGCTGAGAGAGTCAGTTGTTCTTTGCTGATAAAGCACTGGTGGTAAATTCAAGTGAGAAACAGCAAAAGTTAGTGACTGAGTTTAGAAGAATGTGTGAAAGAAGTTTTAGAGGATATGTAAATAAAAGCAAGGATATTAGATTAGATTATTAGATATTAGCAGGGTTGAGGGACAGGTTAGTTGGGGAGTGAATGTAAATAGAGAAAATTTGGAGGAAATGAAGTGATTTAGATTCCTGGGAGTGGAGATGGCAACAAATGGAGCCATGGAAGCAAAAGTTAGTAACAAGATGGGTGAGGGGGTTAAGGTTCTAGGAGCACTGAAGAATGTATGAAAAGAAAGACAGTTATCTTGGAGGGCAAAAATGGGTATGTTTGAAGGTACAGTAGTCCCAATAATATTATATGGGCCTCAGATGAGGCTGTGCAGAGAGGGGTGGATGCGTTGAAAATTAAATGTTTGAGGAAAATATGTAGCGTGGGGTGGTTTGATCAACTAAATAATAAAAGAGGCTAAAAGAGAAGTTTGGCAATAAAAAGAGTGGTTCAGAGAGCTGAAGAGGGTGTGCTGAAATGGTTTCGAAATATGGTGAGAATGAGTGAGGAACAGTTGACAAAGAGGATTTATGTGTCAGAAGAGGAAGGAACAAGAACAGAGAGATCAAAATGGAGACAGAATGATGGAGTGAAAATGATTTTGAGTGACTGGGGCAAGAACATGCAGGAGGGTGAAAGGAGTAAAGGGGATAGAATGAATTGGAATGATGTTGTATACATGGGTTGACGTGTTGTCAATCAACTGAGCCATGGCATGTGAAGCAGCCAGGATAAACCATGGAAGGGTCTGTGATTGTGGATAGGGAGCTGAGGTTTTGGTGCATTACACAGGACATCCAGGGAATAGAAGTGAGCAAATGCAGGCTTTCTCTATCTGTTCTTGGTGTTACCTCACTGATGCTGGAAATGGAAATCATGTGTGACTTCTTTCTTCCATACCTGATTGCCATTTCCCACATTAGTGAGGTAGTGCCAGGAACAGACCAAGAAAAGCCACATCTGCTCACATATATTCTCTAGCTATCATGTCTATAGCACAGAGGCCACAGCTCCCTATCCACATCCAGGTCTCAATGATTTTTCCATGGTTTATGCCGGATGCTTCACATGACATGGTTCAGTCCATTGGCAGCATGCTGATCTCTCTATCACACATCGTTTCAATTCATTCTACCCTATGTATGCCTTCCAATCTCCTGCATATTTGGACCCCAGTCACTCAAAATAATTTTCACTCTATCATTTCATCTCTAATTCGGTCTCTCCTTTCTCATTGTTCACTCAACTTCTGACACATATAACTGCTTTGTCACCTTTATTCGTTTATTCTCACCAAATGTCCAAACCATTTCAGCACACCCTCTTCAGCTCTCTTAACCGCTCTTTTTTAGACTTTTATTACTTACTTGATCAAATCCCTCAAACCTCATACTGTCCTAAAACAAGTAATTTTTCCTACATGTCTTCCATTTCTCGTACAAGCAAGGTAACACAAAAAGCAGATGATAAAGCCTTAGAGGAAAAAATCCTCCCTTGGCTCCTTGTTATGTTCCTTCTTTTAGAAAGTAAAACAGGAAGAAAGGATTTCCCATTCTTGTACTATTCAGTATTGGTGTTGCTGGGCTCTGCTTACCTGAGGTTACATCTCAAGAAAAAAGGTACATATAGTAAGGCTGTATCACTGATTGGAAGTACAGTCTTGTCTGAGAACTTTTCACTCTAAAGGAGTCTAGATTTCATTTCCCACATATCCATCCTCCTCCACACAGCCTTATCTATAGCCCATGCCTCACATTCACATAATATTCCTGGGACTACTATTCCTTTAAACAAACCCATTTTGGCCCTCACAGACAATGTTCTCTCTTTCTACACATTCCTCAGCACTCCTAGAAACTTTGCCCCCTCCCAAAATGACTTACTTCTGCTTCCATGGTTCCATTTGCTGCCAAGTCCACTCCAAATTTATAAAACACTTCACATCCTCCAATTCTTTTTAATTCAAACTCACAACCCAATTAACCTGTCCCTTAACCCTACTGAAACTAATAAATTTGCTCTATTATCAGCAAACAGCAACTGACTCAAGTACTGAAAAGCACTTACACACATTATTCACCAACAAACACTTGATGCTACAGTATTTATCATTCAAATAAACCCAGAGGTTCTAGCTTCAAATGAACTCTTTAAACCTCAAAAATATACATGATGGAGAACTTAACTAGTCTAGGCAATTAAAGTAAACCATTCTAAGCCAACACTATTCTGGACTATATTCACTGTCAGTAAATATTGATATAACCTTAAAGGAGACCAAAATACCTGTTCTGGAAAAGATGTGTCCTGAAGGTCAGAATCCTCCTCAGCATATGTAAGGATGGTCTTCAGTGATCTGCGTAAGTAGGCTTCATTGAAAGTCTGAGATGTTCCAACCAGGGAACTAAGAGACATAGTCACTTGCATCTTCACTCTTGCAAAGTTCTGTTGAAAGTAGAAAAAGATAAAATTAAGTTTGAGTGAACTTGGAGGGAATTGCAGGTTTATCATGTGAAAAAAAAAAAAAGTTGCTCCATTACAATTTCATTCAAAAGGAAAAACACCAACATGATGAGCGCAAAATCCTAGATTCCATACATTTCTCTTCATGTACAGCCACAGCCCTCCAAGAACCTGTAAAAACACTTCCTTGGTTCAGGGTTAGTACAATGATTTAACCCTCAAAATAAAATATATCCATGAGGATTCACCACCTCCGAACATCAGAAAATATTTGAAAATGGTACATGCTTCTTCACTAGACTTAATGACCATAAAGTAACTTGCTCAGGCCTATGAAGGTACAACATGATGGTGAGGTGGCACTAAGCCATCATTCTTACTTATTCATTTCCACTTGCTTCTTGGCACTCTACAAACCTGATGACCAATTGGTGATGTCAGTTTGCACTATCTTAACATTTGTTCATGGGTTTTCTTACCATGAAACATAAATCACTTGTTAAATCAAGATCTAGTGTACCTAAAGACAACACTGACATTCTTAAGCTTTGATTTGATGAGCAAACCTCACCATTACTTGTTTCTGAGAAGATCTGCTTTTATCTTTTTATTCTAAAATGATTATAAATTCTGTGATTCTAAACTAGACAAAAACAAAGAAAGTTCGGAATAACCACATGAGAAAGTGTCGTCAGTATTCAAAAGAAAAATATGAGGACTAAAATTTTGTATTAGAGGGATAATTACTGGCAAATGCCTATTCATCCCATGATAAAAAAGTATGCACAGCACAAAAATTACTTTTAAACTTCCAAAGTTACATTATATGACAAGTAAAAAAAATCTGAGAGCATATCAACCTCTTAAAGCTAACAGGTAATAATTCTGAAACCTGTTCTTCACTAGTGTAAAACTATTTTACTGCTGTGTGTACATAGGTTAAAAGGCAAGCATGAAAACTTTGTAGTTCAGAGCAATGCCTTTTGGGATGAATGCTGTACCACAAACTATAAATGAGTGAATTTTACCAAACTGCCACATTCCATCTTATGCAAGACTTCCATCATCTCTTCTCTCTACACCAAACCACTTTCCATGACTTTATCATTTGCATACCTCCCTGACCTAAAAACCCTACATCTGCCACCCTAACATCAAATATATTCAAAAATCCTCATCACTACCTATTACCACTTCTCAATTTGCCCCTCTCACCAATACTTCCCTTTATTCTAGAGCAAAGCAACCCACTGTCACTCTGTTTATCTTGTTTTTCTCACACAATCAATCTCCTTCCAAGACATTTTACTCTCCCTAAAGTTAACTATTAATCACTCACCCAAACTCTCATTTTCCCTCTTTTCCAACCCTCTTCCTCTTGTACATCTTCATTTGCACTCCTTTCCCGTAAATACCTTCCATAAACTTCTCTTTTCTGTCACTAGCAACTTTACTTTGTCATCCCACCACTCAGTACCCTTTCTCACCTCACCACCTCTAACCTCATGTAAGACAAAAACATCTCTTTTACATATCTTTCCTAATATATCTCCCATTCCTGATCCAATCTACTTGCTTCAATCCTCTAATCTTTGGCCATTCTACACCCAATACCTCCTGGTATTACTTCACATATGTCTCTTTTTCAAGCTCATTTACTTTCACTACCCTCTTCTCATTCATATAATCTACTCTTTTCTAAAAACCCCTACAATTCGTCACTCTTGGCTCCACCAAATAATGACCGAACACTCCACCAGCTGTTCCTCTTAACACATTCACACCCAAGAGTCTCTCATTTGCACACCTATCAAATGTTATATAATCCACTAATACCCTATCTTCTTTCCTACTTACCCAAGTATACTTAAGTATGTCCCTTTATTTGAACCAGGTATTCTAAATCACCAGTCCTTTTTCAGCACACAACTACACAAGCTGTTTGCCATTCCTATTCACCTTACTGAATACTCCTTTTGCCCCCAATCATTCCCTCAATTGCGACATTACTTACTCTCAGGTTTAAGTCTCCAATCACTAATACCTTATCTCTACTGTACTTCCTAATTTCTCTAATCCAGCTTCCTTCCATAAATTATAAGACTGTTCACTTGGGTGCTTTAAAAATACTCTGAGATCTTTTCCCTGGTTTTTGCCATTGCAGCTAATCCTGGAGAAGCAAAGTCAACAAATGATTTATTCCATACAGTATACAGATCTTCATAACACTGGTATAAGCAACAAAAGATTTATTGATCAAACATTTTAAACCCTTGTTCCATTTCCCAATACTCCTCCTTATGATATTTCACCTCATTACTCCAGTATCAAATATCACACCTATATACCTATAATTCCTTACCCTTCTTGCCATCAACACAGTTTCTTTTCAGGGAAAAGGTTGTGGAAGTGAGAAAGTGAGATTAATCAAAACCAATCTCCCTCTGTGCTAACATCCAACTTAGACACCATCACACATCAATTTGTTTCCATGATAAAAGGGAGCCAAAACTGACTCTGTCTGTCTCTCTCTTTTTAGGTGATATGGCATGGGGTAACTGAGTCCCTATTCTAATCTATCTCATTAACACTATAAATGCAGTATATACAAGGACGGAGTGCAAATGACTGGTAGATGTATAAGAGAAAGTGGCAGGAGGTCAAGAGGAAGGAGCAAAGGCTGAAAAAGAGGACAAATGAGAGTTGGGGTGAGAGAGTATCATTAAACTTAAGCAAGAATAAAAAGACGTTTTGGATGGAGGTAAACAATGTGTGAAAGACAAGAGAACAAATGAGAACATCAATGAAGGGGGCAAGGGGGAAGTGATAACAAGAAGTGATGGAGTGAGTATTTTCAAGGATTGTTGAATGTGTTTGATGATAGAGTGGCTGGGATGGTGTGCAAAGTGAGAGTCACATACAGTGATGTGGTGAAGAGAGTAGTGGTGGTGAAAGCCTTGCTGAAGATGAAATCTGGGAGTGGGTGGTACTGCAGTTGAATTTATTGAGAAAGGGGGTGACTTGGTTGATTGGTTTGTATGGATATTCACTGTATGTATGGATCATGGTGAAGTGCCTGAGGATAGGCGAAATGCATTATAGTGCTGTTCCACAAAGACAAAGGGGACAAAGGTGTTCAAACTACAGAGGCAAAAGATTGTTGAGTATACCTAGAAATTAGTATGGAAGGGTACTGAATGAGTGGGTAAAGGTATGTACAGAGCATCAGATTAGGGATGAGCAGTGTGGTTTCAGAAGTGGTGGAGGATGTATGGATCAGGTGTTTACTTTCAAGAATGCATTTCTTAGAAAAACAGACGATTTGTATGTAGCATTATGTGGAAGGTCTTCAGAATATATGGTGTGGGAGGTAAGCTACTAGAAGCAGTGAGAAATTTTCATCAAGGGTGTAAGGCATGTGTATGAGTAGGAAAAGGGGAGAGTGATTGGTTCCCAGTGGAAGTCGGTCTGCAGCTGGAGTGTTTGATGTATTACTTAGAAAAACAAACGATTTGTATGTAGCATCATGTGGAAGGTCTTAAGAATACATGGTGTGGGAGGTAAGCTACAAGAAGCATTGAGAAATCTTCATCAAGGGTGTAAGGCATGTGTATGAGTAGGAAAAGGGGAGAGTGACTGGTTCCCAGTGGAGGTTGGTCTGCAGCTCGGGTGTTTGATGCACCATGGTCATTTAATACCAGCACTGGTGGCTGATTTGAGTGGGAAGCTGCAGAAGTTAGTAAATGAGTCTGAAAAAGTGTGTGAAGGAGAAAGGTGTGTGTAATTGTGAGTAAGAGCCCATTAATTAACACATAATCCAATAACGCTCTCTGGCCATCTCTCTTACTTACACAGGTATACTTATGTATATCTCTCTTTTTGAGCCAGGTATTCCCAATCACCAGTCCTTTTTCAGCACACAAATCTACAAGCTCTTCATCATCTCCATTTACAACACTAAACACCCCATGTACACCAATTATTCCCTCAACTGCCACATTACTCACCTTTGCATTCAAATCACCCATCACTAAAACCTGGTCTTGTGCATCAAAATTGCTAACACACTCACTCAGCTGCTCCCAAAACACTTGCCTCTCATGATCTTTCTTCTCATGCCCAGGTGCATAGGCACCAAAAATCACCCATCTCTCTCCATCCACTTTCAGTTTTACCCATATCAATCTAGAGTTTACTTTCTGACACTCTATCACATACACCCACAACTCCTGTTTCAGGAGTAGTGCTACTTCTTCCTTTGCTCTTGTCCTCTCACCAACCCCTGACTTTACTCCCAAAACATTCCTAAACCACTCTTCCCACTTTACCTTTGAGCTTCCGTTTCAATCAGAGCCAAAACATCCAGGTTCCTTTCCTCAAACATACTACCTATCTGTCCTTTTTTCTCATCTTGGTTACATCCACACACATTTAGACACCCAAGCCTGAGCCAGGTACCCAATTCATCAACAAACCCCAAGGGGTGGATGGACAGATAGGATGACTGTGGACCAACTGCTGCAACTAGGATTCAAACCTAAGTGCTTGACCCTAGGTGATGTGATCTGTGAATGAGTCACAGTCAGGAACACTAACTGCTACACCACAGAAATTAGGTTCAGCTCTTTTTTTCATGTAGAACTGTTCTCATGAATTGATTCAACTGTTACTACCTCATTACATACATATGCAAGGCCTTGCAGCTCTAAGGCAGGACACAAGCAATATTTCAATATTTCTTAACCCTTAAACACTGGAAGACTTCATATGAAGACACCTATAGGAGGTGCTGGAAGTCTTGCAGACAATGATGAAATCCCCTGCCAAAATTTTGACATTCGTATAGCTGTTAAATATCACCATCATCAATGTACATACTTCCTTCTGAAACTCCTATATAGTACCAATCCTGAAGAGAAAATACATATGTTAATATATGTACATGTGTAAACACATGTAAATATGCATGCCTCCTATTATCCCTACATATAATGGAGACATTCACTTCCTACATATCCCCAATGTGTCACAGAAGAGAATGAAAAGATAGTGATAGCAGGGGGCTGAAAACCCTCCCCTTTCCAAAACAAGGAAGAGAGGATTTATTCCCCCAAAGCTCAGTCAACTGTTCACAACCCTTAACTTGTTCACACATGAAAGAGTACATGGGAGAATAGAAAGATGTATGGGAATAAGTAAATAGTAACCATGAACAATAAAAAAGTGTCATTTTGTGAAGTTGCCTTCCTTTACCACCCCTCTACAGTCTACATCAGGTATTCCTGACCTATGCAGCCAAAACATGGATACAGAATGAGTTACAGTCATCAAGAATCAAGGCTAAGGAAATGAGTTACATGAGTGGACCATGTGATATGAATAGATGGAATAAAGATAGTAATGAGGGTGTGAGAAATTTGGTATGACAAGGAATGCAAGGAGAATAAATTGAGTGGCAGTGGAGGTGGGGACAATACTTCGAGGTGGTTTGGGCATTTGAAAAGAATGCAAGATGGGGATTTTACAAGGAGAGTGTATATGTATGATTAAAGGGACTGGTGCGAGAGGAAGACCACCTGTGACATGGAGAAACAGAGTGGAAGAGTACTAGAGGGAGAGAAATGAGGAAAGAGTATGTGGAGTGGTGTCTGTGAGGGAGGCATGCAAGAACAGATGTAAGTGGAGACATTTGCCAAGGCCACCCACTTGATAGGAGTTGGCTTCACTTTGGTCACTTACATGTCAAGCCTTCCATAGTATCTGTATCCATTTTCATAAGTATGTGAAGAGTAAGAAACTGCCAGGGTACAGGGGAGTACTTATACAGTATACACAGCCATCAATTGATATTAAATTTGGGGAGCTCAGGCAGGGTGGTGAGTGAGAAAAACTTATGGGCATAGCCAGGTCCTCATCACCTTTTTCAACAAGTTTTTATCAAATATAATCTAAACTACACTATGACACAATGATATATTAATGGCAAGCTATGTTGTTTCAGGCACTGTTTCTCAGTAAGAAATGGAAATCTCTATGGTCAGGAATGTAAGCCCCCATCTTAAAACAGATTTCAATGGCTCGTAAAACATCAGACAGCTAGAATTACAATTCTTGAGGAATATAAACCCATCGCTAAGTGCAGGTCCATAGTCATATATAAATATATAAGTTCCAGTAATCAGAAAACTGTTGACCTTCCATGACACTGCCTTGTGAAAACCTGAGAAGGAAAAGGTAGTGAAATAGCAATGCAACATACAAAACATGCACCTACAACCCTAATCATACCTGCGCACTAGGTCTGCCAGCATTCTGCCTATCATATTTACTATCCAGGTTTGTTTCCAATATTGAAATCTTTCAATGTGCACTCAAAGGAATCTGTTTATAACTGAAAAAAATACATAAGAAAGTATATCTTAAAGCAACTCACATTTCCAATTTCGAAGTTGTGTCTCATAAGTAGATAGAGTGATGCTGCAGCATGAGACCGCACAGTACAGATACAAGATGAGCAGTGCTTTAATAGCTGAAGGCACAGGTCTGCACATTGTTCAGTTTCCTCATCAAAAAGTAAACCTGGGAACTGAAAAAAAGAAAATCAACATCAATATTACTGTTATTGTTATTATCATTATTATCATTACCACAATCATTAAAATCATTATTACCATCATTATTCATTTTTCATTACTGATTAGTGTTCTGCACCAGCAAGATAACACCAGGAGCAGAAAAAAAAAGGCCTTATCATTATCATTCTGGTAGTACAGTAGTCCCAAAGACATTTGGATGTGAGGTATAGGGTATGCATGAGAATGTGCACAAGAGGGAGGATGTCTAGGAAATGAAATGTTTGAGAACGATGTGCATTGTCAGGTAGTGTGACTAAGTAATAAAAGGGTACGGCAGAGAAGTGGTAAAAAGAAGTGCATGCGTGTGTGCATGTGCGTGTGTGTGTGTGTGTGTGTGTGTGTGTGTGTAGAGGTTCACTAAGCAGATATGTATGTCAGAAAAAGGAGAGTACAAGAACGGGGTAAGCAAACTGGAGATGGAATGATGAAGTGACAAAGATTCTGAGTGCTCTGGGCCTGAACATGCAGGAGTGTGAAAGACATGCATGGGAGAAAGTGGACTGGAGTGATGTGGTATACATGGGTAAATGTGCTGTCCATAGGTTGAACCAGGGCATATGAAGCAGCCAAGGGAAACCATAAAAAGGTCTGTGGGGCCTGGTTCTGATAGGGCGATGAGGTTTTGGTGCTTTACACATAAAGCTAATGAAAGGATGTGAACAACAGAGGCCTTTCTTCATCTGTTCCTGGCATTACCTCTCTAACATGAGAAATGGTGAACAAGTACAAATCATTACCATTATCATTTTCTTTTTTTCCCCATGTTAACGAATGGCACAGGCAATTGAATCATCATTATTATTATTAATATCATTATTACTATTGTTAGCATCATTGCTATTATCCACATCAAGGGCCCCATAGACCTTTTCATAATAACTAATATTACCATTCCCCTATTCCTGGGGTAATGGAGAAAGAATTCTACCTCCATATTCCTCCATATTGCAGAAGGTGACTAAAAGGGGCAGGAGCAGGGGGGCTACCCCCACTCTCTCTCTTATTTCAATTTCAAAAACAATGAACAGAGAAAGGAGCCAAGCAGGGAGTGCTCATCCTTCTCAAACGCTCAGCCTAGGGTATTTAAATGAGAGTGGATGTTACCAAGATGAGAAGAGAAGAGAGACAGAAAAGATCCCCATATGTATTGGCTCTGAGTGAAACAAAGCTCAAGGGTAAATGGAGTCGAATAATTTGGAAATACTTTAAGGAAGGAGTATCACTACTCTTGAAGCAGAATTTGTAGGAGTGTGTGAAGGAATGTTATTACGTTCAGTAGGGTTGAGGGACAAGTCAATTGGGAAGTATGTTTGAAAGGAGAAAAACTGGAGGAAGTGAAGTGTTTTAGATATCTGGGAGTGTACTTAGCAGTGGATGGAACCATGGAAGCGGAAGTGAATCACAGGGTGGGGGAGGGGGTGAAGGTTCTGGGAGCATTGAAGAATGTGTGGAAGGCAATAACGTTATCTCGGAGCAAAAATGGGTATGTTTGAAGGAATAGTGGTTCCAACAATGTTATATGGTTGTGAGGTGTGGGCTATAGATAAGGTTGTGTGGAGGAGAGTGGATGTTTTGGAAATGAAATGTTTGAGGACAATACGTGGTGTGAAGTGGTTTGATTGAGAAGTAATGAAAGGGTAAGAGAGATGTGTGGTAATAAAAAAAGTGTAGCTGAGAGAGCAGAAGAGGGTGTGTTGAAATGGTTTAGACACATGGAGAGAATAAGTGAGAAAAGATTGACAAAGAGGATATATGTGTCAGAGGTGGAGGGAATAAGGAGAAGCAGAAGATCAAACTGGAGGTGGAAGGATGGAGTGAAAAAGATTTTGAGTGACTGGGGTCCAAACATGCAGGATGGTGAAAGGCGTGCAAGGAATAGAGTGAATTGGAATGATGTGGCATACCAGGGTTGATGTGCTGTCAATGGATTGAACTAGGGCATGAGAAGCATCTGGAGAAACCATGGAAAGGTCTGTGGGGCCTGGATGTGGAAAGGGAGCTGTGGTTTCAGTGCATAACACATGACAGCTAGAGACTGAGTGTGAACAAATATGACATTTTTTTGTCTTTTCCAGGCACTACCTAGCTGGTGGTGGGGTGCTATTTCATGTGTGGTGGGTGGTGAGGGGAATGGATGAAGGCAGCAAGTATGAATATGTACATGTATATATAAGTATATGTCTGTGTATGTATATGTATGTATAAGTTGAAATGTATATGCATGTATATATGCGTGTATGCACGTTTATATATATATATACATGTATGTGGGTGGGTTGGGCCATTCCTCATCTGTTTCCCTGTGCTACCTCGCTGAGTGGGAGACGGCGATTAAGTATCATAAATGATATTTTCTTTTTTTATTCGCCATTCCCCGTGTTAGCACAAGGAAACAGAGAAAAAATGGCCTAACCCACCAACATACACATGAATATACACACACACCCACACATGAACATATACATGTCTATACATTTCAACATATACATACATAGGCATATACAGATATACACATGTACATATTCATACTTGTTGCCTTCATCCATTCCTGCTGCCACCCCGCCACACATTAAATGGTGCACCCTCGTGTGCGTGCAAGGTAGCGCCAGAAAAGACAACAAAGGCCACATTTGTTCACACAATCTCTAACTGTCATGTGTAATGCACCGAAATCACTGCTCCCATTCCACATCCAGGCCCCACAAAACTTTACATGGTTTACCCCAGACACTTCATATGCCCTGGTTCAATCCATTGACAGCACATCGACCCCAGTATACCACATCGTTCCAATTCACTCTATTCCTTGTACACCTTTCACCCTCCTGCATGTTCAGGTCCCGATCACTCAAAATCTTTTTCACTCCATCTTTCCACCTCCAATTTGGTCTCCCACTTCTCCTCGTTCCCTCCACCTCCGACACATATATCCTCTTGGTCAATCTTTCCTCACTCATTCTCTCCACGTGACCAAACCATTTCAAAACACCCTCTTCTGCTCTCTCAACCACTCTCTTTTTATTACCACACATCTCTCTTACCCTACTATCACTTACTCGATCAAACCACCTCACACCACATATTGTCCTAAAACATCTCATTTCCAGCACATCCACCCTCCTCCGCACAACTCTATCTATAGCCCACGCCTCATAACCATATAACATTGTTGGAACCACTATTCCTTCAAACATACCCATTTTTGCTTTCCGAGATAATATTCTCGACTTCCACACATTCTTCAACGCTCCGAGAACTTTCACCCCCTCCCCAACCAATGATTCACTTCCACTTCCATGGTTCCATCCACTGCCAAACCTACTCCCAGATATCTAAAACATTCACTTCCTCCAGTCTTTCTCCATTCAAACTTCCAATTGACTTGTCCCTCAACTCTACTGTATCTAATAACCTTGCTCTTATTCACATTTACTCTCAGCTTTCTTCCTTCACACACTTTACCAAACTTAGTCACCAGCTTCTGCAATTTCTCACACGAATCAGCCACCAGAGCTGTATAATCAGCGAACAACAACTGACTCACTTCCCAAGCTCTCTCATCCACAAGAGACTGCATACTTTCCCCTCTTTCCAAAACTCTTGCATTCACCTCCCTAACAAACCCATCCATAAACAAATTAAACACCCGTGGAGACATCACACACCCCTGCTGCAAACCTTCATTCACTGAGAACCAATCACTTTCCTCTCTTCCTACACGTACACATGCCTTACATCCTCAATAAAAACTTTTCAATGCTTCTAACAACTTGCCTCCCACACCATATATTCTTAATACCTTCCACAGACCATCTCTATCAACTCTATCATATACCTTCTCCAGATCCATAAATGCTACATACAAATCCATTTGCTTTTCTAAGTATTTCTCACCTACATTCTTCAAAGCAATCACCTGATCCACACATCCTCTACCACTTCTGAAACCACACTGCTCTTCCCCAGTCTGATGCTCTGTACATGCCTTCACCCTCTCAATCAAAACCCTCCCATATAATTTACCAGGAATACTCAATAAACTTTCTATTTTTATTTTCATTATACTTTGTCGCTGTCTCCCGCGTTTGCGAGGTAGCGCAAGGAAACAGACGAAAGAAATGGCCCAACCCCCCCCATACACATGTATATACATACGTCCACACACGCAAATATACATACCTACACAGCTTTCCATGGTTTACCCCAGACGTTTCACATGCCTTGATTCAATCCACTGACAGCACGTCAACCCCGATATACCACATCGCTCCAATTCACTCTATTCCTTGCCCTCCGTTCACCCTCCTGCATGTTCAGGCCCCGATCACACAAAATCTTTTTCACTCCATCTTTCCACCTCCAATTTGGTCTCCCTCTTCTCCTCGTTCCCTCCACCTCCGACACATATATCCTCTTGGTCAATCTTTCCTCACTCATTCTCTTCATGTGCCCAAACCACTTCAAAACACCCTCTTCTGCTCTCTCAACCACGCTCTTTTTATTTCCACACATCTCTCTTACCCTTACGTTACTCACTCGATCAAACCACCTCACACCACACATTGTCCTCAAACATCTCATTTCCAGCACATCCATCCTCCTGCGCACAACTCTATCCACAGCCCACGCCCCGCAACCATACAACATTGTTGGAACCACTATTCCTACAAACATACCCATTTTTGCTTTCCGAGATAATGTTCTCGACTTCCACACATTCTTCAAGGCCCCCAGAATTTTCGCCCCCTCCTCCACCCTATGATCCACTTCCGCTTCCATGGTTCCATCCGCTGCCAGATCCACTCCCAGATATCTAAAACACTTCACTTCCTCCAGTTTTTCTCCATTCAAACTCACCTCCCAATTGACTTGACCCTCAACCCTACTGTACCTAATAACCTTGCTCTTATTCACATTTACTCTTAACTTTCTTCTTCCACACACTTTACCAAACTCAGTCACCAGCTTCTGCAGTTTCTCATATGAATCAGCCACCAGCGCTGTATCATCAGCGAACAGCAACTGACTCACTTCCCAAGCTCTCTCATCCCCAACAGACTTCATACTTGCCCCTCTTTCCAAAACTCTTGCATTTACCTCCCTAACAACCCCATCCATACACAAATTAAACAACCATGGAGACATCACACACCCCTGCCGCAAACCTACATTCACTGAGAACCAATCACTTTCCTCTCTTCCTACACGTACACATGCCTTACATCCTCGATAAAAACTTTTCACTGCTTCTAACAACTTTCCTCCCACACCATATATTCTTAATACCTTCCACAGAGCATCTCTATCAACTCTATCATATGCCTTCTCCAGATCCATAAATGCTACATACAAATCCATTTGCTTTTCTAAGTATTTCTCACATACATTCTTCAAAGCAAACACCTGATCCACACATCCTCTACCACTTCTGAAACCACACTGCTCTTCCCCAATCTGATGCTCTGTACATGCCTTCACCCTCTCAATCAATACCCTCCCATATAATTTACCAGGAATACTCAATAAACTTATACCTCTGTAATTTGAGCACTCACTTTTATCCCCTTTGCCTTTGTACAATGGCACTATGCAAGCATTCTGCCAATCCTCAGGCACCTCACCATGAGTCATACATACATTGAATAACCTTACCAACCAGTCAACAATACAGTCACCCCCTTTTTTAATAAATTCCACTGCAATACCATCCAAACCCACTGCCTTGCCAGCTTTCATCTTCCGCAAAGCTTTTACTACCTCTTCTTTGTTTACCAAATCATTCTCCCTAACCCTCTCACTTTGCACACCACTTTGACCAAAACACCCTATCTATATCTGCCACTCTATCATCAAACACATTCAACAAACGTTCAAAATACTCACTCCATCTCCTTCTCACATCACCACTACTTGTTATCACCTCCCCATTAGCTCCCTTCACTGAAGTTCCCATTTGTTCCCTTCCAAAACATCTATTCATTCTCCCTAAAATTTAATGATACTTTCTCACCCCAACTCCTCATCTTTTTATTTTCCCTAAAATTTAATGATACTCTCTCACCCCAACTCTCATTTGCCCTCTTTTTCACCTCTTGCACCTTTCTCTTGACCTCCTGCCTCTTTCTTTTATACATCTCCCATTCATTTGCATTATTTCCCAGCAAAAATCGTTCAAATGCCTCTCTCTTCTCTTTCACTAATAATCTTACTTCTTCATCCCACCACTCACTACCTTTCCTAATCTGCCCACTTCCAACGCTTCTTATGCCACAAGCATCTTTTGTGCAAGCCATCACTGCTTCCCAAAATACATCCCATTCCTCCCCCAATCCCCTTACGTCCTTTGTTCTCACCTTTTTCCATTCTGTACTCAGTCTCTCCTAGTACTTCCTCACACAAGTCTCCTTCCCGAGCTCACTTACTCTCACCACTCTCTTCACCCCAACATTCTCTCCTTTTCTGAAATCCTCAACAAATCTTCACCTTCGCCTCCACAAGATAATGATTAGACATCCCTCCAGTTGCACCTCTCACCACATTAACATCCAACAGTCTCTCTTTCACTCGCCTATCAATCAACACGTAATCCAATAACGCTTTCTGGCCATCTCTCCTACTTACATAGGTATACTTATGTATATCTCTCTTTTTAAACCAGGTATTCCCAATCACCAGTACTTTTTCAGTACATAAATCTACAAGCTCTTCACCATTTCCATTTACAACACCGTACACCCCATGTACACCAATTGTTCCCTCAACTGCCACATTACTCACCTTTGCATTCAAATCACCCATCACTATATGTGTGTATATGTTGACATATATAAGTATGTATATGTGTGTGTGTTTATGTATATACATGTGCATGTGGGTGGGTTGGGCCATTCTTTCGTCTGTTTCATAGCGCTACCTCGCTAACGCGGGAGACAGTGACTAAGTACAACAACAATAATAATAATAATAATAATAATAATAATAATAATAATAATAATATAGATATAGGGTGTTTTGGTCGAGGTGGTGTGCAAAGTGAGAGGGTTAGGGAAAATGATTTGGTAAACAGAGAAGAGGTAGTAAAAGCTTTGCGGAAGATGAAAGCCGGCAAGGCAGCAGGTTTGGATGGTATTGCAGTGGATTTATTAAAAAAGAGGGTGACTGTATTGTTGACTGGTTGGTAAGGTTATTTAATGTATGTATGACTCATGGTGAGGTGCCTGAGGATTAGCGGAATGCGTGCATAGTGCCATTGTACAAAGGCAAAGGGGATAAGAGTGAGTGCTCAAATCACAGAGGTATAAGTTTGTTGAGTATTCCTGGTAAATTATATGGGAGGGTACTGATTGAGAGGGTGAAGGCATGTACAGAGCATCAGATTGGGGAAGAGCAGTGTGGTTTCAGAAGTGGTAGAGGATGTGTGGATCAGGTGTTTGCTTTGAAGAATGTATGTGAGAAATACTTAGAAAAGCAAATGGATTTGTATGTAGCATTTATGAATCTGGAGAAGGCATATGATAGAGTTGATAGAGATGCTCTGTGGAAGGTATTAAGAATATATGGTGTGGGAGGCAAGTTGTTAGAAGCAGTGAAAAGTTTTTATCGAGGATGTAAGGCATGTGTACGTGTAGGAAGAGAGGAAAGTGATTGGTTCTCAGTGAATGTAGGTTTGCGGCAGGGGTGTGTGATGTCTCCATGGTTGTTTAATTTGTTTATGGATGGGGTTGTTAGGGAGGTGAATGCAAGAGTTTTGGAAAGAGGGGCAAGGATGAAGTCTGTTGGGGATGAGAGAGCTTGGGAAGTGAGTCAGTTGCTGTTCGCTGATGATACAGCGCTGGTGGCTGATTCATATGAGAAACTGCAGAAGCTGGTGACTGAGTTTGGTAAAGTGTGTGAAAGAAGAAAGTTAAGAGTAAATGTGAATAAGAGCAAGGTTATTAGGTACAGTAGGGTTGAGGGTCAAGTCAATTGGGAGGTGAGTTTGAATGGAGAAAAACTGGAGGAAGTGAAGTGTTTTAGATATCTGGGAGTGGATCTGGCAGCGGATGGAAACATGGAAGCGGAAGTGGATCATAGGGTGGGGGAGGGAGCGAAAATTCTGGGAGCTTTGAAGAATGTGTGGAAGTCGAGAACATTATCTCGGAAAGCAAAAATGGGTATGTTTGAAGGAATAGTGGTTCCAACAATGTTGTTGCAAAAAAAAAAAAAAAAAAAAAAAAAAAAAAAAAAAAAAAAAAAATTAATAATAATAATAATCTTTTTTTTTTTTTGTCATGTCGCTGTCTCCCGCGTTTGCGAGGTAGTGCAATGAAACAGACGAAAGAAATGGCCCAACCCACCCCCATACACATGTATATACATACACGTCCACACACGCAAATATACATACCTACACAGCTTTCCATGGTTTACCCCAGACGCTTCACATGCCCTGATTCAATCCACTGACAGCACGTCAACCCCGGTATACCACATCGATCCAATTCACTCTATTCCTTGCCCTCCTTTCACCCTCCTGCATGTTCAGGCCCCGATCACACAAAATCTTTTTCACTCCATCTTTCCACCTCCAATTTGGTCTCCCACTTCTCCTCGTTCCCTCCACCTCCGACACATATACCCTCTTGGTCAATCTTTCCTCACTCATTCTCTCCATGTGCCCAAACCATTTCAAAACACCCTCTTCTGCTCTCTCAACCATGCTCTTTTTATTTCCACACATCTCTCTTACCTTACATTACTTACTCGATCAAACCACCTCACACCACACATTGTCCTCAAACACCTCATTTCCAGCACATCCACCCTCCTGCGCACAACTCTATTCATAGCCCACGCCTCGCAACCATACAAAATTGTTGGAACCACTATTCCTTCAAACATACCCATTTTTGCTTTCCGAGATAATGTTCTAGACTTCCACTCATTCTTCAAGGCTCCCACGATTTTCGCCCCCTCCCCCATCCTATGATCCACTTCCGCTTCCATGGTTCCATCCGCTGCCAGATCCACTCCCAGATATCTAAAACACTTTACTTCCTCCAGTTTTTCTCCATTCAAACTTACCTCCCAATTGACTTGACCCTCAACCCTACTGTACCTAATAACCTTGCTCTTATTCACATTTACTCTTAACTTTCTTCTTTCACACACTTTACCAAACTCAGTCACCAGCTTCTGCGGTTTCTCACATGAATCAGCCACCAGCGCTGTATCATCAGCGAACAACAACTGACTCACTTCCCAAGCTCTCTCATCCACAACAGACTTCATACTTGCCCCTCTTTCCAAGACCCTTGCATTCACCTCCCTAACAACCCCATCCATAAACAAATTAAACAACCATGGAGACATCACACACCCCTGCCGCAAACCTACATTCACTGAGAACCAATCACTTTCCTCTCTTCCTACATGTACACATGCCTTACATCCTCAATAAAAACTTTTCACTGCTTCTAACAACTTGTCTCCCACACCATATATTCTTAATACCTTCCACAGACCATCTCTATCAACTCTATCATATGCCTTCTCCAGATCCATAAATGCTACGTACAAATCCATTTGCATTCTTAAGTATTTCTCACATACATTCTTCAAAGCAAACACCTGATCCATACATCCTCTACCACTTCTGAAACCACACTGCTCTTCCCCAATCTGATGCTCTGTACATGCCTTCACCCTCTCAATCAATACCCTCTCATATAATTTACCAGGAATACTCAACAAACTTATACAAAGTGAGAGGGTTAGGGAAAATGATTTGGTAAACAGAGAAGAGGTAGTAAAAGCTTTGCGGAAGATGAAAGCCGTAAAGGCAGCAGGTTTGGATGGTACTGCATTGGAATCTATTAAAAAAGGGGGTGACTGTATTGTTGACTGGTTGGTAAGGTTATTTAATGTATGTATGACTCATGGTGAGGTGCCTGAGGATTGGCGGAATGCGTGCATAGTGCCATTGTACAAAGGCAAAGGGGATAAGAGTGAGTGCTCAAATTACAGAGGTATATATATATATATATATATATATATATATATATATATATATATATATATATATGCAGAAGCTGGTGACTGAGTTTGGTAAAGTGTGTGAAAGAAGAAAGTTAAGAGTAAATGTGAATAAGAGCAAGGTTATTAGGTACAGTAGGGTTGAGGGTCAATTCAATTGGGAGGTGAGTTTGAATGGAGAAAAACTGGAGGAAGTGAAGTGTTTTAGATATCTGGGAGTGGATCTGGCAGCGGATGGAACCATGGAAGCGGAAGTGGATCATAGGGTGGGGGAGGGGGCGAAAATTCTGGGAGCCTTGAAGAATGTGTGGAAGTCGAGAACATTATCTCGGAAAGCAAAAATGGGTATGTTTGAAGGAATAGTGGTTCCAACAATGTTGTATGGTTGCGAGGCGTGGACTATGGATAGAGTTGTGCGCAGGAGGATGGATGTGCTGGAAATGAGATGTTTGAGGACAATGTGTGGTGTGAGGTGGTTTGATCGAGTAAGTAATGTAAGGGTAAGAGAGAGGTGTGGAAATAAAATGAGCGTGGTTGAGAGAGCAGAAGAGGGTGTTTTGAAATGGTTTGGTCACATGGAGAGAATGAGTGAGGAAAGATTGACCAAGAGGATATATGTGTCGGAGGTGGAGGGAACGAGGAGAAGAGGGAGACCAAATTGGAGGTGGAAAGATGGAGTGAAAAAGATTTTGTGTGATCGGGGCCTGAACATGCAGGAGGGTGAAAGGAGGGCAAAGAATAGAGTGAATTGGAGCGATGTGGTATACCGGGGTTGACGTGCTGTCAGTGGATTGAATCAAGGCATGTGTATGGGGGTGGGTTGGGCCATTTCTTTCGTCTGTTTCCTCGCGCTACCTCGCAAACGCGGGAGACAGCGACAAAGCAAAAAAAAAAAAATAAAAAATATATGAATAATAGGGTGGGGGAGGGGGCGAAAATCCTGGGAGCCTTGAAGAATGTGTGGAAGTCGAGAACATTATCTCGGAAAGCAAAAATGGGTATGTTTGAAGGAATAGTGGTTCCAACAATGTTGTATGGTTGCGAGGCGTGGGCTATGGATAGAGTTGTGCGCAGGAGGGTGGATGTGCTGGAAATGAGATGTTTGAGGACAATGTGTGGTGTGAGGTGGTTTGATCGAGTAAGTAATGTAAGGGTAAGAGAGATTTGTGGAAATAAAAAGAGCGTGGTTGAGAGAGCAGAAGAGGGTGTTTTGAAATGGTTTGGGCACATGGAGAGAATGAGTGAGGAAAGATTGTCCAAGAGGATATATGTGTCGGAGGTGGAGGGAACGAGGAGAAGTGGGAGACCAACTTGGAGGTGGAAAGATGGAGGGAAAAAGATTTCCTCACTCATTCTCTCTCTCTCTCTCTCTCTCTCTCTCTCTCTCTCTCTCTCTCTCTCTCTCTATATATATATATATATATATAAATTTTGAGTGATCGGGGCCTGAACATGCAGGAGGGTGAAAGGCGTGCAAGGAATAGCGTGAATTGGAACGATGTGGTATACCGGGGTCGACGTGCTGTCAATGGATTGAACCAGGGAATGTGAAGCGTTTGGGGTAAACCATGGAAATTTCTGTGGGGCCTGGATGTGGAAAGGGAACAGTGGTTTCAGTGCATTATTACATGACAGCTAGAGACTGAGTGTGAACGAATGGGGCCTTTGTTGTCTTTTCCTAGCGCTACCTCACACACATGAGGAGGGAGGGGGTTGTTATTTCATGCGTGGTGGGGTGGCGATGGGAATGAATAAAGGCAGACAGTATGAATTATGTACATGTGTATATATGTATATGTCTGTGTGTGTATATATATGTATACATTGAGATGTATAGGTATGTATATTTGCGTGTGTGGACATGTATGTATATACATGTGTATGTGGGTGGGTTGGGCCATTCTTTCGTCTGTTTCCTTGCGCTACCTCGCTAATGCGGGAGACAGCAGCAAAGCAAAATAAATATATAAATAAAAATATATATATATATATATATATATATATATATATATATATATATATATATACAGAATGTGTATATATGTGTACAGAATGGAAAAAGGTGAGAACAATGGAAGTAAGGGGAGTGGGGGAGGAATGGGATGTATTTAGGGAATCAGTGATGGATTGCGCAAAAGATGCTTGTGGCATGAGAAGAGTGGGAGGTGGGCTGTTTAGAAAGGGTAGTGAGTGGTGGGATGAAGAAGTAAGAGTATTAGTGAAAGAGAAGAGGGAGGCATTTGGACGATTTTTGCAGGGAAAAAATGCAATTGAGTGGGAGAAGTATAAAAGAAAGAGACAAGAGGTCAAGAGAAAGGTGCAAGAGGTGAAAAAAAGGGCAAATGAGAGTTGGGGTGAGAGACTATCAGTAAATTTTAGGGAGAATAAAAAGATGTTCTGGAAGGAGGTAAATAGGGTGCGTAAGACAATGGGAACTTCAGTGAAGGGCGTAAATGGGGAGGTGATAACAAGTAGTGGTGATGTGAGAAGGAGATGGAATGAGTATTTTGAAGGTTTGTTGAATGTGTCTGATGACAGAGTGGCAGATATAGGGTGTTTTGGTCGAGGTGGTGTGCAAAGTGCGAGGGTTAGGGAAAATGATTTGGTAAACAGAGAAGAGGTAGTAAAAGCTTTGCGGAAGATGAAAGCCGGCAAGGCAGCAGGTTTGGATGGTATTGCAGTGGAATTTATAAAAAAAGGGGGTGACTGTATTGTTGACTGGTTGGTAAGGTTATTTAATGTATGTATGACTCATGGTGAGGTACCTGAGGATTGGCGGAATGCGTGCATAGTGCCATTGTACAAAGGCAAAGGGGATAAGAGTGAGTGCTCAAATTACAGAGGTATAAGTTTGTTGAGTATTCCTGGTAAATTATATGGGAGGGTATTGATTGAGAGGGTGAAGGCATGTACAGAGCATCAGATTGGGGAAGAGCAGTGTGGTTTCAGAAGTGGTAGAGGATGTGTGGATCAGGTGTTTGCTTTGAAGAATGTATGTGAGAAATACTTAGAAAAGCAAATGGATTTGTATGTAGCATTTATGGATCTGGAGAAGGCATATGATAGAGTTGATAGAGATGCTCTGTGGAAGGTATTAAGAATATATGGTGTGGGAGGCAAGTTGTTAGAAGTAGTGAAAAGTTTTTATCGAGGATGTAAGGCATGTGTACGTGTAGGAAGAGAGGAAAGTGATTGGTTCTCAGTGAATGTAGGTTTGCGGCAGGGGTGTGTGATGTCTCCATGGTTGTTTAATTTGTTTATGGATGGGGTTGTTAGGGAGGTAAATGCAAGAGTCTTGGAAAGAGGGGCAAGTATGAAGTCTGTTGGGGATGAGAGAGCTTGGGAAGTGAGTCAGTTGTTGTTCGCTGATGATACAGCGCTGGTGGCGGATTCATGTGAGAAACTGCAGAAGCTGGTGACGGAGTTTGGTAAAGTGTGTGGAAGAAGAAAGTTAAGAGTAAATGTGAATAAGAGCAAGGTTATTAGGTACAGTAGGGTTGAGGGTCAAGTCAATTGGGAGGTGAGTTTGAATGGAGAAAAACTGGAGGAAGTGAAGTGTTTTAGATATCTGGGAGTGGATCTGTCAGCGGATGGAACCATGGAAGCGGAAGTGGATCATAGGGTGGGGGAGGGGGCAAAAATTTTGGGAGCCTTGAAAAATGTGTGGAAGTCGAGAACATTATCCCGGAAAGCAAAAATGGGTATGTTTGAAGGAATAGTGGTTCCAACAATGTTGTATGGTTGCGAGGCGTGGGCTATGGATAGAGTTGTGCGCAGGAGGATGGATGTGCTGGAAATGAGATGTTTGAGGACAATGTGTGGTGTGAGGTGGTTTGATCGAGTAAGTAACGTAAGGGTAAGAGAGATGTGTGGAAATAAAAAGAGCGTGGTTGAGAGAGCAGAAGAGGGTGTTTTGAAGTGGTTTGGGCACATGGAGAGAATGAGTGAGGAAAGATTGACCAAGAGGATATATGTGTCGGAGGTGGAGGGAACGAGGAGAAGAGGGAGACCAAATTGGAGGTGGAAAGATGGAGTGAAAAGGATTTTGTGTGATCGGGGCCTGAACATGCAGGAGGGTGAAAGGAGGGCAAGGAATAGAGTGAATTGGAGCGATGTGGTATACAGGGGTTGACGTGCTGTCAGTGGATTGAATCAAGGCATGTGAAGCGTCCGGGGTAAACCATGGAAAGCTGTGTAGGTATGTATATTTGCGTGTGTGGACGTATGTATGTACATGTGTATGGGGGGGGTTGGGCCATTTCTTTCGTCTGTTTCCTTGCGCTACCTCGCAAACGCGGGAGACAGCGACGAGGTATAAAAAAAAAAAAAAAAAAAAAAAATATATAAATAAAATATATATAAAAAAAAATATATAAAAATATATACAAAAATATATAAATAAATATATATATATATATATATATATATATATATATATATATATATATATATATATATATATATATAGATTGACCAAGAGGATATATGTGTCGGAGGTGGAGGGAACGAGGAGAAGAGGGAGACCAAATTGGAGGTGGAAAGATGGAGTGAAAAAGATTTTGTGTGATCGGGGCCTGAACATGCAGGAGGGTGAAAGGAGGGCAAGGAATAGAGTGAATTGGAGCGATTTGGTATACTGGGGTTGACGTGCTGTCAGTGGATTGAATCAAGGCATGTGAAGCGTCTGGGGTAAACCATGGAAAGCTGTGTAGGTATGTATATTTGCGTGTGTGGATGTATGTATATACATGTGTATGGGGGGGGGTTGGGCCATTTCTTTCGTCTGTTTCCTTGCGCTACCTCGCAAACGCGGGAGACAGCGACAAAGTATAAAAAAAAAAAAAAAAAAAAATATATATATATATATATATATATATATATATATATATATATATATATATATATATATATATGAAACGCAGGGAATATGTGGGAAGTTTTCTTTCTCCCATCCCCAGGGATAACATATATATATATATATAAATATATATATATATATATATATATATATATATATATATATATATATATATATATATATATATATATATATATATATATATTTTTTTTTTTTTTTTTTTTCTAAAAGAAGGAACAGAGGGGGCCAGGTGAGGATATTCCAAAAAAGGCCCAGTCCTCTGTTCTTAACGCTACCTCGCTAACGCGGGAAATGGCAAATAGTTTAAAAGAAAGAAAAGAATATATTTTTTTTTTTTTTTCAAACTATTCGCCATTTCCCGCGTTAGCGAGGTAGCGTTAAGAACAGAGAACTGGGCCACTGAGGGAATATCCTCACCTGGCCCCCTTCTCTGTTCCTTCTTTTGGAAAATTAAAAAAAAAAAAAAAATTGAGAGGGGAGGATTTCCAGCCCCCCGCTCCCTCCCCTTTTAGTCGCCTTCTACGACACGCAGGGAATACGTGGGAAGTATTCTTTCTCCCCTATCCCCAGGGAATATATATATATATATATATATATATATATATATATATATATATATATATATATATATATATATATATATATATATATATATATATCCCTGGGGATAGGGGAGAAAGAATACTTCCCTCGTATTCCCTGCGTGTCGTAGAAGGCGACTAAAAGCGGAGGGAGCGGGTGGCTGGAAATCCTCCCCTCTCGTTTTTTTTTAATTTTCCAAAAGAAGGAACAGAGAAGGGGGCCAGGTAAGGATTTTCCCTCTAAGGCCCAGTCCTCTGTTCTTAACGCTACCTCGCAAATGCGGGAAATGGCGAATCGTATGAAAAAAAAAAAAAAAAAAAAAATATATATATATATATATATATATATATATATATATATATATATATATATATATATTTCTTTCTTTTCTTTTTCTTTCAAACTATTCGCCATTTCCCGCATTAGCAAGGTAGCGTTAAGAACAGAGGACTGGGCCTCTGAGGGAATATCCTCACCTGGCCCCCTTCTCTGTTTCTTCTTTTGGGAAAAAAAAAAAAGAGAGAGAGAGAGAGAGAGAGAGGAGGATTTCCAGCCCCCCGCTCCCTCCCCTTTTGGTCGCCTTCTACAACATGTAGGGAATACGTGGGAAGTATTCTTTCTCCCCTATCCCTATATATATATATATATATATATATATATATATATATATATATATATATATATATATTGGTGCTAACAGACTCTATGTAATTAAGGTTACTTAACAAGTGGAAGGTCACCTTTGACAAAGTTGTACCAATAAGAGCACAGTTTTGTTAAAGAACTTATCACTCCAAACGAGTCTACATTTCCCTGCAACTGGAAGTAGCACAGCCTTGTGGGATGCAGGAGACTTTAAAAAGAAGCCTTGGAAATTGGTCCTAGGGTAGTCATGTATGAAATGAATATCAATATAACACTTTATGACCTATGGTCCCGACTGGTGGACGTGGCAAGCTCTCCGAGTGCTGCAGGACTTCTGGGGCAGGAAGGTATGGTAAGATTCATTCTGTATATATGAAGAATTAACGAGGCAAAACAACAATCCATGCTAGCACCAACCCTCTCATGAAGAGAATGAGTGAAGAAAGGTCAAAAAAGAGGATATATGTGTCAAAAAGGAGGGAACAAGAATGGGGAGACTAAATTGCAGATTGATGGATGGAGTGACATAGATTTTAGCAATTGGGTCCTGAATATGCAGGAGGGTGAAAAGTTTGTATCAGATAGAGTGCATTGGAACAATGTGGTATACTGGGGTTGAAATGCTGTCAGTGGACTTAACCAGGGCATGTTAAACCTCCAGGGTAAACCATGAAAAAGTATGTTGGGCCTGGGGGTGGACAAGGAGCTGTGAGTTTTTGCTATTTTTATCCAAGACAAGGTAGCGTCAAGAACAGATGACCAAGCCTAAGAAGAAAAATTTTCCATTGGCCCCTTACCTTCCTGCTCAAGGAGTCCCTTCTATGGGATTCATGCAGCACTCAGGAAGCCAGTCACATCCACTGGGCAGGACCACAGGTCAAGAAGTGTGGTGATGTATGTATGTTTGTGTATGGTGAATACAGGAAGTTAAGGACTAAATGTTCAGTGATTTCACAATCTTGGGGATGACAGGTCCTGTGATATTTTGAATCTGTGTTTGTTGTGCTGTGTTGATGAAATGTGGTGTACAGAATGCAGATGATAAAGCGTCACTTGTACATGCCTGGGGAGCGTAGTTTCACATGGGTGTGTGTCTGGCATGGTAGGATTTAGGAACAAGTTGAGAGTATGCTTGTTTAAAGTTTGTTGCGTCATTTATGTGCGTATAAGTAGAGTTAGTGCCACACTTGTTGGAAGAGTAGGAATCTATGAGAATAAGTTGCTTAAGTAGGAATTAGATGTATAACTTTTGTTTCTACTAAAGGGCTAACAGTTGGTTATCGTGTGGTTTGGGTGGAGTGGTTTAGGGATGTTGTAAGTTAATGAATGCTAAGCTTAATGAAGTGAACTGTAATTAGAATGTTTATGTTTCACTGGCCAGTGCTAAATGCTTTGTCGTTGCTAGGTAGCCAGTGATATCCCGACTGCCTTATTTACAGTAGGGTTGAGGGTCAAGTCAATTGGGAGGTGAGTTTGAATGGAGAAAAACTGGAGGAAGTGAAGTGTTTTAGATATCTGGGAGTGGATCTGTCAGCGGATGGAACCATGGAAGCGGAAGTGGATCATAGGGTGGGGGAGGGGGCAAAAATTTTGGGAGCCTTGAAAAATGTGTGGAAGTCGAGAACATTATCCCGGAAAGCAAAAATGGGTATGTTTGAAGGAATAGTGGTTCCAACAATGTTGTATGGTTGCGAGGCGTGGGCTATGGATAGAGTTGTGCGCAGGAGGATGGATGTGCTGGAAATGAGATGTTTGAGGACAATGTGTGGTGTGAGGTGGTTTGATCGAGTAAGTAACGTAAGGGTAAGAGAGATGTGTGGAAATAAAAAGAGCGTGGTTGAGAGAGCAGAAGAGGGTGTTTTGAAGTGGTTTGGGCACATGGAGAGAATGAGTGAGGAAAGATTGACCAAGAGGATATATGTGTCGGAGGTGGAGGGAACGAGGAGAAGAGGGAGACCAAATT
Organism: Panulirus ornatus; assembly: GCF_036320965.1. Classification (NCBI taxonomy): domain Eukaryota; kingdom Metazoa; phylum Arthropoda; class Malacostraca; order Decapoda; family Palinuridae; genus Panulirus; species Panulirus ornatus. The sequence continues at coordinate 19,019,827 of NC_092228.1, forward strand.
GGAGGTGGAAAGATGGAGTGAAAAGGATTTTGTGTGATCGGGGCCTGAACATGCAGGAGGGTGAAAGGAGGGCAAGGAATAGAGTGAATTGGAGCGATGTGGTATACAGGGGTTGACGTGCTGTCAGTGGATTGAATCAAGGCATGTGAAGCGTCCGGGGTAAACCATGGAAAGCTGTGTAGGTATGTATATTTGCGTGTGTGGACGTATGTATGTACATGTGTATGGGGGGGGTTGGGCCATTTCTTTCGTCTGTTTCCTTGCGCTACCTCGCAAACGCGGGAGACAGCGACGAGGTATAAAAAAAAAAAAAAAAAAAAAAAATATATAAATAAAATATATATAAAAAAAAATATATAAAAATATATACAAAAATATATAAATAAATATATATATATATATATATATATATATATATATATATATATATATATATATATATATATATATAGATTGACCAAGAGGATATATGTGTCGGAGGTGGAGGGAACGAGGAGAAGAGGGAGACCAAATTGGAGGTGGAAAGATGGAGTGAAAAAGATTTTGTGTGATCGGGGCCTGAACATGCAGGAGGGTGAAAGGAGGGCAAGGAATAGAGTGAATTGGAGCGATTTGGTATACTGGGGTTGACGTGCTGTCAGTGGATTGAATCAAGGCATGTGAAGCGTCTGGGGTAAACCATGGAAAGCTGTGTAGGTATGTATATTTGCGTGTGTGGATGTATGTATATACATGTGTATGGGGGGGGGTTGGGCCATTTCTTTCGTCTGTTTCCTTGCGCTACCTCGCAAACGCGGGAGACAGCGACAAAGTATAAAAAAAAAAAAAAAAAAAATATATATATATATATATATATATATATATATATATATATATATATATATATATATATATGAAACGCAGGGAATATGTGGGAAGTTTTCTTTCTCCCATCCCCAGGGATAACATATATATATATATATAAATATATATATATATATATATATATATATATATATATATATATATATATATATATATATATATATATATATATATATATATTTTTTTTTTTTTTTTTTTTCTAAAAGAAGGAACAGAGGGGGCCAGGTGAGGATATTCCAAAAAAGGCCCAGTCCTCTGTTCTTAACGCTACCTCGCTAACGCGGGAAATGGCAAATAGTTTAAAAGAAAGAAAAGAATATATTTTTTTTTTTTTTTCAAACTATTCGCCATTTCCCGCGTTAGCGAGGTAGCGTTAAGAACAGAGAACTGGGCCACTGAGGGAATATCCTCACCTGGCCCCCTTCTCTGTTCCTTCTTTTGGAAAATTAAAAAAAAAAAAAAAATTGAGAGGGGAGGATTTCCAGCCCCCCGCTCCCTCCCCTTTTAGTCGCCTTCTACGACACGCAGGGAATACGTGGGAAGTATTCTTTCTCCCCTATCCCCAGGGAATATATATATATATATATATATATATATATATATATATATATATATATATATATATATATATATATATATATATATATATATATATATCCCTGGGGATAGGGGAGAAAGAATACTTCCCTCGTATTCCCTGCGTGTCGTAGAAGGCGACTAAAAGCGGAGGGAGCGGGTGGCTGGAAATCCTCCCCTCTCGTTTTTTTTTAATTTTCCAAAAGAAGGAACAGAGAAGGGGGCCAGGTAAGGATTTTCCCTCTAAGGCCCAGTCCTCTGTTCTTAACGCTACCTCGCAAATGCGGGAAATGGCGAATCGTATGAAAAAAAAAAAAAAAAAAAAATATATATATATATATATATATATATATATATATATATATATATATATATATATTTCTTTCTTTTCTTTTTCTTTCAAACTATTCGCCATTTCCCGCATTAGCAAGGTAGCGTTAAGAACAGAGGACTGGGCCTCTGAGGGAATATCCTCACCTGGCCCCCTTCTCTGTTTCTTCTTTTGGGAAAAAAAAAAAAGAGAGAGAGAGAGAGAGAGAGAGGAGGATTTCCAGCCCCCCGCTCCCTCCCCTTTTGGTCGCCTTCTACAACATGTAGGGAATACGTGGGAAGTATTCTTTCTCCCCTATCCCTATATATATATATATATATATATATATATATATATATATATATATATATATATATATATTGGTGCTAACAGACTCTATGTAATTAAGGTTACTTAACAAGTGGAAGGTCACCTTTGACAAAGTTGTACCAATAAGAGCACAGTTTTGTTAAAGAACTTATCACTCCAAACGAGTCTACATTTCCCTGCAACTGGAAGTAGCACAGCCTTGTGGGATGCAGGAGACTTTAAAAAGAAGCCTTGGAAATTGGTCCTAGGGTAGTCATGTATGAAATGAATATCAATATAACACTTTATGACCTATGGTCCCGACTGGTGGACGTGGCAAGCTCTCCGAGTGCTGCAGGACTTCTGGGGCAGGAAGGTATGGTAAGATTCATTCTGTATATATGAAGAATTAACGAGGCAAAACAACAATCCATGCTAGCACCAACCCTCTCATGAAGAGAATGAGTGAAGAAAGGTCAAAAAAGAGGATATATGTGTCAAAAAGGAGGGAACAAGAATGGGGAGACTAAATTGCAGATTGATGGATGGAGTGACATAGATTTTAGCAATTGGGTCCTGAATATGCAGGAGGGTGAAAAGTTTGTATCAGATAGAGTGCATTGGAACAATGTGGTATACTGGGGTTGAAATGCTGTCAGTGGACTTAACCAGGGCATGTTAAACCTCCAGGGTAAACCATGAAAAAGTATGTTGGGCCTGGGGGTGGACAAGGAGCTGTGAGTTTTTGCTATTTTATCCAAGACAAGGTAGCGTCAAGAACAGATGACCAAGCCTAAGAAGAAAAATTTTCCATTGGCCCCTTACCTTCCTGCTCAAGGAGTCCCTTCTATGGGATTCATGCAGCACTCAGGAAGCCAGTCACATCCACTGGGCAGGACCACAGGTCAAGAAGTGTGGTGATGTATGTATGTTTGTGTATGGTGAATACAGGAAGTTAAGGACTAAATGTTCAGTGATTTCACAATCTTGGGGATGACAGGTCCTGTGATATTTTGAATCTGTGTTTGTTGTGCTGTGTTGATGAAATGTGGTGTACAGAATGCAGATGATAAAGCGTCACTTGTACATGCCTGGGGAGCGTAGTTTCACATGGGTGTGTGTCTGGCATGGTAGGATTTAGGAACAAGTTGAGAGTATGCTTGTTTAAAGTTTGTTGCGTCATTTATGTGCGTATAAGTAGAGTTAGTGCCACACTTGTTGGAAGAGTAGGAATCTATGAGAATAAGTTGCTTAAGTAGGAATTAGATGTATAACTTTTGTTTCTACTAAAGGGCTAACAGTTGGTTATCGTGTGGTTTGGGTGGGAGGTGGTTTAGGGATGTTGTAAGTTAATGAATGCTAAGCTTAATGAAGTGAAACTGTATTAGAATGTTTATGTTTCACTGTGCCAGTGCTAAATGCTTGTCGTTGCTAGGTAGCCAGTGATAGTCCCGACTGCCTTATTTGTGTTGGTTCTTGTTTTGTTTGCTTTTGACAGGGTGGATGAACAGACAGGTGAGGTGTGCTTTAGGGTGGAGTGGATGAACTTTTTGTACAGGATGATGCATTATAAGCAGCAGCAAGGACACAAAGGATTCCTTTGAAGGGAGAAGTTCTTTGATGAGACTGTACTCTTTTTTGTAATCATACGATGATACAGCCCTGCCAAAGGTGACTCTTCACTCTCGACATAACCTTAAACAGGCAAAGTTTATATTTCTTTAATTTTCCAAAAGAAGGAACAGAGAAGGGGGCCAGGTGAGGATATTCCCTCAAAGGCCCAGTTCTCTGTTCTTAACGCTACCTCGCTAACGCGGGAAATGGCGAATAGTTTGAAAGAAAGAAAAGAATATATATATACAGTAGGGTTGAGGGTCAAGTCAATTGGGAGGTAAGTTTGGAGAAAAACTGGAGGAAGTAAAGTGTTTTAGATATCTGGGAGTGGATCTGGCAGCGGATGGAACCATGGAAGTGGAAGTAAATCATAGGGTGGGGGAGGGGGCGAAAATCCTGGGAGCCTTGAAGAATGTGCGGAAGTCGAGAGCATTATCACAGAAAGCAAAAATGGGTATGTTTGAAGGAATAGTGGTTCCAACAATGTTGTATGGTTGCGAGGCGAGGGCTGTGGATAGAGTTGTGCGCAGGATGGTGGATGTGCTGGAAATGAGATGTTTGAGGACAATATGTGGAGTGAGGTGATTTGATCGAGTAAGTAATGTTAGGGTAAGAGAGATGTGTGGAAATAAAAAGAGCGTGGTTGAGAGAGCAGAAGAGGGTGTTTTGAAATGGTTTGGGCACATGGAGAGAATGAGTGAGGAAAGATTGACCAAGAGGATATATGTGTCGGAGGTGGAGGGAACGAGGAGAAGTGGGAGACCAAATTGGAGGTGGAAAGACGGAGTGAAAAATATTTTGAGTGATCGGGGCCTGAACATGCAGGAGGGTGAAAGGCGGGCAAGGAATAGAGTGAATTGGACCGATGTGTTATACCGGGGTCGAAGTGCTGTCAATGGATTGAATCAGGGCATGTGAAGCATCTGGGGTAAACCATGGAAAGTTCTGTGGGGCCTGGATGTGGAAAGGGAGCTGTGGTTTTGGGCATTATTGCATGCCAGCTGGAGATTGAGTGTGAGCGAATGGGGCCTTTGTTGTCCTTTCCTGGCGCTGCCTCGCGCACATGAGGGGGAGGGGGATGTTATTCCGTGTGTGGCGGGGTGGCGATGGGGGTGAGTAGGGGCAGACTGTGAATTGTGTGCATGTGTGTATATGTGTGTGTCTGTGTGTGTATATATGTGTGTACGTTGGGGTGTGTGGGTGTGTATGTTTGCGTGTGTGGGCGTGTGTGTGTGTGCATGTGTGTGGGGATGGGTTGGGCCATTTCTTTCGTTTGTTTCCTTGTGCTACCTCGCAGGCGCGGGAGACAGCAACAAAGCAAAATAAATAAATAAATATATATATGTGTAAGAGATGGATGGATCTTTCTTCATCTGTTTCCTGGCAATACCTTGCTAATGCAGGAAACAGCGATGAAGTATGATTATAAAAATTATATAAAAAATTACACTCAGACACTAAAGCCTGAGCCTTCAAGGAAGAGGAGCACTTCTCAATTGGCTCCTCCTTTTCCAACTTTTAGAAATTGAAATACAAGAGGGAGAGGGTTCCCTGCCTCCTCATTCGTTCTTCTTAGTCATGTTTTACAACATGCAAGGACTACATTGAGGTATTCTTTCTTCCCTATTCTTTTTTTTTTTTTTATTATACTTTGTCGCTGTCTCCCGCGTTTGCGAGGTAGCGCAAGGAAACAGACGAAAGAAATGGCCCAACCCCCCCCCATACACATGTATATACATACGTCCACACACGCAAATATACATACCTACACAGCTTTCCATGGTTTACCCCAGACGCTTCACATGCCTTGATTCAATCCACTGACAGCACGTCAACCCCGGTATACCACATCGCTCCAATTCACTCTATTCCTTGTCCTCCTTTCACCCTCCTGCATGTTCAGGCCCCGATCACACAAAATCTTTTTCACTCCATCTTTCCACCTCCAATTTGGTCTCCCTCTTCTCCTCGTTCCCTCCACCTCCGACACATATATCCTCTTGGTCAATCTTTCCTCACTCATTCTCTCCATGTGCCCAAACCACTTCAAAACACCCTCTTCTGCTCTCTCAACCATGCTCTTTTTATTTCCACACATCTCTCTTACCCTTACGTTACTCACTCGATCAAACCACCTCACACCACACATTGTCCTCAAATATCTCATTTCCAGCACATCCATCCTCCTGCGCACAACTCTATCCATAGCCCACGCCTCGCAACCATACAACATTGTTGGAACCACTATTCCTTCAAACATACCCATTTTTGCTTTCCGAGATAATGTTCTCGACTTCCACACATTCTTCAAGGCCCCCAGAATTTTCGCCCCCTCCCCCACCCTATGATCCACTTCCGCTTCCATGGTTCCATCCGCTGCCAGATCCACTCCCAGATATCTAAAACACTTCACTTCCTCCAGTTTTTCTCCATTCAAACTCACCTCCCAATTGACTTGACCCTCAACCCTACTGTACCTAATAACCTTGCTCTTATTCACATTTACTCTTAACTTTCTTCTTTCACACAATTTACCAAACTCAGTCACCAGCTTCTGCAGTTTCTCACATGAATCAGCCACCAGCGCTGTATCATCAGCGAACAACAACTGACTCACTTCCCAAGCTCTCTCATCCCCAACAGACTTCATACTTGCCCCTCTTTCCAAAACTCTTGCATTTACCTCCCTAACAACCCCATCCATAAACAAATTAAACAACCATGGAGACATCACACACCCCTGCCGCAAACCTACATTCACTGAGAACCAATCACTTTCCTCTCTTCCTACACGTACACATGCCTTACATCCTCGATAAAAACTTTTCACTGCTTCTAACAACTTTCCTCCTACACCATATATTCTTAATACCTTCCACAGAGCATCTCTATCAACTCTATCATATGCCTTCTCCAGATCCATAAATGCTACATACAAATCCATTTGCTTTTCTAAGTATTTCTCACATACATTCTTCAAAGCAAACACCTGATCCACACATCCTCTACCACTTCTGAAACCACACTGCTCTTCCCCAATCTGATGCTCTGTACATGCCTTCACCCTCTCAATCAATACCCTCCCATATAATTTACCAGGAATACTCAACAAACTTATACCTCTGTAATTTGAGCACTCACTCTTATCCCCTTTGCCTTTGTACAATGGCACTATGCACGCATTCCGCCAATCCTCAGGCACCTCACCATGAGTCATACATACATTAAATAACCTTACGAACCAGTCAACAATACAGTCACCCCCTTTTTTAACAAATTCCACTGCAATACCATCCAAACCTGCTGCCTTGCCGGCTTTCATCTTCCGCAAAGCTTTCACTACCTCTTCTCTGTTTACCAAATCATTTTCCCTAACCCTCTCACTTTGCACACCACCTCGACCAAAACACCCTATATCTGCCACTCTATCATCAAACACATTCAACAAACCTTCAAAATACTCACTCCATCTCCTTCTCACATCACCACTACTTGTTATCACCTCCCCATTTGCGCCCTTCACTGAAGTTCCCATTTGCTCCCTTGTCTTACGCACTTTATTTACCTCCTTCCAGAACATCTTTTTATTCTCCCTAAAATTTAATGATACTCTCTCACCCCAACTCTCATTTGTCAAGAGAAAGGTCCCTATTCTTAATGGGGGAAAAAGACATCCAAAGCATTGGAGTTGGTGGCAGGGGAGGTGGAGATTTCACTCTAGTAACATCAGTCACAACATTCCAGTCTACCAAGGAAATAAGGAACAACTGCACTCCTATTTGTTGGAAAAATCATCCATAGTATTTATGCCCTATCTAGATGTCACAACATTTTATTCCAAGGAAGGAATTTTGCATATCATAATGGCATAATAAACACATTTTCAGGTGCTTGTCTAGTTCCTACCAAGAGCACCTCATATACTCACCCAAGAAGTGTGATTCAAATCTAATCCTATTGCATAACACTAAATGTCATATATCATTAATCATAGTTACATAAGAAAAAATCTATTATGACCAACCTTGGCAACTAAAGCTCTCTGAGTATTAAACATGTTTGTAAGTGAAGCAGTTGATTGGTTTGAGGCAAGTGCATGAAGCAACACTCGAAACACAACAGAAAGTAGTCCCTGCAAATGGTCTGCCATTGTTACAACCTGTAAGAAAAACAATCTTTGGTTAACCATCTAACCTTGATCACAACTATATTTTTCTTATCTATGAAAAACTTTAAATAAATTATCACTTATAACACTTCTTCCAGCTGTGTTAGAAAAATGCAACCTATGAAAGACACAAAAATGGAAAAGCGATAAACTGACAGATAAGTGAGATGAACACTGCATGCTTACTAGTTAGAAGACAATGGAGATGAATAAATATGTAGTAAACTAGAGGGATGTTACAATTAGATAAAGGATAGGTGGAAGACAAAAGAGGAACTAACAAGATGGATTATGGATTTAAGTATTAATTTATGAACAAATACAGAATATGGTTTTATCCAAAAAAGGACTTACTTTAAAATTCTAACATAACAAGGCTGTTAGAGCAGCTATGTATGACGCATAATAAGATATTTACACACATATGCATCACCCATGAGACAAAGGTTCAATGAGCAGAAGAAAAAATTACTGCACTACTAAACTAAAATCAAAAGACTGGGTACTAGCTGTTGACCAATTCTCTATCACATCACAGATCAAAATCCTCCAAAACTAACAACAGAAAGAAGTCCAAGTGTTTCAAGCGAGGGCAGGATGGATAACACTGAATCCTACAGTACACTTTTGTTTAATCAAAGAGAATTAGTTCAGAAATGTAGGTATTCAAAATACAAACTATTCCTCCGTCAAAAGCAGAACCTAATAAACACCTGAGAGAACCTTTGCTTATGTGGTAGCATGTTCAATCCCATCACTCACTTATTCACTGATCACTATTACTATCAACAAATAACAAGTAATTTCTGAAAACTCAAGAGAAGACAAAGGGAAAGGGAAATCAAACTTATCCTCACAGGGCTTTACCTTCATAAGAGAAACGATTTTCATCTTAGAAAAAAATTCTCACCTACTGATAAAATGTTAGAGCATCTTAAGGCATACTTACATGAAGGATGGATGGCTTCAAGAAAACTCTGAAAATTAAAGAAATCCAAGGACAAAACTTACATTTAATGATACTCTGGCTCCCACCTGCGAATATCACCTTCTAAAGGCAGCCAACCCAATACGGCACCAGTGAAGATGACAGAAACTTAGTAGAGACATCTAACATTGGAATTCAAAGACTGCTAAAGACCCTTCTTGTGAATCTATTCCAACAAAGAATTTCTTCCAAAAAACAAGGAAAACACTTCTCTTACATCATAGGCTTCTGGGAGATATCTGACACCAGATTAAACAGGAAGTACCATGATCTTGATCCCAAGGGATATGATCCTTACTGACAAAGGGAATCAAAGACCTTAGATGAATGAACAAATGTTCTATATGAACTTTTATAAAATAAGAAAATCCATGAGGAACTTGATGGGGCATAGAGGCTCGTTAACCTTCAGAGAGGAAATCATTAACAAATGAAATAAACCATGGCAGGTAGTACTTGGTAGGCAGCCAATGACCAGGGAGATGGGTTGCCAGTGCTACTTGCCTGGATATTGGGAGGGTTAGTGACAGTTATGCAGTGATCCAGCACTTCAGGGGTTGTCAAGTTGCACTGCTTTAACTCAGGTAGCAGACTTTCCTTTCTGCTTCACCCACACGTGGCTTTCTGTCCACAAACATACAATCTCTGCTTGTTACACATAACACTCAACAACTCAACTTACAGAGTTCATTCTTCATAACTAGATTTACCTGCAGTGAGCACTATGCACTAGCCCTACTTTTTGGCAAAATGGTGGGAACAGAAGATAGCAGTATTAGGTAGAAACATTTTGGCAGGAGCATCAGGTAGAAACACTGGGTAGAAGTAGTATGAAGGAGCATTAGGTAGACACATTAAGAAGTAGTAGTAGAAGTCACTAGAACATTAGGTTGGAGCCTCCAAACACTGCACTAGAGTTGCCCTCTGCCAGTGACCCATTAAGGGTGAAGCACTAAAGGCTAAGTAGTGACACAGGAGTCCAATAGCTATGGAGACTCTATTGCCTTGGCCAACCCCTTGAGGGAATTCTAGTTGGAATAGGCATCAGAGATACAGACATATAGACAGATAGCAATAAAGCATAGTAATTTCTAAACATGACCGTCTCATTTGGAATATCACTCTTCGATAAAGCTTTAGCTATAATGGGTGATTTACAAATTAAAACAGATTCCTAAGTTCAGAAATAACAAATCTCTTCAACCTCTCAGCCACACCCCAAGGTTTAAGGAAAGAATTAAAACTGTTACATGCTTTGATTTTGCTTGCTTCACATTTTTGTGTGGATCCCAGCTTCTGTCAATGCTTAACACTGTAAACCTCGAGCTTTTAAACTCTTGACTTCTGCAACTGCATATATACATACTCGTAACATGACTACTGCAATCATATGTATATATGGGTTGCCTCTTCTTGCCCTCAAGTGATTTCAGAGTTTCTCTTTTCAATATGAAGAGATGTCTTATGACACTATCAACTACACCTATGACTTTCTCCAGATCCATAAATGCTGCATACAAATCCATTTGTTTTTCTAAGTATTTCTCATATACATTCTTCAAGCAAACGCCTGATCCACACATCCTCCACCATATTGCTCTTCCCCAAGGAATATTCCAAGGGATACTCAACAAAATTATGCCTCTGTAGTTTGAACACTCATCTTTATCCCCTTTGCCTTTGTACAAAGGTACTATGCATGCATGCTGCCAATCCTCAGGCACTTCACCATGGTCCATACACTTAATATCCTTACCAACCAATCAACAACACAGTCATCCCTTTTTCAATAAATTCCACAGCAATACCATCCACAACGGCTGGGTTGGCTGTGGACTGACTGCCATAACCAGGATTTCAACCAATGCACTCAACCGTGGGTGGCCTGTGAACACATCACAGTCAAGAACGCTAACCACTCACAATTCTGGTTCAAAGGTGTTTGAGCTAATTCCAACATCAACACACCTGTTGCATGCCTTAAGGACCTTGAGTCCCCAAACTTGATGTTATGTGGCTCAAGGTCTGTCTCTCTACAACAAGCTTTTGCTCTGACAAGAAAAACTAGATTATCAAGCTGGTATTTGACCATGTAACTTAGGTGCCTCAAAAATTTTCTCCTTAAAGACATTACCTGACTACTCATTAACAACAAAAATGCCAAACTGCAACAGTAACTGAGCAAGCTGTATCTAACTTAACATTCAGACTGATAGACAAACTAACCACAAATCTAATCATTAATCACCTAATTCCTAAATGGAAAGCCTGTACCCAGTTAATCAATTTCAAAGGTATATCAAGTGAAAAAATACATTTTTTTTTTTTCTTTTTGCTTTGTCGCTGTCTCCCACGTTTGCGAGGTAGCGCAAGGAAACAGACGAAAGAAATGGCCCAACCCACCCCCAAACACATGTATATACATACGTCCACACACGCAAATATACATACCTACACAACTTTCCATGGTTTACCCCAGATGCTTCACATGCCTTGATTCAATCCACTGACAGCACGTCAACCCCGGTATACCACATCGCTCCAATTCACTCTATTCCTTGCCCTCCTTCCACCCTCCTGCATGTTCAGGCCCCGATCACACAAAATCTTTTTCACTCCATCTTTCCACCTCCAATTTGGTCTCCCTCTTCTCCTCGTTCCCTCCACCTCCGACACATATATTCTCTTGGTCAATCTTTCCTCACTCATTCTCTCCATGTGACCAAACCATTTCAAAACACCCTCTTCTGCTCTCTCAACCATGCTCTTTTTATTTCCACACATCTCTCTTACCCTTACGTTACTTACTCGATCAAACCACCTCACACCACATATTGTCCTCAAACATCTCATTTCCAGCACATCCACCCTCCTGCGCACAACTCTATCCATAGCCCACGCCTCGCAACCATAAAACATTGTTGGAACCACTATTCCTTCAAACATACCCATTTTTGCTTTCCGAGATAATGTTCTCGACTTCCACACATTCTTCAAGGCTCCCAGAATTTTCGCCCCCTCCCCCACCCTATGATCCATTTCCGCTTCCATGGTTCCATCCGCTGCCAGATCCACTCCCAGATATCTAAAACACTTCACTTCCTCCAGTTTTTCTCCATTCAAACTCACCTCCCAATTGACTTGACCCTCAACCCTACTGTACCTAATAACCTTGCTCTTATTCACATTTACTCTTAACTTTCTTCTTTCACACACTTTACCAAACTCAGTCACCAGCTTCTGCAGTTTCTCACATGAATCAGCCACCAGCGCTGTATCATCAGCGAACAACAACTGACTCACTTCCCAAGCTCTCTCATCCCCAACAGACTTCACACTTGCCCCTCTTTCCAAAACTCTTCCATTCACCTCCCTAACAACCCCATCCATAAACAAATTAAACAACCATGGAGACATCACACACCCCTGCCGCAAACCTACATTCACTGAGAACCAATCACTTTCCTCTCTTCCTACACGTACACATGCCTTACATCCTCGATAAAAACTTTTCACTGCTTCTAACAACTTGCCTCCCACACCATATATTCTTAATACCTTCCACAGAGCATCTCTATCAACTCTATCATATGCCTTCTCCAGATCCATAAATGCTACATACAAATCCATTTGCTTTTCTAAGTATTTCTCACATACATTCTTCAAAGCAAACACCTGATCCACACATCCTCTACCACTTCTGAAACCACACTGCTCTTCCCCAATCTGATGCTCTGTACATGCCTTCACCCTCTCAATCAATACCCTCCCATATAATTTACCAGGAATACTCAACAAACTTATACCTCTGTAATTTGAGCACTCACTCTTATTCCCTTTGCCTTTGTACAATGGCACTATGCACGCATTCCGCCAATCCTCAGGCACCTCACCATGAGTCATACATACATTAAATAACCTTACCAACCAGTCAACAATACAGTCACCCCCTTTTTTAATAAACTCCACTGCAATACCATCCAAACCTGCTGCCTTGCCGGCTTTCATCTTCCGCAAAGCTTTTACTACCTCTTCTCTGTTTACCAAATCATCTTCCCTAACCCTCTCACTTTGCACACCACCTCGACCAAAACACCCTATATCTGCCACTCTATCATCAAACACATTCAACAAACCTTCAAAATACTCACTCCATCTCCTTCTCACATCACCACTACTTGTTATCACCTCCCCATTTGCGCCCTTCACTGAAGTTCCCATTTGCTCCCTTGTCTTACGCACTTTATTTACCTCCTTCCAGAACATCTTTTTATTCTCCCTAAAATTTAATGATACTCTCTCACCCCAACTCTCATTTGCCCTTTTTTTCACCTCTTGCACCTTTCTCTTGACCTCCTGTCTCTTTCTTTTATACATCTCCCACTCAATTTCATTTTTTCCCTGCAAAAATCGTCCAAATGCCTCTCTCTTCTCTTTCACTAATACCCTTACTTCTTCATCCCACCACTCACTACCCTTTCTAATCAACCCACCTCCCACTCTTCTCATGCCACAAGCATCTTTTGCACAATCCATCACTGATTCCCTAAATACATCCCATTCCTCCCCCACTCCCCTTACTTCCATTGTTCTCACCTTTTTCCATTCTGTACTCAGTCTCTCCTGGTACTTCCTCACACAAGTCTCCTTCCCAAGCTCACTTACTCTCACCACCCTCTTCACCCCAACATTCACTCTTCTTTTCTGAAAACCCATACAAATCTTCACCTTAGCCTCCACAAGATAATGATCAGACATCCCTCCAGTTGCACCTCTCAGCACATTAACATCCAAAAGTCTCTCTTTCGCGCGCCTGTCAATTAACACGTAATCCAATAACGCTCTCTGGCCATCTCTCCTACTTACATTTTATGGAATTATTTGCAATATTGAGGAATAGTAGTACCAGAAAAAACAGCAATATATCTAATGTGAATAAGAGCAAGGTTATTAGGTACAGTAGGGTTGAGGGTCAAGTCAACTGGGAGGTGAGTTTGAATGGAGAAAAACTGGAGGAAGTGAAGTGTTTTAGATATCTGGGAGTGGATCTGGCAGCGGATGGAACCACGGAAGCGGAAGTGGATCATAGGGTGGGGGAGGGGGCGAAAATTCTGGGAGCCTTGAAGAATGTGTGGAAGTCGAGAACATTATCTCGGAAAGCAAAAATGGGTATGTTTGAAGGAATAGTGGTTCCAACAATGTTGTATGGTTGCGAGGCGTGGACTATGGATAGAGTTGTGCGCAGGAGGATGGATGTGCTGGAAATGAGATGTTTGAGGACAATGTGTGGTGTGAGGTGGTTTGATCGAGTAAGTAACGTAAGGGTAAGAGAGATGTGTGGAAATAAAAAGAGCGTGGTTGAGAGAGCAGAGGAGGGTGTTTTGAAATGGTTTGGTCACATGGAGAGAATGAGTGAGGAAAGATTGACCAAGAGGATATATGTGTCGGAGGTGGAGGGAACGAGGAGAAGAGGGAGACCAAATTGGAGGTGGAAAGATGGAGTGAAAAAGATTTTGTGTGATCGGGGCCTGAACATGCAGGAGGGTGAAAGGAGGGCAAGGAATAGAGTGAGTTGGAGCGATGTGGTATACCGGGGTTGACGTGCTGTCAGTGGATTGAATCAGGGCATGTGAAGCGTCTGGGGTAAACCATGGAAAGCTGTGTAGGTATGTATATTTGCGTGTGTGGACGTATGTATATACATGTGTATGGGGGTGGGTTGGGCCATTTCTTTCGTCTGTTTCCTTGCGCTACCTCGCAAACGTGGGAGACAGAAAAAAAAAAAAAAAAAAAAAAAAAAAAAAAAAAATCTAACATAGACATAAAAGAATTTTTGATTGGAGTATGAAACATCAGAAGTGGTGGGTAAGAAAGAGTCAATAACTGATGGCAAAGTTGTTTCAAGATCAATTCATAAAATTTCTATCATTCTTACTTATCCTAATGCTTAGCAAATTGAACTAGTACTTACTATGCACAGCTAAGGCACACAGATGACTCAATAGATGATCATGACCAGTTCATGTTCCCTGGTTCAGCCTAGGGACATCACACTGCCCCTAACACCACTTTAATCCAATTCCTTTTATCAACAGCAGGCCTTTTTTCTTTCTTTAATACTATCTGCCATTTCCCGCATTAGCGAGGTAGCGTTAAGAGCAGAGGACTGGGCCTTTGAGGGAATATCCTCACCAGCCTCCTCTCCCTTCCCTTTTAGTCGCCTTCTACGACACGCAGGGAATACGTGGGAAGTATTCTTTCTCCCCTATCCCCAGGGATCCAGTATCCCAAAGCCACGTTCACACAATTCATCCATCTCCTTTAGGTCTCCCCCTCTCCCTTGTTCCATTAATTCCTGACTGAAAGATTCTCTAAAAACTTTCATCACTCATTCTCTCTATATGCACACTCTGGTCAGCTCTCTCAATCAGACTTCATATACTTCCACACCTGCCTCCGACTCTGTCATTACTAATTTATCAATTCTCCTTGCACTGCTTAATGACTTAAGGCATTTCATTTCTAACACCCAATTTCAAAATTTCTTAAGACTCACATCCATACAACCCTGTTGGGATTACTACACCATCAAAAATCTTTGCCCCTACTGATGATAAATCTCAAATTAAGGGATGATAACTATGGCTCTGTACCCTAATGTAACTTGCCTGAACAACATTTTCCAAAGTGTCAAGAATAACCATGTTAGCTTCAGCTGCCAGATGGCCTTCAACTTGAGATTCCTGTTCAAGCTCATGTTGTGGTGATCGGTCAGTATCCTGCTGATGGTGTCGCCAGGGGAAGGATTCTTTACGCCATCGAAGCTTTTCTCCAGTTCCCGATGGTGAAGGAGGATTACGTTCTATTTAGAAGGAAGATTATAACAAATGTAAATTACTAAAACACTATCTCATTTTTTTAATGTTGAATACAAAAACGCAAACTCAACTTTAATGTTGAAATAATCATTAAACATATACTCCCAAAATAATTCTGAAGTAAAGACAGGAGAAACATTACATATATATGCTTAATACTACTATACTGCATGTTGCTTAAAAACAAAGGTTTGAAACTTACAGAAAGAACAATTACTAGTTATCTTACCAAAATCTTGATCAAAAACATATTTAGTAGTGCCTCTAATATTTATTTATTTATTTATTTTGCTTTGTTGCTGTCTCCCGCGTTTGCGAGGTAGCGCAAGGAAACAGATGAAAGAAATGGCCCAACCCACCCCCATACACAATGTATACACACACATGTCCACACACGCGAATATACATACCTATACATCTCAATGTACACATATATATACATACACAGACACATACATATATACCCATGCACACAATTCACATTGTCTGCCCCCATTCACTCCCATCGCCACCTCGCCACACATGGAATACCTTCCCCCTCCCCCCTCATGTGTGCAAGGTAGTGCTAGGAAAAGACAACAAAGGCCCCATTCGTTCACACTCAGTCTCTAGCTGCCACGCAATAATGCCCGAAACCACAGCTCCCTTTCCACATCCAGGCCCCACACAACTTTCCATGGTTTACCCCAGACGCTTCACATGCCCTGATTCAATCCACTGACAGCACGTCAACCCCGGTATACCACATCGATCCAATTCACTCTATTCCTTGCCCTCCTTTCACCCTCCTGCATGTTCAGGCCCCGATCACACAAAATCTTTTTCACTCCATCTTTCCACCTCCAATTTGGTCTCCCACTTCTCCTCGTTCCCTCCACCTCCGACACATATATCCTCTTGGTCAATCTTTCCTCACTCATTCTCTCCATGTGCCCAAACCATTTCAAAACACCCTCTTCTGCTCTCTCAACCACGCTCTTTTTATTTCCACACATCTCTCTTACCCTTACATTACTTACTCGATCAAACCACCTCACACCACACATTGTCCTCAAACATCTCATTTCCAGCACATCCACCCTCCTGCGCACAACTCTATCCATAGCCCACGCCTCGCAACCATACAACATTGTTGGAACCACTATTCCTTCAAACATACCCATTTTTGCTTTCCGAGATAATGTTCTCGACTTCCACACATTCTTCAAGGCCCCCAGGATTTTCGCCCCCTCCCCCACACTATGATTCACTTCCGCTTCCATGGTTCCATCCACTGCCAGATCCACTCCCAGATATCTAAAACACTTTACTTCCTCCAGTTTTTCTCCATTCAAACTTACCTCCCAATTGACTTGACCCTCAACCCTACTGTACCTAATAACCTTGCTCTTATTCACATTTACTCTTAACTTTCTTCTTTCACACACTTTACCAAACTCAGTCACCAGCTTCTGCAGTTTCTCACATGAATTAGCCACCAGCACTGTATCATCAGCGAACAACAACTGACTCACTTCCCAAGCTCTCTCATCCACAACAGACTTCATACTTGCCCCTCTTTCCAAAACTCTTGCATTCACCTCCCTAACAACCCCATCCATAAACAAATTAAACAACCATGGAGACATCACACACCCCTGCCGCAAACCTACATTCACTGAGAACCAATCACTTTCCTCTCTTCCTACACGTACACATGCCTTACATCCTCGATAAAAACTTTTCACTGCTTCTAACAACTTGCCTCCCACACCATATATTCTTAATACCTTCCACAGAGCATCTCTATCAACTCTATCATATGCCTTCTCCAGATCCATAAATGCTACATACAAATCCATTTGCTTTTCTAAGTATTTCTCACATACATTCTTCAAAGCAAACACCTGATCCACGCATCCTCTACCACTTCTGAAACCACACTGCTCTTCCCCAATCTGATGCTCTGTACATGCCTTCACCCTCTCAATCAATACCCTCCCACATAATTTACCAGGAATACTCAACAAACATACCTCTTTAATTTGAGCACTCACTCTTATTCCCTTTGCCTTTGTACAATGGCACTATGCACGCATTCCGCCAATCCTCAGGCACCTCACCATGAGTCATACATACATTAAATAACCTTACCAACCAGTCAACAATACAGTCACCCCCTTTTTTAATAAATTCCACTGCAATACCATCCAAACCTGCTGCCTTGCCGGCTTTCATCTTCCGCAAAGCTTTTACTACCTCTTCTCTGTTTACCAAATCATTTTCCCTAACCCTCTCACTTTGCACACCACCTCTAATATCTTTAAATATATCCCCAATTACTTGAACATGCATCAAGAACATACAAAGGCCTCACTGCACAAATCTAATTTCTACCTTTCATGTATAACTTGTTGACACCAAAGCCTACCATCCATAGCCAAGCCCCACAGGATATCCCATGGTTTACTGTGACTGCTTCAAATGCCCAGGTTCAGCCCAGTTACAGTATATTTCTGGTTCAGCCCAGTGACTGCATATTTCTAACAGAAACAGAAGTATGAAAAAACAGGGCAGATCAAATCATGCAAAAAGTTTAAGAATATCAAGCTGTATACTATGCTACATTCACACTATACTTGCCTTACTGACAATCATCAATAAATAAAAAAACTAGTAAAACCACAGACAAAGAGAGTGGTGCGATATAACATGAAATTAGATGCTGTCTTTGTGAGAGGGTGAAATTTGTTTAAGAAATTAAGTTCAATACCAGGGGACTGCATTCTGTTAGATATGATAATCATGACCTAATATGAACCTCATCCAAAGAGAAAGGTTACACATGAATTCAGAAGACAATCTAGAAATGTGATGAGAAAGATGTGACATATACAACATATGATGAAAACTTGTGTTCTTTAGTCTAGGAACAGATTACAGGAACTCAAGAGAAATGTATAAAAGAAAATTTTGCAAAGTGCTTGAGAAAGAAAGCATTAATGGATATAACATGAGATTAAAGGATGGAGAGAGGGACCAACTATCTTTTTTAAACAGCTGCGAGTTTCATAATGTCTATGTGGCTGTCCTCGTATCAAACCTCAATATTCTGTACTGATCAACATACACACAGCAAGAAAACCTTAAAAGTATTCTAGTTTACAGACAACAAACAATGAAATCCATAAGTTTCAGATAACCAGTCCTTGATAAGACAGGGTTTTAGCAATACAGGTTACACGTTATCAAGGAAATGCAGTAGTGATGCAAGGAAGAAAATGATGGGTTAGGGTAACACAGAATCAATGGGACTGTGAGGCAGCACTTACTGTAAGGCACATTATTCACTGATCTACCTACAAGTTGGTCATAAATATTTTCAAGTATGAATACACAGCATCCATGAGGTAGACTGTAGGATTTCACTCTATGTGATTATCTTTTTTGTCTATTCATGCCTCCAACACCTCAATCTCCCTGTGAGCCCTTACAGAAGGACATCAGAAATCTATACACATACCATAAAAGAAGTATGGTAATTCAAAGGGGTTTAATACCTTAACTGCTGAATATGGTTTCCTTTCTAACCATAAAAACAAGTTTTTTCAAATTAGTTGAAAAAAGGAGATTTAACCTACAATTCCAATTAAAAACCTTCAACAACTTCAGACATATATTTCATCCACTACTTTCACTTCAACAATGTGTAGAAGCTTTGTAGATATTTCAGCAAAACATGCTAAAAGTGCAGGAGTATGATCTGTGTGCCAAGTGAGTTACCACTGACCATGTTTTGTCAGGTATCTTATCTACATCAAAAACTGATTAGTGATCATTATTATATTCTATATAGCCTTCCTAGCACACTCATATCCAAGAGTCTCTTTTACAAGCCTATAAATTAATGTGTAATCTAATAATGCCCACTTACCATCTTTCTCACTCCTCCACATATATGCATGCATGTCCCCCTTTTTGACCTGTAGACTGCTAACCCAAGTATGGGGTGCTCTGAATATATCATATGTGGGATCTCATTTTTGAAAAAACTGCATGAGGCAGTACGGGGTGTTAAATCGCCAGAATTCATTTTCTGGCATCTCAAAGGGTATTTCCAACCATTAGTCTGTTTTTGCTAAAGTAGCTAGTAACCATGACAACTTCACCTCCACAAGCCAAACAAGAAAACACAAATCATTACATGAACTTATCACACAAACTTGACTTGGACAGAATCAGAATCAGATGTATATAGTTTTCAAGATGTGGAAGAATGAATACAAAAGGAAAAAAGAGCATGATACTGCCAGTTATGAGAGTAAAGATGATCTCCATCCCAGTATGAGGCAAGGCTGTGGCAGAAAGAAGCAGCAATGATGCTCCACTATCTGCCTCATGGGCATGGACAAATGTTACTAACTTCACTCTTATGCAAACTGGCTTTGACAGTAGTAATTCAGGTACAACAGGCAGACACATTAGGTAGAAGTAGTTGGTAGGAGCCTCTCAAAACACAGCTCTGAAGTTGCCCTCTTCCAGTGGCCTGTTAAGGTTGAGGCACTAAGGGCTGAGAACGGCACTGGTGTTTAACAGTTACAATTCTTCTGCCATGGCCACCCCCTTGAGGGAGTTCTCATTGGGAAAGGGCATCAGAGATACAGACAGATAGATAGAACACTTACTTATTCTGTTGCTGAGAATTCTGAGGAGCTAGACTGATTCTTACAGTATTTTGATGGTGATCTGATGGACATGATAGTGAAAACCAAATTGTTATAATGGTTCTGTGGGGGGAACACAGCCACATCTCCAAGCAAAAGGCTATCCAAGTTCAATGATACCACTCAAGATGAAATGTACAAGTTTTTGTTTGTGGTGATGATAACCCATGATAACAAACAATAAATAAACAAATATGCACTAACAATCATCCACCACCCGTAGGCTTAGAAAAACGTGGTTCATCAACGTAAACTTCAAGCTCTGAATGCAACATCTGAGCCCTGCCACCGTGGCAAATCTCATTATAGGGACTTATAGATAGATATGAATTCATTCTTATCCACATCAGTCTGGGACACACTTCCTTTGACACATTTCTACAACTCCTCCTTCAGAAGAAGTGCTACCCTTCCTTTATCTCACCCTCACAATAGCCCCTGACTTCACCTCCAAGACATTTCTCAACCAATCTTTCCCTTTCTCCTAGAGCTGTGTTTATCAGTAGCTATATAATTCAGTTTGAGCTTTGTTTCACTCAGAGGTAGAACATCCAGTTTTTCCTCAAATATATTCCCTATCTCTCCCTTCTTCTCATCTTGGTTGTATCCATACACATTCTGACACCCTCACCAGAGTTTCCAAGGAGAATGGGTACTCCTTGCTTAGCTACTTCTCTTCCCACTTTCATAAACTGAGATACAAGAAGGGGAGAGTTTCCCCAAGCACACTCATTTCTTCCCCTTTTAATTACCTTATATGAAATGCAAGGAATGCATAGGAAGTATTCTTTGTCTCAATCTGCAATTAAAAAAGTGGTGGCCTATAAAAGGGAAGTTCATAAAATAAAAAGATCTTTCCTCCATCCTAAAGGTATAGTTATTCAATTAAGAGATGCAACACTCAATCAATGGAGGGGTCTTATTTGTCCCATGCTTCATCAAGATATTCCCACAAATAAGGAAGATATGACGCAGAGGAAGAGGAGAAGGAAGTGGAGGAAGAGGAGGAGGATAAATGGAGGAAGTGGAGTTTACTACCATAATATGTCTCCAAGTTCAGTGATTGGGACATAATAGCAACTAAACTGTTTCCTATTTCAACTGACCCTCTAGAAATTGCAAGCCTTCAAACATAGAGTACTCTCCAATCTAACGAAATATGTTTTAGACTAGGAGAGGAAATTTCGTAGACTAAAGTATTTCTATCATGGCAGTGTTCTCAACAAGCAAATTGACTACCTGCAAAGACTGCCACACCTCTGAAAAATCAAAGGCAGCAAAGTAACCAATTTCATGACTACTGCTGCCAGCAAATCCAT
The DNA here is from genome assembly GCF_036320965.1 of Panulirus ornatus. Classification (NCBI taxonomy): domain Eukaryota; kingdom Metazoa; phylum Arthropoda; class Malacostraca; order Decapoda; family Palinuridae; genus Panulirus; species Panulirus ornatus. Next base: position 19,041,556 of record NC_092228.1, read on the forward strand.
TTGTGAATGACTTCTTAAAAAAAAACAAGCACAAGTTAGTGAACTGTAGTTGAAGGACTGACACCAAAGTGCTAGATTAACTCTCATATATCTCGTGCCAGAGTGTGTATTAGAGAGCACAGTATGCACCTTGAACAAAAAAATAAAGTAATATCTTTTCTAATAAAAGAAATAACCTTTTCATAAACTTGCTTTTTATTGGCAAAAGCAATACCAAGCACATCACTTAAATAATGGGTAAATTAAAGTAAAGTAAATTAAGTAAAGCAAGGATACAATAAAAATAGTAATATCAAATACATCCACAAGTTCTGTATTACTGTATAAGCAGCATACATTAGTAAAATTATCATGAAAAAGACACAAGACCTAAAGCTGTAAGTCACTTTTCCTTTTTTTAGAGCTAAGTATAAGATTTGTTAGGATATAGTAAGCTGCAGTTCACTATGTAAGCTACATCACACTGTGCTTGCATCTTACAAGAACAAGCTTTACTCAGTCAGTACCAATACAAAATTTTAGGCATGCCATCAAACACTGCTCCATTTATTATGATTATGTAAATCAACAAAAATGAAATAAATTAAAAAGCATGTGCAAGTAGTGCTTTATAGAAATCATTAGGAAGAGAAACCAATGAGAGGTTTTGTTTAAATAATGCACATTGACATTAAAATGTCACCTTACATATAACCTGAAGTCTGGAGGAATGACTGCACTTAAGAATTCCCTCTACAATAGAAGGTGAAAATATATACCATACTTCTAAACATGATTATTTTAAGGAACAAAATTTGGTCAATCTAAAAGGAAAAAACAATAAATAGTGTGAGGAAAAAATAAATGAAATTCTTAACACTGCCTTTCCCAGACAGAGATGGGATCCTCTCGTCAAAATATGATCAACTATGCTTGGGAGCCCTGACACAGGAGTAGAACTTACACTTGGGTCTTCTGATATGCATGCATTATCCCTGTTACACTACATATGATTTTGGATATAATTCCTTACATATCAAAAATTCAGCACAAAATTCAGCACAAAAACTGGAGGAAGTGAAATGTTTTAGATATCTGGGAGTGGATTTGGCAGCGGATGGAACCATGGAAGCGGAAATGAATCATAGGGTGGGGGAGGGGCCGGAAGTTCTGGGAGCATTGAAAAATGTGTGGACGTCAAGAACATTATCTTGGAAAGCAAAAATAGGTATGTTTGAGGGAATAGTGGTTCCAACAATGTTATATGGTTGCGAGGCGTGGGCTATAGATAGTGTTGTGCGGATGTGCTGGAAATGAGATGTTTGAGGACAATATGTGGTGTGAGGTGGTTTGATCGAGTAAGTAATGAAAGGGTAAGAGAGATGTGTGGTAATAAAAAGAGTGTGGTTGACAGAGCAGAAGAGGGTGTTCTGAAATGGTTTGGTCACATGGAGAGAACAAGTGAGGAAAGACTGACAAAGATGATATATGTGTCAGAGGTGGAGGGAACGAGAAGTGGGAGACCAAGTGGGAGACATCATGCACCCCTGCCGTAAACCTACATTCACGGAGAACCAATCACTTTCCTCTCTTCCTACACGTACACATGCCTTACATCCTCGATAAAAACTTTTCACTGCTTCTAACAACTTGCCTTCCACACCATATATTCTTAATACCTTCCACAGACCATCTCTATCAACTCTATCATATGCCTTCTCCAGATCCATAAATGCTACATACAAATCCATTTGCTTTTCTATGTATTTCTCACATACATTCTTCAAAGCAAACACCTGATCCACACATCCTCTACCACATCTGAAACCACACAGCTCTTCCCCAATCTGATGCTCTGTACATGCCTTCACCCTCTCAATCAATACCCTCCCATATAATTTACCAGGAATACTCAACAAACTTATACCTCTCTAATTTGAGCACTCAACTTTAAGCCCCTTTGCCTTTGTACAATGGCACTATGCAAGCATTCTGCCAATCCTCAGGCACCTCACCATGAATCATACATACATTAAATGACCTTACCAAACAGTCAATAATACAGTCATCCCCTTTTTTAATAAATTCCACTGCAATACCATCCAAACCCGCTGCCTTGCCGGCTTTCATCTTCCACAAAGCTTTTACTACCTCTTCTCTGTTTACCAAATCATTCTTCCTAACCCTCTCACTTTGCACACCACTTTGACCAAAACACCCTATATCTGCCACTATCATCAAACACATTCAACAAACCTTCAAAATACTCACTCCATCTCCTTCTCACATCACCACTACTTGTTATCACCTCCCCATTAGCCCCCTTAACTGATGTTCCCATTTGTTCCCTTGTCTTACGCACTTTATTTACCTCCTTCCAAAACATCTTTTTATGCTCCCGAAAATTTAATGATACTCTCTCACCCCCATCTCTCATTTGCCCTCTTTTCCACCTCTTGCACCTTTCTCTTGACCTCCTGCCTCTTTCTTTTATACATCTCCCATTCATTTGCATTATTTCCCTGCAAAAATTGTCCAAATGCCTCTCTCTTCTCTTTTACTAATAATCTTACTTCTTCATCCCACCACTCACTACCCTTTCTAATCTGCCCACCTCCCACGCTTCTCATGCCACAAGAATCTTTTGTGTAAGCCATCACTGCTTCCCTAAACACATCCCATTCCTCCCCCACTCCCCTTACGTCCTTTGTTCTCACCTTTTTCCATTCTGTACTCAATCTCTCCTAGTACTTCCTCACACAAGTCTCCTTTCCAAGCTCATTTACTCTCACCACTCTCTTCAATCCAACATTCTCTCTTCTTCTCTGAAAACCTCTACAAATCTACACCTTCGCCTCCACAAGATAATGATTAGTCATCCCTCCAGTTGCACCTCTCACCACATTAACATCCAAAAGTCTCTCTTTCGCGCGCCTATCAATTAACACATAATCCAATACCGCTCTCTGGCCATCTCTCCTACTTACATACGTATTTATTTATTTATTTCGCTTTGTCACTGTCTCCCGCATTTGCGAGGTAGCGCAAGGAAACAGACGAAAGAAATGGCCCAACCCACCCCCATACACAATGTATACACACACATGTCCACACACGCAAATATACATACCTATACATCTCAATGTACACATATATATACATACACAGACACATACATATATACCGATGCACACAACTCACACTGTCTGCCCCCATTCACTCCCATCGCCACCTCGCCACACATGGAATACCTTCTCCCTCCCCCCTCATGTGTGCGAGGTAGCACTAGGAAAAAGACAACAAAGGCCCCATTCGTTCACACTCAGTCTCTAGCTGCCACGCAATAATGCCCGAAACCACAGCTCCCTTTCCACATCCAGGCCCCACACAACTTTCCATGGTTTACCCCAGACGCTTCACATGCCCTGATTCAATCCACTGACAGCACGTCAACCCCGGTATACCACATCGATCCAATTCACTCTATTCCTTGCCCTCCTTTCACCCTCCTGCATGTTCAGGCCCCGATCACACAAAATCTTTTTCACTCCATCTTTCCACCTCCAATTTGGTCTCCCACTTCTCCTCGTTCCCTCCACCTCCGACACATATATCCTCTTGGTCAATCTTTCCTCACTCATTCTCTCCATGTGCCCAAACCATTTCAAAACACCCTCTTCTGCTCTCTCAACCACGCTCTTTTTATTTCCACACATCTCTCTTACCCTTACATTACTTACTCGATCAAACCACCTCACACCACACATTGTCCTCAAACATCTCATTTCCAGCACATCCACCCTCCTGCGCACAACTCTATCCATAGCCCACGCCTCGCAACCATACAACATTGTTGGAACCACTATTCCTTCAAACATATCCATTTTTGCTAACATACCCATTTTTGCTTTCCGAGATAATGTTCTCGACTTCCACACATTCTTCAAGGCCCCCAGGATTTTCGCCCCCACCCCCACCCTATGATTCACTTCCGCTTCCATGGTTCCATCCGCTGCCAGATCCACTCCCAGATATCTAAAACACTTTGCTTCCTCCAGTTTTTCTCCATTCAAACTTACCTCCCAATTGACTTGACCCTCAACCCTACTGTACCTAATAACCTTGCTCTTATTCACATTTACTCTTAACTTTCTTCTTTCACACACTTTACCAAACTCAGTCACCAGCTTCTGCAGTTTCTCACATGAATCAGCCACCAGCGCTGTATCATCAGCGAACAACAACTGACTCACTTCCCAAGCTCTCTCATCCACAACAGACTTCATACTTGCCCCTCTTTCCAAAACTCTTGCATTCACCTCTCTAACAACCCCATTCATAAACAAATTAAACAACCATGGAGACATCACACACCCCTGCCGCAAACCTACATTCACTGAGAACCAATCACTTTCCTCTCTTCCTACACGTACACATGCCTTACATCCTCGATAAAAACTTTTCACTGCTTCTAACAACTTATACTTATGTATATATTTCTCTTTTTAAACCAGGTATTCCCAATCATCAGTCCTTTATCAGCACATAAATCTACAAGCTCTTCACCATTTCCATTTACAACACTGATAATATTTAATTATGTGCAACATTATTCATAAATTCCTACCAAATCTGATGTAAAAATGTAAATACATAAATCACAAATAGGAAACAAATTTGGCTTTAAAAAGGCAAATATCTAAATACAACAGAGGAGGGTATGTTGAAATGGTTTGGACATATGAGGAGAATGAGCAAGGAAAGATCGACAAAGAGGAGATATGTGTCAGAGGTGGAGGGAAGGAGAAGAAGCAGGAAACCAAATTGGAGGTGGAAGGATGAAGTGAAAAAGATTTTGAGTGATCAAGGCCTAAACATACAAGAGGGTGAGTGGCATGCAAGGAATAGAGTGAATTGGTACAATGTGGTATAACTGGGTCGACGTGCTGTCAGTGGCCTGAATCAGGGCATGTGAAACATCTTGGGTAAACCATGGAAAGGTCTGTGGGGCCTGGATGTGGATAGGGAGCTGTGGTTTCGTGGCATTATACATGACAGCAAGAGACTGAGTGTGAACAAATGTGGCCTTTGTTGTGTTTTCCTAACGCTACCTCGTGTGCATGCAGGGGGAGGAGGGTGCCATTTCATGTGTGATGGGGTGGGGACGGCAATGGATGAAGGCACAAGTATGAATATGTACATGAGTGGAAAGGATCACAATTTTGTGCATGATCAAATATATTCCCATGAGTCCACGGGGAAAATGAAACAAGATAAGCTCCCAAGTGCACTTTCGTTTAATAATCACATCATCATGGGAGACACAAGAGAAAAATGTAACAGTCAGCCTTTGTTGTATGTCAACTGACTTTTATATTTCTCTCTTGTGTCTTCCATGATGATGTGATTATTACATGAAAGTGCATGTGGGAACTTATCGTGTTCCAATTTCCCTATGGACTCATAGGAATGTACATGTGTATATATGTATTTGTCTGTGTATGTATATGTTCAAATGTATAAGTATGTATATGTGCATGTGTGAGCATTCATGTATATACATGTGTATGAAGGTGGGTTGGGCCATTCTTTCATCTGTTTCCTTGCACTACCTCACCTGAACTTACATGAGGGTGAAAGGCGTGCAAGGAATAGAATGAATTGGAACGATGAGGTATACCCCTTGGATTTGTATGTAGCATTTATGGATCTGGAGAAGGCATATGATAGAGTTGATAGAAATGCTCTGTGGAAGGTATGAAGAGTATATGGAGTGGGAGGCAAGTTGCTAGAAGCAGTGAAAAGTTTTTATCGAGGATATGAGGCATGTCTACAAATAGGAAGAGAGGAAAGTGATTGGTTCCCAGTGAATTTCGGTATGCGGCTGGGGTGCGTGATGTCTCCATGATTGTTTAATTTGTTTATGTATGGGGTTGTTAGGGAGGTGAATGCAAGAGTTTTGGAGAGAGGGGCAAGTATGCAGTCTGTTGCAAATGAGAGGGCTTGGGAAGTGAGTCAGTTGTTGTTCGCTGATGATACTGCGCTGGTAGCAACTTGCCTCCCACACCATATACTCTTAATACCTTCCACAAAGCATCTCTATCAACTCTATCATATGCCTTCTCCAGATCCATAAATGCTACATACAAATCCACTTGCTTTTCCATGTATTTCTCACATACATTCTTCAAAGCAAACACATCCTCTACCACTTTTGAAACCACATTGCTCTTCCCCAATCTGATGCTCTGTACATGCCTTCACCCTCTCTATCAATACCCTCCCATATAATTTCCCAGGAATACTCAACAAACTTATACCTCTGTAATTTGAACACTCATCTTTATCCCCTTTGCATCTGTACAATGACACTATGCATGCATTCCGCCAATCCTCAGGCACTTCACCATGAGCCATACACACACTGAATATCCTCACCAACCAGTCAACAACACAGTCACTCCCTTTTCTAAGAAATTTCACTGCAATACCATCCAAACCCTTCGCCTTGCCAGATTTCATTTTCCACAAAGCTTTCACTACCTCTTCTCTGTTTACCAAATCATTTTCCCTAACCCTCTCACTTTGTACACCACCTCGACCAAAACATTCTATATCTGCCACTTTATCGTCTATCTGAAAAAACTTCAAAATACTCACTCCATCTCCTTCTCACATCACCAATACTTTTCATTACCTCCCCATTAGCCCCCTTCACCGATGTTCTCATTTGTTCTCTTGTCTTATGCACTTTATTTACCTCCTTCCAAAACATCTTTTTATTTTCCCTAAAATCTAATGATACTCTCTCACCCCAACTCTCATTTGCCCTCTTTTTCGCCTCTTGCACCTTTCCCTTGACCTCCTGCCTCTTTCTTTTATACATCTCCCAGTCATTTGCATTATTTTCCTGCAAAAATCATCCAAATGCCTCTCTCTTCTCTTTCACAAATAATCCCACCACTCACTACCCTTTCTAATCTGCTCACCTCCCACGCTTCTCATGCCACAAGCATCTTTTGCGCAAGCCATCACTGCTTCCCTTAATACATCCCACTCACACAACTCTCCTTTCCAAGCTCACTCTCACCACTCTTCACCCCAACATTCTCTCTTCTTTTCTGGAAACCTCTACAAATCTTCACCTTTGCCTCCACAAGATAATGATCAGACATCCTCCAGTTGCACCTCTCAACACATTAACATCCAAAAGTCTCTCTTTCATGCGCCTATCAATTAACTTGTAGTCCAATAACGCTCTCTGGCCATCTCTCCTACTTACATACGTATACTTATGTATATCTCTCTTTTCAAACCAGGTATTCCCAATCAATGATCCTTTTCCAGCACACAAATCTACAAGCTCTTCATCATCTCCATGTACACCCCATGTACACCAATTATTCCCTCAACTGCCACATTCCTCACCTTTGCATTCAAATCACCCATCACTATAACCCAGTCTAGTGCATCAAAACTGCTAACACACTCACTCAGCTGCTCCCACAACACTTGCCTTTCATGATTTTTCTTCTCATGCCCAGGTTCATAGGCACCAATAATCACCTATCTCTATCCATCCACTTTCATTTTACCCATTTCAATCTCTATCACACACTCCAAAAACTCCTGTTTCAGGAGTATTGCTACTCCTTTCTTTGCTCTTGTCCTCCCACCAACCCCTGACTTTACTCCCAAAACATTCCCAAACCACTCTTCCCCTTTACCCTTGAGCTTCATTTCAATCAGAGCCAAAACATCCAGGTTCCTCTCCTCAAACATACTACCTATCTCTCCTTTTTTCTCATCTTGGTTACATCCACACACATTTATTAGACACCCCAATCTGAGCCTTCACGGAAGATGAGCACTCCCCGCGTGACTCCTTCTTATGTTTCCCCTTTTACAAAGTTAAAATACAAGGAGGGGAGGATATCTAGCCCCCGCTCCCATCCTCTTTAGTTGCCTTCTATGACATGCTGGAAATGCGTGGGAAGTATTCTTTTCCCCTATTCCCTATTCAAAATCCCTAAATATAACAAAAAGGGAAGAAGAGAGACTACAGAGAGCACAGACAGTATCAAAGAAGACAGAAGAAAGCTACTGAAGGACTTGGCTTCACACATGTCCCATAGAGCACATGAATGTTGCTCATATACTTGAGTAGTTTGCAGAAACACTGAGCAGGCTGCTTGAAATGTTCAAACTCTTGGTGGAAGAAAGAAAAAAGCCATAAAGAGAGGAAGGGGCTAAATGGGAAACAATGGAAAATATTGTAAGAGAGCAACTATGTCAGACTAGGAAACATGGGTTCAAAAATATGTCATGCACAATAAATCTTTAAGACTTCTACAATTCTGACCATTAAATGAAAAAGTGTTCTTGGACTGCCAAAGGGCATCTTATCGCTGTTCCATACTAGAGGTTAAAAAAAATGACCAAGTCAGCATTAGACAAGGACCCATCTGGTAGATCAAAAGTCACTCTAACAGAAGGGAGCAAAAAACATGACTAAAGTGCCTTTTCAAACTTGGTTGAAATAAGCAGACGTGTCTCACATTGTCCCTGATCTAGATAATGAACTATCAGAAGGACCTGAATCTTATGTTTTCAGATGACCCAAAAACTGCAAGAGAAATAATGTGTCCAAGACTATATATGTGAATGGCCTACAGGGAAGTTCAAACAACTATTTCATACACTACTAGAAGAAACAAGAAACATGTAAGGAACAACTACAGAAACATGAAAGACTTCTTAAGATGAGGTTGAAATCAGTCCTAGAGAAACCCAAGATAGATAACTGTGCAAATACCAGAGAGGTAGGGTCTTATTCATCAAGCTACAAATGGGGTAAGCAGTAGGCTCTAGCCCTGCCATCATGGCTAAATCTTATCATGAGCACTTTTTTTCTAAAAGCAAGATACAGAGTTAGTATGGTTATTTCTGAGACATGAAACTTCTGTTGGAGGCTTGATTAGCAATGAACTGAATTGAAGACCACTTCAAAATGAAGACATGCAAATTGCAAACAAACCCCATGATAGATAATGTTTGTGTTAAAAGACTCATTTGGCAATAACTGGTCTCTGAAAAAGCTATGTTAAAAGATTCATTATGCAATAACTGGTCTCTGAAAAAACAGCTAAGACTAACCACCAAAACTCAAGGAAAAAGGAGATTCATCTCTCCTCCATACAAGACAGGTGTTAACAATAGATACTACTTATGCTATCTCCTTATATAAGTATCAGAATAGTCCTCCATGCCAAGAGATAATGAATAATTCCAAGAGGCATTAGGACCAGGACAAGGCTCTTGGTTCTGGAGTGTAAAACTCAACCTTTTCCAGCTGAGAAAGCCAAGACTTGAAAACAAAAGTCTGAACAGACTTTAACTAATAGTACTTAGCTTGGTAAGGGGAAATGAAGGGACCTCTTTCTTAGATGAAGGCATACCTACAGGCCCATAAAAAGTAGACACTAAAGGTCTTAGGTCCACCCTAGAAGTATCAGGTGCTGAATCCTAACGTACTGATACACAAGTGAGAGAACTCGGCTGTACTCTGCCTGGGAAAGATGCTCTTCTGTTACTCGTACTCAATCTGGATGAATCTCTCGAAATATGTCTATTTTAAACAAGATATTTTGTGAACTTCAGTGAAGGGGGCTAATGGGGAGGTGATAACAAGTAGTGGTGATGTGAGGAGATGGAGTGAGTATTTTGAAGGTTTGCTGAATGTGTTTGATGATAGAGTGGCAGATATAGGGTGTTTTGGTCGAGGTGGTGTGCAAAGTGATAGGGTTAGGGAGAATGATTTGGTAAAAAGAGAAGAAGCAGTAAAAGCGTTGCGGAAGATGAAAGCCGGCAAGACAGCGGGTTTGGATGGTATTGCAGTGGAATTTATTAAAAAAGGGGGTGACTGTATTGTTCACTGGTTAGTAAGGTTATTTAATGTATGCATGACTCATGGTGAGGTGCCTGAGGATTGGCGGAATGCTTGCATAGTGCCATTGTACAAAGGCAAGGGGGATAAGAGTGAGTGCTCAAATTACAGAGGTATAAGCTGGTTGAGTATTCCTGGGAAATTATATGGGAGGGTATTGATTGAGAGGGTGAAGGCATGTACAGAGCATCAGATTGGAGAAGAGCAGTGTGGTTTCAGAAGTAGTAGGGGATGTGTGGATCAGGTGTTTGCTTTGAAGAATGTATGTGAGAAATACTTAGAAAAGCAAATGGATTTGTATGTAGCATTTATGGATCTGGAGAAGGCATATGATAGAGTTGATAGAGATGGTCTGTGGAAGGTATTAAGAATATATGGTGTGGGAGGCAAGTTGTTAGAAGCAGTGAAAAGTTTTTATCGAGGATGTAAGGCATGTGTACATGTAGGAAGAGAGGAAAGTGATTGGTTCTCAGTGAATGTAGGTTTGTGGCAGGGGTGTGTGATGTCTCCATGGTTGTTTGTTTATGGATGGGATTGTTAGGGAGGTGAATGCAAGAGTTTTGGAAAGGGGGGAAAGTATGCAGTCTGTTGTGGATGAGAGAGCTTGGGAAGTGAGTCAGTTGTTGTTCGTTGATGATACAGTGCTGGTGGCTGATTCGTGTGAGAAACTGCAGAAGCTGGTGACAGAGTTTGGTAAAGTGTGTGAAAGAAGAAAGCTGAGAGTAAAAGTGAATGAGAGCAAGGTTATTAGGTACAGTAGGATTAAGGGACAAGTCAATTGGGAGGTAAGTTTGAATGGAGAAAAACTGGAGGAAGTTAAGTGTTTTAGATATCTGGGAGTGGATTTGGCAGCGGATGGTACCATGGAAGCGGAAGTGAATCATAGGGTGGGGGAGGGGGCGAAAGTTCTGGGAGCTTTGAAGAATGTGTGGAAGTTGAGAACATTATCTCGGAAAGCAAAAATGGGTATGTTTGAAGGAATAGTGGTTCCAACAATGTTATATGGTTGCGAGGCGTGGCCTATGGATAGAGTTGTGCGGAGGAGGGTGGATGTGCTGGAAATGAGATGTTTGAGGACAATATGTGGTGTGAGGTGGTTTGATCGAGTAAGTAATGATAGGGTAAGAGAGATGTGTGGTAGTAAAAAGAGTGTGGTTGAGAGAGCAGAAGAGGGTGTCTTGAAATGGTTTGGTCACATGGAGAGAATAAGTGAGGAAAGATTGACCAAGAGGATATATGTGTCAGAGGTGGAGGGAACGAGGAGAAGTGGGAGACCCAAATGGAGGTGGAAAGATGGAGTGAAAAAGATTTTGAGTGATCAGGGAATGAACATGCAGGAGGGTGAAAGGCGTGCAAGGAATAGTGAATTGAACGATGTGGTATACTGGGGTCGATGTGCTGTCAATGGATTGAGCCAGGGCATGTGAAGTGTCTGGAGTAAACCATGGAAAGTTCTGTGGAGCCTGGATGTAGAAAGGGAGCTGTGGTTTCGGTGCACTATTACATGACAGCTAGAGACTGAATGTGAACGAATGGGGCCTTTGTTGTCTGTTCCTAGCGCTACCTCACGCACATTTGGGGGGAGGGGGTAGTTATTTTCATGTGTGGCAGGGTGGCGATGGGAATGAATAAAGGCAGACAATATGAATTATGTGCATGTGTATATATGTATATGTCCGTGTGTGTATATAGAAGTATACGTTGAGATGTCTTTCTTTCTTTCACACTATTCGCCATTTCCCACATTAGCGAGGTAGCGTTGAGAACAGAGGAATGGGCCTTTGAGGGAATATCCTCACCTGGCCCCTTCTCTGTTCCCTCTTTTGGAAAATTAAAAAAAAATAAGCGAGAGGGGAGGATTTCCAACCCCCCGCTCCCTCTCCTTTTAGTCGCCTTCTATGACACGCAGGGAATACGTGGGAAGTATTCTTTCTCCCCTATCCCCAGGGATGTACAGGTATGTATATATTGCGTTGTGTGGATGTGTATGTATATACATGTGTATGTGGGTGGGTTGGGCCATTCTTTCATCTGTTTCCTTGCGCTACCTCGCTAACGCGGGAGACAGCGACAAAGCAAAATAGATAAATAATTTTGTGAAAGATGCAGTTGCTTGGAAAGTGAGCCAGAAGATTAAAGGCAGCACCCATCTTCCAGCACAATAAGCACCTCTGAGAAGCAAAGGAATTTTTTGATGAAGTTCAGCTTCTATAATTGACAGGAATTATGTTGAGGTCACTGAGGATGATGCAACCCTCACAATTACCATTACCGCAAAAGCTGGTTTGCTCAAAGTTCATGTCTCACCCACAAGAACTCCAAGGGCCTCTTGTGGTGAGGGAGACTATCACTAAAGTTAATTGATATGGATGAAACTGCAAAAGATCATTTTACAAGAATATAAATATGTTCCTGATGAATGTAAATTTATATTTCGAAAGGATGAGTGTATTATAACTTATTGAAAAACTGAAATAAAGTGGATTACTACTCCTGCTTCCTGCAAAGTGTGAGACTCTCAAAGACTGCCAAAACTTTGAGAGGGCTCTCTTTCTCTCTGTCTTTTTTACTGACTAGAAATGCACTATAAAACTTATATGACAGTAATAAAGTTCCCAATGAAGTCACAATAAGAAAAAACCTAAGGCTCTTATAAGAATATGTTTTACTTTCAGCCTTCTTGAGATACTTCCTCCATCATGCATTTTAAGACAATATACAGCATTACAGAAGTAATAAAAACATTGTAATAACCCTACTTATCATCCAACCAGGTGTATCATCAGTCAAGTAGTCAGAAAATGGTACCTTTGAATCAAGTCTATTCTCATATCCCCGACAATGACATGGATATGAACACACCTCATAAGAAGCCTCTATAAAGGACTAGATCCCTTCATGCTCCATCATAAACAAGTGCTGACAGCTGCCACTTCATTAGTACTACTCTAAAATCTTGATAAGGGGGCCTTTGATCTTGCTTGAGAGAAGATGCTATCACCAAAAAGACCAACCAGTCTACCATCAGTACAGGGCATAATGGATTTTTCAGATACAATGATGGCTAACAATTATCTCTTGTATCCAATAATGACTCAGAAGAAATGGAATCTTGTTAACATAATCCTTACAGCAAGGCAGGAGCTCCAAAAGATAATACCATTAGCTACCTGAATGGAATTAGACAAGGAAAGAGCAAACACCTTACGTGGGACTGAACATTTCTAAAATGAGCCAATGCTGAAAAAGATTGAGCCAGCTATTTCTCAATAAATCCAGTGCTGGATTAGCCTAAAAACAAATGAAGTAAATGCTACAGGCCCCTCATCCATAGAAAATTATTGTATCTTAATACAACTGTTAAAAGATATTAAGAATTTAGTACAGATTCACAAATTGCATGCAATGTCAAAAGTTGGTTTCTAATACAAAGTGTTTGTTTATTCATACATAATTTATGAATAAAAGCAATATTTTGCAATAAATAAGTTTCTCATTTCCACTTTAAAGGCAATATTTTGCTATAAGTTTCTCATTTACACATAATATTTAAGAAAAATGAGTAAAACTACACCATTCATAATAAAGTAAACATAGAAATGAGGGAGGTTAGTTGGTGTGAGTTTCAGAGGAGAGAACCAAAGGAAAGTGGGGTACTTTAGACACCTGGGAGTGAACATGGCAGCAAATGGAACCCCGGTAAGTGAAGTGAGCCACAGGGTGAGTGAGGGTTCTAATTTTCTGGGTGTACTGAGGAGTGTGTGGACTAAGGTGTCACTGTTTGTGAGGACAAAGATGGATATGTATAATGTTATAGTAGTCTCATTGGTGTTTTATGATGCAAGGCATATGCTATAGATGAAAAAAAAGTATGGAACACGGTGGATGTGTTGGAAATAAAGTATTTGAGGGCAAAATCTCAAAATGTTAGGGTAGGAAAGAGGTGTAGTAGTAAAGGGAAGATTCATAAGAAAACTATATAGAGAGTGTGCTGAAATGATTTGTATACATGGAGAGGATGCATGTAAGGTTGACTTTGAGTGTATACATTAGGAAAAGAGAAACCAAGGAGATGGAAAAATGGAGAGAAGATGCTTTTTATACATTAGGAAAAGAGAAACCAAGGAGATGGAAAAATGGAGAGAAGATGCTTTTGAGTGTTTGGGTTTGAACATGCAAGAGAGTGTGAAGCATGCATAGGTTTAAGAAAAGGATATGAATTGACCAGGGGAAACTTCAGAAAAGTCTGTGAAGCCTGGTTGCAGACTGGGGGTTCTGGTTTCAATGCATCATACAAGACAACTTGAGTGACAAAAGAGGCCATTCTTAGTTCGTTCTTGGCACTGTCTCTCTAATGCAGGAAATGGTGAATAAGTATGAAAAACAAAATTCTGGCAGATAGGGGCATCATCTAAAAATGCTGCAGGCTCTACAGTGGCACCATACACACCAGCTAGATCTAAAAACCTTTTAACTTGGCTCTTGCTTTGAAACTCTAATAATGATTACCCAGTGAAAATGAAAATACATCATTAGACACAAGCAATCCTGGAAATGTACAAAACCCAACTGCAAGAGCCCTGGAAAGCAAGCTCTTCTATGTAAATACTTAACTTTCTTTGTATGAAAAGGGAACTCCCTCATGGGGGTGGCCATGACTAAAGACTCTCAATAACTGGTTAACTCCAGTGCTGCTTCCTAGCCTATAATGCCTCATCCTTAACAGGCTATTGGCAAAGGGCAACTCTAGCAGTGTTTTAAGAAGCTCCTACCCAATGATCCCTCCAACTACTTCTACCTAATGTGTCTACCTCTTGTTCTTGCCAAATGTTCCAACAAATTCCTTTCACCTAATGCCCCCAACCAATGTTCCTACTTACTATCTATTATATTTTTATTATACTTTGTCGCTGTCTCCCGCGTTTGCGAGGTAGCGCAAGGAAACAGACGAAAGAAATGGCCCAACCCCCCCCCATACACATGTATATACATACGTCCACACACGCAAATATACATACCTACACAGCTTTCCATGGTTTACCCCAGACGCTTCACATGCCCTGATTCAATCCACTGACAGCACGTCAACCCCGGTATACCACATCGCTCCAATTCACTCTATTCCTTGCCCTCCTTTCACCCTCCTCCATGTTCAGGCCCCGATCACACAAAATCTTTTTCACTCCATCTTTCCACCTCCAATTTGGTCTCCCTCTTCTCCTCGTTCCCTCCACCTCCGACACATATATCCTCTTGGTCAATCTTTCCTCACTCATCCTCTCCATGTGCCCAAACCACTTCAAAACACCCTCTTCTGCTCTCTCAACCACGCTCTTTTTATTTCCACACATCTCTCTTACCCTTACGTTACTCACTCGATCAAACCACCTCACACCACACATTGTCCTCAAACATCTCATTTCCAGCACATCCATCCTCCTGCGCACAACTCTATCCATAGCCCACGCCTCGCAACCATACAACATTGTTGGAACCACTATTCCTTCAAACATACCCATTTTTGCTTTCCGAGATAATGTTCTCGACTTCCACACATTCTTCAAGGCCCCCAGAATTTTCGCCCCCTCCCCCACCCTATGATCCACTTCCGCTTCCATGGTTCCATCCGCTGCCAGATCCACTCCTAGATATCTAAAACACTTCACTTCCTCCAGTTTTTCTCCATTCA
The DNA here is from genome assembly GCF_036320965.1 of Panulirus ornatus. Classification (NCBI taxonomy): domain Eukaryota; kingdom Metazoa; phylum Arthropoda; class Malacostraca; order Decapoda; family Palinuridae; genus Panulirus; species Panulirus ornatus. Next base: position 19,057,170 of record NC_092228.1, read on the forward strand.
AACTCACCTCCCAATTGACTTGACCCTCAACCCTACTGTACCTAATAACCTTGCTCTTATTCACATTCACTTAACTTTCTTCTTCTAACTAAATCTCTGATGGTCATTCCCTCAAGGGGGTGGCCAAGGCAAAAGAGTCGACATTACTGGTGAACTTCGGTGCCATTTCTTAGCCACTGGCTGAGGGCAACTCTTGTGCAGTATTGGGGGTATCATCTCTTCCTGACCAGCAGACTAGTCCCCAGTGCCTTGTGGAAAAAGCAATGGTCAAGGTGTGGGACTGCCAGATAAGTGAGCCAAATGATTCTATCCTGCTCACCATGACTTAGGGGTGGCAATTGTCAATATATAACCTTATATAAAAAAAGAAATCTTTACAAAACAAAAAAGACTCTCATCCCCTAGGATCCAACCATGGGAGCCTCCTGTCTACTGAAAATCCAAACAAGGGATATTAGCAGAACAAAAGCAGTGGAAGCCAGACTAACTGATATCAATCCCCAGTAGGAACATCAAGTCATTCTATGAAAACACCTATTCTAACCCCTTGCTCTGTTTATTCCCCCTATAAAGGGCCTATACATTAGAAATCTGAACAGAACAGAAAAAATCCACGTTCCAAAGAGAAGTGGAAAAAAGAAAGGGTGAAATGTCATTATTCACCACAGAAATTTTTTTAGCAGTTTAAAAATGTAATAAATTCATAACATTGCAAATCATTTTATACAATTTTCTGTACATATATACAATATACCCCAAGTTTACCCATGGTAGGATTAAAGAAAACAGAAAAAGGGAGGACTGGAGCTCAACATCTGCAATGTCCAGGAACTATGATAATCATGGGGCATCTAGTCCAACCAGTGTGACAGCGAGTAGGATTATAACATCATCACTAAAGGGAGGTTAGAGAGTAGTAAGAGGGTAGACCCAGACAAAGTTTTAAGCTGCAAATTCTAAACAGGTGTTTAGCATGTGGGATGAGAGTCTATAATCTCAACACAAGGCAGGGGTTTAGAGGTTTCACACTTTTAGGGATCTTCAAGATTTTTTCAGAGCCCCAAGACAAACAAAATTGACCCTTGATAAAAAGAATTTTCCTTAACACTGCCAGCATACAGATGCAGTTGATAAAGTACATACATTTAATCTAAAGGTGGCTTACTTAGTTGACTAAATCAATAACCAAATAACTCTTTAACTTGCTGAAGTCTTTGAGAATTAATCTTTCCTTAAGTTATCACTCCTAGTTATCATCTGTTCTGGGAAAACTATTGCAGAAATAGTTTAACTACAACTGAAACATCCCTATATCCCAGGCATTTTGGATTTCACTAATTACCAAACCCATTAAAGTAAACCAGAGGTTTTCTATGGGGAAGCAACAACCTAGCTGGTACCTAACAATTAAATGTTGAAATCCAGAATAAGCAGATCAAAGCACATTCTTTATTTACTGTGCACTCAAGAAATAAGCTGGAGAAATAGTAGCATACAATCAGTCCCTTTGCAGAACTTAATGCTTAGCATAAATACTAGACACATTTGCTAAGGAAAAATATGTGGGTCAACTTGTGTTTCTGAGAGAAATATCAAAGAAAATGAAAAAAATCCCTAATCATCTGCATTCTACAGCCTTCAAATCAACCCAACAGTTTACAAAGATACCTTCAATGATAAGACAAGCAGTGCGATGTTTGTTTGAGCACTAAATTTACAGAACAAACTGAAAATGAAAAAGCATGCTAGTTTCACTCACAAAGTCAATTAAACTCTTTGATATCAAAAGAAATCATCACTGAACACAAAGAATCACATCTTATCATGTAACCATGATGAAATTTCCTAAACTAAACTACCATAAACCTTCCTCCAGACCCCAAACCAACGAAGGGGGTTGCAAGATGGTGTTGAATAGTGGTGCAAGCCACTGAGTATGTACAAACCCTGGTACAGTGCACAGGCAGTTTACATAGCCACAGTATTGCTGGGTTGAAGGGTTGAGTAGTTGAATAAGTGCCTCACTTAATGTTCATAAGTGACACAAACCTGCCCCTTGAATGTAGAACTGAGACAGTCCAACAACATGAGGGGTGTTGGGGGAAGCGTTACCTCGACGTCGTAGCATCATTTCTGAACGTGCTGAATTCTGGCCCATGATGGCTTCCTCGAGACGGCTCTTCATGGCTTCTTTGCTTCGTGAGCTAACTGTACCACCACGATGAGATGTCTTCTTTCCCTATGGTTTATACAAAAATACATCGAATGGATAAAGTACATCATAGTGCTATCTACCTAGCTATACCTCTCATGCTCATTCCCTCTAGGACTCCCATCAAGGAGGAGGCCATGGGAAAAGAGTCTTCATATATCCCTATCCTTACATGCCTACCTCGCAAACAAAATTCCACGCATTCTTCCCATACTTCTCTCCCTACAGTACACTTCTACTCTATTTCCCCACGTCACAGGTAGTCTTCCTTTTGCACCACCCCTTTGATCATATCATCACACACTCTCCTTGTAAACTCCCTCTCTCCCATCCTTTCCACATGCTAAAACCACCTCAAAGTATTACGTTACAACAACTCTACCAACCACAATTTATTCCCTTGGCATTCCTTGCCATACCAAATATCTTATGCATCCCCTCATTACTTTCTTCTTTCCATCTAGTCATATCACATGCTTCTCTCAAATAACTCATATCACATGCTTCTCTCAAATAACTATTCCCACAGCCTAAATTCTTGACCTCGTGATTCATCACATGTCCAAGTTTCAGCTGTACAGGTCAGGGTCTGGAGGACTAAGCTGTCCCTTCGTCCTTTCTTCACTTCCATACTTACATTTCTACCTGATCATAATGCATGTATGATAAAATTATTTCATAACTAAATGAAGAGGAGAAAAAACACTACATATAAAACATGAAACACGAGATATGATCACCAATACTATCAATACAAAGAGGCAAGGTTTTTCAAGCAATAAAATGAAACCAAAAGTAATATGAGCAAAAGCAGACAAACAAGCAATAAGTGATAGGAACTAGAATTTATGTACCTTATTGCATACAACCTATCTATCTGTATAAAACCTATCTATCTGTCATCATCCCATTCCCACTGCAATGAGGTGGATCATGTACAAATAGCCTTTGCAACATCATCTGGCCCACCCTCCGCTTTTTTTCATCATCATCAACATGTCCAGTATGTTAAGAAGAAAACATGCTTTCACACATAAAAATGTTTCTCACTTTACATAGTAAAATGATTTATCAATTGAGACCAAGGTCTTCATTCATACCATTTTCATACATTAAACACTTCGACTGTGTTCAATCCCAAACTAATTCTCTACAATCTTCATCTGAAATATCCCTAAGCATTAATCAAACTTCTCACTACATAAATCCATTTCTTTCATGGTCCTTGTACCTTCTCTACTACAATCTGCCTACTTGCCCATCCCATCTCCTGCCATGCATTCTGTATCACAGTATCACCCAAAAAGACTTATTGATGCACCTTTCTGGTGATTTCTTTAAACCACATAATATTCACACATCATTCTTCTACATCTAGTAGAGAAGGTCCCACAGTGAACAAAAATGATGCCACCTAAAACAGGGTAGCCAAGTTACATGGACAGGTTAGATGAAATACATTTGCCTGCAGTACAATGTTGAGGAGAAAAAATAGGGCAGGCATGATATAAAGTTTCAAGTTATGAACTAAATTAGGAATGTATTAGTGAACAGGTCTTTGAAATAAGAAGACAGATCAAGAAGTGGCTGCAGCAAAAAATGAAAGAAACATATGAAGTGTTTCTATAGTAAGAGTAGTGAATGAATGGAATAAGCCAAGTGAAGAGACTTTGGATACACAGAGATTACATAAATCTAAAGAGTATAATCATAAAGTAAATGTTAGAGACTAGCAAACTATGAGAGTAGGAAACTCTCTCAGTTCTGTAAAATTTGGTAAGGATGTGAATCATTGCATAAAGATTACTTAAATTCTAATATAATTCAGCAAAGGTCATGACTGGAAAGAAAATCTATGGATTTTTTATGCATATATGGCATATAAACAACTGGCTGGTACTAAATGGCCACATACAATGAGTGAAGAAAAAAAATCATTTTCAAGCTTTATCTTCAAAGACTCAGTAGTCTTAAGGAGCTACAATCAATTTATCTATCAATATAAAAATCAGTTCTTTATTTCCTATAAAGTAATACCTTAAATCTTGAATTTTCACATAAAAAATAATTTCTATACCATTACGAAGAGCAATACTGTAAGTAAATATCTGAAAAAATTACAAAAATTATATAATATTGAACAAGATATCATGACATACCATATAAAAAGAAACCCTAAAAACCATAAGATGCTCAATATAGTCTTAACAGATAAAATCAAGCAATCAAACTTACAGTCTCTTACCTTATATTCAAAACAAGAGACTCCAATATAAAGAATATCCAGAAGCTGATGGAGACGATTATGGGGTAATTCAGAGAGAGTGTGTCGAAGGGTGACCTCATCAGCATTGCGAAGAACCCATAAAAGGCATATTAGCAAATTCCGTGTTGTTTCTGAACTCAAGGGACACTTGCGAGTTTGTTGCTGTTAAGAAAAATGTGAAGATCTTGTAATCAGACCCAGTAAAACCATAGTAATTCATCCATGTACAAAAGTCTTACAACTTATAACACATCTAATATTGGGCTAAACTGAGTTTTACATAATGGAAATATAAAATTAAGAGAGAATAGTCATGAAAAACAATATACAATCTACAGTCACAAATGCTAAAACTAATGCTGTAATATGTTCCTGACAGAAATCTTTACTGTAGAATTTTGAATAAGACACTTGGAAGGAAGAGATGGACACTTACATTTTCCATCTCCTCTTCTGTCGTCTGCATGCAAGTGCAGTGCAATAAAACATTAATGGTGCATATATTCTTTAAATAATAATATACATATATGAAGTGGATTACATAGTGGAGCTGAGGCATTCAATTAGCTCTTACTTCACTGTATACATCCATGATACCAATATCTTTATCATATCATAGCTGAGCTGATCAAAATTATGATCACAGTGTATGTCTTCTTTCTACTCTATGAATGCCTGGTAAATAAGAATTCTGAGTTTGATATGCAACATATTGATGGGTAAAGATGTTTTCATAAGATTTATGCAAATATAATTTATCAAAACCCACATATATAATCAATAATTCCTTCCAATTTTCCCATTATTGTACTTTGAATCTCCTTTGGGTTGTGCCTGATTCATTACAATATATCATGCTGTACTACATACTTTGATTTGAGTAATGGCTAAAACTAACCTCAATTCAAATTTGGAACAAAAAAGGCAATTATTAACAGAATACTAATATTGCTCTCTCTCTCTCTCCACCTGTATCAATGCTTTTTGTCTATCTATTAGCCTTTTCTAATCTGGTATCTTCATAATAACTTTGAAAACACTGGGCTAATCATCCATCCACTGTGGCTCATAGTTCAAATAGCAAAAAAGAAATCTGTTAACCAGAACTAACAGAAAATGGGGAAGGGAAACCTTTAAATGCCCTTATGTGTCAATCACCCAGTCATCAAAATACAGGTACAGCCATATCAATCATCTAGGAAGAGGGTATGTGGTAGGAGTCCTTTTCAGATGTTGATCAATTTAGGATATAGGCATACCAGTGTTTTCACATCCATTTTTCTCCACTGAGTAAATGTTATCCACAAAAAGGTGCCAAAAATGAGATGATGGGGTCCATCTTGGAGGAAAACTGATGAACACACGAGATGAAGAAACCTCTAATATTCCAATAATACCAAAATCAAAAGGACAATAACTTTACAACCAATGGTATGACCAGCCTCTGTGTTGAAATGAAAGTGGAGGCTACTGACGATCCCCATCAGTAATGATAAAAAGGAATGTTTCTGTACTTATTTTACATTAGACATAACTGAATAACAGTCATCATATCATAAACACTCGACACAAGTTTACCTTCTGATGCACTACCTCTAATATTTACATGCTTGGCACTCCTTCTCTTCTACTGTGCAGTCAAAATGAAAACACTATATACATAAAGAAAATCCAGAAAACATGCAGCTGCTAAGCCAATGACAAGGTGCACATGACAAGTGTGTAACTAAGTCAGTTGTTTATGATACCATCAAGCAAAAAATACCTGGAGTAGTTTTCACTAACAGAATACCGATCTACCCCCTAGTAAATAATACAAGAAGATAAATTTTCTACTTTTCACAACAATGTAAAATTCTGCAGTCAAGTTAAATAAATATCTTAGAAGCAAATGTCCCTTGACCTTTGGAACCATGTTTCATTTTCAGGACCAAATCCCTAAAAACATCACCTTGCCACAAGAAAACAAAATAGTTCATGTGACTTTTGTTATTAATTTTTCTGCGAGAAAAGATATGAAAGATTCCATATCTGGCACCGAAGCTAGGTTGAAACTAATGTTTTGTGGTGAAAAATATGGATTTTATCAAAAAATTCTGCAATTAAATTAGATAACATTTAGCCCACTTAGTTCCACTAATGCTAAAAGATATTCAGAAGCATAACCTATGCACTTTCAACACCAAAAGTCTTAATAATATTTGCATTTTTTCATACATATTTGCCATTTCCTCATTTCACATATACATATATATATATATATATATATATATATATATATATATATATGCATCTGAGGTGGAGGGAACAAGGAGAAGCAGGAGACCAAACTGGAGGTGGAAGGTTGGAGTGAAAAAGATTTTGAGCGATCAGGGCCTGAGCATACAGGAGGGTGAGAGGCATGCAAGGAACAGAGTGAATTGGAACGATGTGGTATACCAGGGTCGATGTGCTGTCAATGGACTGAACCAGGGTATGTGAAACATCTTGGGTAAACCATGGAAAGGTCTGTGAGGCCTGGATGTGGATAGGGAGCTGTCGTTTTGGTGCATTACACATGAAAGCTATAGACGGAGTGTGAACAAATGTGGCCTATTTTTTGTCTGTTTTCCTGGCGCTACCCCAATGAAGCAGGGGGTAGCGATGCTCTGTTCTGTGAAGCAGGTATGTGGTATACCAGGGTCGATGTGCTGTCAATGGACTGAACCAGGGTATGTGAAACGTCTTGGGTAAACCATGGAAAGGTCTGTGAGGCCTGGATGTGGATAGGGAGCTGTGGTTTTGGTGCATTACACATGAAAGCTACAGACTGAGTGTGAACGAATGGGACCTTTTTTTTGTCTGTTTTCCTGGCACTACCCCAATGAAGCAGGGGGTAGCGATGCTGTGTTCTGTGAAGCAGGGTAGCACCAGAAATGGATGAAGGTAAGCAAGTATGTATATGTAAATGTGTGCATATGTATATGTCTGTGTGCGTATAAGTATATATGTATGTATAGAAGCATGTATGGGCATTTATGTATATATATATATATATATATATATATATATATATATATATATATATATATATATATATATATATATATATATATATATTTTTTTCTTTGCTTTCTCGCTGTCTCCCGCGTTTGCGAGGTAGCGCAAGGAAACAGACGAAAGAAATGGCCCAACCCACCCCCATACACATACCCTGATTCAATCCACCGACAGCACGTCAACCCCGGTATACCACATCGCTCCAATTCACTCTATTCCCTGCCCTCCTCTCACCCTCCTGCATGCTCAGGCCCCGATCACACAAAATCTCCTTCACTCCATCTTTCCACCTCCAATTTGGTCTCCCTCTTCTCCTCGTTCCCTCCACCTCCGACACATATATCCTCTTGGTCAATCTTTCCTCACTCATTCTCTCCATGTGACCAAACATTTTCAAAACACCCTCTTCTGCTCTCTCAACCATGCTCTTTTTATTTCCACACATCTCTCTTACCCTTACGTTACTTACTCGATCAAACCACCTCACACCACACATTGTCCTCAAACATCTCATTTCCAGCACATCCATCCTCCTGCACACAACTCTATCCATAGCCCACGCCTCGCAACCATACAACATTGTTGGAACCACTATTCCTTCAAACATACCCATTTTTGCTTTCCGAGATAATGTTCTCGACTTCCACACATTCTTCAAGGCCCCCAGAATTTTCGCCCCCTCCCCCACCCTATGATCCACTTCTGCTTCCAGGGTTCCATCCACTGCCAGATCCACTCCCAGATATCTAAAACACTTCACTTCCTCCAGTTTTTCTCCATTCAAACTCACCTCCCAATTGAATTGACCCTCAACCCTACTGTACCTAATAACCTAATGTACCTAATATATATATATATATATATATATATATATATATATATATATATATATATATATATATATATATATATATATATGTTGGGGTGAAGAGGGTGGTGAGAGTAAGTGAGCTTGAGAAGGAGACCTGTGTGAGGAAGTACCAGGAGAGACTGGAATGGAAAAAGGTGAGAACAATGGAAGTAAGGGGAGTGGGGGAGGAATGGGATGTATTTAGGGAATCAGTGATGGATTGCGCAAAAGATGCTTGTGGCATGAGAAGAGTGGGAGGTGGGTTGATTAGAAAGGGTAGTGAGTGGTGGGATGAAGAGGTAAGAGTATTAGTGAAAGAGAAGAGAGAGGCATTTGGACGATTTTTGCAGGGAAAAAATGCAATTGAGTGGGAGATGTATAAAAGAAAGAGACAGGAGGTCAAGAGAAAGGTGCAAGAGGTGAAAAAAAGGGCAAATGAGAGTTGGGGTGAGAGAGTATCATTAAATTTTAGGGAGAATAAAAAGATGTTCTGGAAGGAGGTAAATAAAGTGCGTAAGACAAGGGAGCAAATGGGAACTTTGGTGAAGGGCGCAAGTGGGGAGGTGATAACAAGTAGTGGTGATGTGAGAAGGAGATGGAGCGAGTATTTTGAAGGTTTGTTGAATGTGTTTGATGATAGAGTGGCAGATATAGGGTGTTTTGGTCGAGGTGGTGTGCAAAGTGAGAGGGTTAGGGAAAATGATTTGGTAAACAGAGAAGAGGTAGTAAAAGCTTTGCGGAAGATGAAAGCCGGCAAGGCAGCAGGTTTGGATGGTATTGCAGTGGAATTTATTAAAAAAGGGGGTGACTGTATTGTTGACTGGTTGGTAAGGTTATTTAATGTATGTATGACTCATGGTGAGGTGCCTGAGGATTGGCGGAATGCGTGCATAGTGCCATTGTACAAAGGCAAAGGGGATAAGAGTGAGTGCTCAAATTACAGAGGTATAAGTTTGTTGAGTATTCCTGGTAAATTATATGGGAGGGTATTGATTGAGAGGGTGAAGGCATGTACAGAGCATCAGATTGGGGAAGAGCAGTGTGGTTTCAGAAGTGGTAGAGGATGTGTGGATCAGGTGTTTGCTTTGAAGAATGTATGTGAGAAATACTTAGAAAAGCAAATGGATTTGTATGTAGCATTTATGGATCTGGAGAAGGCATATGATAGAGTTGATAGAGATGCTCTGTGGAAGGTATTAAGAATATATGGTGTGGGAGGCAAGTTGTTAGAAGCAGTGAAAAGTTTTTATCGAGGATGTAAGGCATGTGTACGTGTAGGAAGAGAGGAAAGTGATTGGTTCTCAGTGAATGTAGGTTTGCGGCAGGGGTGTCTGATGTCTCCATGGTTGTTTAATTTGTTTATGGATGGGGTTGTTAGGGAGGTGAATGCAAGAGTTTTGGAAAGATGGGCAAGTATGAAGTCTGTTGGGGATGAGAGAGCTTGGGAAGTGAGTCAGTTGTTGTTCGCTGATGATACAGCGCTGGTGGCTGATTCATGTGAGAAACTGCAGAAGCTGGTGACTGAGTTTGGTAAAGTGTGTGAAAGAAGAAAGTTAAGAGTAAATGTGAATAAGAGCAAGGTTATTAGGTACAGTAGGGTTGAGGGTCAAGTCAATTGGGAGGTGAGTTTGAATGGAGAAAAACTGGAGGAAGTGAAGTGTTTTAGATATCTGGGAGTGGATCTGGCAGCGGATGGAACCATGGAAGCGGAAGTGGATCATAGGGTGGGGGAGGGGGCGATAATTCTGGGAGCCTTGAAGAATGTGTGGAAGTCGAGAACATTATCTCGGAAAGCAAAAATGGGTATGTTTGAAGGAATAGTGGTTCCAACAATGTTGTATGGTTGCGAGGCGTGGGCTATGGATAGAGTTGTGCGCAGGAGGATGGATGTGCTGGAAATGAGATGTTTGAGGACAATGTGTGGTGTGAGGTGGTTTGATCGAGTAAGTAACGTAAGGGTAAGAGAGATGTGTGGAAATAAAAAGAGCGTGGTTGAGAGAGCAGAAGAGGGTGTTTTGAAATGGTTTGGGCACATGGAGAGAATGAGTGAGGAAAGACTGACCAAGAGGATATATGTGTCGGAGGTGGAGGGAACGAGGAGAAGAGGGAGACCAAATTGGAGGTGGAAAGATGGAGTGAAAAAGATTTTGTGTGATCGGGGCCTGAACATGCAGGAGGGTGAAAGGAGGGCAAGGAATAGAGTGAATTGGAGCGATGTGGTATACCGGGGTTGACGTGCTGTCAGTGGATTGAATCAAGGCATGTGAAGCGTCTGGGGTAAACCATGGAAAGCTGTGTAGGTATGTATATTTGCGTGTGTGGACGTACGTATATACATGTGTATGGGGGTGGGTTGGGCCATCTCTTTCGTCTGTTTCCTTGCGCTACCTTGCAAATGCGGGAGACCGACAAAAAAAAAAAAAAAAAAAATGTATATATATATATATATATATATATATATGTGTGTATATGAGTGGATCGGCCATTCTTCATCTGTTTCATGGTGCTACCTCGCTGATGCATGAAATGATGATCATGGCCACATTCGTTCACACTCAGTCTCTAACTGTCATGTGTAATGCACCGAAACAACAGCTCCCTATCCACATCCAGGCCCCACAGACTTTTCCATGGTTTACTCCAGACGTTTCACATGCCCCGGTTCAGTCCACTGACAGCACGTCGACTCCAGTATACCACATCGTTCCAATTCACTCTATTCCTAGCACACCTCTCAACCTCCTGCATGTGTGTGAGGGATCCATTTCTAGCTAGTGCTAAAGTCACCATTTCACCAATAATTGTGTTTTGCTCAAAGGTTTCACACATGCACATTTAAAACAATCTTCAAATTATAATAAATCATATTAAAAGAACATGATTTAATTACTTTTAATTTAGAATTAAATTTGGACAAATTTCTAAGAAACAGTTCTGCGGTACCGAGAACCTCTTTCTAATGATTCCTGCAACCCATGGCTGCATTACTTCCTGTAGCAGGGTAATGTGGACTCCTTTGGAGTGATACATTATATGATGAGACTGTGCTTCCAATAATACAGCCTCACCAAAGGTGACTTTTCACTCATGGCGTAACCTCTGGAAGGAGGAACCTGGTAACACTGAACATATATTATAAATGAATATAGGTAATCACCAATATATGAACAAAAAAAAGGGGGGGGGAATGCAACACAGCCTCCCCTGGACTGGAAGGGAAGCAAGAATGAAAAAGGCCCCCCAAAATATCTTATCTACAAAGTTAGGTAAAAAATCAAAGTACAGTTGATCTGTTGAAAAGCTAAATAAACTATAAAGGTTTACTATATCAACAGAAAGATGTACAAAATATGGTAAATAATGAATGTTTAAATATATAATTAACAAACAGGACAAAGGCAGCATCTAAACAGTAGCCATAGTTTGAAACTAATAAACATTCATTTTGTGGGCCAAAACTCAAAAAGAGTAAACATTTTGCAGATCTCAAACTCATAAAAAACCTTAAAGCCAGTCACATTACTAATATCAAAAGCAATGTAGAATTATGTTAAACAATTAGAGCAAAGATGATAAAATAAAGGTAGCAGTCAGGCAGTGGGCCTCCCCATACCTATTGAATGAATGCAATTCCTTCATGCATGTCTGAAAGCGATGAGAAAAACGTTGAAGACTGTCAAGTTACTAATCCTGAAGAAACAGCACCAGGCAGATAAAACAGTGCAAATACTGAGAAATAAGATAAAGAAACAAACAAATGGTTGTAAGGCAGTGGACCTCCACATACATTTGAAAAGAATAAATATTTCAATTTGTCTGTGTGAAGAAAAACATCAGCAGCCCTCTAAATAATCAGTATCATCAAAATAGCAGATAAAAGATAAAGAATAATGAGGATGATAAAAGAGAAAGAACAAAGAGGATGACAAAATAGAAAGAGCAATGAAGACTAAGAGAAATAAACAATTTGAAGCCAGGTGAAGGGTCTTCCAATATCTTAAATGAATCAACATTAACTTACAAGTGTAAAAGTGATGAGAGAACATAAAAAGCCTGTAAAATTTCTAATATTAACATAATACATAAAACAAAGTGAACAATGAGACCTATGATGAAGAAACACAAGGAAATGGATTATTTTCTAAAGAGGTGAAATTATTCAAGTGAAAGGCAAAATTGTTTCAGGGAAAGGTCATGTAGAAAGCCTCTTAGATTTCTATGGGAAAGTGAGCTCTGTCTAAGACTAACTTGCATCTGGACTCCCAGAAAAACATATGACACTATACCACATGAAAGGCTGATTAAGAAGTTTGATCAACAGGCAGGAATAAGAATGAGACTCCTTCAATGATGGAAGATAATCTTAAGGGAAGGGAACAAAGGAGACATCAGAGGGGTCTACTCCAAATGGGTGAAGGTCATCAGTAGAGTGCCACAGAGTTCTGTTCTGGAACTGTTGCTCTTCTTAATCTATGTAATGACTTACCAAAAGGTACGGACTTCTCCTTGCATATGTAAGCAGATGATTCAAATGTCATGAGCGAAATGAAATGTGATCAGGATTGCACCAACTATGTAGACCCCCTACACAGACTCCAAAGATGGTCTAATACATTATTTTATATTTTTTCTATTTTGCTTTGTCGCTGTCTCCCGCATTTGCGAGGTAGCGCAAGGAAACAGAAGAAAGAAATGGCCCAACCCACCCCCATACACATGTATATACACACACGTCCACACACGAAAATATACATACCTATACATCTCAATGTACACATATATATACACACACAGACACATACATATATACCCATGCACACAATTCACACTCTCTGCCTCTATTCATTCCCATCGCCACCTCGCCACACATGGAATACCATCCCCCTCCCCCCCTCATGTGTACAAGGTAGCGCTAGGAAAAGATAACAAAGGCCCCATTCGTTCACACTCAGTCTCCAGCTGTCATGCAATAATGCCCGAAACCACAGCTCCCTTTCCACATCCAGGCCCCACACAACTTTCCATGGTTTACCCCAGACGCTTCACATGCCCTGATTCAATCCAATGACAGCATGTCAACCCCGGTATACCATATCGATCCAATTCACTCTATTCCTTGCCCGCCTTTCACCCTCCTGCATGTTCAGGCCCCGATCACTCAAAATCTTTTTCACTCCATCTTTCCACCTCCAATTTGGTCTCCCACTTCTCCTCGTTCCCTCCACCTCCGACACATATATCCTCTTGGTCAATCTTTCCTCACTCATTCTCTCCATGTGCCCAAACCATTTCAAAACACCCTCTTCTGCTCTCTCAACTACGCTCTTTTTATTTCCACACATCTCTCTTACCCTTACATTACTTACTCGATCAAACCACCTCACACCACACATTGTCCTCAAACATCTCATTTCCAGCACATCCACCCTTCTGCGCACAACTCTATCCATAGCCCACGCCTCGCAACCATACAAAATTGTTGGAACCACTATTCCTTCAAACATACCCATTTTTGCTTTCCGAGATAATGTTCTCAACTTCCACACATTCTTCAAGGCTCCCAGGATTTTCGCCCCCTCCCCCACCCTATGATTCACTTCCGCTTCCATGGTTCCATCCACTGCCAGATCCACTCCCAGATATCTAAAACACTTTACTTCCTCCAGTTTTCCTCCATTCAAACTCACCTCCCAATTGACTTGACCCTCAACCCTACTGTACCTTGCTCTTATTCACATTTACTCTCAACTTTCTTCTTTCACACACTTTACCAAACTCAGTCACCAGCTTCTGCAGTTTCTCACATGAATCAGCCACCAGCGCTGTATCATCAGCGAACAACAACTGACTCACTTCCCAAGCTCTCTCATCCACAACAGACTTCATACTTGCCCCTCTTTCCAAAACTCTTGCATTCACCTCCCTAACAACCCCATCCATAAACAAATTAAACAACCATGGAGACATCAGACACCCCTGCCGCAAACCTACATTCACTGAGAACCAATCACTTTCCTCTCTTCCTACATGTACACATGCCTTACATCCTCGATAAAAACTTTTCACTGCTTCTAACAACTTGCCTCCCACACCATATATTCTTAATACCTTCCACAGAGCATCTCTATCAACTCTATAATATGCCTTCTCCAGATCCATAAATGCTACATACAAATCCATTTGCTTTTCTAAGTATTTCTCACATACATTCTTCAAAGCAAACACCTGATCCACACATCCTCTACCACTTCTGAAACCACACTGCTCTTCCCCAATCTGATGCTCTGTACATGCCTTCACCCTCTCAATCAATACCCTCCCATATAATTTACCATGAATACTCAACAAACTTATACCTCTGTAATTTGAGCACTCACTCTTATCCCCTTTGCCTTTGTACAATGGCACTATGCATGCATTCCGCCAATCCTCAGGCATCTCACCATGAGTCATACATACATTAAATAACCTTACTAACCAGTCAAAAATACAGTCACCCCCTTTTTTTAAAAATTCCACTGCAATACCATCCAAACCTGCTGCCTTGCCGGCTTTCATCTTCTGCAAAGCTTTTACTACCTCTTCTCTGTTTACCAAATCATTTTCCCTAACCCTCTCACTTTGCACACCACCTCGACCAAGACACCCTATATCTGCCACTCTATCATCAAACACATTCAACAAACCTTCAAAATACTCACTCCATCTCCTTCTCATATCACCACTACTTGTTATCACCTCCCCATTTGCGCCCTTCACTGAAGTTTCCATTTGCTCCCTTGTCTTACGCACTTTATTTACCTCCTTCCAGAACATCTTTTTATTCTCCCTAAAATTTAGTGATACTCTCTCACCCCAACTCTCATTTGCCCTCTTTTTCACCTCTTGCACCTTTCTCTTGACCTCCTGTCTCTTTCTTTTATACATCTCCCACTCAAGTGCATTTTTTTCCCTGCAAAAATTGTCCAAATGCCTCTCTCTTATCTTTCACTAATAATCTTACTTCTTCATCCCACCACTCACTACCCTTTCTAATCAACCCACCTCCCATGCTTCTCATGCCACAAGCATCTTTTGCGCACTCCATCACTGATTCCCTAAATACATCCCATTCCTCCCCCACTCCCCTTACTTCCATTGTTCTCACCTTTTTCCATTCTGTACTCAGTCTCTCCTGGTACTTCCTCACACAGGTCTCCTTCCCAAGCTCACTTACTCTCACCACCCTCTTCACCCCAACATTCACTCTTCTTTTCTGAAAACCCATACATATCTTCACCTTAGCCTCCATGAGATAATGATCAGACATCCCTCCAGTTGCACCTCTCAGCACATTTACATCCAAAAGTCTCTCTTTCGTGCGCCTGTCAATTAACACATAATCCAATAACGCTCTCTGGCCATCTCTCCTACTTACATACGTATACTTATCTATATCTCGCTTTTTAAACCAGGTATTCCCAATCATCAGTCCTTTTTCAGCACATAAATCTACAAGCTCTTCACCATTTCCATTTACAACACTGAACACCCCATGTATACCAATTATTCCCTCAACTGCCGCATTACTCACCTTTGCATTCAAATCACCAATCACTATAACCCGGTCGCGTGCATCAAAACCACTAACACACTCATTCAGCTGCTCCCAAAACACTTGCCTCTCATGATCTTTCTTCTCATGCCCAGGTGCATATGCACCAATAATCACCCATCTCTCTCCATCAACATTCAGTTTTACCCATACTAATTGAGAATTTACTTTCTTACATTCTATCTATATAGTGCCATTGTACAAAGGCAAAGGGGATAAGAGTGAGTGCTCAAATTACAGAGGTATAAGTTTGTTGAGTATTCCTGGTAAATTATATGGGAGGGTATTGATTGAGAGGGTGAAGGCATGTACAGAGCATCAGATTGGGGAAGAGCAGTGTGGTTTCAGAAGTGGTAGAGGATGTGTGGATCAGGTGTTTGCTTTGAAGAATGTATGTGAGAAATACTTAGAAAAGCAAATGGATTTGTATGTAGCATTTATGGATCTGGAGAAGGCATATGATAGAGTTGATAGAGATGCTCTGTGGAAGGTATTAAGAATATATGGTGTGGGAGGCAAGTTGTTAGAAGCAGTGAAAAGTTTTTATCGAGGATGTAAGGCATGTGTACGTGTAGGAAGAGAGGAAAGTGATTGGTTCTCAGTGAATGTAGGTTTGCGGCAGGGGTGTGTGATGTCTCCATGGTTGTTTAATTTGTTTATGGATGGGGTTGTTAGGGAGGTAAATGCAAGAGTCTTGGAAAGAGGGGCAAGTATGAAGTCTGTTGGGGAGGAGAGAGCTTGGGAAGTGAGTCAGTTGTTGTTCGCTGATGATACAGCGCTGGTGGCGGATTCATGTGAGAAACTGCAGAAGCTGGTGACGGAGTTTGGTGAAGTGTGTGGAAGAAGAAAGTTAAGAGTAAATGTGAATAAGAGCAAGGTTATTAGGTACAGTAGGGTTGAGGGTCAAGTCAATTGGGAGGTGAGTTTGAATGGAGAAAAACTGGAGGAAGTGAAGTGTTTTAGATATCTGGGAGTGGATCTGTCAGCGGATGGAACCATGGAAGCGGAAGTGGATCATAGGGTGGGGGAGGGGGCAAAAATTTTGGGAGCCTTGAAAAATGTGTGGAAGTCGAGAACATTATCCCGGAAAGCAAAAATGGGTATGTTTGAAGGAATAGTGGTTCCAACAATGTTGTATGGTTGCGAGGCGTGAGCTATGGATAGAGTTGTGCGCAGGAGGATGGATGTGCTGGAAATGAGATGTTTGAGGACAATGTGTGGTGTGAGGTGGTTTGATCGAGTAAGTAACGTAAGGGTAAGAGAGATGTGTGGAAATAAAAAGAGCGTGGTTGAGAGAGCAGAAGAGGGTGTTTTGAAGTGGTTTGGGCACATGGAGAGAATGAGTGAGGAAAGATTGACCAAGAGGATATATGTGTCGGAGGTGGAGGGAACGAGGAGAAGAGGGAGACCAAATTGGAGGTGGAAAGATGGAGTGAAAAGGATTTTGTGTGATCGGGGCCTGAACATGCAGGAGGGTGAAAGGAGGGCAAGGAATAGAGTGAATTGGAGCGATGTGGTATACAGGGGTTGACGTGCTGTCAGTGGATTGAATCAAGGCATGTGAAGCGTCCGGGGTAAACCATGGAAAGCTGTGTAGGTATGTATATTTGCGTGTGTGGACGTATGTATGTACATGTGTATGGGGGGGGGTTGGGCCATTTCTTTCGTCTGTTTCCTTGCGCTACCTCGCAAACGCGGGAGACAGCGACGAGGTATATAAAAAAAAAAAAAAAAAAAAAAAAAAAAAACATTCTATCACATACTCCCACAACTCCTGTTTCAGGAGTACTGCTACTCCTTCCCTTGCTCTTGTCCTCTCACTAACCCCTGACTTTACTCCCAAGACATTCTCAAACCACTCTTCCCCTTTACCCTTGATCTTCGTTTCACTAAGAGCCAAAACATCCAGGTTCCTTTCCTCAAACATACTACCTATCTCTCCTTTTTTCACATCTTGGTTACATCCACACACATTTAGACACCCCAATCTGAGTCTACGAGGAGGATGAGCACTCCCCGCGTGATTCCTTCTGTTTCCCATTTTTTAGAAAGTTAAAAATACAAGGAGGGGAGGATTTCTGGCCCCCCGCTCCCGTCCCCTCTAGTCGCCTTCTACGACAAGTGAGGAATGCGTGGGAAGTATTCTTTCACCCCTATCCCCAGGGATAATACATATATATATACATACACACACACATACACACATATACACACATACACACACACATATATATATATGCATATGAAAAATGTAAGAAATAATTTAGAAAACTGAAACTTCTAGCTTGAAATGAACTGAAAAAAATGAATGTCACATAATGGTTCAGCCTCTGGCTATGGAAAAGGGAAATGTATAATTTATTTACACAAACGTCAAATACATAGTTGATGAAATTCAATTTGAGCAAATGTACAGAATTGAGGAATGTCTTAATAATAATGGTGGGCAAAGATTGACACTAACAGATGAAATTTTTTCTGTGTGTTTTAATATATCTATTATTGAAAAAGTTGAATAAATCATCAAGAAGCTAACAATCATTGCCTCAGCATCACAAAATAATGACTAGTGGGTGAGAATGACAAGGACTAGAATCATTATATATGAATGTAATTTTTTTGTGTGTTCGTGCATATACTGACTACTAACATAGACTAAACCCTTTAATAAGCTATTAGTCATCACTGCATCATCTCCTTATCATACTGATTAAAAAGGTGGGCTAAGATGCAGATTGGTCAAGACTGACATTAGATCATTTTATGTGCAAAGATATACATCATGTCAAATGTCATATGGAAATTATGTAAACACCTTCAGCTGCAATGAAGACAGGGAACAAGGGTACTTATATATGAGCTAGCAGTAACAGAAGAAGTGTAGGTTGGTAGGGGCCAGAGTGTTTGGCATCCAGACTGACCCACCACCTGACTGCTATCTTGCTTTCACTTGTTTGTTTATCTTTGCTAACACTGTTCTAAAATGTTCACTATTCTAAATATATCAATCACCACTTTCAGGCAAAGGTAAAATAAGTGATTTTCTTCATGTGTTTGTTATTTTGCCCATTTGCTTCAGTGCAAATCCTAGTTCAATAAGACTGAATTTGGGTTACATAATGTAAATGTCATTCAAATGAATTTAGCACTCAGGAATTTGGTGGGAGCAAGTAACACCAATTTGTCTCTATTACCCACAACCACCTTTAACTCACTTCACAATTACATAGGCTGACTCGTTTACACATAAACACTCATTTCACTTCTACACATCCTCATCCCCTACCTATATTCAGTGAAACTAGTTTTCATGTTTATGCATGTGAAAAGTAGTTAGGATGATCTTGGAGACCAGTCAGATGAGAGCACTAGAGCAATACAATCATCTTTCTTTGAGTGACCGCAAATCTTTTCTTATCTGGTATATTTCAGTGCCTTTTGGAATTTTGTCATATCCAACTCCAACTACTGTCTCCTATATTTTTCAAAACATGAAACAGATCAATCATTCAAGCATTTGGTAAGAACCTTCCAATGAAAAGTGTATAAGAAAATATGAAAATCACAACTTAATGTATCACTTGACTGTTTATACATAGAATGTTGCTTGAACAAGCCCTGCAAGTATTACTGTACCTGCCATTAAAAACTGCATCTCCTTTTGCAACTTTCTCTTATAATTTTCTACATATGCTCATAATCATTACATCAAGCATTTGGCAAAATATCTTTTGACGAGAAATACATTAAGAAAAAATTAAAATGCAATTTACTATCATCTTATTGCTTATATGAATGATTTTTTTACTCAAACAAAATCATGAGGAGGAAATATGACCATTCATTTCATCTATTTTCCCACACATTTTTTGTAATAAGCAGACATCTGTTAATTCATTCTTCTAGCAGGAACCTTCTATAGAGAACTGCATAAAAGATTTATACAAATGCAAATTACTGTATCATTTCATCAACCATAAGTAAAATGTTTTGAAACAGGCCAATGAGAGGTATTGTACTCATCCAAATGAATTCTATCTCCTTTACCTATTTTTTCTTATATTTTTCTGAATATGCAGATTAATGTCAATTCTAACATTGGTAAGTACCTTCTGAAAAGCATTATGTACAAAAAAAATAAAGAATTGTAACTCAATCATTCTATCTATTTATACGTTATATTTGTCGCTGTCTCCCGCATTAGAGGTAGCGCAAGGACACAGATGAAAGAATGGCACAACCCACCCACATACACATATAAATACATACATGCCCACACAAGCACATATACATACCTATACATTTCAATGTATACATACATATACATACACAGACAAATACATATATACACATGTACATATTCATACTTGCTGCCCTCAGCCATTCCCGTCGCCACCCCGCCACACATGAAATGGCACCCCCCCTCCCCCCAAACACATGTGAGGTATCGCTAGGAAAAGACAACAAAGGCCACATTCGTTCACATTCAGTCTCTGGCCGTCATGTATAATGCACCGAAACCACAGCTCCCTTTCTGCATCCAGGCCCCACAAAACTTTCCATGGTTTACCTAAGACACTTCACTTGCCCTGGTTCAACCCAATGACAGCACGTCGACCCTGGTATACCACATCATTCCAATTCACTCTATTCCTTGCACGCTTTTCACCCTCCTGCATGTTCAGGCCCAGATCTCTCAAAATCTTTTTCACTCCATCCTTCCACCTCCAAATCATTTTATCAGTAAAATTATTTGCACTAGCAATCATGAAGGCGTAAGACTTCCATGTATTTCATCTATTTTCTCCTGTATTTTTTCTAATATGCAGATAATTATCAAATCATGCATGAGATAAGAATCTAATGAGAAGAAATGTCCAGAAAAATTCAAGCAATCATGATACAGAGCAATTTCAACTCAACTATCAATTTTTTTCCCTTATGATTATATCTTCCTGACATACAAAGGAAGAGATTTCTATCTTTATATCTTTTGAGTTTAAGCAAACTTTACGGGCAATAACTGGTGTGTTATTGGGTGTCTGTGGTTCCTAACACTGTATTACATTAAAAAGCACTTAACTGAACTTTTCACAACTGAGATTCAGGAGACTTCTACGTCCCTATTGCAGAAAATACTATGACAGCAGTGATTCTACATTTTTTTTTTTTATTATTTTTATTATTATACTTTGTCGCTGTCTCCCGCGTTTGCGAGGTAGCGCAAGGAAACAGACGAAAGAAATGGCCCAACCCCGCCCCATACACATGTATATACATACGTCCACACACGCAAATATACATACCTACACAGCTTTCCATGGTTTACCCCAGACGCTTCACATGCCTTGATTCAATCCACTGACAGCACGTCAACCCCGGTATACCACATCGCTCCAATTCACTCTATTCCTTGCCCGCCTTTCACCCTCCTGCATGTTCAGGCCCCGATCACTCAAAATCTTTTTGACTCCATCTTTCCACCACCAATATGGTCTCCCACTTCTCCTCGTTCCCTCCACCTCCAACACATATATCCTCTTGGTCAATCTTTCCTCACTCATTCTCACCATGTGCCCAAACCATTTCAAAACACCCTCTTCTACTCTCTCAACCACACTCTTTTTATTTCCAAACATCTCTCTTACCCTTACATTACTTAATCAAACCACCTCACACCATTTACTGTCCTCAAACATCTCATTTCCAGCACATCCACCCTCCTGTGCACAACTCTATCCATAGCCCACGCCTCGCAACCATACAACATTGTTGGAACCACTATTCCTTCAAACATACCCATTTTTGCTTTCCGAGATAATGTTCTCGACTTCCAAACAGTCTTCAAGGCTCCAAGGATTTTCGCCCCCTCCCCCACCCTATGATTTACTTCCGCTTCCATGGTTCCATCCACTGCCAGATCCACTCCCTGATATCTAAAACACTTTACTTCCTCCAGTTTTTCTCCATTCAAACTTACCTCCCAATTGACTTGTCCCTCAACCCTACTGTACCTAATTACCTTGCTCTTATTCACATTTACTCTTAACTTTCTTCTTTCACACACTTTACCAAACTCAGTCACCAGCTTCTGCAGTTTCTCACATGAATCAGCCACCAGTGCTGTATCATCAGCGAACAACAACTGACTCACTTCCCAAGCTCTCTCATCCCCAACAGACTGCATACTTGCCCCTCTTTCCAGAACTCTTGCATTCACCTCCCTAACAACCCCATCCATAAACAAATTAAACAACCATGGAGACATCACACACCCCTGCTGCATACCTACATTCACTGAGACCAATCACTTTCCTCTCTTCCTACATTTATGGATAATTATAAATAACACCTTTGTTATAGTGAAGAAACTATAAAGGGTATGAAAATCTAAAGCACAAAATCTAAAGGAATGATGAACATCCTGGAATTGCCACCTTGTAAACACTTGTCATATAAATCATAATTATCATTTCTATGCATGATAATGCATAAGACACACTTATACAGTACATCTTG
The DNA here is from genome assembly GCF_036320965.1 of Panulirus ornatus. Lineage (NCBI taxonomy): Eukaryota > Metazoa > Arthropoda > Malacostraca > Decapoda > Palinuridae > Panulirus > Panulirus ornatus. The sequence continues at coordinate 19,079,650 of NC_092228.1, forward strand.
ACATTATAACATTAACGAATTAACTAAATGATGGTGAAAAGGGAGTAAAGAGAGAAAAAAGATGCATATGAAACACTAAGTTGGGGCCTGATGTCAGTTTATCTGAGAAGCTTCAAATGGGGGCAGCATCTTACAGAACTGTAGTGCCACTTATTGGCTGTGGGAGGGTTGATGAATCAGATGGGATATACAAACTGATTTTTGACAGACGTGGACAATAATATTTTCCTTTTTTTTTTTTGCAAATAGAGGAAACAAAATGCTTATGACTTTAGTTAAAATTCACAGCTAAAGTATTAAACAAACTATTGGATGTGATGGTAAAACTGACATGGTGATAGATGCAACAAGATTAAAGGTAACAAAAGCAAAGATCAGCTAAAGGGGGAAAGAATTTCTTATGAAGGAGAAGGAATTATACAATGAACCTGAAAACTGAAAAAGCTAATGGGTACAGATTGAGTGGTGAGTGGTATTATGAAGAATGAATATGAAAGGGCCTTTGAATAAAATTGTAAAGTCTGTAAAGCTGCAGGGAAAAAGTGAACATGGGCCTAATAACTGGATTAGGACAGTATTCGTCATATGCATAAAGGTATAGGATGAATAAAGATGAAGTACTAAGAAATAATGATTCATATCATACTTGGGGTGGAGTATGGTAAAATAAAAAGCTGGAAGTGAAAGGAAAATGGAAAGAATATTCCAAAGAATTGATGAATGTGGGAAAAGGAGTGAGACAGTAGTTGTTACATGCAAGGGTATGGAGGATGAAAAGAATGCAAGTGCAGGGGTCTATTGCAAGAAGGGAGGTAAAAAGAACGATAATGAGGTTGAAGGTAAGAAAGGCACCTGCAGTGTACAGGAATACAGCTGAACTGTTGAAATAAGAAAGAGAAAATGTAACAGAGTGGATGTATTTGATATGCAGTTTAGCATGGACACAGAAAGTTGTGCCAAGGATCAGGAAAAAGTGCTCAGGTTGTATGTAGCAATAAGGGAAATTAGCCAGTCAAATACACCGAAAAAGTGTATGCAAGATTAACAGAATGATGGAAATGAATGAAAGCAGAATAAGCGAGGAACAAGGGGGTTTTAGGAAATGTAGGGATGTGTGGACCAGATTTTTGCAATGAGAATGATTATTTATTTCAAAATATCTGATGTCCATTCCCTTTGGGAACTTCCTCAATGAGGTGGACACATCAAGAGTCTTCATAACTGGAAAACTCAAGTGCCACTTCTCAGCCTTTAGTGCCTCACCCTTAACAGGTCACTGGCTAAGGGCAAATCTAGCACAGTACTTTCAAAGAAGCTCCTACTAAATGTTCTTACCTGATGCTTGTACCTAACATGTCTAACATGCCTTATGTTCCAATCTACTACTTCTACCTAATGCTCTCACCTAATGTTCCTAACCACTACATTTACCTAATGCTCCTGTCTAACGTTCCTACCTACTATCTCAGTCTATTGCGCCAACCATTTTACCTAAAGGCAGGGCTACTGCACAGCAATAAACGCTGGAAAATCTAAAGTCATGGAGAACGAGCCATATGAGTTGTCAAGTGTTGCATATGACAAGGAGAGACTATATGTTTGTGACAGAAAGCAAGCAGTCCAAGAAAGAAGACAGCTACCTGGGTCAGGGTGCTACTCAGCAACCACTAGGTGCTGGCTCACAAAGCAGCCATCACTAACCCTACCAATATCCAAGAGGGTAGAATGGGTAATATACCTCCCTAGAGGTATATTACAACAAACTTTATGCAACTTTTATGGACACGGAGAAAGCACATGACAAAGTCAAATGGAATCCATTATGGGATGTGTTGAGGATATATGGGGCATGGGGACAACTGATGGACATTGTAAAAGTCTTCTATAAAGGGGTGGATGGAGAGTTAAGCAAAAGTTTTGGTATTCATGTGACTGTGAGGCAGTGATAAAAGAGATAAAATGAAAACTAGGGAAAAGGGGTGTAGAGAGGGATTGTGGTGTAGAGGTATGGTGGCCACTGACAGCCTCTTTGCAGATAATACTGTGTTGTTTGCTGTGAGTGAAGAAGACTTGCAGAAAGTTGGGTACTCTATGATGCAAGTAAAAGCAAAGCAATTGTGTCTGAAAGGAAACAAGAGTGAAAGTATAGATTTTGCAAAGCCCTTTAAAGTGAGAGAAAAAAGTGTACTAATCTGTGTTATAGATATGGGGGAAGAAAATTGGAAAAGGTGATAGAATTCAAGTATTTGTGAGCTAACTTGGTTAAGTTTGGTGATAAGGAAGAAGAGATAAGGGAGAAAGCAGTACAAAGTAGAAGAGTCACTAGGTTCCTTAAAATAATGAAGGGTAAAATTGTAAGTATAGAAGTGAAGAAAGGATTATGGGCCAGCATAGTCCTCCCAGCACTGACCTATGCAGTCAAAACATGGATTGGGATGAGTCAAGGAGGTCAAGGATTCTGGCTGTGAAAGTGAGTTTTTAGAGGAGAATGTAGTATGATCAGATGGGATGTGGAAAATAATGAGAGGGTGTATGAGATATTTGGTAGAGCAGGGATGCAGAGGAAATGAGTAGCAGAGTGGTTGAAATGTGATACCTTTAGGTGGTTTGGACATGTGGAAGAATGCAAGACAGGGAGTTTACAAGGACAGTGTACAATAGTACAATTAAAGGGGTTGGTGTGAGAGGAAGACCACCTGTGACATGGGGAAATAGAGTGGAAGAGTACTGAAAGGATAGTAATGGAAAAGAATGCATGACATGGTGCATGAGAGGGAGGCCTATAAGAACAGGGATAAGTGGAGACTCTTGCACTGGCTAACCCCTTGATAGGAGTTCATAGCGAAATGGCTATCAGAGATATAGTTAGTGTTTAGTAGACTATATTTGCTTATGGTTAAAGAATTAGTGAACCCCTTCCTTCTAAGTGAAGAACCAGGATGGTTTAGGATGAGCAGGGTGTTTAACTATAAACTTTAGAATATACACTAAAATCTGCTCATGAACCCACCATACTCAAAATTCTATGGCGAGCCTTTTCTTTGTCAAGAAAAGATGACAATAATTTCTTTCCCCTCTTCAATCACCTATTGAACTGATATTTTTTGAGTTATTATCTAATCCGCACAAAAGCTTTCATATACCTTCCTAAACAATAACCAAAAAAACTGAAGTGCTTACTTTTCAGTCAACACAAGTCAAAAATATTCATTCAATGTGTGCCTTCCCAAAATTAATCTTTATCTTAGAAATATATCATACCATCTTGACTGAAAAGATACACATTTCAGTCAACATCAAAGGGCAATTCATGTGCATTATGAACATAACCTTTCATACAGAGCAAAATACGAGAGTATATCTATGATAACTATGTATTCAGTACCTTACTATAAAGTGTGTAAGCGAAATGAGGAATATCAATGTTAAAAGCTTACCCCTTGAATAACATCATAGTCACTTTCCTTATTTGCAAACATCGATGAACCAGCAATAGCAAGTGCCACATTCTGATGAATATGTGTTGGTCCTCCCTCATTATCATCACTAAGAGAGGATATCAAGTACCGGTCTGAAAGACACAATATGGAAAATTAGACCTACAAAAAGTCTACAAAATTATGACAATAACTATTACTATCTCCTTTTTTGTCATGGTTGCCTTGATGGTTGAGATACCTTCATTCATTCAACATTCCAGTAACTCAATTTCTAACATGCAATTGACAGGTAAATGCTTAATTTCGGAGTACACATATCACTAATACGTGGAAAAGCATCCAGTAAATAAATTGTAGTAACAAGTTGCCATAGAGGGCATGTTTTTCAAAATAATGGAATAATGGAACTTACTAATGACATATGCAGAAGAGTGGTGTAGAAAATGAAACGCTTGAGGAACAAATATGGTGCGAGGTGGTTTCATCAAATAAGTAATGAAAGGGTAAGAGATGTGTGTGACACATATATCCTCCTTGTCAACCTTTCCTCACTCCGAACCTCCATCTAAACCATTTCAACAAACCCTCTTCTGCTCTCTCATACTCTTTATTACCACATATCTCTCTTACCGTTTCATTACTTACTCGATCAAACCACCTCACACCACATGTTGTCCTCAAACATTTCATTTCTGACACATCCACCCACCTCCATAAAACCCTATCTATAGCCCAGGCCTTGACCATATAATATTCCTTCAAATATACCAATTTTTGCTCTACAAGATAACGTTTACTCCTTCCACACATTCATAATCGCTCCCAGAACCTTCGCCCCCTCCCCTACCCTATGACTCACTTCCACTTTCATGATTCCATTTTCTGCTAAGTCCACTCCCAGATATCTAAAACACTTCACTTCCTCCAGTTTTTCTCCACTTAAAATTACCTCCAAACTTACTTGTCCCTCAACCCTGCAGAACCTAATAACCTTACTTTCATTCACATTCACTCTCACCTTTCTCTTTTCACACACTCTTCCAAAATCAGTCACCAACTTCTGCAGTTTCTCACTAGAATCAGCAACCATTGCTGTGCTATCAGCAAACAAGTGACTCACTTCCTAAGCCTTCTCATTCCCAACAGACTGCAATTTCACCCCTCTCTCCAAGACTCACTCCATCTCCTCACTTTCATCACTACCTGTAATTACTTCCCCTTTTGCCTCCTTCACTGATGTTCCCATTTGTTCTCTTGTCTTTTGCACATTATTTATTTCCCTCCAAAACATCTTTTCATTCTCCCTAAAGTCTAATGATACTTTCTCATCTTAACTAAAGTCTAATGATACTTTCTCATCTTAACTCTCATTTGCCCTCTTTTTCAACCCATGCACCTTCCTCTTGACCTCCAGCCACTTTCTCTTACACATTTCCCAATCATTTGCACTTCTTCCCTCTAAGTAACACCCAAACACCTCTTTTCTCATTCACTATTAACTTCACTTCTTCATCCCACCACTCATTATCCTTTCTAATCCGCCCAACTCCCACCTTTTGCATGCCACATACATCCCTTGCATATGCCATCACTGCTTCCCTAAATACCTTTCATTCCTGACCCATTCCCCCTCACTTCGTTTGCTCTTACCTTTTGCCATTCTACACTCAATTTCTTGTGGTATTTCTTCGCACAAGTCTCTTTTCAAAGCTCACTTACTCTCACCACTTTCTTCTCCTGATACTGTTTCCTCTTTTTTGAAAACCTCCACAAATCTTCACCATCACCTCCACAAGATAGTGATCAGACATCTCAGTTTCTGCTGCTCTAAGCACATTTATATCCAGAAGTCTTTCTTTTACACACTTATCAATCAATCAATATGGAACCTCATAATGCCCACTGACAATCTCTCCTACTCACAAGTTTAATGCCTCAAATACTCAATATTTGTCCATCTATCTTTCCAAAACCCCTTAAAACTACATTTTTAAGAGAAACAGTTCTACTAGAATACACAATCAAACATGGTTTCCTTACAACACTTATCTTGGACAGCCTACATTACAAAATGAGCCTAGTCTATGGGAGTCCTGTTCAGGGCCTCCAACATACGGGAATTGCAGAAAAAGTGCAATACTCATTCTCTGCAATAAACCAATCATAAAAAGCCAAAATTGGCCATATTTCTAATATTCTTGAGCCACTTTTTGGAAAGAACAGGATAAGGAGAAAAATAAAGGAAAGGGAGAAAGTACAGTACATGAAGGAAGTGTGTAAGGCATGTGTACAAGCAGGAAGAGAGTGACTGGTTCCAAGAGAGCATTGGGGTGTGGCAGTGGTATGTGATTTTACCATGGTTGTTTAAACTGTATATGGATGGGGTGGTGATGGAGGCGAATACAAATTTCAAACAGACAGGAATGTGCAGTCTGTAGGGGATGAGATGCCCTAGGAAGTGTGTCAGCTGTTGTTTGCTAATAAACAGCACTGATGGCAGATTCAACTGTGCAACTGCAGAGGTGGATGACTCAGTTTGGATGGGTGTGTGAAAGGATAATGTTGAGAGCCAATGAGAATAAAAACATGGTTATTAGGTTTAGCAGAGTTAAGGGACAGGTTAGTTGGGGTGTGAGTTTGGAATGGAGAAAAATTGAAGGAAGTGAAGCGTTTTAGATACCTGGGAGTGGATATGGCAGCAAGTGGAACCATGGAAGTGAAAGTGTCATAGGGTGGGCGAGGGGACGAAGGTTCTGGTTGCAGAGAAGAATGTTTGAACAGATTATCTTAGATGGCAAAAATGGGTATATCTGAAGGTCCCAACATTATCATATGGATGCAATGCATGGGCTATGGGCTATGGACAGGACTTTGTGAAGAAGGGGAGGAGGTGTTGGCAATAAAATGTTTGAGGTGGTTTGATTAAGTAATGTAAGGGTGAGAGAGGTGTGGTAATAAAAGGAGTGTGGTTCACAGAGCAGTAGAGGGTGTGCTGAAATGGTTTAGACATATGGAGAGAATGAGCAAGGAAAGGTGACATAGAGGATATATGTGTCAGAGGTGGAGGGAACAAGAAGTGGGAGACCAAATTGGAGGTGGAAGGATGGTGAAAAAGATTTTGAGCGATCGGGGCCTGAACATACAGGAGGGTGAAAGGCGCACAAGGAATAGAGTGAATTGGAACAATGTGGTATACCAGGGTCAACGTGCTGTCAATGGATTGAACCAGGGCATGTGAAGCGTCTGGGGTAAACCACAGAAAGTTTTGTGGGGCCTGAATGTGGAAAGGGAGCTGTGGTTTCGGTGCATTCCACATGACAGCTAGGGACTGGATCTGGAGATGGCATATCGCAGAGTTGATAGAGATGCTTTGTGGAAGGTATTAAGAGTATATGAAGTGGGAGGAAAGTTGCTAGAAGCAATGAAAAGTTTTTATCAAGGATGTAAGGCATATGTACGAGCAGGAAGAAAGGAAAGTGACTGGTTCCTAGTGAATGTCCGTTAGTGGCAGGGGTGCGTGATGTCTCCATGGTTGTTTAATCTGTGTATGGATGGGGTTGTCAGGGAGGTGAATGCAAGAGTTTTGGAGAGAGGGGTAAGTATACAGTCTGTTGTGGATGAGAGCGCTTGGGAAGAGAGTCAGTTGTTGTTCGCTGATGATACAGCGCTGGTGGCTGATTTGGGTGAGAAACTGCAGAAGTTGGTGACACTTTGGTAAAGTGTGTGAAAGGAGAAGAGTTGAGAGTAAATGTGAATAATAGCAAGGTTATTAGGTTCAGTAGGGGTGAGGGACAAGTTAACTGGGAGGTAAATTTGAATGGAGAAAAACTGGAGGAAGTGAAGTGTTTTAGATATCTGGGAGTGGACTTAGCAACGGATGGAACCATGGAAGTGGAAGTGAGTCACAGGGTGGGGGAGGGGGCGAAGGTTCTGGGAGCGTTGAAGAATGTCTGGAAGGCAAAAACGTTGCCTCGGAGAGCAAAAATGGGTATGTATGAAAGAATGGTGGTTCCAACAATGTTATATGGCTGCGAGGCATGGGCTATAGATAAGGTTGTGTGAAGAGTGGATGTGTTAAAAATGAAATGTCTGAGGACAATATGTGGTGTGAGGTGGTTTAATTGAGTAAGTAATGAAGGGGTAAGAGAGATGTGTGGTAATAAAAAGAGGGTGGTTGAGAAAGCAGAAGAGGGTGTATTGAAATGGTTTGGTCACAAGGAGAGAATGAGAAAGGAAAGATTGACAAAGAGGATATATGTGTCAGAGGTGGAGGGAACAAGGAGAAGTGGGGGATCAAATTGGAGGTGGAAGGATGGAGTGAAAAAGATTTTGAGCGATCAGGGCCTGAACATGCAGGAGGGTGCAAGGCATGCAAGGAATAGAGTGAATTGGAACGATGTGGTATACTGGGGTTGATGTGCTGTCAATGGACTGAACCAGGGCATGTGAAGCATCTGGGGTAACCATGCAAAGTTTTGTGGGGCCTGGATGTGAAAAGGGAGCTGTAGTTTCAGTGCATTATACACGACAGTTAGAGACTGAGTGTGAATGAATGCAGCCTTTGTTGTCTTTTCCTAGCGCTACCTCACGTGAGCGCGCAGGGGGAGGGGGTGCTGTTTTATGTATGGTGGGGTGGCGACAGGAATGGATGAGGGCAACAAGTATGAATATGTACATGTGTATATATGTATATGTCTGTGTGTGTATATGTATGTATATGCTGAAATGTATAGGTAAGTAAATGTGGGTGGGTTAGGCCATTCTTTTGTCTGTTTCCTTGTGCTACCTTGCTAACGCAGGAGACAGTGACTAAGTATAATAATAATAAAATAAAAAATATAAAAACATTGGTGATTACCTTTTTTGTCTTTTTACATATTTCTGCCTTAGCATGGTAGGATTACACTATGAACCTTTGAGGAAAAATCCTCAATGTGCTCCTTCTTTTGCTTCAACTTATTGTGATAACCAGGAAGGGAGGAACTTGTTTTAATGCAGTGTCTCTAAATGAAGAAAACCCTTCTTTAAAGATAACTTTTAAAATCCTACTTATTTAATGATATAAACTTACACTTGGAGCTGGTAAAGGTGTGCAACTGCGGCAAAGTATCAATAACAATACTGATAAGAGGTAGGTAGAGCGCCACCACACGTGCCTTTACTTCTGATTCAGTGTAGCGGTCATCTGTGTCATGGCTTGTTAACAAGTTTCTAACAGTGTTCACTGCCCTTCCATGTATGGTGGGATTACTGAAAGAATTGAAGATCAACATAATTTAATATAACCAACAGGTTTTGCTGGAAAAGACAATAATCACAAAAATAAAAAGGACATTACATACCTGCACATAATCCATACTGAAAGAATTGAAGATCAACATAGTTTAATATAACCAACAGGTTTTGCCAGAAAAAACAATAATCACAAAAATAAAGAGGACATTACATACCTGCACATATGTCATACACAGAAGTATACCTGCACATAACCCTTACATGTAAATAATTTTGCTTTGTCGCTGTCTCCCGCATTAGCAAGGTAGCACAAGGAAACAGATGAAAGAATGGCCCAACCCACCCACATACATACATGTCCACACGCGCAAATATACATACCTATACATCTCAACGTATATATATATATATATATATATATATATATATATATATATATATATATATATATATATATATATATATAGACGCAGACATATACATATATACACATGTACATATGTACATAATTCATACTGTCTGCCCTTATTCATTCCCATCACCACCCCACCACACATGAAATAACAACCCCCTCCCCCCTCAGGTGCGTGAGGCAGCGCTAGGAAGACAATAAAGGCCCCATTTGTTCACACTCAGTCTCTAGCTGTCACGTAGTAATGCACCAAAACCACAGCTCCCTTTTCATATCCAGGCCCCAAAGAACTTTCCATGGTTTACCCCAGACACTTCACATGCATTGGTTCAATCCATTGACAGCACGTCGACCCCGGTATACCACATCGTTCCAATTCACTCTATTCCTTGCACGCCTTTCACCCTCCTGCATGTTCAGGCCCCGATCACTCAAAATCCTTTTCACTCCATCTTTCCACCTCCAATTTGGTCTCCCACTTCTCCTCATTCCCTCCACCTCTGACACATATATCCTCTTGGTCAATCTTTCCTCACTCATTCTCTCCATGTGACCAAACCATTTCAAAACATCCTCTTCTGCTATCTCAACCACACTCTTTTTATTACCACACATAAATAAAAACTAATTAGGCTACCTACAAATATCCCATACACATTCTTAGAATACAATATAATTCTTAGCAGTTTGAACTTGGTTCTTGTTCTAAAGGGAGCTCTGTATACTGCAAAAGGATTGTGCTAATTGGTGTTTAAGATATAAATTCAATAAATGTTTAGCATATGATTGTAGATGGAGTAATTAGATCCAAAACAACAGGTTGTAGACAATGAACAAAATGGTTTTCAAATCCTATGAGATTTTTTCCAAGTCTAAAAGAATGGTGATCTAAGAAAATCAATGTTTCTGGTCACTAATGAAAACTATTCTTGCAATCTAGGTACTATACACTGTCTGATAAAACATAATTTTCTAAATTAAAATGCAACTCTTAAGATGTAAAATAATGTTGATATAGTACTCTGTAAGGTTAAGAGAGTAAATAATTCCTACAGGAATAGACAATATACAGTAATATACACATGCTATTGAATAACAACATTCCCATGTATCCTTTAATCATATAAATAACATTCTGCAAGTGATTCAGCTGTCATAGCTGATCACTGCAATTCTAAACCTTTCATCTATTCTACCATAAGCTTCCTTGACTGTCCTGTCTCTGACTGCATTCATTGCTCTTATGGCTCTACTCAAATAGGCAGGAACATTAAATAGGAGCATTATGTAGAAACTTTAAGCAGTAGTAGCTGGTAAGATCAATAGCTGGGAGCATTGGGTTGAAGTAGTAGGATGGAACATTAGGCAGTAATCTGGGTGGACACACATTACGTAGAAGCAGATGGTAGGAACACTAGGTAGGAGGCTCTGAAAATGCTGCACTAGAATTGCCCATCTGCCAGTGGCCTGTTAAGGGAGAGCCACTAAGGGATATGAAGCAGCAATGAAGTTCAACAGTGATTGAGACTTTTTTGCCATGGCTGCCCCTTGAAGGAGTTCCAAAAGGGAACGGACATCAGAGATACAGATAGATAGATAGCAGCTTCACTGTTACTTAGTGAGTATAACACCAAAGCCTAAATGTTTATGATAGTTATCATTGAGTGACTGTTTAGGCTTGCTCTTTTTTCCTTGCATATATTCATCACTGACTGCTCCATAATAATGTACAGTAAACCCTTGATTTAACAAACTACAAGGGGGAAGGGATGTCCATTAAGGCCAAAAGTCTGTTAAATTAAATGTAACCTATTTCTGTGCCACATTTAAGTTCAAATGCTTTATTTTAACTCCTCTATCACTATAGAGTTTAATTTGTGGTATGACAGTTGGGCAGTGGGCACCCAGCAGCATGGGAATGCTTGCAGGGCAGTTGGAGGCAGGAGTGAGACTGAGATAGAGGTGATGCCACCCCTCTCCTGTGAAAGGACTCTTTTTTATAATAAAGTGAGGTCAGACTACCTACTTTCATTGTACCTCTTTCATGGATCTGTGAGTAGGATTTGAACCTCGAGGGAAAATCCCAAGTTATCACAAGGTTGCTCACCTTCTTCAGATGGGGCACACCTAAGGAAATCCCCTTGGACAGGGGTGTTGGAGGTAGCCTGCACAACAGCAAAGCTACTCAGGTTATGCTCCAACATCTCAACACCCCCTTAAGAGAGGGCGATAAGTCACTCGTAAAGCTGGCAGCAGGAAGACAGTTGTGAGATGGTGTCCCAGCACCCCATCAACATTATCTGATAAACTGGTGATGGAGAACTACTCTGCAAAACATGGAGCAGGCCATAACATGGGGCCAGGCTCCCGTACAGGGCAGCACAGCAGGTGATGATGCTACACTGTCCCAGCTGTCCGTGGGCACCCATATCTGCATGCAGGATGTCATATCAAAGGTGTGGGACAGGTCGGGCATGGTAGTGGAGGTGAAGTCACACAGACAATACTCAGTGAAGGTGGATGGCAGTGGCTGCCTGTCTTTGCAAAACCAACATCATAAATGCCCCACGGATTCACTGATCCCCATGACACCTGTGGGTCAAGGGGAGTACCCACCAGCAGCAGATTTGCCCCCAGTTGTGGCAACAACCAGCCTCAGCTGGCGGCGCCCTCACCATGTGAGGTAACGTCCCACACACTTACAAGATCATGCTTGTGGTGGCTCCTGTGAAGAGTGAACACACTAATTTGTCATGTTATTTTCATTCTGTTCACATGCAAAGGAAGTGTATTGTTGCTAAACAGTGATGTGTGTATATTTGCCTTATTCCTTGTCAAATTCTAATTTCATTCTCTTTTTTTCAGTGCTTTTTGTTTTCAGTTTTGTTCTTGTTGTAACAAAAGTCACGCTTTATAATCAAAATCTCGTGGGGGGGTGTAGAGTTTAGTGTGTGGTACAATAGTTGGGCAGCGACCACCCGGCAAAGTAAGCACATTCGCTGGGCAGCTGGAGGCACAAGTCAGACTCACACAGAGGTGATGCCACCCCTCTCCTGTGAAAGGATACCTCTTATCTCATGGTGAAGATGGACTACCTGCTTTCATTGCACCTTTTACAATCAATTGAATCCATTTTGAATTGTATGGATTGCAAAATTATTTAGCAAATAAAGTCACAATTCTGAAATAACAAAAACAATTTGTATAACCTGACAGCATAACAGCCTGAGACCGAAACAAGACGCATCTACCCCACACTACCAAAAACAAGTGCGACATGAAACGCACATGGTGTGGTGTTTGAGATTCTTTTTTAATTTTTCATATAATTAATGTACTGTATTATTATTTATCCATTAAATCTGAAATCCATTACATCGGGTATGTTAAATCGAGGTTTTACTGTATACACCAAATAATAATAACACACTGCCCTATAGTTACCAAATCTATATTTCTTCTGCTCCTTAGAAGAACAGCCTAGTCCTTCAGTGATTTGACTTTCCCTATGCACAATCATCAATTATCCATATCATCCAGAAAATTTTTTATAGGTGATCCAATTACCCCATCCACCATCTGCAGTACAAAATATAAGAAAAACCTTTGTTTCCCTCTTTTGCTGAACTAGATAAAACTACACACACTTATAAACCCACATTGATCTGCATTACTTTTACTGCATCAAATTTTGTACATTTGAAAATTATGTTCACATAATTCTATCTCAAATATGCTGAGATGAAAATGTTGAAGATAATAAATCATAAGAAAAATTATTCACTCCTAATATACAGTTTTATACAATAAGAAATACAACACACTGTCAACCAAAAGCACATATCATGACTGACTGTTAAGAGAAGGGATTAGCTCCTCTGAAGATGATCATGAAATGATAAAAAAACAACCATTCACTAGTTACTGGTAACACAGCCAAAGTACAGTGCATGTGATTAATCACATTTTCCTGTGACAATTGCATGTATGCAGGACAATTATCTGAAAAGTCTCTGTCTGTACCAACAAAGAAACTTTGTCAAGGGAATAGTTATGTATCAATATCACCGTAAAAACGTCTACTAAAACAGTGAGGGTATTTGGAGATAAGTAAATGAGTCTGGAGAAAATACTCAAGAGATAATCAGAATTTGTCAAGAAGGAAAAGTGAGTGAAGTACAGTGACATGGAGATGAAAAGGATAATAGGCATTCAAATAATTCAAATATATGATTGTACAATATATAAAGAAGAAAAGAAAACGGTGAAGTTGATAAGTATACAAAATGAGCAAGAATACATATACAAGTATACAAAAAATGAGTAGTAGCTTTTGTGTTTAGGAGTCTTTTACTCTTAATGAAGTATGTTAATAAAAAAATTCCACACTTACTTGATTTCAAGGGCTGCAGCAAGATCTGACAACACAAGTCCTACTAGAAAATGCTGTTTACGGAAAGAGCTGGACAATGTCATAAAAGCACTGCGGTTTCCACCAAATACAGTTGAGATGAATGAAGACTGACTGGTGGTTGATCCAATCTAAAATATTTAAAAATGCGTGAACTCAAAAACATTCAAAAACACCATTATGGCAACAGAGTTAAATCCAAATCTAAATGAAGATTAATGGATTGATATGTTCAAGAAAATATAAACTCACTTCAAAAGTTACTTCCCATCTCCAGGAGAATACCAAAATCTAAGGTGCCATCAAATAAACCATTAAAGCATGTCTTCATATTTACCTAACATCAACTCTTAGTAACATTCTCTGTAAATTTCAACATAACCTTCATTCTCATCGTACCTATAATAACATACCATCATAAACCAATGTATCACATAGTAAAAATGGATATAAATAAAAAGTAACTCTAATATGATGGGATCTTTAATGAATAATGAGTTATCAAATGATATCACTGAGGCACAATAACTTGATCTACATATAACAGTAAAAAAAAGATGTGTCAAAATAGCTCACTTTAGAAAAAGTCACTGTATCTTGAGTAGTATACCAAAAGCTTATCTTCCCCTAAACATGCTCTTCATTGTATATCTCCAAATTAACATCAAATCAAATCTACGTTAATATACTCTGTGAATCTTCACTCATCCTTTATTCTCCCTCTAGCAACAACCAAATACATCACCAAAAACACTGTTCTTTCATGACAAATGAAGGCAGTATTATTAAGAAACTGCTCTCTTTTATCCTTCTCATGTTTGCTGAGATAGCATAGGCAACTGAATGCCCTAATCATGAACATCTCATCTATGCAATATTAAAAAATACACACTTCCACTTTTCACAGCAAACTATTCTACTCTGCAGAACCCCAGCGACAAACTAAACATATTTCAACTCAGTGCCAGTGGCACTCAGAGAACACAACATCCACACAGCCCTCATTCAAGAAACTAGACTCAAATCCACATCTACTCTCCCACCCTTCTACAGCTACACAACTTGGATAACAATGACAAGAATGATGAATCTTAACAATGCTTGTTCATCAAACCTTACCTTTTTCCAATACCAGTGACAACATCAAACAGCTCACAGAAAATGAAAACACTATAGAAATACAATACATAAAAATAAAACTTCACAGTACTAATTACAACATAATCAACATCTACATACATTACCCCACTCTACATGCCCCTAATGATATACTCCCCAACTGAAGAACCTCAACAGCATGCCCAATACCTATCTCTAATGAGATTTCAACGCCCACCATTCAACATGGCTCAGCTCTCACACCCATAACCCCCGAAGTGAAACAACTCATAAACCAATTGAAACCTCTTCCTGTCCTCAACCTAACCAACCAGCCAACCAGACTCCCAACCCACCAATGTCAGCAACTGATAATGACAGACACCACATTTTGCTCACTAACACTATACACAAGGACCAATTGGAGTACACTGCATGAACTGTCCTATGACTACTTGCCCATCCTATTCAAATGCCATTTGGCCTACCCAATTACCACAACCACTGAAAAAAAATTACCCAACTTTTGGTAGCAGACTGGCCAGTCTTCACTCAGAAAATAGAAACAGAGCTCCAAAACTTCAATAAAGATGATTTCACATCACTAAATCATGCAAAATCACACTTTATCAACAACTCCAACCAATCCAGCAAAAACCACACATCAAAGGGAAACAGACGACTTAAAAACCACTTGAGTTCAACGACTTAACCCCTTTCAGAGCAACGACGAACCATTTAGGACAATGACTGACCCTCCTTCAGTACACTGATGTACCTTCTTGAATACGAAGACTTCAATCCTTAGTACAATTAGTAAAATCACCATCCTCATAATTCAAGTGGTCGTACAGAAAGGGTTCAGTTCTCGTACTCAAGAGGTTAAATCGTCGTACTCTAGGGGTTAAGTAATCATAGTCAAGTGGTTAAATTGTCATACAACCATCCTCCCCACAAGTTACATACCCCATAAAGCAGAGAAATTAGAGAACAAATCCAAACACTAAGCAACACTATCACTAACGAAATAAAATAGGGCTTTCACTACCTTTTCTCTCTTCACCAACCCACTCTCCCTGGCTCTCTCACTTTGCACACCATCACAACCAAAACACCCTACATCTGCCATCCTATCATCAAACACATTCAACAATCTTTCAAAGTACTCACTCCTACTTCTCCTGCCTCCAACACTACTTGTTAACACTTTCCTTTTTGCCCCCTTCACCAATGATCCCATTTGTTCTCTTGTCTTTTGCTCATTATTTACCTCCTTTCAAAACATCTGTTTGTTCACCCAAAAGTTAATGATACTCTCTCACCTCAACTCTCATTTGCCCTCTTTTTCAACCCTTGCACCTTTCTCTTGACCTCCTCCTGCTTTCTCTTATACACCTCCCATTCATTTGCACTCCCTTCTTGTAAGTACTGTCCAAGTGTCTTTCTCTCCTATTTCAAAGCAACTTTACTTCATCCCACCACTCACTATCCTTTCTCATGCCACATGCATCTCTTGCATATACCATCAGTGCTTCCTAAATATATCCTATTCATCTACTCCCCTCACTTCATTTACTGTCACTTTTTACCATTCTACACTCAATCTCTCTTGGTATTTCTTCACGTGCCTCCTTTTTTTCATGCATATTCGCCATTTCCTGTATATATATATATACACACATGTATATATAACTTGACTTCATCCATTCTCAATGCCACCCTGCCCCACAGGAAACAGCACAAATGCATGAAGAAAAAGAAAAAAGATAACATATACAGTCTCTTCTTCTACCTCACACCCAATTGACATCCAAACAATATTATATGGTTGTGAGGTATGGCCTACAGATGAAGTTGTGCGGAGGAGGATGGATGTGTTAGAAGTGATAAATTTGAGGATAATAAGTGCCGTGAGGTGGTTTGATTGAGTAAGTAATATATGGGTAAGAGAAATGTGTGGTAACAAAGGGTGTAGCTGAGACAGCAGAAGAGGGTGTGCTGAAATGGTTTGGACATATGGAGAAAATGAGAGAGGAAAGGTTGAAAAAGAGGATGCATGTGTCAGAAGTGGAAGGAACAAGGAGAAAGGGGAGACTGAGTTGGAGATGGAAGGATGGAGTGAAATAAATCTTAAGTGATCGGGGCCTGAACATGCAGGAGGGTGAAAGGCATGCAGAGGTTAGTGTGAATTATAACAATGTGTTATATTGGGGATGACATGCTGTCAATGGACTAAACCAGGGCATGCAAAACATTCAGGGTAAACCATGGAAAGGTCTGTGGGCTTTGGATGTGTGAGGAGAGGGAGCTGTGGTTTCAGTGCATTATATATGACAGCAAAAGATTGGATGTAAGCAAGTGTGGCCTTTCTTGGTCTGTTCCTGGCATTACCTCGCTAATGCAGGAAACAGTGATCAGGTATGGTAAAAAAAAGTAATATGGATGGGGAGCTGTGGTTTCGATGCATTGCATGTGACACCTGGACAATGGATGTGAGTGGATGTGGTTTTTCTTCATCTCTTCCTAGTGCTACCTCACTAAAGCAGGAAATGACGATGATAATAATAATAATAATCAGACATGACTCATAGAATATTGTAAAAATAAGGAAATGAAAGAAAACAATAATAAGCAATACTAACCGAAGGGCATGGTGATGATGGAGCAGAAATGGCCGACAATGGTGTACAGAATGGCAGATTCAAGGCAACATAATGTTCATGGCTGCACACAATCCGCACAAAGTCTAACTGAAATAAGGTTAAGAGAGACATAAAATACAGTACAAAATTCCCTTGCTTAAATAAATATGAATAATATGTTAAAAGAGACTGAGTGTGAACGAATGTGATCTTTGCTGTCTTTTCCTCGCGCACACGCAGGGGGAGGGGGGTTGTCACTTCATGTGTGGCGGGGTGGTGACGGGAATGAATACGGGCAGATAATATGAATTATGTACAAGTGTATACATGTATATGTCTGTGTGTGTATTTTTTTTTTCTTTTTTTTGCTTTGTCGCTGTCTCCCACGTTTCCGAGCTAGCGCAAGGAAACAGACGAAAGAAATGGCCCAACCCACCCCCATACACATGCCTTGATTCAATCCACTGACAGCACGTCAACCCCGGTATACCACATTGCTCCAATTCACTCTATTCTTTGCCCTCCTTTCACCCTCCTGCATGTTCAGGCCCCGATCACACAAAATCTTTTTCACTCCATCTTTCCACCTCCAATTTGGTCTCCCTCTTCTCCTCGTTCCCTTCACCTCCGACACATATATCATCTTGGTCAATCTTTCCTCACTCATTCTCTCCATGTGACAACACCATTTCAAAACACCCTCTCCTGCTCTCTCAACCACGCTCTTTTTATTTCCACACATCTCTCTTACCCTTACGTTACTTACTCGATCAAACCACCTCACACCACACATTGTCCTCAAACATCTCATTTCCAGCACATCCATCCTCCTGCGCACAACTCTATCCATAGTCCACGCCTCGCAACCATACAACATTGTTGGAACCACTATTCCTTCAAACATACCCATTTTTGCTTTCCGAGATAATGTTCTCGACTACCACACATTCTTCAAGGCTCCCAGAATTTTCGCCCCCTCCCCCACCCTATGATCCACTTCCGCTTCCATGGTTCCATCCGCTGCCAGATCCACTCCCAGATCTCTAAAACACCTCACTTCCTCCAGTTTTTCTCCATTCAAACTCACCTCCCAATTGAATTGACCCTCAACCCTACTGTACCTAATAACCTTGCTCTTATTCACATTTACTCTTAACTTTCTTCTTTCACACACTTTACCAAACTCAGTCACCAGCTTCTGCAGTTTCTCACATGAATCAGCCACCAGCGCTGTATCATCAGCGAACAACAACTGACTCACTTCCCAAGCTCTCTCATCCCCAAAAGACTTCATACTTGCCCCTCTTTCCAAAACTCTTCCATTCACCTCCCTAACAACCCCATCCATAAACAAATTAAACAACCATGGAGACATCACACACCCCTGCTGCAAACCTACATTCACTGAGAACCAATCACTTTCCTCTCTTCCTACACGTACACATGCCTTACATCCTCGATAAAAACTTTTCACTGCTTCTAACAACTTGCCTCCCACACCATATATTCTTAATACCTTCCACAGAGCATCTCTATCAACTCTATCATATGCCTTCTCCAGATCCATAAATGCTACATACAAATCCATTTGCTTTTCTAAGTATTTCTCACATACATTCTTCAAAGCAAACACCTAATCCACACATCCTCTACCACTTCTGAAACCACACTGCTCTTCCCCAATCTGATGCTCTGTACATGCCTTCACCCTCTCAATCAATACCCTCCCATATAATTTACCAGGAATACTCAACAAACTTATACCTCTGTAATTTGAGCACTCACTCTTATCCCCTTTGCCTTTGTACAATGGCACTATGCACGCATTCTGCCAATCCTCAGGCACCTCACCATGAGTCATGCATACATTAAATAACCTTACCAACCAGTCATATATATATATATATATATATATATATATATATATATATATATATATATATATATATATATATATATTTTTTTTTTTTTTTTTTTTTTTATACTTTGTCGCTGTCTCCCGCATTTGCGAGGTAGCGCAAGGAAACAGACGAAAGAAATGCCCCCCCCCCCCACACACATGTACAAACACACGTCCACACACGCAAATATACATACCTACACAGCTTTCCATGGTTTACCCCAGACGCTTCACATGCCTTGATTCAATCCACTGACAGCACGTCAACCCCTGTATACCACATCGCTCCAATTCACTCTATTCCTTGCCCTCCTTTCACCCTCCTGCATGTTCAGGCCCCGATCACACAAAATCTTTTTCACTCCATCTTTCCACCTCCAATTTGGTCTCCCTCTTCTCCTCGTTCCCTCCACCTCCGACACATATATCCTCTTGGTCAATCTTTCCTCACTCATTCTCTCCATGTGCCCAAACCATTTCAAAACTCCCTCTTCTGCTCTCTCAACCACGCTCTTTTTATTTCCACACATCTCTCTTACCCTTACGTTACTTACTCGATCAAACCACCTCACACCACACATTGTCCTCAAACATCTCATTTCCAGCACATCCATCCTCCTGCGCACAACTCTATCCATAGCCCACGCCTCGCAACCATACAGCATTGTTGGAACCACTATTCCTTCAAACATACCCATTTTTGCTTTCCGAGATAATGTTCTCGACTTCCACACATTTTTCAAGGCTCCCAAAATTTTCGCCCCCTCCCCCACCCTATGATCCACTTCTGCTTCCATGGTTCCATCCGCTGACAGATCCACTCCCAGATATCTATATATTCTGGGGGCCTTGAAGAATGTGTGGAAGTCGAGAACATTATCTCGGAAAGCAAAAATGGGTATGTTTGAAGGAATAGTGGTTCCAACAATGTTGTATGGTTGCGAGGAGACAGCGACAAAGTATAAAAAAAAAAAAAAAAAAAAAAAAATATATATATATATATATATATATATATATATATATATATATATATATATAAATATATATATATATATATAAATATATATATATATATATATATATATATATATATATATATATATATATATATATATATATATATATATATATTGAAAATGTGAGGGAAAATAGTGAAATTGGAGAAAAATGTAGCTTAGACATTGAAGCTTATTGATACAGTGGTTAAATTGATGAGAACTGCTATTGACGTTTGTGTAAATAAATTATACATTTCCTTTTTTCCATAGCCAGAGGTTGAACCATTGTGACATTCTTTTTTTCATTCATTTCAAGCTAGAAGTTTCAGTTTTCTAAATTGTTTCTTACATTTCTCATATGTATATATATGTATGTGTGTATATGTGCGTATGTATGTGTATGTGTGTGTATGTGTATATGTATATATATATGTTTATTATCCCTGGGGATAGGGGGTGAAAGAATACTTCCCACGTATTCCTCGCGTGTCGTAGAAAGCGACTAGAGGGGACGGGAGCGGGGGGCCAGAAATCCTCCCCTCCTTGTATTAACTTTCTAAAATGGGAAACAGAAGAAGGAGTCACGCGGGGAGTGCTCATCCTCCTCGAAGGCTCAGAGTGGGGTGCCTAAATGTGTGTGGATGTAACCAAGATGTGAAAAAAGGAGAGATAGGTAGTATGTTTGAGGAAAGGAACCTGGATGTTTTGGCTCTGAGTGAAACAAAGCTCAAGGGTAAAGGGGAAGAGTGGTTTGGGAATGTCTGGGGAGTAAAGTCAGGGGTTAGTGAGAGGACAAGAGCAAGGGAAGGAGTAGCAATACTCCTGAAACAGGAGTTGTGGGAGTATGTGATAGAGTGTAAGAAAGTAAATTCTCGATTAATATGGGTAAAACTGAAAGTAGATGGAGAGAGGTGGGTGATTATTGGTGCATATGCACCTGGGCATGAGAAGAAAGATCAAGAGAGGCAAGTGTTTTAGGAGCAGCTGAATGAGTGTGTTAGTGGTTTTGATGCACGAGACCGGGTCATAGTGATGGGTGATTTGAATGCAAAGGTGAGTAATGTGGCAGTTGAGGGAATAATTGGTATACATGGGGTGTTCAGTGTTGTAAATGGAAATGGTGAAGAGCTTGTAGATTTATGTGCTGAAAAAGGACTGATGATTGGGAATACCTGGTTTAAAAAGCGAGATATACATAAGTATACTTATGTAAGTAGAAGAGATGGCCAGAGAGCGTTATTGGATTACGTGTTAATTGACAGGCGTGCGAAAGAGAGACTTTTGGATGTTAATGTGCTGAGAGGTGCAACTGGAGGGATGTCTGATCATTATCTTGTGGAGGCTAAGGTGAAGATTTGTATGGGTTTTCAGAAAAGAAGAGTGAATGTTGGGGTGAAGAGGGTGGTGAGAGTAAGTGAGCTTGAGAAGGAGACCTGTGTGAGGAAGTACCAGGAGAGACTGAGTACAGAATGGAAAAAGGTGAGAACAATAGAAGTAAGGGGAGTGGGGGAGGAATGGGATGTATTTAGGGAATCAGTGATGGATTGCGCAAAAGATGCTTGTGGCATGAGAACAGTGGGAGGTGGGTTGATTAGAAAGGGTAGTGAGTGGTGGGATGAAGAAGTAAGAGTATTAGCGAAAGAGAAGAGAGAGGCATTTGGACGATTTTTGCAGGGACAAAATGCAATTGAGTGGGAGATGTATAAAAGAAAGAGACAGGAGGTCAAGAGAAAGGTGCAAGAGGTGAAAAAAAGGGCAAATGAGAGTTGGGGTGAGAGAGTACCATTAAATTTTAGGGAGAATAAAAAGATGTTCTGGAAGGAGGTAAATAAAGTGCATAAGACAAGGGAGCAAATGGGAACTTCGGTGAAGGGCGCAAGTGGGGAGGTGATAACAAGTAGTGGTGATGTGAGAAGGAGATGGAGTGAGTATTTTGAAGGTTTGTTGAATGTGTTTGATGATAGAGTGGCAGATATAGGGTGTTTTGGTCGAGGTGGTGTGCAAAGTGAGAGGGTTAGGGAGGATGAGTTGGTAAACAAAGAAGAGGTAGTGAAGGCTTTGCGGAAGATGAAAGCCGGCAAGGCAGCAGGTTTGGATGGTATTGCAGTGGAATTTATTAAAAAAGGGGGTGACTGTATTGTTGACTGGTTGGTAAGGTTATTTAATGTATGTATGACTCATGGTGAGGTGCCTGAGGATTGGCAGAATGCGTGCATAGTGCCATTGTACAAAGGCAAAGGGGATAAGAGTGAGTGCTCAAATTACAGAGGTATAAGTTTGTTGAGTATTCCTGGTAAATTATATGGGAGGGTATTGATTGAGAGGGTGAAGGCATGTACAGAGCATCAGATTGGGGAAGAGCAGTGTGGTTTCAGAAGTGGTAGAGGATGTGTGGATTAGGTGTTTGCTTTGAAGAATGTATGTGAGAAATACTTAGAAAAGCAAATGGATTTGTATGTAGCATTTATGGATCTGGAGAAGGCATATGATAGAGTTGATAGAGATGCTCTGTGGAAGGTATTAAGAATATATGGTGTGGGAGGAAAGTTGTTAGAAGCAGTGAAAAGTTTTTATCGAGGATGTAAGGCATGTGTACGTGTAGGAAGAGAGGAAAGTGATTGGTTCTCAGTGAATGTAGGTTTGCGGCAGGGGTGTGTGATGTCTCCATGGTTGTTTAATTTGTTTATGGATGGGGTTGTTAGGGAGGTGAATGCAAGAGTTTTGGAAAGAGGGGCAAGTATGAAGTCTGTTGGGGATGAGAGAGCTTGGGAAGTGAGTCAGTTGTTGTTCGCTGATGATACAGCGCTGGTGGCTGATTCATGTGAGAAACTGCAGAAGCTGGTGACTGAGTTTGGAAAAGTGTGTGGAAGAAGAAAGTTAAGAGTAAATGTGAATAAGAGCAAGGTTATTAGGTACAGTAGGGTTGAGGGTCAAGTCAATTGGGAGGTGAGTTTGAATGGAGAAAAACTGGAGGAAGTGAAGTGTTTTAGATATCTGGGAGTGGATCTGGCTGCGGATGGAACCATGGAAGCGGAAGTGGATCATAGGGTGGGGGAGGGGGCGAAAATCCTGGGGGCCTTGAAGAATGTGTGGAAGTCGAGAACATTATCTCGGAAAGCAAAAATGGGTATGTTTGAAGGAATAGTGGTTCCAACAATGTTGTATGGTTGCGAGGCGTGGGCTATGGATAGAGTTGTGCGCAGGAGGATGGATGTGCTGGAAATGAGATGTTTGAGGACAATGTGCGGTGTGAGGTGGTTTGATCAAGTGAGTAACGTAAGGGTAAGAGAGATGTGTGGAAATAAAAAGAGCGTGGTTGAGAGAGCAGAAGAGGGTGTTTTGAAGTGGTTTGGGCACATGGAGAGGATGAGTGAGGAAAGATTGACCAAGAGGATATATGTGTCGGAGGTGGAGGGAACAAGGAGAAGAGGGAGACCAAATTGGAGGTGGAAAGATGGAGTGAAAAAGATTTTGTGTGATCGGGGCCTGAACATGCAGGAGGGTGAAAGGAGGGCAAGGAATAGAGTGAATTGGAGCGATGTGGTATACCGGGGTTGACGTGCTGTCAGTGGATTGAAGCAGGGCATGTGAAGCGTCTGGGGTAAACCATGGAAAGCTGTGTAGGTATGTATATTTGCGTGTGTGGAAGTATGTATATACATGTGTATGGGGGGGAGGGTTGGGCCTTTCTTTCGTCTGTTTCCTTGCGCTACCTCGCAAACGCGGGAGACAGCGACAAAGTATAAAAAAAAAAAAAAAAAAAAAATATATATATATATATATATATATATATATATATATATATATACATATATATATATATCTGTAAATGCAAGAGTTTTGGAAAGAGGGGCAAGTATGAAGTCTGTTGGGGATGAGAGAGCTTGGGAAGTGAGTCAGTTGTTGTTCGCTGATGATACAGTGCTGGTGGCTGATTCATGTGAGAAACTGCAGAAGCTGGTGACTGAGTTTGGTAAAGTGTGTGAAAGAACAAAGTTAAGAGTAAATGTGAATAAGAGCAAGGTAATTAGGTACAGTAGGGTTGAGGGTCAAGTCAATTGGGAGGTAAGTTTGAATGGAGAAAAACTGGAGGAAGTAAAGTGTTTTAGATATCTGGGAGTGGATCTGGCTGCGGATGGAACCATGGAAGCGGAAGTGGAGCATAGGGTGGGGGAGGGGGCGAAAATCCTGGAAGCCATGAAGAATGTGTGGAAGTCGAGAACATTATCTCGGAAAGCAAAAATGGGTATGTTTGAAGGAATAGTGGTTCCAACAATGTTGTATGGTTGCAAGGCGTGGGCTATGGATAGAGTTGTGTGCAGGAGGATGGATGTGCTGGAAATGAGATGTTTGAGGACAATGTGTGGTGTGAGGTGGTTTGATCGAGTAAGTAACGTAAGGGTAAGAGAGATGTGTGGAAATAAAAAGAGCGTGGTTGAGAGAGCAGAAGAGGGTGTTTTGAAATGGTTTGGGCACATGGAGAGAATGAGTGAGGAAAGATTGACCAAGAGGATATATGTGTCGAAGGTGGAGGGAACGAGGAGAAGTGGGAGACCAAATTGGAGGTGGAAAGATGGAGTGAAATAGATTTTGTGTGATCGGGGCCTGAACATGCAGGAGGGTGAAAGGAGGGCAAGGAATAGAGTGAATTGGATCGATGTGGTATACCGGGGTTGACGTGCTGTCAGTGGATTGAATCAGGGCATGTGAAGCGTCTGGGGTGAACCATGGAAAGCTGTGTAGGTATGTATATTTGCGTGTGTGGACGTATGTATATACATGCGTATGGGGGTGGGTTGGGCCATTTCTTTCGTCTGTTTCCTTGCGCTACCTCGCAAACGCGGGAGACAGCGACAAAGCAAAAAAAAAAATATATACATATATATATATATATATATATTTTTTTTTTCTATTATACTTTGTCGCGTTTGCGAGGTAGCGCAAGGAAACAGACGAAAGAAATGACCCGACCCCCCCATACACATGTATATACATACGTCCACACATGCAAATATACATACCTACACAGCTTTCCATGGTTTACCCCAGACGCTTCACATGCCTTGATATATATATATATATATATATATATATATATATATATATATATATATATATATATATATATATATATATATGTCTGATCATTATCTTGTGGAGGCTAAGGTGAAGATTTGTATGGGTTTTCAGAAAAGAAGAGTGAATGTTGGGGTGAAGAGGGTGGTGAGAGTAAGTGAGCTTGAGAAGGAGACCTGTGTGAGGAAGTACCAGGAGAGACTGAGTACAGAATGGAAAAAGGTGAGAACAATAGAAGTAAGGGGAGTGGGGGAGGAATGGGATGTATTTAGGGAATCAGTGATGGATTGCGCAAAAGATGCTTGTGGCATGAGAACAGTGGGAGGTGGGTTGATTAGAAAGGGTAGTGAGTGGTGGGATGAAGAAGTAAGAGTATTAGCGAAAGAGAAGAGAGAGGCATTTGGACGATTTTTGCAGGGACAAAATGCAATTGAGTGGGAGATGTATAAAAGAAAGAGACAGGAGGTCAAGAGAAAGGTGCAAGAGGTGAAAAAAAGGGCAAATGAGAGTTGGGGTGAGAGAGTACCATTAAATTTTAGGGAGAATAAAAAGATGTTCTGGAAGGAGGTAAATAAAGTGCATAAGACAAGGGAGCAAATGGGAACTTCGGTGAAGGGCGCAAGTGGGGAGGTGATAACAAGTAGTGGTGATGTGAGAAGGAGATGGAGTGAGTATTTTGAAGGTTTGTTGAATGTGTTTGATGATAGAGTGGCAGATATAGGGTGTTTTGGTCGAGGTGGTGTGCAAAGTGAGAGGGTTAGGGAGGATGAGTTGGTAAACAAAGAAGAGGTAGTGAAGGCTTTGCGGAAGATGAAAGCCGGCAAGGCAGCAGGTTTGGATGGTATTGCAGTGGAATTTATTAAAAAAGGGGGTGACTGTATTGTTGACTGGTTGGTAAGGTTATTTAATGTATGTATGACTCATGGTGAGGTGCCTGAGGATTGGCAGAATGCGTGCATAGTGCCATTGTACAAAGGCAAAGGGGATAAGAGTGAGTGCTCAAATTACAGAGGTATAAGTTTGTTGAGTATTCCTGGTAAATTATATGGGAGGGTATTGATTGAGAGGGTGAAGGCATGTACAGAGCATCAGATTGGGGAAGAGCAGTGTGGTTTCAGAAGTGGTAGAGGATGTGTGGATTAGGTGTTTGCTTTGAAGAATGTATGTGAGAAATACTTAGAAAAGCAAATGGATTTGTATGTAGCATTTATGGATCTGGAGAAGGCATATGATAGAGTTGATAGAGATGCTCTGTGGAAGGTATTAAGAATATATGGTGTGGGAGGAAAGTTGTTAGAAGCAGTGAAAAGTTTTTATCGAGGATGTAAGGCATGTGTACGTGTAGGAAGAGAGGAAAGTGATTGGTTCTCAGTGAATGTAGGTTTGCGGCAGGGGTGTGTGATGTCTCCATGGTTGTTTAATTTGTTTATGGATGGGGTTGTTAGGGAGGTGAATGCAAGAGTTTTGGAAAGAGGGGCAAGTATGAAGTCTGTTGGGGATGAGAGAGCTTGGGAAGTGAGTCAGTTGTTGTTCGCTGATGATACAGCGCTGGTGGCTGATTCATGTGAGAAACTGCAGAAGCTGGTGACTGAGTTTGGAAAAGTGTGTGGAAGAAGAAAGTTAAGAGTAAATGTGAATAAGAGCAAGGTTATTAGGTACAGTAGGGTTGAGGGTCAAGTCAATTGGGAGGTGAGTTTGAATGGAGAAAAACTGGAGGAAGTGAAGTGTTTTAGATATCTGGGAGTGGATCTGGCTGCGGATGGAACCATGGAAGCGGAAGTGGATCATAGGGTGGGGGAGGGGGCGAAAATCCTGGGGGCCTTGAAGAATGTGTGGAAGTCGAGAACATTATCTCGGAAAGCAAAAATGGGTATGTTTGAAGGAATAGTGGTTCCAACAATGTTGTATGGTTGCGAGGCGTGGGCTATGGATAGAGTTGTGCGCAGGAGGATGGATGTGCTGGAAATGAGATGTTTGAGGACAATGTGCGGTGTGAGGTGGTTTGATCAAGTGAGTAACGTAAGGGTAAGAGAGATGTGTGGAAATAAAAAGAGCGTGGTTGAGAGAGCAGAAGAGGGTGTTTTGAAGTGGTTTGGGCACATGGAGAGGATGAGTGAGGAAAGATTGACCAAGAGGATATATGTGTCGGAGGTGGAGGGAACAAGGAGAAGAGGGAGACCAAATTGGAGGTGGAAAGATGGAGTGAAAAAGATTTTGTGTGATCGGGGCCTGAACATGCAGGAGGGTGAAAGGAGGGCAAGGAATAGAGTGAATTGGAGCGATGTGGTATACCGGGGTTGACGTGCTGTCAGTGGATTGAAGCAGGGCATGTGAAGCGTCTGGGGTAAACCATGGAAAGCTGTGTAGGTATGTATATTTGCGTGTGTGGAAGTATGTATATACATGTGTATGGGGGGGAGGGTTGGGCCTTTCTTTCGTCTGTTTCCTTGCGCTACCTCGCAAACGCGGGAGACAGCGACAAAGTATAAAAAAAAAAAAAAAAAAAAAATATATATATATATATATATATATATATATATATATATATACATATATATATATATCTGTAAATGCAAGAGTTTTGGAAAGAGGGGCAAGTATGAAGTCTGTTGGGGATGAGAGAGCTTGGGAAGTGAGTCAGTTGTTGTTCGCTGATGATACAGTGCTGGTGGCTGATTCATGTGAGAAACTGCAGAAGCTGGTGACTGAGTTTGGTAAAGTGTGTGAAAGAACAAAGTTAAGAGTAAATGTGAATAAGAGCAAGGTAATTAGGTACAGTAGGGTTGAGGGTCAAGTCAATTGGGAGGTAAGTTTGAATGGAGAAAAACTGGAGGAAGTAAAGTGTTTTAGATATCTGGGAGTGGATCTGGCTGCGGATGGAACCATGGAAGCGGAAGTGGAGCATAGGGTGGGGGAGGGGGCGAAAATCCTGGAAGCCATGAAGAATGTGTGGAAGTCGAGAACATTATCTCGGAAAGCAAAAATGGGTATGTTTGAAGGAATAGTGGTTCCAACAATGTTGTATGGTTGCAAGGCGTGGGCTATGGATAGAGTTGTGTGCAGGAGGATGGATGTGCTGGAAATGAGATGTTTGAGGACAATGTGTGGTGTGAGGTGGTTTGATCGAGTAAGTAACGTAAGGGTAAGAGAGATGTGTGGAAATAAAAAGAGCGTGGTTGAGAGAGCAGAAGAGGGTGTTTTGAAATGGTTTGGGCACATGGAGAGAATGAGTGAGGAAAGATTGACCAAGAGGATATATGTGTCGAAGGTGGAGGGAACGAGGAGAAGTGGGAGACCAAATTGGAGGTGGAAAGATGGAGTGAAATAGATTTTGTGTGATCGGGGCCTGAACATGCAGGAGGGTGAAAGGAGGGCAAGGAATAGAGTGAATTGGATCGATGTGGTATACCGGGGTTGACGTGCTGTCAGTGGATTGAATCAGGGCATGTGAAGCGTCTGGGGTGAACCATGGAAAGCTGTGTAGGTATGTATATTTGCGTGTGTGGACGTATGTATATACATGCGTATGGGGGTGGGTTGGGCCATTTCTTTCGTCTGTTTCCTTGCGCTACCTCGCAAACGCGGGAGACAGCGACAAAGCAAAAAAAAAAATATATACATATATATATATATATATATATTTTTTTTTTCTATTATACTTTGTCGCGTTTGCGAGGTAGCGCAAGGAAACAGACGAAAGAAATGACCCGACCCCCCCATACACATGTATATACATACGTCCACACATGCAAATATACATACCTACACAGCTTTCCATGGTTTACCCCAGACGCTTCACATGCCTTGATATATATATATATATATATATATATATATATATATATATATATATATATATATATATATATATATATATATGTCTGATCATTATCTTGTGGAGGCTAAGGTGAAGATTTGTATGGGTTTTCAGAAAAGAAGAGTGAATGTTGGGGTGAAGAGGGTGGTGAGAGTAAGTGAGCTTGAGAAGGAGACATGTGTGAGGAAGTACCAGGAGAGACTGAGTACAGAATGGAAAAAGGTGAGAACAATGGAAGCAAGGGGAGTGGGGGAGGAATGGGATGTATTTAGGGAATCAGTGATGGATTGCGTAAAAGATGCTTGTGGCATGAGAAGAGTGGGAGGTGGGTTGATTAGAAAGGGTAGTGAGTGGTGGGATGAAGAAGTAAGAGTGTTAGTGAAAGAGAAGAAAGAGGCATTTGGACGATTTTTGCAGGGAAAAAATGCAATTGAGTGGGAGATGTATAAAAGAAAGAGACAGGAGGTCAAGAGAAAGGTGCAAGAGGTGAAAAAAAGGGCAAACGAGAGTTGGGGTGAGAGAGTATCATTAAACTTTAGGGAGAATAAAAAGATGTTCTGGGAGGAGGTAAATAAAGTGCGTAAGACAAGGGAGCAAATGGGAACTTCAGTGAAGGGCGCAAATGGGGAGGTGATAACAAGTAGTGGTGATGTGAGAAGGAGATGGAGTGAGTATTTTGAAGGTTTGTTGAATGTGTTTGATGATAGAGTGGCAGATATAGGGTGTTTTAGTCGAGGTGGTGTGCAAAGTGAGAGGGTTAGGGAAAATGATTTGGTAAACAGAGAAGAGGTAGTGAAAGCTTTGCGGAAGATGAAATCCGGCAAGGCAGCAGGTTTGGATGGTATTGCAGTGGAATTTATTGAAAAAGGGGGTGACTGTATTGTTGACTGGTTGGTAAGGTTATTTAATGTATGTATGACTCATGGTGAGGTGCCTGAGGATTGGCGGAATGCGTGCATAGTGCCATTGTACAAAGGCAAAGGATATAAGAGTGAGTGCTCAAATTACAGAGGTATAAGTTTGTTGAGTATTCCTGGTAAATTATATGGGAGGGTATTGATTGAGAGGGTGAAGGCATGTACAGAGCATCAGATTGGGGAAGAGCAGTGTGGTTTCAGAAGTGGTAGAGGATGTGTGGATCAGGTGTTTGATTTGAAGAATGTATGTGAGAAATACTTAGATAAGCAAATGGATTTGTATGTAGCATTTATGGATCTGGAGAAGGCATATGATAGAGTTGATAGAGATGCTCTGTGGAAGGTATTAAGAATATATGGTGTGGGAGGAAAGTTGTTAGAAGCAGTGAAAAGTTTTTATCAAGGATGTAAGGCATGTGTACGTGTAGGAAGAGAGGAAAGTGATTGGTTCTCAGTGAATGTAGGTTTGCGGCAGGGGTGTGTGATGTCTCCATGGTTGTTTAATTTGTTTATGGATGGGGTTGTTAGGGAGGTAAATGCAAGAGTTTTGGAAAGAGGGGCAAGTATGAAGTCTGTTGGGGATGAGAGAGCTTGGGAAGTGAGTCAGTTGTTGTTCGCTGATGATACAGCGCTGGTGGCTGATTCATGTGAGAAACTGCAGAAGCTGGTGACTGAGTTTGGTAAAGTGTGTGGAAGAAGAAAGTTAAGAGTAAATGTGAATAAGAGCAAGGTTATTAGGTACAGTAGGGTTGAGGGTCAAGTCAATTGGGAGGTGAGTTTGAATGGAGAAAAACTGGAGGAAGTGAAGTGTTTTAGATATCTGGGAGTGGATCTGGCAGCGGATGGAACCATGGAAGCAGAAGTGGATCATAGGGTGGGGGAGGGGGCGAAAATTCTGGGGGCCTTGAAGAATGTGTGGAAGTCGAGAACATTATCTCGGAAAGCAAAAATGGGTATGTTTGAAGGAATAGTGGTTCCAACAATGTTGTATGGTTGCGAGGCGTGGGCTATGGATAGATGCGGAGGAGGATGGATGTGCTGGAAATGAGATGTTTGAGGACAATGTGTGGTGTGAGGTGGTTTGATCGAGTGAGTAACGTAAGGGTAAGAGAGACGTGTGGAAATAAAAAGAGCGTGGTTGAGAGAGCAGAAGAGGGTGTTTTGAAGTGGTTTGGGCACATGGAGAGGATGAGTGAGGAAAGATTGACGAAGAGGATATATGTGTCAGAGGTGGAGGGAGCAAGGAGAAGAGGGAGACCAAATTGGAGGTGGAAAGATGGAGTGAAAAAGATTTTGTGTGATCGGGGCCTGAACATGCAGGAGGGTGAAAGGAGGGCAAGGAATAGAGTGAATTGGAGCGATGTGGTATACCAGGGTTGACGTGCTGTCAGTGGATTGAATCAAGGCATGTGAAGCGTCTGGGGTAAACCATGGAAAGCTGTGTAGGTATGTATATTTGCGTGTGTGGACGTATGTATATACATGTGTATGGGGGGGGTTGGGCCATTTCTTTCGTCTGTTTCCTTGCGCTACCTCGCAAACGCGGGAGACAGCGACAAAGTATAAAAAAAAAAAAATATATATATATATATATATATATATATATATATATATATATATATATATATATATATCCTCCCCTCTCTTTTTTTTTAATTTTCCAAAAGAAGGAACAGAAAATTGGGCCAGGTGAGGGTATTCCCTCAAAGGCCCAGTCCTCTGTTCTTAACGCTACCTCGCTAATGCGGGAAATGGCAAATAGTTTGAAAGAAAAGAAAGAAATATATATATATACATATATATATATATATATATATATATATATATATATATATATATATATATATATATATATATATATATGGTTGGTAAGGTTATTCAATGTATGTATGGTAAGGTGCCTGAGGATTGGCAGAATGCTTGCATAGTGCCATTGTACAAAGGCAAAGGTGATAAGAGTGAGTGCTCCTGAGTATTCCTGGTAAATTATATGGGAGGGTATTGATTGAGAGGGTGAAGGCTTGTACAGAGCATCAGATTAGGGAAGAGCAGTGTGGTTTCAGAAGTGTTAGAGGATGTGTGGATCAGGGGTATGCTTTGAAGAATGTATGTGAGAAATACTTAGAAAAGCAAATGGATTTGTATGTAGCATTTATGGATCTGGAGAAGGCATGTGATAGAGTTGATAGAGATGCTCTGTGGAAGGTATTAAGAATATATGGTGTGGGAGGCAAGTTGTTAGAAGCAGTGAAAAGTTTTTATCGAGGATGTAAGGCATGTGTACATGTAGGAAGAGAGGAAAGTGATTGGTTCTCAGTGAATGTAGGTTTGCGGCAGGGGTGTGTGATGTCTCCATGGTTGTTTAATTTGTTTATGGATGGGGTTGTTAGGGAGGTGAATGCAAGAGTTTTGGAAAGAGGGGCAAGTATGAAGTCTGTTGGGGATGAGAGAACTTGGGGAGTGAGTCAGTTGTTGTTCACTGATGATACATCGCTGGTGGCTGATTCATGTTAGAAACTGCAGAAGCTGGTGACTGAGTTTGGTAAAGTGTGTGAAAGAAGAAAGTTGAGAGTAAATGTGAATAAGAGCAAGGTTATTAGGTACAGTAGGGTTGAGGGTCTAGTCAATTGGGAGGTAAGTTAGAATGGAGAAAAACTGGAGGAAGTAAAGTGTTTTAGATATCTGGGAGTGGATTTGGCAGCGGATGGAACCATGGAAGCGGAAGTGAATCATAGGGTGGGGGAGGGGACGAAAATTCTGGGAGCCTTGAAGAATGTTTGGAAGTCGAGAACATTATCTCGGAAAGCAAAAATGGGTATGTTTGAAGGAATAGTGGTTCCAACAATGTTGTATGGTTGCAAGGCGTGGGCTATGGATAGAGTTGTGCGCAGGAGGATGGATGTGCTGGAAATGAGATGTTTGATGACAATTTGTGGTGTGAGGTGGTTTGATTGAGTAAGTAATGTAAGGGTAAGAGAGATGTGTGGAAATAAAAAGAGTGTGGTTGAGAGAGCAGAAGAGGGTGTTTTGAAATGGTTTGGTCACATGGAGAGAATGAGTGAGGAAAGATTGACGAAGAGGATATATGTGTCAGAGGTGGAGGGAACGAGGAGAAGTGGGAGACCAAATTGGAGGTGGAAAGATGGAGTGAAAAAGATTTTGAGTGATCGAGGCCTGAACATGCAGGAGGGTGAAAGGCGTGCAAGGAATGGAGTGAATTGGAACGATGTGGTATACCGGGGCGACATGCTGTCAGTGGATTGAACCAAGGTATGTGAAGCGTCTGGGGTAAACCATGGAAAGTTGTGTGGAGCCTGGATGTGGAAAGGGAGCTGTGGTTTCGGTGCATTATTACATGACAGCTAGAGACTGAGTGTGAACGAATGGGGCCTTTGTTGTCTTTTCCTAGCGCTACCTCGCACACATGAGGGGGGAGGGGGTTGTTATTCCATGTGTGGTGAGGTGGCGATGGGAACAAATAAAGGCAGACAGTATGAATTATGTATATGTGTATATATGTATATGTCTGTGTGTGTATATATGTGTATACATTGAGATGTATATTTGCATGTGTGGATGTGTATCTATATACATGTGTGTGTGGGTGGGTTGGGCCATTCTTTCATCTGTTTCCTTGCGCTACCTCGCAGAAAGTGACTAGAGGGGACGGGACGATTTTTGCAGGGAAAAAATGCAGTTGAGTGGGAGACGTATAAAAGAAAGAGACAGGAGGTGAAGAGAAAGGTGTAAGAGGTGAAAAAAAGGGCAAATGAGAGTTGGGGTGAGAGAGTATCATTAAATTTTAGGGAGAATAAAAAGATGTTCTGGAAGGAGGTAAATAAAGTGCGTAAGACAAGGGAGCAAATGGGAACTTCAGTGAAGGGCACAAATGGGGAGGTGATAACAAGTAGTGGTGATGTGAGAAGGAGATGGAGTGAGTATTTTGAAGGTTTGTTGAATGTGTTTGATGATAGAGTGGCAGATATAGGGTGTTTTGGTCAAGGTGGTGTGCAAAGTGAGAGGGTTAGGGAAAATGATTTGGTAAACAGAGAAGAGGTAGTAAAAGCTTTGCGGAAGATGAAAGCCGGCAAGGCAGCAGGTTTGGATGGTATTGCAGTGGAATTTATTAAAAAAGGGGGCGACTGTATTGTTGACTGGTTGGTAAGGTTATTTAATGTATGTATGACTCACGGTGAGGTGCCTGAGGATTGGCGGAATGCGTGCATAGTGCCATTGTACAAAGGCAAAGGGGATAAGAGTGAGTGCTCAAATTACAGAGGTATAAGTTTGTTGAGTATTCCTGGTAAATTATATGGGAGGGTATTGATTGAGAGGGTGAAGGCATGTACAGAGCATCAGATTGGGGAAGAGCAGTGTGGTTTCAGAAGTGGTAGAGGATGTGTGGATCAGTTGTTTGCTTTGAAGAATGTATGTGAGAAATACTTAGAAAAGCAAATGGATTTGTATGTAGCATTTATGGATCTGGAGAAGGCATATGATATAGAGTTGATAGAGATGCTCTGTGGAAGGTATTAAAAATATATGGTGTGGGAGGAAAGTTGTTAGAAGCAGTGAAAAGTTTTTATCGAGGATGTAAGGCATGTGTACGTGTGGGAAGAGAGGAAAGTGATTGGTTCTCAGTGAATGTAGGTTTGCGGCAGGGGTGTGTGATGTCTCCATGGTTGTTTAATTTGTTTATGGATGGGGTTGTTAGGGAGGTGAATGCAAGAGTTTTGGAAAGAGGGGCAAGTATGAAGTCTGTTGGGGATGAGAGAGCTTGGGAAGTGAGTCAGTTGTTGTTCGCTGATGATACAGCGCTGGTGGCTGATTCATGTGAGAAACTGCAGAAGCTGGTGACTGAGTTTGGTAAAGTGTGTGAAAGAAGAAAGTTAAGAGTAAATGTGAATAAGAGCAAGGTTATTAGGTACAGTAGGGTTGAGGGTCAAGTCAATTGGGAGGTGAGTTTGAATGGAGAAAAACTGGAGGAAGTGAAGTGTTTTAGATATCTGGGAGTGGATCTGGCAGCGGATGGAACCATGGAAGCGGAAGTGGATCATAGGGTGGGGGAGGGGGCGAAAATTCTGGGGGCCTTGAAGAATGTGGAAGTCGAGAACATTATCTCGGAAAGCAAAAATGGGTATGTTTGAAGGAATAGTGGTTCCAACAATGTTGTATGGTTGCAAGGCGTGGGCTATGGATAGAGTTGTGCGCAGGAGGATGGATGTGCTGGAAATGAGATGTTTGAGGACAATGTGTGGTGTGAGGTGGTTTGATCGAGTAAGTAACGTAAGGGTAAGAGAGATGTGTGGAAATAAAAAGAGCGTGGTTGAGAGAGCAGAAGAGGGTGTTTTGAAATGGTTTGGGCACATGGAGAGAATGAGTGAGGAAAGATTGACCAAGAGGATATATGTGTCGGAGGTGGAGGGAACGAGGAGAAGTGGGAGACCAAATTGGGGGTGGAAAGATGGAGTGAAAAAGATTTTGTGTGATCGGGGCCTGAACATGCAGGAGGGTGAAAGGAGGGCAAGGAATAGAGTGAATTGGAGCGATGTGGTATACCGGGGTTGACGTGCTGTCAGTGGATTGAATCGGGGCATGTGAAGCGTCTGGGGTAAACCAAGGAAAGCTGTGTAGGTATGTATATTTGTGTGTGTGGACGTATGTGTATACATGTGTATGGGGGTGGGTTGGGCCATTTCTTTCGTCTGTTTCCTTGTGTTACCTCGCAAACGCAGGAAAAAAAAAAAAAAGATCAATACTGCCAGTGATGCACAGTACACACACGCATACATACACAGACACACACATATAACAACAGGTATTGATGAAGTGAGGAGATGGAGTGAGTATTTTGAAGATTTGTAGAATAAGTTCAATGTGTTTGACAATAGAGTGGCAGATGTAGGGTGATTTGGTCGGGGGGTGGTGTGCAAAATGATAGGGTCAGGGATTTTGGTTTGGTTAAGAGAGATGTAGTGAAAGCTTTGTGGAAGATGAAATCTAGCAAGGTAGTAGGTTTGAATGTTACTGCAGTAGAATCTATCAAGAGAAGGGGTAACTGTGTAGTTGATTGGTTGGTAGGGATATTCAATTTATATATGGATCATGGTGAAGAGCCTGAGGATTGGCTGAATGCATACATAGTGCCATTGTACAAAGGCAAAGGGGATAAAGGTGAGTGTTCAAACTACAGAAGCATAAGTTTGTTGAGTATTCCTGGGAAATCATATGGGAGGGTATTGACTGAGAGGGTGAAGGCATGTGCAGAGCATCAGATTGGGGAAGAGCAGTGTGGTTTCCAAAGAAGTAGAGGATGTGTAGATCAGGTGTTTACTTTGAAGAATGTATGTGAGAAATACTTAGAAAAAAAGATGGATTTGTATATAGCATTTATGGATCTGGAGAAGGCATATAATAGGGTCGACAGAGATGCTTTGTGGAAGGTCTTAAGAGTATATGGTGTGGGAGGTAAGTTGCTAGAGGCAATGAAAAGTTTTCACCAAGAATGGAAGGCATGTGTATGAGTAGGAAGAGAGGAGAGTGATTGGTTCCCAGTGAATGTTGGTTTGTGGCAGGGGTGTGTGATGTCCCCATAGTTATTGGTTAGGGAGGTAAATGTAAGAGTTTTGGAGAGAGGGGTGAGTATGCGGTCTATTGAGGATGAGGGGGGCCTGAGAAGTGAGTCAGTTGTTGTTCGCCGATGATACAGCTCTGGTGGCTGATTCGAGTAAGAAACTGCAGAAAGAGGGGCAAGTATGAAGTCTGTTGGGGATGAGAGAGCTTGGGAAGTGAGTCAGTTGTTGTTCGCTGATGATACAGCGCTGGTGGCTGATTCATGTGAGAAACTGCAGAAGCTGGTGACTGAGTTTGGAAAAGTGTGTGAAAGGAGAAAGTTGAGAGTAAATGTGAATAAGAACGAGGTTATTAGGTTTAGTAGGGGTGAGGGACAAGTTAACTGGGATGTAGGTTTGAATGGAGAAAAACTGAAGGAAGTGAAGTGTTTAGAAACCTGGGAGTGGACTTAGCAGCAAATGGAACCATGGAAGTGGAAGTGAGTCACAGGGTGGGGGTGGGGGGGCAAAGGTTCTGGGAGCAATGAAGAATGCGTGGAAGGAGAGAACATTACCTTGGAGAGCAAAAATGGGTATGGCTGAAGGAATACATGGGCAGTAGTCTTTCTCCCCTATCCCCAGGGACAGGATATACAAGGATTTAATTCATACATGTGTAGGACTCTTAGTCCTAAGTGTATGAGGAAAGTTTACAGGCTCAAAATCATTAAGAAAAAGACAAACAAGAAATTTTCAATTAACAAAATATCTATATCTCTGTTTCTTTAAAAGAAGTAGTTGCCACCAACTACTTAGCAATACAAATCTATACAAAATAAAAATGTTACATAAGTTTATATCAAAATAAAAACAAATACGAAAAATAAGCACTGTATTCACCTTCAGATTGATGAGGGGTGCAGCATCAGGTAGAGACACGATCTTGTTGCTCATTTGTTTACAGTAGTTTTGAATAAGCATAAAAACAAACCCACGATCCATCACAGACAGCAGATCACACAGGAAAAATGCTAAACTGCTGTTCACATTCTGGACAAACTGTGGAAGATATTGGAATATTTCATCCATGAATATGAAATAGTAATATGCTTCAGGACTAAATGAACACATATGACGGATACTGCATGTGAAATGGCACTGGGGAAACATTTCATTTCCAATATTTCCAACCCCACCTGCTCATCCTCATCTATATTACATTGCTCAAATCCACACAACACTGCTGCCGCCAAAATACTTTTAAACATACCCTATGACTCACTTCCACTTCCAAGGTTCCATTTGGTGCCATGTCCATTCCTAGGAATCTAAAACATTTTATTTCCTCCAAATTTTCTCCCCTCAAAGTCACACCCAAACTATCATCCCGTTACACTGCTAAACCTAATAAGTTTGCTTTTATTCACATCCACTCTCCACCTCCTCCAGTCACCAACTTCTGCAATTTCTCACTCGAATCTACCATCGGCAAACAACTGACTTACTTCCCAAACCCTCTCATCACCTACAGACTGCATTCTTACCCTTTTCTCCAAGACCGTTGCATTTAACTCCCTTAACACCCCATCCACAGACAAATTAAGCATCACGGTAATATCACACACCCACTATTGCAAACCTACCTAGACTGGTCTGACTGTATCCGTGCTCCTACTCCCTAGCTGTAAATTTGATAGAACTCCTCACTACAAACCCTGGTTCCTGAACTCCATTTCCCAATCAATGTTACGACAGAGAGTGATGCATCTCCTCTTTTAATGTCCTCATTCACTACACATTCAAACTTAAGCATTACACGATCACTTTTCCAAATGGTTTATCATACCTAATATTCCAAATATCCATGCAATTATGTGTAAATAACAAGATCTAGCAATAATAGTGTCTCGGTCCCTTTCATCCTGTTGTGCTCAAAGACATGTTGGTCATTCCTCCTTCACTGTCTTCTACACTAAAGTTCAACACCACTCACATTCCTCCTTCACTGTCTTCTGCACTAAAGGTCAGCAAGTCACATTCCTCCTTCACTGTCTTCTGCACTAAAGGTCAACATTTTTTCTGCATACACTCTAAAAACTTGTCTCCAAGACTCCCATCACTATGAAAATCCAAATTCCCCAAGTCTATCTTTTTAATAAATTATGCTTCTTATTAACAGTTCACTATCTAAAGCATGAGAAAAGTAGCATTAAGAACAGACCATAGAGCCTTACAAGAAAACATCCTTAGTTGGTTCCTTCCTCTGTTCCTTCTTTTCAAAAATAGCACAGGAAGGGAAGATTTCCAGCTCCCCTCCCCTTCCTGCCCCTCACAGACCCTTTAAACAAAACACATGGGTATGTTGGTAGTATTCCTTTTTCCTATTCCTTAGAAAACATATTCACTTATTCTTTTCAAAATATGTTCACATTTCCCAAGTAATGAGGTAGCATCAAAAATAAACAAACACTTCCTTCATTTGCTCATCTCCACTCTCTAACTGTCATGTATAATGCACTGAAAGAAGAGCCATCATTCACAGCCAAACCCCACAGACCATTTTGTAGCTTCCTCTATATCTACCTTGGTTCAGCCTACTGACAGCTTTTTTCCTATTAAAATGGTTAGAGACCTACATTACACTTATGTAAAAT
Organism: Panulirus ornatus; assembly: GCF_036320965.1. Classification (NCBI taxonomy): domain Eukaryota; kingdom Metazoa; phylum Arthropoda; class Malacostraca; order Decapoda; family Palinuridae; genus Panulirus; species Panulirus ornatus. Next base: position 19,118,801 of record NC_092228.1, read on the forward strand.
AAAACAACGCACTGTGAGACTGTGGAAAAATAAATTCTATACCCTGGTGTCTTTGACATCTTTGTGGTGTAAGGCAATGATGTCATTGGTGATAGAGGAAGTCAGATTCTGTACATCATCAGAAAACTGGTGAGAGAATCTCATTTTGCGCAAGGTGTCCTGTCCACTGGTCCTGGCAAGATGCTCAGTCATGGACTTGATCATCAGCTCAAAAAAGAACCTAAAAAAAAATTTTTTTAAATAAACAATAGTATATCTTCTTTCATAAAAATCTTATGAATTTCTTTGTATCAGGCATGGGAAACCTTTTCTAATCTGAGGTGCTATAAGTATTGTCAAAAGTACTGTGGGACAAACATTTATAAAATGACACATACAATTCAAACATAAATAACATAGCTACATATCACTGTTAAGTAAAAAAAAAATTCACTTGAATAGTACAGTGGTGTTGTAATGATAGTACTATGAGCATAAATATTATACTAAATGTGACTCTGAACTTGCTTTATATACACGAAAAAATCTGTGATGGGTGATATGCTTGCTATTGCTACCTATTAATAGCTTTTGGAATGCATATCTCACAGCGGAGGTTGTACTTTTATGTTTACTAATGGTATATGAAAGGAGATAAGTTAAAAATTGTAGATGATCTAAAAAACTATCCTCATTTTGCACAAGCTATTAGTTTTGGGAAACCTGCTTTAGGTTTGAATACCATGTACAACTAAATCATGCTTATATTGTAAAATTCAAATCCTAGCTCATCCTTTCCTTGAGGGTTGATAAGCTTCCTTTGTACAGTATTTTGTAACAGAATCAATGTAAGCAACGAACTGTGAAGAAAAGATCTGCACAATCATTTCCTGATACATAAAGTTAGCAAAGTATATCTCACAGCCGAGGTTACATTTTTACATTTATATAATGGCATATGAAAGGAAATATGTTAAAATGTTAAAAATTGTAGATGACCTCAAAAAAGATAAAAAAAAACTATCCTCATTTTGCAAAAGCTATTAGTTTTGGGAAATCTGCTTTAGGTTTGAATACCTTGTAAAAGTAAATCATGCTTACAATGTAAAATTCAAATTTTAGCTCATCCTTTCCTTGAGGGATGATAACTCCCTTTGTACAGTATTCTGTAACAGAATCAATGCCAGCACAGAACTGTGAAGAAAAGATCTGCACAATCATTTCCTTATATATAAAGTTAGCAAATCTTTGATAAACAAGTTCTTCACTTACAATAATTCTGAGCAGGTACACTATCACAATCAATACAATGGTTCAGTCTCAAAAGTTCAGTCCATTTTTTTTTCACTCCACCTGGAACAAACTGCAGCAAAATATTCTAACCGTAAAGCCATTCTTTGAGGCCCTCACAACAATATACCAAATGTCCTAAGAAATCCCTGCAGCATAAATGTGTCTGAGGCACTAGGTAGAAATATTAGGTAGTAGTAATAGGTAGGAGCATTAGCCAGAAGTAGCCAGTAGGATCATTAGGTAGGAGCCTCTGTACACACTGAGCTAAAGTTGCCCTCTGCCAGTGGCCTGTTAAAGGTGAGGCACTAAAGGTTGAGATGTGGCACAGGAGTTCACTAGTTATGGAGACTCTATTGCCATGGCCACTCCTCTGAGGGAGTTCCAGTTGGAACAAGCATCAAAGATTCAGAAAGACAGTAAATGTGTCTGACCTGTGTAACTCTAACATGCATGCCAACTACCAATGTCTTGCTACATTTCTGCTCAGAGATGACATATCTGGGGGATTTGAAATATAAGAATGGAGTTGTTGGGCAAAAGGATGCATTTGGAACATTTCAAGATATAACTGGATGAACAGCTCATCTGCATTAATCAATCATGGCTGTCAAATACTGATATCAACATATCTTTACTCTCAGATGATATTTTTGTGACGTAAAATGGCAAAAAATGGGGTTTCTCAGTATAAGATTGTACTTTTATTACCTGCTAAACCTAATCACTGCTCATGATGGCCATGGATGAATCCTTGCTTGTAGCAGAACCTATAAGATTTTATTTCTTTGTTGGGCTGATAAACTCTTTGTGTCTCTGGGTGAGTGTGCTAAAGCTCATAAATATCAAAAATAACAGCAAATTATTCCAAATGCAATAAAATAGCAACCAATGAATAATCATTTTTCATACAAACAAAAGGTGGCGATGGGATAAATTATGCTAATGTGTAACAAGGCAGTGACTTAAAGACATTTTCCAGGAGAAAATGTACAATTGGAATGTCACAACAAATTTTGCTCACCACAGAATACCACAGATGATACAGCATCTGGTCCAAATCCACTTGAAAAAAGGTCTTATCTCACCTTCATCCCAAAAAATTTAGTTTCCCAGAGCAGTGACTGTTCTTTGGACAATTTCCTAATCTTTTTTTTTTTTTTTTTTGCTTTGTCGCTGTCTCCCGCGCTTGCGAGGTAGCGCAAGGAAACAGACGAAAGAAATGGCCCAACCCACCCCCATACACATGTATATACATACGTCCACACACGCAAATATACATACCTACACAGCTTTCCATGGTTTACCCCAGACGCTTCATATGCCCTGATTCAATCCACTGACAGCACGACAACCCCGGTATACCACATCGTTCCAATTCACTCTATTCCTTGCCCTCCTTTCACCCTCCTGCATGTTCAGCCCCGATCACACAAAATCTTTTTCACTCCATCTTTCCACCTCCAATTTGGTCTCCCACTTCTCCTCGTTCCCTCCACCTCCGACACATATATCCTCTTGGTCAATCTTTCCTCACTCATTCTCTCCATGTGCCCAAATCATTTCAAAACACCCTCTTCTGCTCTCTCAACCACACTCTTTTTACTTCCACACATCTCTCTTACCCTTACGTTACTTACTCGATCAAACCACCTCACACCACACATTGTCCTCAAACATCTCATTTCCAGCACATCCATCCTCCTCCGCACAACTCTATCCATAGCCCACGCCTTGCAACCATACAACATTGTTGGAACCACTATTCCTTCAAACATACCCATTTTTGCTTTCCGAGATAATGTTCTCGACTTCCACACATTCTTCAAGGCTCCCAGGATTTTCGCCCCCTCCCCCACCCTATGATCCACTTCAGCTTCCATGGTTCCATCCGCTGCCAGATCCACTCCCAGATCTCTAAGACACTTTACTTCCTCCAGTTTTTCTCCATTCAAACTTACCTCCCAATTGACTTGACCCTTAACCCTACTGTACCTAATAACCTTGCTCTTATTCACATTTACTCTTAACTTTCTTCTTTCACACACTTTACCAAACTCAGTCACCAGCTTCTGCAGTTTCTTATATGAATCAGCCACCAGCGCTGTATCATCAGCGAACGACAACTGACTCACTTCCCAAGCTCTCTCATCCACAACAGATTTCATACTTGCCCCTCTTTCCAAAACTCTTGCATTCACCTCCCTAACAACCCCATCCATAAACAAATTAAACAACCATGGAGACATCACACACCTCTGCCGCAAACCTACATACACTGAGAACCAATCACTTTCCTCTCTTCCTACACGTACACATGCCTTACATCCTCGATAAAAACTTTTCACTGCTTCTAACAACTTGCCTCCCACACCATATATTCTTAATACCTTCCACAGAGCATCTCTATCAACTCTATCATATGCCTTCTCCAGATCCATAAATGCTACATACAAATCCATTTGCTTTTCTAAGTATTTCTCACATACATTCTTCAAAGCAAACACCTGATCCACACATCTTCTACCACTTCTGAAACAACACTGCTCTTCCCCAATCTGATGCTCTGTACATGCCTTCACCCTCTCAATCAATACCCTCCCATATAATTTACCAGGAATACTCAACAAACTCATACCTCTGTAATTTGAGCACTCACTCTTATCCCCTTTGCCTTTGTACAATGGCACTATGCACGCATTCCGCTAATCCTCAGGCACCTCACCATGAGTCATACATACATTAGATAACCTTACCAACCAGTCAACAATACAGTCACCCCCTTTTTAATAAATTCCACTGCAATACCATCCAAACCTGCTGCCTTGCCAGCTTTCATCTTCCGCAAAGCTTTTACTACCTCTTCTCTGTTTACCAAATCATTTTCCCTAACCCTCTCACTTTGCACACCACCTCGACCAAAACACCCTATATCTGCCACTCTATCATCAAACACATTCAACAAACCTTCAAAATACTCACTCCATCTCCTTCTCACATCACCACTACTTGTTATCACCTCCCCATTTGTGCCCTTCACTGAAATTCCTAAATATGATACAAATATGATACAAAATATGATACAAAATATGATACAAAATTAATGAAAAAAGTTTTCATTCACTTGTCTTCATTCTCTAGCCATCATGTGTAATGTAATGAAACCACAGTCCCTTAGACCTTTCTGTGGATTCCTTCATTATTTCATATACCTTAGGTCAGTCCACAGGCATGCATGTTGCTCTCTGTCTACCACACTGCTCCATTTCACTCTATCCTGAGCATACCTTTCACCTTCCTGCATGTACAGGCCCTGAACATGCAAAATCTTATTCAATCCATTCTTCCATCTCCAATCTGGTCTCCCCATTCTCCTTGTCCCCTCCATTTCAGACACATATATCTTTTTTTTCAACCTCTCCTTAATAATTCTCCCCATACATTCAAACCCTTTCAGCACACCCTCTTCAAATACCTCAGCCATACTCTCCTTATTACGACACTCATCTCTTACACTATCATTTCTTAATCAACCCTACTTACACCATAGATTGTCCTCAAACATTTAATTTTCAACAAATCCACTCTCTTCCATTCATTCACATCTATAACCCAAGCCTCACATCCATATAATACCATTAAGACTACTAAACCATTCAACATATCCACTTTCACCCTCCCAGATAGGTACCTTTTTCCACACATTCCTCAATGCTGCCAGGACCTTCATCCTCTCATCCACACTATGACTTACCTCAGCTTCCACGGTTCCATTCACTGCCATATCCACTTCCAGGTATCTAAACCAATTCTCTTCCTCTAAGTTTTCTCCATACAAACTCACCTGACTTTGCACTTTTAAACCTAATAACTTTGTTTCTATTCACATTTACTCTCAACTGCCTTCTTTCACACACTCTCCTAAACTCAACCATCAGCTTCTGAAGTTTCTCACTTTAATATGCCACCAGTGCCATGTCATTAGCAAACAACAACTGAATCACCTCACAGGCCCTCCTAGCCAAACACTCTTCATACCTACCCTTGTCTCCAAGACCCTTGCATTTCACCCCCTCATCACTCTGTCCATAAACAGATTAAGCAGCCATAGTCATGCCACAGACCCACCTTTACCTAAAACTACTCAATCTCCTTTCTACCTAATCAAAGATATGCCAAACTCTCTTGATAAAAACTCTTTACTGCTTCTAACATCTTTCTTGCCACACCATACATTCATAACACCTTGCATAAAGCATGTCTTTTCACCCTAACATAAGCTTTCTCTGGATCCATAAATGCCACATACAAATAATTCTGTTTCTTTAAATATTTCTCATACACACTTCAAAACAAACAACTGATACACGCATCCTTTATCACCCATCCATAATCTGATGCTCTGTGCATATTACCACCCTCTTAATCACTACTCTTCCATATAAATAAGGAAAAGTCTGTGGGGCTAACTCACTAAAAAGGGAAACGGCGAACAAAGTATGAAAAAAGGTCCTGAACTTTGTTTTCCACTTCGCTACGTGTTTTCATTTGACTCACAACTGTACCACATACTTTTCTTTTACACGTGTTAAGAAAGCTGCTTTGCTATGTGCAATGCTGGTGGTGGCAAAGAGAGAGAGAAAGGGTAAAGATTTAGTCATAATGACCATGGAATGACTTTTGAATGCAGTGTGTCACTATCTTTTTGAGTACAAAAATTTAACTGTTTTCTTGAGATTTGACTTAATTACTATGCCTTTTGTACCTATTTATGCATAGATTCATTTACTTATGTTTTACGTATTTATCTTAGGATGAAAAATATTTCCACCTAGGAATGCAACCTGAATCTGTAACAGTGTATCTTACAGGAAGAATGCTTCTGACTTCCTTTTAGGTTTTCTGGCACACATCTCAAACATAAGAAGAGGACAAACTGTACTAACAGGTTTATCTTCAAATGGGCAGATTTTGCACATATATATACACTCTTAGTATTTTCAAAATTGCCTCCTTAGGAAATAAAAATAAAAATATTGCTCATATCATAATAATATACACAAAACTTACCAGGAATTTGCTAATGCCTTCTCTCGCCCAGTGCCATTTGATACAACCCACTGTAAGGCCACTTCCTCATGAGCAAGCTTCCTTCCTGCTGGACGTTGAAGTGTTATAAGATTTTCATAGTTACTACCTGTTGGACAAAAAGATACCATGAATTCTTTACAAGTCCAGATTATGTCTTCAAATAGATCTAAATGCACTAACATTTATTTATTTCATTTATTTTGCTTTGTCGCTATCTCCTGCATTACTGAGGTAGTGCAAGGAAACAGATGAAAGAATGGCCCAACCCACCCACATACACATGTATATACATACACGTCCACACAAGCAAATATACATACCTATACATCTCAACATATACATACATATACACACAGACATATACATATATACACACGTACATAATTCATACTGTCTGCCTTTATTCATTCCCGTCGCCACCTCGCCACACATGAAATAACAGCCCCTCCCCCTCATGTGTGCGAGGTAGCGCTAGGAAAAGACAACAAAGGCCACATTCGTTCACACTCAGTCTCTAGCTGTCATGTAATAATGCACCGAAACCACAGCTCCCTTTCCACATCCAGGCCTCACACAACTTTCCATGGTTTACCCCAGACACTTCACATGCCCTGGTTCAATCCACTGACAACACGTCGACCCCGGTATACCACATCGTTCCAATTCACTATTCCTTGCACGCCTTTCACCCTCCTGCATGTTCAGGCCCCGATCACACAAAATCTTTTTCACTCCATCTTTCCACCTCCAATTTGGTCTCCCACTTCTCCTCGTTCCCTCCACCTCCGACACATATATCCTCCTTGTCAACCTTTCCTCGCCCATTCTCTCCATATGACCAAACCATTTCAAAACACCCTCTTCTGCTCTCTCAACCACACTCTTTTTATTACCACACATCTCTCTTACCCTTACATTACTTACTTGATCAAACCACCTCACACCACATATTGTCCTCAAACATCTCATTTCCAGCACATCCACCCTCCTCTGCACAACTTTATCCATAGCTCACGCCTCGCAACCATACAACATTGTTGGAACCACTATTCCTTCACACATACCCATTTTTGCTTTCCGAGATAATGTTCTCGACTTCCACATATTCTTCAAGGCTCCCAGAATTTTCACCCCCTCCCCACCCTATGATTCACTTCCGCTTCCATGGTTCCATCCGCTGCCAAATCCACTCCCAGATATCTAAAACACTTTACTTCCTCCAGTTTTTCTCCATTCAAACTTACCTCCCAATTGACTTGACCCTCAACCCTACTGTACCTAATAACCTTGCTCTTATTCACATTTACTCTCAACTTTCTTCTTTCACACACTTTACCAAACTCAGTCACCAGCTTCTGCAGTTTCTCACATGAATCAGCCACCAGCGCTGTATCATCAGCGAACAACAACTGACTCACTTCCCAAGCTCTCTCATCCACAATAGACTGCATACTTGCCCCTCTTTCCAAAACTCTTGCATTTACCTGCCTAGCAACCCCATCCATAAACAAATTAAACAACCATGGAGACATCACACGCCCCTGCCGCAAACCTACTAATAACTAGCACAAATATAAGAGAGAAAAAGGAAAATAAATTCATGAAGAACATTAAGTGCAAACAAAATTTTTTTTTCAAATTACATCAAAAGAAGAAATAGAAGGGCCTAATCACAGAATCCTCATCCTCCTCGAAGACTCAGGACGGGCTGTCCAAATGCCTGTGAATGTAACCAAGATGAGAAAAGAGGAAAGACAGGCAGTGTGTTTGAGGAAAAGAACTTATGTGTTCTGGCTCTGAGTGAAACAAAGCTCAAGGGTAAATGGGAAGAACGGTTTGGAAATGTTTTAGGAGTACATTCAGGGACTGGTGAGAGGACATGTGATAAGGAAGCAGTAACACTACTCCTGAAACAGGATATGTGGAAGTGTGTGAAAGAATGTAAGGAAGAAATTTCTAGACTGATGTGGGTAAATATGAAATAGATGGGAGAAGAAGGGTGATTATTAGTGTTTATGCACCTGAATATGACAAGAAGGATCATAAAAGGCATCTTGGGAGCAGCTGAGTAAGTGTGTCATCAGGAGACCGGATATTAGTGACGGATGATTTAAATGCGAAGGTGAGTAATGTGGCAGTTGAGGGTATAATTGGGGGCATGGGGTATTCAATATTATGAATGGAAATGGTGAACAGCTTGTGGAGTTGTGTAATAAAAAAGGACTGGTGATTGGACTACATATCAATTTTTTTTTTTCTGTCTCCCACGTTTGCGAGGTAGCGCAAGGAAACAGACGAAAGAAATGGCCCAACCCATCCCTATACACATGTATATACATACGTCCACACACGCAAATATACATACCTACACAGCTTTCCATGGTTTACCCCAGACGCTTCACATGCCCCGATTCAATCCACTGACAGCACGTCAACCCCTGTATACCACATCGCTCCAATTCACTCTATTCCTTGCCCTCCTTTCACCCTCCTGCATGTTCAGGCCCCGATCACACAAAATCTTTTTCACTCCATCTTTCCACCTCCAATTTGGTCTCCCTCTTCTCCTCGTTCCCTCCACCTCCGACACATATATCCTCTTGGTCAATCTTTCCTCACTCATTCTCTCCATGTGCCCAAACCATTTCAAAACACCCTCTTCTGCTCTCTCAACCACACTCTTTTTATTTCCACACATCTCTCTTACCCTTACGTTACTTACTCGATCAAACCACCTCACACCACACATTGTCCTCAAACATCTCATTTCCAGCACATCCATCCTCCTCCACACAACTCTATCCATAGCCCACGCCTCGCATCCATACAACATTGTTGGAACCACTATTCCTTCAAACATACCCATTTTTGCTTTCCGAGATAATGTTCTCGACTTCCACACATTCTTCAAGGCTCCTAGAATTTTCGCCCCCTCCCCCACCCTATGATCCACTTCCGCTTCCATGGTTCCATCCACTGCCAGATCCACTCCCAGATATCTAAAACACTTCACTTCCTCCAGTTTTTCTCCATTCAAACTCACCTCCCAATTGACTTGACCCTCAACCCTACTGTACCTAATAACCTTGCTCTTATTCACATTTACTCTTAACTTTCTTCTTTCACACACTTTACCAAACTCAGTCACCAGCTTCTGCAGTTTCTCACATGAATCAGCCACCAGCGCTGTATCATCAGCGAACAACTGACTCACTTCCCAAGCTCTCTCATCCCCAACAGATTTCATACTTGCCCCTCTTTCCAAAACTCTTCCATTCACCTCCCTAACAACCCCATCCATAAACAAATTAAACAACCATGGAGACATCACACACCCCTGCCGCAAACCTACATTCACTGAGAACCAATCACTTTCCTCTCTTCCTACACGTACACATGCCTTACATCCTCGATAAAAACTTTTCACTGCTTCTAACAACTTGCCTCCCACACCATATATTCTTAATACCTTCCACAGAGCATCTCTATCAACTCTATCATATGCCTTCTCCAGATCCATAAATGCTACATACAAATCCATTTGCTTTTCTAAGTATTTCTCACATACATTCTTCAAAGCAAACACCTGATCCACACATCCTCTACCACTTCTGAAACCACACTGCTCTTCCCCAATCTGATGCTCTGTACATGCCTTCACCCTCTCAATCAATACCCTCCCATATAATTTACCAGGAATACTCAACAAACTTATACCTCTGTAATTTGAGCACTCACTCTTATCCCCTTTGCCTTTGTACAATGGCACTATGCACGCATTCCGCCAATCCTCAGGCACCTCACCATGAGTCATACATACATTAAATAACCTTACCAACCAGTCAACAATACAGTCACCCCCTTTTTTAATAAATTCCACTGCAATACCATCCAAACCTGCTGCCTTGCCGGCTTTCATCTTCCGCAAAGCTTTTACTACCTCTTCTCTGTTTACCAAATAATTTTCCCTAACCCTCTCACTTTGCACACCACCTCGACCAAAACACCCTATATCTGCCACTCTATCATCAAACACATTCAACAAACCTTCAAAATACTCACTCCATCTCCTTCTCACATCACCACTACTTGTTATCACCTCCCCATTTGTGCCCTTCACTGAAGTTCCCATTTGCTCCCTTGTCTTAAGCACTTTATTTACCTCCTTCCAGAACATCTTTTTATTCTCCCTAAAATTTAATGATACTCTCTCACCCCAACTCTCATTTGCCCTTTTTTTCACCTCTTGCACCTTTCTCTTGACCTCCTGTCTCTTTCTTTTATACGTCTCCCACTCAACTGCATTTTTTCCCTGCAAAAATCGTCCAAATGCCTCTCTCTTCTCTTTCACTAATACTCTTACTTCTTCATCCCACCACTCACTACCCTTTCTAATCAACCCACCTCCCACTCTTCTCATGCCACAAGCATCTTTTGCGCAATCCATCACTGATTCCCTAAATACATCCCATTCCTCCCCCACTCCCCTTACTTCCATTGTTCTCACCTTTTTCCATTCTGTACTCAGTCTCTCCTGGTACTTCCTCACACAAGTCTCCTTCCCAAGCTCACTTACTCTCACCACCCTCTTCACCCCAACATTCACTCTTTTTTCTGAAAACCCATACAAATCTTCACCTTAGCCTCCACAAGATAATGATCAGACACCCTCCAGTTGCACCTCTCAGCACATTAACATCCAAAAGTCTCTCTTTCGCGCGCCTGTCAATTAACACGTAATCCAATATCAATTAATAGGTATGTAAAAATGAGGCTAATGGATGTAAATGTGCTGAAATGTGCATGTTTATCAACATGCTCGTTGATTTGGCTGGTGTTAAGAGAGTGGAGTTGTGATGATTCAGAAAAGTCAAATTCTTATTTACAAATGCAGATGCCTCTATTATACATCTTTTTCCACTACTCTAAGTTAGATTATCATAATTCACAGTCAAGTGGTGATGGTGGCCACAGCATATGAATCTCTTGGTCAGTGTTTTGTGGGCAACCTCCCACTCCTGTCTAAAGAGGACTCTCACAGCATCCTCAGCCCAGAGTTTACATATGATATTGGCATACTTGCAAAGAGGCAAGAGAAGGAGGAGCATAACCCAATGACAAAGCAGAAGAGTGAAATGAAAATTGTTAACCTTCCCTTGTCCATCAGGCAAATGAATGAAGCAAAAAACTTGCCATGGAGAAAGATCCTGGCATGGAAAGGTTAATGGGAGTGATGGACAACATCCAGCTATACAGCACTACTTACACCAGACTCCTAGACAAGGCCTTGGCATGATAGAAGCATAGGATGACCACCTCATAGCTGCACTCTGGCAAAGGTTAGTAAGATTTTTATAGAGTTTTGCAATTAATGAATATTGATGGAAGAAATATCTGATAAAAAAATGGAAAAATTTGCCTGAATTAAACTCTCCATCTTAATATATTATGTACACATGTAGATGGTCTAGAAATTAAAAAAAATAATGAAATCCTTGGACTAAATTTGCTTTTCTTTACTGCAGTTGCCACAGCGCAAGCTGGTGCTGCAACTAGTGGTGCTGCTAAGTCCAGTGAAGCTGCATCTCCAATGTTCAGTGCATTCAACTCAGCAAGTGATGGTGCTTTGAATTATGTGAAATCAAAATTTGTAAGATGTGCCAGATAAAAAAAAAGAATGAAAATGTTCGACAAATTGTCTGCCATGCTTTCTGCAGATAGCTCTGGGTGACCTGGTCCTGCTGTTGCTGGTGGTGGTGATTATGGTACTGGTGATGGTGCTGCTGCTGGTGAGTCGTTACTCTTCTTCTCCCATGGAGTTTCGTGGATTCAGCCTATCAGATAGGGGTGTGTGCGGTGCTGAGAAGCTACTGTTTACTGTACCTTCTTGTAAGTTTAATTTGTGATACTTACATAAGTGTCTACATTTCAACAGGTGAGTGTTAAGTGAATTAACATATTGCCAAGTAATATCTAGTGAACAAACAAAAAAAGTCTTTTGTGTAAAAAAAATTCAGCTTAGCATAAAATAATTCTATTCCCTATTTACAGCAGTAAAAGAATTTTGCATGTCTTAACAACACCATGGACCACCGGCCAACCATCACTCGCATCCACTGTCAGACTCATGAGCCTATCTCTATCAAATGTTGACATATCAATGTCACTCAGAGGATCATTATGCGAATGGAAGGAACTATAAATGTAATACAAAACTACATTTTGTACAGTAACTATATGATACTGTAATTGTTGATAAAATATGTTAGATGTTCAGTGTTTATCAAAGCAGTTTTGGAACATTTTACACAACTTTTGGACCCTGGAACCTAAATAATTCCTTCCTTTTATATCAAACTAGAATTTACAGTTTTATAATTTGAGGAGGCTTTGGCACCAAACCTAAAAATTATGGCAATTCCTCTACAATATCAACATGCAGTTCAATCAAAATATGGTGAACTTCCTAAGCAACACCCTTTACCTTCTTGTAGTCTAATAATCTATCTGCCTCTGACACCTGTTCCATTCTGGAACTCCCTCAAGGGGGTGGTGACGAAAATAGTCTCCAGAACTAGTAAACACCAGTACCACTTCTTAGCCTTAAGTGACTCACCCTTAACAGGCCAATGGCAGAGGGCAGGTCTAGCACAGTGTTTGCAGAGACTCCTACCTAATGTTCCTACTGACTACTTCTACCTAATGCTCCTGTCTAATGTTCTTACCTACTACTTCTATCTAACATTTCTAAAAATGCTACTAACTACTACTACTATCTTTTTCTCCAACCATTCTGCCAAAAGGCAGTGCTAACACATAGTGCTCACACGAAAGGCTAGAATACAACACCACAAGAAAAGCTAAACTTACAATAAATGAGCTGCATGAGTTAAGTATTGTCAAGTGTTATGTGTGACAGGGAGAGATTGTATGTTTGAGGACAGAATGCCAGTATTCTACATGTGGGTGAGGCAGAAAGAAAAGATGCCTACCTGGGTCAGGGAAGTTTAACATGACAACCACTGAAATGTTGGCTCACTATGCAGCCATCACTAACCCTCCTGATACACAGACAGGTAGCAGTGGTAATATAACTCCCTGATCATTTGCTACCTATCAACTATTAGCTACTATCTAATAATCTTTGTAATCAAAACCTTGAAAACATGAATTAAGAGGATCAACTGGTTCCATGTATCAAACTTAGGAAAAGGAAATGTTATGATGAAGTCTTAAAGGATCTAACATGGTCAAGTTACACATTCAACCTGCAAACTGGCACTTAAATGATGGCTTCCTGATAGTCAGGCATTTGCCATTTGTAATCATGACATGAACAACTTAGCCAGACTTCAGGCTCACAGAGGGTAAAGTATACAAACAATTGTGAATAAGATGTGAGTTTGCTGAATATAGTTCAAGGTCTGCATAAAATACTCTTGATTTCTTTCACTGCATATAATGAACTGAAGAAATATATTGCTAAAGTTAAAGAAAACAGTTAGATACAAAAAGTTAAAATAACAGCCTTACCTTTTATATCCAAATGATCCTCATCATTTTCTAGTAAAAGACAGACATGCACAGGAGTAAAGGAGAGAATGCTTGTTTTAAATGATCAGAAGTATACACACACACACTATGAAGAAAAAATTACTGCCAGTGCTAATGATATTTCTTAATATGAGCTCTAAATCAGTTGACAAAATGCAGGGAACTATTCCTCAAATGTATGACTGACCATATGATCACAAAGATAATTGCAACAAAAGTTGGCAAATTCTATCAATAAGCTACACATTACAGTCGCACCTGTTCTCATCGAGTTAGTTCTGTCTAATCCACGAGCAAAGATTCCCCCAACTTCTGCATCTGCATCAATCCCAAGGTCTGGATTGCTGCTACTTCTGTAGAAGTAAAAGATTAATGGTACATGAATAAGAACTATTTGATATATCATTAGAAATAAGTGACCCTTGCACATATCTCTACTTATTCTGTACAGATGCTCCTCGACTTACGATTGTGTTATGATCCAATAAACCCATCGTAAGTCAAAAATACATCAAATACATTTAATACTGTAATCTAACCAACTGAACATCACAGATTAGCCTGGCCTACTTTAAACATTCCCAGAACACTTACATTAGCTTACAGTCAGACAAAATCATCTAACACAAAGCCTATTTTATAATAAAGAGCTGAATATCTTACCATCATAGTCGAAAAATCATAAGTCGAATCATTGTAAGTTGGGGTCATCTGTATATCATAATTCAATCTATTTCCAGTTCCACAGGTGTAGCAGATGCAAACAGCCACTCAATTTATTCATCCACATCCTAAACCACTGTTTATGGTGCTGAGGTGAAAAACGATTTCAAGCTGACATAACTCATTCATACTTTTCATTTGTGTACACACCCAATTTGTCGACAGGGATTCAATTAACCGCTAACATCTCTACCATCCAATACGAAATAATGTCCATACATGTCAAAAGTAATTCCCCTTGCATCCTCACGTGAAAAATCTAACCAACTTAATCAACTTATCATTTTCATCAATCCACCTCTTTCATAGCATATCATTTTTCCTTGCATCTCTGCCTATATCATACATATTTTTGACTATAACATCTTAATGGATTTTCATTCATGCATTTTTCCTATGATTTTTTCTGATCAATTCTCTGTCACCAACAATAATCGTTATATTCTCCTACATTACATATGTTACCTACAGCTCATATTTTCAACCTATTCAAACAAAAATAAGTGCAGGAAACAGGGGGATGGGCCATTTCTTTCGTCTGTTTCCTTGCGCTACCTCGCAAACGCGGGAGACAGCGACAAAGTATAATAAAAAAAAATAATAAACATCTTAATGGATTTTCATTCATGCATTTTTCTTATGATTTTTTCTGATCAATGCTCTGTCACCAACAATAATCTGTTTGTGAATCGGGAACCATTGCAACACAAACCCCGCCAGGTGGTAGAGTTTCCCGCAGTGTATCGAGACAGACTTCCCCAGAACTTTTTTTTAAAGGGGAAGTAAATGTTTATAGTTGTGTTACTGGAGTGATAGTTTTCATACATGATGTTTTGACAAGAAAATAGTGAAATTGGAGAAAAATGTAGCTTAGACATTGAAGCTTATTGATACAGTGGTTAAATTGATGAGAACTGCTACTGATGTTTGTGTAAATAAATTATACATTTCCTTTTTCCATAGCCAGAGGTTGAACCATTATGTGACATTCATTTTTTCATTCATTTCAAGCTAGAAGTTTCAGTTTTCTAAATTGTTTCTTACATTTCTCATATGTATATATATGTATCTGTGTGTGTGTGTATATGTGCGTATGTATGTGTATGTGTGTGTATGTGTATATGTATATATACATATGTATATTATCCCTGGGGATAGGGGTGAAAGAATACTTCCCACATATTCCTCGCGTGTCGTAGAAAGCGACTAGAGGGGACGGGAGCGGGGGGCCAGAAATCCTCCCCTCCTTGTATTAACTTTCTAAAATGGGAAACAGAAGAAGGAGTCACGCGGGGATTGCTCATCCTCCTCGAAGGCTCAGAGTGGGGTGCCTAAATGTGTGTGGATGTAACCAAGATGTAAAAAAAGGAGAGATAGGTAGTATGTTTGAGGAAAGGAACCTGGATGTTTTGGCTCTGAGTGAAATGAAGCTCAAGGGTAAAGGGGAAGAGTGGTTTGGGAATGTCTGGGGAGTAAAGTCAGGGGTTAGTGAGAGGACAAGAGCAAGGGAAGGAGTAGCAATACTCCTGAAACAGGAGTTGTGGGAGTATGTGATAGAATGTAAGAAAGTAAATTCTCGATTAATATGGGTAAAACTGAAAGTTGATGGAGAGAGGTGGGTGATTATTGGTGCATATGCACCTGGGCATGAGAAGAAAGATCATGAGAGGCAAGTGTTTTGGGAGTAGCTAAATGAGTGTGTTAGTGGTTTTGATGCACGAGACCGGGTTATAGTGATGGGTGATTTGAATGCAAAGGTGAGTAATGTGGCAGTTGAGGGAATAATTGGTATACATGGGGTGTTCAGTGTTGTAAATGGAAATGGTGAAGAGCTTGTAGATTTATGTGCTGAAAAAGGACTGATGATTGGGAATACCTGGTTTAAAAAGCTGTATGGTTGCGAGGCGTGGGCTATGGATAGAGTTGTGCGCAGGAGGATGGATGTGCTGGAAATGAGATGTTTGAGGACAATGTGTGGTGTGAGGTGGTTTGATCGAGTAAGTAACGTAAGGGTAAGAGAGATGTGTGGAAATAAAAAGAGCGTGGTTGAGAGAGCAGAAGAGGGTGTTTTGAAATGGTTTGGGCACATGGAGAGAATGAGTGAGGAAAGATTGACCATGAGGATATATGTGTCGGAGGTGGAGGGAACGAGGAGAAGAGGGAGACCAAATTGGAGGTGGAAAGATGGAGTGAAAAAGATTTTGTGTGATCGGGGCCTGAACATGCAGGAGGGTGAAAGGAGGGCAAGGAATAGAGTGAATTGGAGCGATGTGGTATACAGGGGTTGACGTGCTGTCAGTGGATTGAATCAAGGCATGTGAAGCGTCTGGGGTAAACCATGGAAAGCTGTGTAGGTATGTATATTTGCGTGTGTGGACGTGTGTATGTACATGTGTATGGGGGGGGGTTGGGCCATTTCTTTCGTCTGTTTCCTTGCGCTACCTCGCAAACGCGGGAGACAGCGACAAAGTATAAAAAAAAAAAAAAAAAAAAGCGAGATATACATAAGTATACTTATGTAAGTAGGAGAGATGGCCAGAGACCGTTATTGGATTACGTGTTAATTGAGAGGCGTGCGAAAGAGAGACTTTTGGATGTTAATGTGCTGAGAGGTGCAACTGGAGGGATGTCTGATCATTATCTTGTGGAGGCTAAGGTGAAGATTTGTATGGGTTTTCAGAAAAGAAGAGTGAATGTTGGGGTGAAGAGGGTGGTGAGAGTAAGTGAGCTTGGGAAGGAGACCTGTGTGAGGAAGTACCAGGAGAGACTGAGTACAGAATGGAAAAAGGTGAGAACAATGGAAGTAAGGGGAGTGGGGGAGGAATGGGATGTATTTAGGGAATCAGTGATGGATTGCGCAAAAGATGCTTGTGGCATGAGAAGAGTGGGAGGTGGGTTGATTAGAAAGCGTAGTGAGTGGTGGGATGAAGAAGTAAGAGTATTAGTGAAAGAGAAGAGAGAGGCATTTGGACGATTTTTGCAGGGAAAAAATGCAATTGAGTGGGAGATGTATAAAAGAAAGAGACAGGAGGTCAAGAGAAAGGTGCAAGAGGTGAAAAAAAGGGCAAATGAGAGTTGGGGTGAGAGAGTATCATTAAATTTTAGGGAGAATAAAAAGATGTTCTGGAAGGAGGTAAATAAAGTGCGTAAGACAAGGGAGCAAATGGGAACTTCAGTGAAGGGCGCAAATGGGGAGGTGATAACAAGTAGTGGCGATGTGAGAAGGAGATGGAGTGAGTATTTTGAAGGTTTGTTGAATGTGTTTGATGATAGAGTGGCAGATATAGGGTGTTTTGGTCGAGGTGGTGTGCAAAGTGAGAGGGATAGGGAAGATGATTTGGTAAACAGAGAAGAGGTAGTGAAAGCTTTGCAGAAGATGAAAGCCGGCAAGGCGGCAGGTTTGGATGGTATTGCAGTGGAATTTATTAAAAAAGGGGGTGACTGTATTGTTGACTGGTTGGTAAGGTTATTTAATGTATGTATGACTCATGGTGAGGTGCCTGAGGATTGGCGGAATGCATGCATAGTGCCATTGTACAAAGGCAAAGGGGATAAGAGTGAGTGCTCAAATTACAGAGGTATAAGTTTGTTGAGTATTCCTGGTAAATTATATGGGAGGGTATTGATTGAGAGGGTGAAGGCATGTACAGAGCATCAGATTGGGGAAGAGCAGTGTGGTTTCAGAAGTGGTAGAGGATGCGTGGATCAGGTGTTTGCTTTGAAGAATGTATGTGAGAAATACTTAGAAAAGCAAATGGATTTGTATGTAGCATTTATGGATCTGGAGAAGGCATATGATAGAGTTGATAGAGATGCTATGTGGAAGGTATTAAGAATATATGGTGTGGGAGGCAAGTTGTTAGAAGCAGTGAAAAGTTTTTATCGAGGATGTAAGGCATGTGTACGTGTAGGAAGAGAGGAAAGTGATTGGTTCTCAGTGAATGTAGGTTTGCGGCAGGGGTGTGTGATGTCTCCATGGTTGTTTAATTTGTTTATGGATGGGGTTGTTAGGGAGGTGAATGGAAGAGTTTTGGAAAGAGGGGCAAGTATGAAGTCTGTTGGGGATGAGAGAGCTTGGGAAGTGAGTCAGTTGTTGTTCGCTGATGATACAGCGCTGGTGGCTGATTCATGTGAGAAACTGCAGAAGCTGGTGACTGAGTTTGGTAAAGTGTGTGGAAGAAGAAAGTTAAGAGTAAATGTGAATAAGAGCAAGGTTATTAGGTACAGTAGGGTTGAGGGTCAAGTCAATTGGGAGGTGAGTTTGAATGGAGAAAAACTGGAGGAAGTGAAGTGTTTTAGATATCTGGGAGTGGATCTGGCAGCGGATGGAACCATGGAAGCGGAAGTGGATCATAGGGTGGGGGAGGGGGCGAAAATTCTGGGGGCCTTGAAGAATGTGTGGAAGTCGAGAACATTATCTCGGAAAGCAAAAATGGGTATGTTTGAACCGGAATAGTGGTTCCAACAATGTTGTATGGTTGCGAGGCGTGGGCTATGGATAGAGTTGGGCGGAGGAGGATGGATGTGCTGGAAATGAGATGTTTGAGGACAATGTGTGGTGTGAGGTGGTTTGATCGAGTAACGTAAGGGTAAGAGAGATGTGTGGAAATAAAAAGAGCGTGGTTGAGAGAGCAGAAGAGGGTGTTTTGAAGTGGTTTGGGCACATGGAGAGAATGAGTGAGGAAAGATTGACCAAGAGGATATATGTGTCGGAGGTGGAGGGAACGAGGAGAAGAGGGAGACCAAATTGGAGGTGGAAAGATGGAGTGAAAAAGATTTTGTGTGATCGGGGCCTGAACATGCAGGAGGGTGAAAGGAGGGCAAGGAATAGAGTGAATTGGAGCGATGTGGTATACCGGGGTTGACGTGCTGTCAGTGGATTGAATCGGGGCATGTGAAGCGTCTGGGGTAAACCATGGAAAGCTGTGTAGGTATGTATATTTGCGTGTGTGGACGTATGTATATACATGTGTAATGGGGGGGGTTGGGCCATTTCTTTCGTCTGTTTCCTTGCGCTACCTCGCAAACGCGGGAGACAGCGACAAAGTATAATAATAAAAAAAAATAAACATCTTAATGGATTTTCATTCATGCATTTTTCTTATGATTTTTTCTGATCAATTCTCTGTCACCAACAATAATCGTTATATTCTCCTACATTACATATGTTATCTACAGCTCATATTTTCAACCTATTCAAACAAAAATAAGTGCAGGAAACAGCAATCAAGTATGAAAAAATATTCATGACACACACAAGATCAAAGACAAGAACTTGGGCACTTTACATTTAAAATTCTTCCTATTCTATTGATCATAACTTTCAGCAAATATGATTCTTCTTAATTGCATGAGCCTACTCTCAACTTAAGGTATTCAAATATCCTCTTGACTATCATCATTCTCACACAAAATATCTTTAGAAATTACTTCCCCTCTATTCAATCTGATGTTCCTGTTTGACTGTACCTTTTCCAAATTCTATCTCTTTCTAAGACAGAAATCTTGCTTTTGCTTATATCAATTTTCTGCATTCTTCTATACACATAATCAAAGTTACTTATAATTCTATTCAACACTTCATCTAATTTCATTAACTTCTTCAATGCTTTACATCATATGACTTACAAGGGAACTTCTCCATGTGTCATAGGGTTTTTTCCAATTACATTTAAACATTTGCACATAGCATGAAAATTGATATGCAGTGAAAGGGTTAAAGAACAAAACTACCAGCCAACAAAAACTTAGAAAACTTTCTGTTCTAACATGGCACTGCTCAACAATGCTATCAAGCCCACCTCAATCTCATCTCAATTCCTCATCTACGAAAACAGTAAACAACCATCAAGGTGCATTATACAGCCTCGATACACTACCACACTGTGTTCACTCATACCTTCATTTTACTCTTGTATGAGCGGTACATCTATTACAAAAGATCTTACCATACATACTTTGAAATTTTCTATGCAGAAAACATCAAACCATCTCATACTGCTTTGTCAAGAATATTACCACAGGCCTTTTCTGAACCTATTAATGACTGAGGTGCTTTCTTTTTTGCTAAAGCTTTCTATGCTACCTGCCAAACTGTAGAGAAGGTCTGGAAAGGGGCAGTAAAGACAGTATCAAAATTAAGAGAAGTGAGTTACACCTTGGAAGAGAGAAGAGTGAGAGGTGAACTGTTCACAACTTTTCAAATTTTAAAATAGACTGATGAAATAGACAGTAAACATTTCTTCGAGAGCTGTAAGGAAATAGCAACCAGGACATTATGAAATTATGCAAGAATTTTGTCAAAAAAAGATGTAAACAAGTATTCTATAGTATAACAGTGGTCGGTGAATAAAATAAGATGACTAAGGACACACTTCATTCAGAGAGCATAAATATCTAAGAAATTGTATGATAGTAGAGAATGTTCAAAAGCTAGGCCCCATCTGAGTAAATCTCTTTCCCCCTAGAGAACAAATAGGTAATTTCAAAAGGAAAGATCTATCAATCTACATCTCTGACACCTGTTCCCACCTGGAACTCCCCCAAGGGGGTGGCCATAGCAACAGAGTTTCCATAACTAGTGAACTCCAGTGCCACTTCTTGGCCTTTAGTACCTCACCTTTAACAGACTACTAGCAGAGGGCAATTCTAGTGCAGTGTTTCCAAAGGCTCCAAACTAATGTTCCTAATGACTACTTCTACCTAATACCATCTACCTATCAATATCTCCGATGCCTGTCCCAACTGGAACTCCCTCAAAGGGGTGACCAAGGCATAAGAGTCTCCATAACTAAAGTACTCTAATGCCACTTCTTGGCCTTTAGTGCCTCACCCCTAACAGATTACTGGCATAGGGCAAGTCTAGCACAGTGTTTGCAGAGGCTCCAACTTAATGTTTCTTATGAATACTTCTATCTAATGCTCCTAACTACCATTTCTACCTAAAGTTTCAACTTAAACGTTCCTACCCACTACTTCTATTTACCTACTACTTCTATCTACTGCTCCTACCATTTTGCCAAAAGGAAGGGCTAGCACATAGTGCTCACTCCAGGAAAATATACAGTTACGAAGAATGAGCTGTGTGAGTTAAAGTTTGGTTATAATGACAAGGAGAGATTGTATGCTTGTGGACAGAATGCTAATGGTCCACAAGTTAGTGAGGCAGAAAGAATAAACAGCTACCTGGTCAGAGGAGTGCAACTTGACAACCACTAAACTGCTGGCTCACTAAGCAGATGTTACGAACCCTCTTGATACCCAGGTGGGTAATACTGGTAATGTTCCTCCCTAATGTTCCTAAATACTACTTCTACCTGTTATACCTCATACTCCATCTAAATGTTCCTAACTACTACTTCTATCTACTGCTCCAACCATTTTGTTAAAAGGACAGGCTAGCATGTAGTGCTCAACATAAGAAAATCTAGAGTTACGAAAGATGAGCTGTGTGAGTTAAGTGTTGACAAGTGTTATGTACGACAAGGAGAGACTGTAGGTGTACAGACAGAATGCCAGTAGTTCATGTGTGGGTGAGGCAGAAAGAAAAGACAACTATCTGGGTCACAGGAGTGCAACTTGACAACTACTTAAGTACTGGCTTACTATGTAGCCATCACTATCCCTTCCGATATCCAGTAGGGTAGTACTGGTAATAGACCTCCCTCATTGTTTGAAAGATATGATTTAGAATTAAAGCACAAGTGAACAATTTACCAAATTCAAAAAAAGAAAAAAAAATGTCATTAAGGTATTGGAGCAGCTGGCTATGGTTGTCTGCAGATGAACTTCCACAGAAGTAACAGGCATACCCTTTCTCCCACTGATGGTTCTCTTCTTTGGCAATACTCACAGTGCAGCACCAACTAGCAGTCTGCCTCACATTCTCAAACTCCATACTCTCTTTCATTCAAAGAATGACAGTTTCTCATCTCTCCATATGGCATTTTCAAATTTCTTTATTCTTCACTGAATCCCTTTTCTCTTTTTGTTGGTACTGTGCCAGAGCCCCTTTCTTCAAGGCTCCTAGTATTACCCCAAGACCTCATTTCCAAAGGTCCCTTCACCCTGAACACTCATTCAAAGCAAGAAGTTCTCTGATGAGACTGTAATCTGTTTTGTAAACTGACAATGATACAGCCTTACTAAAGGAAACTCTTAACTAGCAGTATATTCCAAAGCAGGCGAGTCCAGTAACAGCTCCCATCACTTTTTTTTATTATATTACTATACTTTGATGGATGGAACCATGGAAGCGGAAGTGGATCATAGGGTGGGGGAGGGGGCGAAAATTTTGGGAGCCTTGAAAAATGTGTGGAAGTCGAGAACATTATCTCGGAAAGCAAAAATGGGTATGTTTGAAGGAATAGTGGTTCCAACAATGTTGTATGGTTGCGAGGCGTGGGCTATGGATAGAGTTGTGCGCAGGAGGATGGATGTGCTGGAAATGAGATGTTTGAGGACAATGTGTGGTGTGAGGTGGTTTGATCGAGTAAGTAACGTAAGGGTAAGAGAGATGTGTGGAAATAAAAAGAGCGTGGTTGAGAGAGCAGAAGAGGGTGTTTTGAAATGGTTTGGGCACATGGAGAGAATGAGTGAGGAAAGATTGACCAAGAGGATATATGTGTCGGAGGTGGAGGGAACGAGGAGAAGAGGGAGACCAAATTGGAGGTGGAAAGATGGAGTGAAAAAGATTTTGTGTGATCGGGGCCTGAACATGCAGGAGGGTGTAAGGAGGGCAAGGAATAGAGTGAATTGGAGCGATGTGGTATACAGGGGTTGACGTGCTGTCAGTGGAGTGAATCAAGGTATGTGAAGCGTCTGGGGTAAACCATGGAAAGCTGTGTAGGTATGTATATTTGCGTGTGTGGACGTGTGTATGTACATGTGTATGGGGGGGGGCCATTTCTTTCGTCTGTTTCCTTGCGCTACCTCGCAAACGCGGGAGACAGCGACAAAGTATAAAAAAAAAAAAAAAAAAAAAAACTTTGTTGCTGTCTCCCACATTAGCAAGGTAGAGCAAGGAAACAGACGAAAGAATGGCCCAACCCACCCACATACACATGTATATACATACACGCCCACACATGCACATTTACACACCTATACATTTCAATGTATACATCCACATACATACACAGACAAATATATATATACATATATACATATTCATACTTGCTGCCCTCAGCCATTCCCGTCACCACCCCACCACACATGAAATGGCACTCCCCTCACCCTGCATGCATGCAAGGTAGCGCTAGGAAAAGACAACAAAGGCCACATTCAATCACACTCAGTCTCTAGCTGTCATGTGTAATGCACCGAAACCACAGCTCCCTTTCCACATCCAAGCCCCACAGAACTTTCCATGGTTTACCCCAGACACTTCACATGCCCTGGTCCAATCCATTGACAGTACATCGACCCTGGTATACCACATCGTTCCAATTCACTCTTTTCCTTGCACGCCTTTCACCCTCCTGCATGTTCAGGCCCCGATTGCTCAAAATCTTTTTCACTCCATCTTTCCACCTCCAATTTGGTCTCTCACTTCTCGTTCCCTCCACCTCTGACACATATATCCTCTTTGTCTATCTTTCCTCATTCATTCTCTCCATGTGACCAAACCATTTCAATACACCCTCTTCTGCTCTCTCAACCACACTCTTTTTATTACCACACATCTCTCTTACCCTTTCACTACTTACTCAATCAAACCACCTCACACCACACATTGTTCTTAAACATCTCATTTCCAACACATCCACTCTCCTCCACACAACCACATAACATGTTGGAACACTATTCCTTCAAACATATCCATTTTTGCTTTCCGAGATAATGTACTCGCCTTCCACACATTCTTCAACGCTCCCAGAACCTTCGCCCCCTCCCCCACCCTGTGACTCACTTCCACTTCCTCGATTCCATATGCTGTTAAATCCACTCCCAGATATCTAAAACACTTCACTTCCTTCCATCACTTTAACCTTTACATAAATGCCTAAGCTTCCCAAACTATGCCTTGCTCCTTCTGTATACTTGTAGAATAAACCTCATTCTTTTCACATTTTATACTTCTTAACATGGGCAAGCAGTACCTACTTTACTTAGATGATGGTCAAACCATCATGTCATCCCTATAATCACTTTGCAAGCACTTTGGTTGCTCTTCAAAATAAATGATGTAAAATAATGGGGTTAAATTCATGTTACTGGACTCCACCTGCTTGGGGTTACACCATGAATGATAAGTCATCTTTTGCAAGGCTGCATCACTGTCAGCTGATAAAAAAGAATACAGTCTCATTAAAAGCAGTCCATCTCGTCCATCCCAATGACTTCAGCACAGCCTAAAAACTACAAAAGCCCCTGAAAAATGAATCCAATATCGACACTAAAACCTTTTAAGAAAGGGGTCCAGTGGTAATTAAAAATGAATAAATATAGTACAGTAAAAGTAGATAAGGAAAACATAAGCAAATCATTAAATAACACAACCTCTAATTCTTACCTGGAATATTTGCGATGTACAGGAACTGAACTTGGTGGATGGGGATGGTGTGTGTGTGTAGGAGCTACTGGGGTTGGTGGACCATCATCAGGGTGAGGTAATGTTGACTGATATGCCACATACGACAACAATGTACTGTTACGTCCATGTTGGTCATTTTTATCCTCCAAGAGAGCCTGATAAAAATGTATATACATATTAGAAAATCATGAAAATATGACAACCTGATTACAGTTTATGTAAATATCAAACTGTAAATTCCAAATCCACAAATGACATAGGCAAGCAAGTCTCTTTTTCCAAGTACATTTCATACATATTTTTCATAGCTAAGCAAACATCTGGTTCAAACGCCCTCTAACTCACCTAAAAACACATTGCTTTTCCTCATTCAGCAGCACCATACACTGCACTACCATCTCAATCACTATTCTATGTCTTTAATGGTACTGCATATTGAACAGACTTGTACCAAAATAATTCTAACATTCATTTTTTTCCCTTGCCTTCATGCAATGGAACTAAGTATGCACTCTGCCAGTCCTCAGGTACATCATCTTGGGTTCTGCACATGATGAACAGCCTGACTAACCATCAATCCCATTCTTAAGAAACTATAATCTCATGATGATACTTTCCCACATTTCATCATGTGAAAGGGTTTCACTTCCTCCTCCCTTTTCACCAGATAATAAGGAAGAAATATATGCATTTGGGAGAGGTGCATCTTTCCGTTTTTCATACTTGTCCATAGTTCTCTGTATCAATGTGGAAGCAACAGGAACAACCAAAGAAAGGCCACACTCGCTCACATCCATTCTGCACCTGTCATTTGCAATGCATTTGCATCAAAACCCCTGCCCTCTATCCACAACCACGCACCAAAGAGCATTCCAATGCTTCCCATAGCTACTTCACATGCCCTGGTTCAGTCCACTGGCAGAATGTTACCCCTGTATACCACATCATTCCAATTTATTCTACCCTGTGTACCCCTTTCACCCTCCTGCATCTTCAAGCCCCAACTACTTAAAATATTCTTTACTACATCCTATCTCCAGTTTGATCTCCATTTCTCTTTTTCCTCTCCACTTCTGACACAGAGCTCTTCTTTGTCAACCTCTCCTCACTCATTATTTTCATATGTCCAAAATCTGTGTATTATAAATGGTGGGAGCAAGGAGAAGTACCCAACTAACTACAATAAGATTTTGTTTGAGACAAGGTTAGCCATACCATGCACTTTATTGCTCACTTGGTTGATAATGCTATCATCCAGTTAGCAAACATCTTACACTTAATTATTCACTTGGTTGCTATTACTATTGTCCTTGGCTGTAACACTGACATTACTGTAACTGTCAATTCTTGAGTGACCTGCCTATCCATCTCTGATGCCTGTTCCCTTCTAGACACCCCTCAGAGGGGTGGTCACAGCAAATAAAGTCTCCATAATCACTGAACTCCAGTACCGCTTCTTAGCCTTTTGTGCCTCATTCTTTACAGTCCACTGGTATAGGGCAACTTTAGCACAGTATTTGTGGAGGCTTCTACCAAATGTTCCTAAGGACAACTTCTACTTAATGTTCCAGACTAATGTTCCTACCAACTACCTCTCGTACTTTTCAAACCCATCCATCAAGGTTCCTTTTGAAAGTTTCAATGTTTATATGCTATATTTCTTTGAAACAGATTCTCAGGTATGACTGTCTCATTCTCCCATATGGGAAGCTCTTTTTTATTTGTTGCCACAAATATCATACATCTTTCACTTCTTTTTTTATGACTATCTTTCATAACAATATAAGTGTTCTATTCCTTCAATTTTGCTTGTAAAGTGTCAATAATAGAAAAGGAGAAAAAAAATTGTTAGGTAAAACAACTTCAAAAATATTCATGTTAAATTCAAAATAACTTCATAAGCTTTACCCATAGATGAATCATACAGTAAATATCATATGAACTGGTTCTACAACTCATGAATGATGTTACTGTAAAATCTAGTATGTGAACTATATTTCTACAAAATAGCTGTTTCTGGTGAAAAATATTTATGGTCCTTGTCACAAAGTCAGTTAAAATGACAAATGAAAAAGCACTTCAACTACATCAAGATAATATCAAGTTCAAATCTGCCAGAAAATTTCATTCTTTGGCATAATAATACATTATGCAAATCAGTCAAATCATGGAACAACAAAGGTAAAAATGATATAACTCAGTTTTCCTTAACCATACATCCAAAAAACCAGGAACCTCCAGAGATAGATATTTTTCTATGCTTTTAAACTACAGATACTGTCAGAAATTCAGGATCTTTAGATCTACATTTTGTATTTCTCTGCTAATCATGGATCACTTTTATCATCTGTTGCACTATACATATCATTAATCCTCTATGCTTTCCCCTAACCTTTTATACTTCACATGCTTAACCCATATTTGTACATTTCCCTTACCTCCCTAATAATGACACTGTCTATAACATCCCCTTTTGTACTGTGATGCATCAATTTCAATGGCAAACTAAAAGGCAGTGTAAACAAAAATCACGACAGCCTTTGTCATGCTCATTTTAAACAAGCATATCCTTACCGAAACACGTCCAACAAGAGTACCAATGGTTTCAAAGCAAGTCTGGGCTATATTAACAAGCTGGCCAGCTAGGGTGGGTGGCCAAACCATAAGTGAGATAAGACGATCTAGTAGAACAGGGATGAAGCGGACAAGAGGTTCGGCATGACAATTCACCAGCTCACCCAAACTGTAAAGCAATAAAACAACATAATAATGAAACTTTACTTCTAAGCAGATGTCCTTCACATTAGAGGAAACAAACCAGCCTCATGGTTTAGCATCTTAATATTATCAAGCACCTATTGCATGGCATCTCAAAGGTTCTCTTGTACCTTCTAACTACATCACTGCATATGTTCCATGAGGGACTGTTACATCATGAACAAAAGAGATTAGAAATGCTGTGGAAGAAAAGAAAAGGGAATATGGTAGATTGCTCAATAGGAATGTACCAGTGAAAGTTTAGCAAAGGAGGAGGGAAGAATACAAATTATGTGGGCAGCATCTTAAGAAGCTGGTAGAGGAAAGTGAAGAAAGAGCAGATGAAGATTTTGGAAGGAAGTCAAAAGTTTCAGGATAACATGAAACTATACTGGAAGGAAGTGAAAAAAGAAAGAGGTGGATGTAAGAGTGAAAATCTGATGCGAGAAGAAAGGAAAGGGAATTGCTGAATCAAAAGCAGGAAGTGAAAGGAAGAAGAAAAGAGTATTTTGAAGAACCAATGAATGACGGAAGAAGGGGAGGCAGCAGTTGTTACATATGGATATGGAGGAGGGAAGGAAGAGGATGTAAGTGCAGGGGTCTATACAAAAAAGGAGGTAAGAAGGGCAATAATAAGGCTGAAGGTAGGAAAGGCATGTGGAGTGGAGGGGATTATGGCTGAAATGTTGAAGTATGGAGGAAAAAGTGTGAAAGAGTGGATGTATCTTATATGTAATTAGCATGGAAATAGAAGGCTGTGCCTGAGGATTGGGTGAATGCTATTATTGTTCCTTTATTCAAAGAAAAAGGTGCTAAGGATGTATGTAGCAATTACAGAAGAATAGGTCTGTTAAGTATACCAAGAAAAGTGTATGGAAGAATATTAATTGACAGAGTGATGGAAGTGATTGAATGCAGAATAAGTGAAGAGCAAGAGGATTATAGGGAAGGTAGGGGATGTGTGGATCAGATTTCTGTTGTTTAAATGACCATGAAAAAGTATTTAGTGAAAGGTAAGGAGATGTATGCAACTTTTATGGATCTGGAGAGAGCATATGACAAGAGTTGAGTGCTTTGTGGGATGTGTTAAGGATATATATAGTTTAGGGGGACAACTGTTGGATGGTATAAAAGCCTTCTATAGAGGAGCAAATGTGTGTGTAAGAGTGGATGGAGAGCTGAGCAAGTTTTGGGATACATGCAGGTGTGAGGCAAGGCTGTGTGACATCACCGTGGCTTTTTAATGTAAATATGGAAGGAAAGATACGAGATGAAAGCAAAACTAGGGTAAAGGGGTGCAGGGATGGAGTGTGGCAGTGAGATATGGTGGCTAGTGGCAAGCCTGTCTGCAGATGATACTGTATTGTTTGTGGAGAGTGAGGAGGAGCAGAAGGTTGTAAGTGTGTTTCATAACACATTTAAGCAAAGGAGATTGAAGGTAAATGCAAGTAAAAGTACAGTAATGGTGTTTAAAAGGAAATGGAGTGAAGGTATAGATTTCATAAAACCATATGGAATGAAAGAAGAAAAGGTACTAAATTGTATTGCGGATATGAGAAGAGAAAATAAAGGAAGAAGTGAAGGAATTTAAGTATCTGGGAGCTGTCATGGGTAAGTTTGGTGACATGGAAGGAGAGATACGGGAGGGAGCAGTAAAGGGTAGAAGAGTCATTGGGTCCCTCAACAGAATAATGAAGGATAGAGGTGTAAGTATGGGAGTGAAGACAGGATTAAGGGACAGCATAGCCCTCCTAACCCTGACCTATGCAGCTGAAACATGGACGTGGAATGAGGCACAGAGATCAAGAATCCAGGCTGTGGAAATGAGGTATTTGAGAAGAGCATGTGATGTGACTAGATGTAATGAAGAAAGAAATGAAAAGGTGTATGAGAGATGTGGAATGGCAAGGAATGCAAAGGGATAGAATTGTGGAGTGGTAGAATGGGTGAAATGTAATATTTTGTGGTTTGGGCATGTGGAAAGATTGCAAGACTGGGGGTTTACAAGGAGAGTGTATGAAAGTACAATCAAAGGAGTTGGTGTGAGTGGAACACCACCTGTGACATGGGCAAGTAAGTGGAGGAATACTGGAGAGAGAAAGAAACAGATGAAAGAGTGGAATAGTGTATATGATGGAAGCATGCAAGGACAGGAATAAATGGAGATTCTTTTGCCATGGCCACCCCTTGATGGGAGTTCCCAGAAGGAAAGGATATCAAAGATATAGATAGATTGATAGATTTATCATTCCCTCCACAGGGACTGTCAACAGCAAAATAAGAATAGAAGATTCTTGTTACTATAATCTATGATCAAATTCAGACTCAAAATGTTTTACATTTTACCATATGTACATACTCACTGTATACATAAAAACATATAGAGGGATGACTGCAAATACTTCTGCAAGTGCCAAGGTCTTTATACAGTTCCACACATTCCCTATCATAAAAGCCTTATTCTTCTTCTCTCTGTCCTTCTCTGGTTATCCTAGCCCTACATCCTTCAAGAACTGTTCACCATCTTTGTCTTGATTCTGGTTTAAAGGCTGTGATTGAGTCCCCTTTACTTTTCTCTCTTCAAAGGCAACAAGCAACAATGCAGCACTGTGCAGTTCTATGCGATTTGAAACAAAATGAGGGGCTGAGCCCCTCTCCCTCTGTTTCCCAAGTTAACGGGGTAATACCAGGAACAGATGAAGATTAGACCTCATTCGTTTCATCAATTCTCCAGATGTCATGCTTAATGGACTGGAACCACAGTTCCCTATCCACAAATACACCTCACAAACCTTTCCATGGTTTCCCCCAAATGCTTCAAATGCCCTGGTTTAGTCCACTTGCATCAGTCCTTGAGTACCACATCACTCTGGTTCCCTCTAACCTGCACATGCATTTCACATCCTGCATGTTCAGGCCCTGAGCACTCAAAATCTGTTTCACTCTATCCTTCCACCTCCACTTTGGTCTCCCTCTTCTTCTGTCCCCACCACTTTAACATGCATATCTTCTCTGTCGACTCTCCTCACTAATTCTCTGATGTCCAAATCATCTAGATCAATCCTCCTCACACCATTCAATTTCCAACAACTCCGTCCTCTTCCACCTACAACCCATACCTCCCATTCATACAACATCAATGAGACTACTTTATCTTCAAACACACCTATTATTGCCTTTCCAGACATTCTCCAATGCACTCAGATTCTTTGCCCCCTCACCAACCCTATGACTCACCTCCACTTCAATGGTTCAGTTCACCACCATGTCCAATCCCAGGTTCCTAAAACACTTCACCTCCTCCAATTTTTATCAATTTAAACTCATTTAAACTTGCCTGTCTCTCTATCCATTTCCTCCTTGCATACACTCTTCCAAACTAAGTTACCTAATTCTGCTGTTTCTCACTTGTATCTGCCACTTGCACTAAGTCACCAGCAAATACCAACTCACTCACTTGCCATGCCCCCTCATCCCCTACACACTGCATACTCACCCCTCTCTCCTTGAGTCAAGCATTTACCACCCTCACCATCCTATCCATACACAAATCAAACAGCCATGGTGATGACAAACACCCTTGCCACAGACCAACCTTCACTTGGAACCTCTCTCTCTCTCTCTCTCCTCTCTTCCTACTTGTACACATGCCTTAAACCCTTGAAAAATCTCAATGCCTCAAGTAGCTTTCCTACCATACCATACTTCTTAAGACCTACACAAGCCATCTCTATCAAGTCTATCATAAGCTTTCTTCAGATCCATGTATGCCACATACAAACCTTTCTGTTTCTTTAAGTATTTCTCACACACAATCTTTAAAAGCATGCACACGATTTACTCATCCTCTACAAGTCCTGAAACTACATTGTTCCTCCCCATTCTGATGCTCTGTAGATACTTTCACCCTTTTAACCATTACCTTCCCATTCAATGAACCTGGTACACTCAACAAACTTATACCTCTATAGTTTGAACACTCATCTTTGTCCCTGTTGCCTTTATACAGTGGCATTAAACATGCATACCACATCATAACCTAATCCATTCATAAAATAATTCCTAACAAGCCAATCAAGAACACATTGACCCCCTTCCTTAAGAAATTTAGCTGCAATGCCATTCACTCTAGCAGTCGTGCCACATTTCAGCGCAAGGCTTTCACCACCTATTCTCTCTTCACCAAACCACTCTCCATAACTCTATCACTTCACATACCATCCCAAAGTGGAAGTGAGTCATAGGATGGGGGGGGGCAAGGTTCTAAAATGAAAACATTGAAGAATGTGTGAAAAGGGAGATTGTTATCTGGGAGGCCAAAAATGTGTAAGTTTGAAGGTATAGTAGTGCCAACAATATTGTATGAATGTGAGGAATGGCCTGTAAAGAAGGATGTGTGGAGGAAGGTAGATGTAATGGAAATGAAATATTTTAGGAAAATATATGGTGTGAGGTGGTTTGATTGAATAAGTAATAAAAGGATAAGAGAGAGTTGTAATAAAAAGAGTGTGGGTGAGACAGCTGAAGAGGGTGTGCTGAAGCAGTTTGCACATATGGAGAGAATTAGTGAAAAGAGGCTGACAAAGAGGATACATGTGTAAGAAATGAGGGGGATAAGAAGGTGGAGATCAAATTGGAGATGAAAGGATGGAGTAGAAATGAGCTTGAATGACTAGCGCCCGAACACGCAAGAGGGTTAAAGGTATGTACGGGATACAGAAAATTGGAACAATGTGGTATACAGGGGTTGACATGCTGTCAATGAACTGAACCAAGACATTTGAAGGATCTGGTGTAAACTATGGAAAGTCTGTGGGACCTGGCTGTGGACAGAGTGCTCTGGCTTTGGAGCATTAAACATAACGGCTAGAAAATGGATGTGAGCAGATGCAACCTTTCTTCTTCTGTTCCTGGCACTACCTTGCTAACACAGGAACAGACCTAAGGTATGAAAGAAAATTAACAATAAAAAATAAGAACTAAATACATCACAACTGATCTAGTATGAAAAATAATATGAAAAACAATTACAACTGATGAGTATCAGCCAAGGAATATGATCTTCAGTTATCATTATCGTATTCATACCAAAGTTCAGGCGCAGTTCTTTGTTAAAACCCTGCTATAATCTAAAGCCAAATTAACTGAAACATTTATGTCCTGATATTATCATCTGTAACCTTAGGATCCCCTTTATGGGACTACTGCAACTTAAAAGTTGTGCTCCATATAGGAGCAGGGTAAAGTAATCTCCCTCAGAAAAAAAAGTCCTTAATGGCACTGACAATAATAGCACCTCATCAAAGACAACTTTCACTTGTTGTGTTACCATTTGCAGGTGGATTACACTACCATCCTTGTCCTGGCATGTGCTAATGTGCAAAACCCTGAATCTTGTAAAGGATAAAATACTGGACAATGTGACAATTGATACGAACACTACAATTACTGAATGAAATAAATCATGAACAAATATGGAATAAATGTAAAACAAAGGATAATGTTTATTATTATGACCACTTCACAATAAAAGGAGACTCTGTCTGTTTATATAGTTTTTTCACACTACCAACTATGAAAGAGTTAGTCTTTTATTCTAGTTGAAATAGTTGTAAATCAAAAGAATTTCTGATGCATCAGAATGGACTTAGACAAATAAATTACACTAGTCTTTCAAACTAGCTTCAGTATGTGTCATTTAGTAATACTTACGCTCTTTTGAGTTCTCCTTCCATATTTGCTTCACCAATTCGTGCAGGAATATTACCCTCTTCTACCATCTTGCAGAGGTGAAAAAAACGATCAATGTGCTTGTCCTGTAATGTGGAAAAATTATAAGCCAAAAGACATCCTATCCATGTAAGGCAGAACATACAAATGGCAAAGGCAATTCGTTTGCTAGGCAACTGCTCTCAAGCAACCTATCTCTGTCACTGGTTCCATTCTGGAACTCCCTCAAAGGGATGGACACAGCAATAGTCTCTATAACTAGTGAACTCCAGTGCTGCTTCTTAGCCTTTAGTGCCTTACCAAGCCACTGGCAGAGGGCAAGTCTAGCCTCATGTTTGCAGAGGCTTCTACCTAATGTTCCCACCTAACTATTAACAGATCACCTTAACCTAGTGTAAACAAAATGGCTACCTTAAGATTTAATAAACACATTTGAGGTCCTTAAGGAAAACTGATATCCATAAACTACTGTGCAGAATCAGTCAGTTCATGACTACCTTTTAAAACCAGCACCAAACCCAAATCAATCTCTGGAGGAACAAGTCTCACTCAAAGGCTGTTTTGACACACAATACGATATCAACGATCCAACTGCCTGATCTAGATCTTCATTATATGAATAACTCCCAATATCATACATATATAGTGTATCCCAATGAGGTGTCAGATCAAATGCAGAGGGACACTACTTAAAAAGTTTCACAGCAGTCCACCATATGATGTGAGGAAAGTGAACTTAAAGCTCTTGGAGGTGAGTCACCAGTTTGTTGATGATACTCTGTTGGTAGTAGTTTGGATTAAGAAACTGCAAGGGTTGACGTCGGAATTTCGTTAAGTGCATGAAGGGAGAAACTTGATAAAGAATGTGAATATAGGCAAGATTAATAGGTTTAGCAGTGATAAGAGACAGGTTATTTGGAACATGAGTTTGAATGGAGTGAACCTTAAAGCAAACACTTGATCTTGATTTTGAAGAATGTGAGAGATACTTAGTGAAACAGAATAATCTACATGTGGCATTTATGGATCTGAAGAAAACATATGATAGGAATGACCAACATACCTTGTAGGCAGTCATGAATATAAGGTGAAGGTTGGTCTGCAGCAGGGTTGTGTCATGTCACCATGGTCATTCAACTTGTTCATGAATACGGTTGTGAGGGAGGTAAATGTAAGGGTACTGGAGAGAGGAACAAGTATGCAGTCTGTGTGGGGATAGGGGGGATGAAAGTGGGACAGTTGTTGCATGCTGATGACATAGCACTAGTGGCAGATTCAAGTGAGAGACCACATTAGTTGGTGACTGAGTTCAAGACAGTAAGTGAAAGAAAGATGTCTAGAATAACGGTGAACAAAAGCAAGGTTATTAGGTTTAGCAAGGCAGAGAAAAGTTAGTTTGGGTGGGTGTTTGAATGGAAATTTTTTTAGAAGAAATGGAGTGTTTTAGATACCTGGGAGTGGACATGGAAGTAAATGGAACTAGGAAAGTGGAAGTGAGTCATATGGCAGATGAGGGGGAGAAGGTTCTATGAGCAATGAGGAATGTGCAGAAAGAGAGGTCAGTAACTGGGAGGACAATAATAGATATGTTTGAAGGTATAATAGTCCCAGTAATGTAAGGATGCAATGCAAGAGCTATAGATGAAAATGTGCAGAGGAGGATGGACGAGATGGAAATGAAAAGTCTGAGGGCAATATGTTGTGTGAGGCAGTTTGATTGAGTAAAGAATAAATGGGTAAGAGAGAGATGTGATGATAAGAAGAGTGCGACAGAGAAAACTGAAGCAAGTGTGCTGAAATAGTTTGGAAATTCAGGGGAATGAGTGAGGCATGGTGGCAAAGATGATATATGTATGAGAAGTGGTGGGGACAAAGAGAAGGAAAACCAAATTGGAAAGGAGGAGTAAAAAAGATTTTGAGTGTTCAGGGCCTGAGCATGCAGGAGGGTGACAGCCATGCACAAAGCAGAGTGAATTGCAGTGTGGTACTCAGGGGACAATGTGTTGTCAATGGACTAAACCAGGGAATGTAATGCAACCTGGTTAAACCATGCAAAGGTCTGTGGGACCTGGTAGTCGATAGGCACTGTGGTTTCAGGGCATTATATACGACAGCTGAGATTGGATCTGAGCAAATGAAGCCTTTTCTTCATCTTTTCCTGATGCTAACTCACTAACATGGGGAAAGGGGAATGAGTATGACAAAATGTATACATACACATACATACAAAAACAGACAAAGAGAAATAATAAATATGGAAGGGTGGATTAAAAAGATTTTGAGTGTTCAGGCCCTGAACATGCAAGAGGGTGATAGCCATGCACAGGGCAGAGTGAATTGGAGTGATGTGGGATTCAGGAGACAACGTGCTGTCAATGGACTAAGCCAGGGAATATAATGCAACCATGTAAAACCATGCAAAGGTCTGTGGGGGCCTGGTAGTGGATAGGGGGCTGAGGTTTCAGTGCAAATAGTATGAAAAAAAAAACATACAAAAAACAAAGAGAAAGAATAATAAATACACATATATGCTAGAAGCGGTGAAAAGGTTTTCTCGAGGATGTAAGGCATGTGTATGAGTAGGAAGAGAGGAAAGTGATTGGTTCTCTGTGAATATCGGTTTGCGGCAAGGGGGTGTGACGTCTCCATGGTTGTTTAATTTGTTTATGGATGAAGTTGTCAGGGAGGTGAATGCAAGAGTTTTGAAGAGAGGGACAAGTATGCAGTCTGCTGTGGATGAGAGGGCTTGGGAAGTGAGTCAGTTGTTGTTTGCTGATGACACAGCGCTGGTGGCTGATTTGGGTGAGAAACTGCAGAAGCAGGTGATTGAGTTTGGTAAAGTGTGTGAAAGAAGAAGGTGAGAGTAAATGTGAATAAGAGCAAGGTTATTAGGTACAGTAGGGTTGAGGGACAAGTCAATTGGAAGGTAAGTTTGAATTGAGAAAAACTGGACGAAGTGAAGTGTCTTAGGTATCTGGGAGTGGATTTGGCAGTAAATGGAACCATGGAAGCAGAAGTGAATCACAGGGTGGGGGAGGGGGTGAAGGTTCTGTTGAAAAATGAGTGGAAGGCGACAACATTATCTCAGAAAGCAAAAATGGTTATGTTTGAAGGAATACTGGTTCCAACAATGTCATATGGTTGCGAGACATGGGCTATAGATAGGGTTGTGCGGAGGACGATAGATGTGTTGGAAATGAGATGTTTGAAGACAGTATATGGTGTGAGGTGGTTTGATCGAGTAAGTATTAAAAGGGTAAGAGAGATGTGTGGTAATAAAAAGAGGTAAGTACGCAATCTGTTGTGGATGAGAGGGCTTGGGAATAGAGTCAGTTGTTGTTCGCTGATGATACACCACAGGTGGCTGATTCGGGTGAGAAACTGCAGAAGCTGGTGATTGAGTTTGGTACAGTGTGTCAAAGAAGAAAGCTGAGAGTAAATGTGAATAAGAGCAAGGTTATTGGATTCAGTAGGGTTAAGGGACAAGTCAATTGGGATGTAAGTTTGAATGGAGAAAAACTGGAGGAAGTGAAGCGGTTTAGATATCTGGGATGGAACCATGGAAGCGGAAGTGAGTCACAGGGTGGGGGGAGGGGGCGAAGGTTCTGGGAGCATTGAAGAATGTGTGGAAAGTGAGAACTTTATTTCGGAGAGCAAGAATGGGTATGTTTGAAGGAATAGTGGTTCGAACCAACAATGTTATATGGTTGTGAGGTGTAGCTACAGACAGGGTTGTGCAGAGAAAGGTGGATGTGTTGGAAATGAGATGTTTGAGGACAATATGTGGAGTGAGGTGGTTTGATCAAGTAAGTAATGAAAAGGTAAGAGAGATATGTGGTAATAAAAAGAGTGTGGTATATACATACACATCCACACACGCACATGTACATACCTATACATCTCAACGTATACAAATATATACACACACAGACGTATACATATATACACATGTACATAATTCATAGTCTGCCCTTATTCATTCCCGTCACCACCCCGCCACACATGAAATAACAACCCCCTCCCCCCACATGTGCGCGAGGTAGCGCTAGGAAAAGACAACAAAGGCCACATTCATTCACACTCAGTCTCTTAGAATTACCTATTTTACTGAAAGAGAAGTGAGTTTTATACTTGTGGGCCAAATATCTTGAACATTCTCTACTATCATACAATATCTTAAATCTATGCATGCTGTCTGCATTAACCATGACTTCAGTCATTTTGTTCTATTCATCCACCACTCTTATACTATATAAGAGATTATTTACATCCTTATTAACAAATTTCCTACTTAATTCTAGTTGCTCTATCCCTACATCCTCTCTTTTATAAACTTAACGGTTGTAATCAGGGTATGCTGTACTTTTCTCTCTTCCAAGTGTGAGTTACCATCAGTTAAGGGCTGTGGAGACAACATTATCTTGTGACTGTTTTCATTTACTGTTGAGACATCTCTAATCCAATCATTATCATTCTAAATATAAGGTCTCATCCCAAACAAGAATATCTTGCAGTTGCATTCATTTAAAGTGATGACCCCAATTCTTATCATTTTCATTAAGTATCATCTCAAGTAAGATGTTAAACAACTACAGTGATATCAAAAAACTTTACCATACACACACATTCATCCTAAAATGCCTCTAACACCACCTACTCTTGTGCAGCATTCAGCTAACCTCATTTAAGCCAATGCTAAACTTTCTAAAGTCTAGTCTTCTTTAATTTCTCATGTACTTTCCATGCATCAATAAATACACCAGATAATCTGCTTTTATAAAACTTTCTCCATAACCTGCCTTAATTACAGAAATGTGAGTAAATGCACCTTCTTCCATAAACTTCTTTGTTAATTCCTGTAAATCAAAATATTCCTGCTGTCCTCTTCACATAATCCACCAAAATTCTATCATAAACATTACCTACTAACAGTAAAAGACAAATACTTCAAACTAAAAGCCTATCATATACCTGAGCATGAACTGATGATACTGCATCAACGAAGACAGTAAACAATCCTTTATGGTTGTCGACCCACTTTGTGCCAGGTAACTGAATGTCTGCTGTAATATATGGATAGTTGCTTGGAGGGCGCTCCATCATCACAGGCAGACTGCGCTCCCCTGTCTGCAGACTGCCATCACGATACACAGGAAGCCACTGTTAGAAAATTTCAGTTCTCATTGAAAAACAATAAGAAATACATAAAATAAGCTAAATCATTATCAAAGTAAAAAATGTAAGCTACCAAGTATAAGAAAACATTACTGAAAGAAAGCCCTCTGAATGTCTGGGAGAGTATTTTTTTGGGGGGTGGATTAAAACCCTGTTTAACTCCTCAAAACAGGTTGCGTCCAAAAGGATTCATCCTCTTCAACTGCCATAATAACTATGAGACCAGCAAATGCTAATCCACTAGCAATCATAGTAAAGCTATTCCCTGTATAAAGAGACAAGGTTACATTCCTGAAAAACAATGTTGCCTTGCAAAATCTTATACAAACAAATACAACTCAATATTCAAAGGGTTACCATTCTAACTTATGTATGGAATATGGATGCAACAATGTTGCCTAAGAACTACTTATCACAAAGTTGCACCTATCAATTTAGACAATATTTAGACAATATCTTTAACCCTTAAATTTAAGCCAGGCTTCTATTCTTGAATCATGACTTGAACAAAAAAATACGGGTCCCAAATCTTATACTTCCCAACATGAAAGAAACATGGTTAAGATTTTTTTTTTTTTTTTTTTTTTGCTTTGTCGCTGTCTCCCGCGTTTGCGAGGTAGAGCAAGGAAACAGACGAAAGAAATGGCCCAACCCACCCCCATACACATGTATATACATACGTCCACACACGCAAAATATACATACCTACACAGCTTTCCATGGTTTACCCCAGACGCTTCACATGCCCCGATTTAATCCACTGACAGCACGTCAACCCCGGTATACCACATCGCTCCAATTCACTCTATTCCTTGCCCTCCTTTCACCCTCCTGCATGTTCAGGCCCCGATCACACAAAATCTTTTTCACTCCATCTTTCCACCTCCAATTTGGTCTCCCTCTTCTCCTCGTTCCCTCCACCTCCGACACATATATCCTCTTGGTCAATCTTTCCTCACTCATTCTCTCCATGTGCCCAAACCATTTCAAAACACCCTCTTCTGCTCTCTCAACCACGCTCTTTTTATTTCCACACATTTCTCTTACCCTTACGTTACTTACTCGATCAAACCACCTCACACCACACATTGTCCTCAAACATCTCATTTCCAGCACATCCATCCTCCTGCGCACAACTCTATCCACAGCCCACGCCTCGCAACCATACAACATTGTTGGAACCACTATTCCTTCAAACATACTCATTTTTGCTTTCCGAGATAATGTTCTCGACTTCCACACATTCTTCAAGGCTCCCAGAATTTTCGCCCCCTCCCCCACCCTATGATCCACTTCCGCTTCCATGGTTCCATCCGCTGCCAGATCCACTCCCAGATATCTAAAACACTTCACTTCCTCCAGTTTTTCTCCATTCAAACTCACCTCCCAATTGACTTGACCCTCAACCCTACTGTACCTAATAACCTTGCTCTTATTCACATTTACTCTTAACTTTCTTCTTTCACACACTTTACCAAACTCAGTCACCAGCTTCTGCAGTTTCTCACATGAATCAGCCACCAGTGCTGTATCATCAGCGAACAACAACTGACTCACTTCCCAAGCTCTCTCATCCCCAACAGACTTCATACCTGCCCCTCTTTCCAAAACTCTTGCATTCACCTCCCTAACAACCCCAACCATAAACAAATTAAACAACCATGGAGACATCACACACCCCTGCCGCAAACCTACATTCACTGAGAACCAATCACTTTCCTCTCTTCCTACACGTACACATGCCTTACATCCTCGATAAAAACTTTTCACTGCTTCTAACAACTTGCCTCCCACACCATAATACCTTCCACAGAGCATCTCTATCAACTCTATCATATGCCTTCTCCAGATCCATAAATGCTACATACAAATCCATTTGCTTTTCTAAGTATTTCTCACATACATTCTTCAAAGCAAACACCTGATCCACACATCCTCTACCACTTCTGAAACCACACTGCTCTTCCCCAGTCTGATGTGATGACATAAAAAAGAACTGGGTGGTGAAAGCAAGTGAGCTTCGAAAAGAAACTTGTGCAAAGAAATATCAAGAGAGACTGGATGTCGCATGGCAAAGGATGAGAGTAAACAAAGCAAGAAGAGTAGATGAGGAATGGGGGATGTTTAGAGAAGCAATACTGGAATGTGTAAGAGGTGGACAGGCAGAAAAAGGTAGAGAGTGGTGGGATGACAAAATAAAGTTGCAAGTGAAAGAGAAAAGAGAGGAGTATGACATGTACTTGTAAGGACGGAATGCAAATGATTGGGAGATACACAACAGAGAGCAACAGGGGAAAAAATAAGGGAACTGCAGTAGCTGAAAAACTAGGGGTCATTTAAATGAGTGTAGGGGTGATCAATTATCATTAAACTTCAGAGATATTAGCAGTTGTTTTAGGAGTTAACAGTGTAAGAAAAACAAGAGAGCAGATTAGGACATCAAAGAAGGAAGCAAATAGGGAAGTGATAACAGGGAGTGATGAGGTGAGGAGATGAAGTGAGTATTTTGAAGGACTGTTGAATGCGTCTGATGATACAAGTGTTTGGGTCACGTAGGTATGCAAAGTAAGAGGGACATGGAAAGTGGTTTGGTGAAGATAAGATAGTGAATAACTTGCATAAAATAAAATATAGCAAGGCAGCTCAAGTGGATGCTACTGCCACTGTATTTCTTAAAAAAGGGGATGACTGTGTTGTTGATTGGTTAAATAGGATTTTCAATCTACATTTGGAGCATCGTAGGTGCCTAAGGATTAGCAGAATGCATGTATAGTGCCACTATAGAAAGGCAAGAGGGACAAAAGTAACTGTTTAAGGGACATAAGTTTGTGGGTGTACCTGGTTCATCGTTGCTTAAATCCTTTAATGTAAATGTTGCCTTCAGCAACAATAACACTATAAAGAATATCTTACTCAGGAACTCACCAGAAAATTCTCCTGGGTGTAAAATTATTATTAAAAGGGAGAACTAAAAGATTCTTGGTGTCAATGGGAGGTTTGGGCTCAACTCTATAAAATTATTTCTTTGCTAACTTAAGGGATTTATCAATGAAAGATCTAGGGTACTTTAACTTAGATCCAATAGAATATATCTTCTCAAACTCATCATCAATATACTCTGGACTGCAAATACATAATGCCCTAAGGAACATAGATTGAAATGATGATAATTTAACTCTGTCATGTTGAGATGAGTAATAATGGATATATAAACATATACTGGCAGGTTTTCTGTATATGCTAAACTTAAACTTGTTTCCTTGCCTATGGATCATGCAATCTAAAAACGGTAACATACCATTATTTTCATTTTCAACAGAAAATTTGATGGAAGGTACTAAATTGTTACATAAGGGGAGAAATATCTTTATATTTTATTTTGCTTTGTCGCTGTCTCCCGCGTTTGCGAGGTAGCGCAAGGAAACAGACGAAAGAAATGGCCCAACCCACTCCCATACACATGTATATACATACACGTCCACACACGCAAACATACATACCTATACATCTCAATGTACACATATATATACACACACAGACATATACATATATACACATGTACATAATTCATACTGTCTGCCTTTATTTATTCCTATCGCCACCTCACCACACATGGAATAACATCCCCCTCCCCCCTCATGTGTGCGAGGTAGCACTAGGAAAAGACAACAAAGGCCACATTCGTTCACACTCAGTCTCTAGCTGTCATGCAATAATGCCCGAAACCACAGCTCCCTTTCCACATCCAGGCCCCACACAACTTTCCATGGTTTACCCCAGATGTTTCACATGCCCTGATTCAATCCATTGACAGCACATCGACCCCAGTATACCACATCGATCCAATTCACTCTATTCCTTGCCCTCCTTTCACCCTCCTGCATGTTCAGGCCCCGATCACACAAAATCTTTTTCACTCCATCTTTCCGCCTCCAATTTGGTCTCCCACTTCTCCTCGTTCCCTCCACCTCCGACACATATATCCTCTTGGTCAATCTTTCCTCACTCATTCTCTCCATGTGCCCAAACCATTTCAAAACACCCTCTTCTGCTCTCTCAACCACACTCTTTTTATTTCCACACATCTCTCTTACCCTTACATTACTTACTCGATCAAACCACCTCACACCACATATTGTCCTCAAACATCTCATTTCCAGCACATCCACCCTCCTGCGCACAACTCTATCCATAGCCCACGCCTCGCAACCATACAACATTGTTGGAACCACTATTCCTTCAAACATACCCATTTTTGCTTTCCGAGATATTGTTCGCGACTTCCAATCATTCTTCAAGGCTCCCAGGATTTTTGCCCCCTTCCCCACCCTATGATTCACTTCCGCTTCCATGGTTCCATCTGCTACCAGATCCACTCCCTGATATCTAAAACACTTCACTTCCTCCAGTTTTTCTCCATTCAAACTTACCTCCCAATTGACTTGACCCTCAACCCTACTGTACCTAATAACCTTGCTCTTATTCACATTTACTCTTAACTTTCTTCTTTCACACACTTTACCAAACTCAGTCACCAGCTTCTGCAGTTTCTCACACGAATCAGCCACCAGCGCTGTATCATCAGCGAACAACAACTGACTCACTTCCTAAGCTCTCTCATCCACAACTGATTGCATACTTGTCCCTCTCTCCAAAACTCTTGCATTCACCTCCCTACCAACCCCATCCATAAACAAATCAAACAACCATGGAGACATCACACATCCCTGGGGATAGGAGAGAAAGGATACTTCCCACGTACTCCCTGCGTGTCGAAGATGGTGACTAAAAGGGGAGGGAGCGGAGGGTCCAACCCACCCACATACACATGTATAT
The DNA here is from genome assembly GCF_036320965.1 of Panulirus ornatus. Lineage (NCBI taxonomy): Eukaryota > Metazoa > Arthropoda > Malacostraca > Decapoda > Palinuridae > Panulirus > Panulirus ornatus. The sequence continues at coordinate 19,162,470 of NC_092228.1, forward strand.
ACATACACGTCCACACATGCACAAATACATATCTATACATCTCAACGTGTACATATATATACATACACAGACATGTACATATATACACATGTGGATAAAGAAGAAAGAATACTTCCCAAGTTTTCCCTGCGTGTCGTAGAAGGTGACTAAAAGGGGAGGGAGCGGGGGGCTAGAAATCCTTCCCTCTCATTTTTTATAATTTTCCGGCAAGTGAGGATGTTTCCTCAGGGGCTCAGTTCTCTGTTCTTGGCGCTACCTCGCTGATGTGGGAAATGGCAAATAGTATGGGAAAAAAAAATCATACTTGCTGCCTTTATTCATTCCTGTCGCCACCCCACCACCACACATGAAATGACACCACCTTCCCCCCACATGCGTGCAAGGTAGCGCTAAGAAAAGACAACTAAGACCACATTTGTTCACACTCAGTCCCTAGCTGTCACATATAATGCACTGAAACCACAGCTCCCTTTCCACATCCAGGCCCCCAAAAACTTTCCATGGTGTACCCCAGACGCTTCACATGCCCTAGTCCAATCCATTGACAGCACATTGACCCTGGTATACCACATCGTTCCAATTCACTCTATTCATTGCACGCCTTTCACCCTCCAGCATGTTCAGGCCCCAATCGCTCAAAATCTTTTTCACTCCATCCTTCCACCTCCAATTTGGTCTCCCACTTCTCCTCATTCCCTCCACCTCTGACACATGTATACATACATATACATAGACATATACATATATACACATGTACATATTCATACTTGTCTGCCTTCATCCATTCCTGTCGCTACCCCACCCCACAGGAAGCAGCATTGCTACCCCTCACTTCAGGGAGGTAGTGCCAGAAATACAGACAAAAAAGGCCACATTAATTCACACTCAGTCTCTAGTTGTCATGTGTAATGTACCAAAACCACAGCTCCCTATCCACATCAAGGCCCCACAGGCTTTTCCATGGTTTACCCCAGACATTTCACATGCCTTGGTTCAGTCCATTGACAGCATGTCATCCCCGGTATAACAGGTATAACATATTGTTCCAATTCACTCTTCCTTGCACATATGTGCATATATGTGTTTGTAGGCGGATGGGTCTTTCTTCATCTGTTTCCTGGTGCTACCTCACTAAAATAGGAAACGACGATCAATTATAATAAAGATATATAAAATATACAAAAAAAGGTCTATGGACACACAAGACAGAAAAGAGTCAGAGAAAGACAAACTGATGACTGTATTCTCTGCCTAAATCAGGAGAAAATATACAAACAATAAACAGACTAAATAAAATGAAAAAATACCATATACTTACTGTGTATCCAACTGGAGTTTCAATGGTCTTCTCCTCATTTTTCTTTTGACATGAAATGTGATAAAAAGTAAAGAGAATATGATGTTGGTCACCAAGCACTGCTGGCAACTTTATCTTGAACTCATCATAAAAATCTGGAGACTTGTTATGGTATGTGACAGCAGTATGTGCCTCTGTAGTATATTCTGGACATGAAGATTTGCCAAAGATGACTGACGATGCTGCTTGTTCTTCTTCTCCAGCCATAAATTGAATCTTCACAGCAATATTGCGTGCAGAGCCTACAAAATACAAGTATTGATTAAACATTTCAGATCCAGCTTAATTCTTCACTGCTTAATTAAACTGTAGAGAGAAATGAAGGCAATTTATATAAGTCTATGAAGCATATTTACCCTAAAAATGACCATGCCTGAATTCTTAGGGTATCAATGAGTGAAAACAGAGAAAAAAATCAAGCAATACCTCTCTCTACCAATCTGTGGCTTTCAATAAAAATCACTCATTACTCTGACCCCCCCGTCTCTCTATCTGTCTACTTATGTAAACCTTTAAACTTCTGAGCTTTTCTCCCTCTCCAAGCAGCAAGAGCTTCATGCTACCCCTATCTGTTGGCAAAATTTCAACAGGGTTGTGTGCTTGTAGATAGGTCTCTCTCTCTCTCTCTCTCTCTCTCTCTCTCTCTCTCTCTCTCTCTCTCTCTCTCTCTCCCCCTATTTCACCAATTCCTCTACTATCTCCAACAAACTTTTGTCATGTGGTCAGAGTTAATCTCCAAACTGTAAAATCATCATAAACATGTTCAAGTTACCATAATGTAGTCCCGCTATTAACCCAAAGTCTGATACTGTCTTGAATATAACATTACAGTTAAGTGGAGTGACTTATCAATGCCCTCTTTTGTCATGGTTGTTCCCATCATTTGCAGCCAGCAATAAAAATTCTTGAGAGAATTTTTGAAGAAATATGACAAATGCAAGCAGCAATGGAGCATGTGAGGAGATACGCACATCTACCAATGGCCTTTAACATCAACTAAAGGACTGCTGCAACCCAGAGATTAAGCATTATTTGCATTTTCATTCCCATCACATGCACCTGGGTACCAAATATCCTTTCTGTAATATCTTGTCCCTTAAAAGTAGTCACTAAAATGTTGAGAAGGTATGATAAACAAAGAATATCTGAAGGATTAAAGCAGGAGAATTTAGGAAATGGAACAAATGAGTGTTAGAACAATGTGGTCACATGCCTAATCACTGGAGGACATACCTTTACGATAATATAGTTCTTTCTTTAAACAAACATGGATCAAATCATGATTTAGACAAATTGCTGATAAACAACCTGTACAGCAATTCAGTTACCTTCACTGGATCTCCTTTGAACATAAGAAGAATTAAAAGATTTTTTCTTATTGCCATTAAATTGCCTTTTTATAAAAAAAAAATTCTGATTTTTACGGAAGTCTTATCGCTCAACATTTTCAAAAATCAAAAATTAATATGAATCAAAAAATTATGTCATTTTGGTGAAAGTGAATATCATATCTTCAAAAAGATACAAGCAGAACATTTGAAAGTCCTAATAAATTTGGCCTGCACTCATATAGGTTCAAGGAAATGTAAAACAAACATACCAAAGGCAGAGTACTGGATATCATCACAATATTAAAGGCAGAAATCCTATTCTCTCTCGAAAAGCATTAACCTATTCATGTGAAATTTTGTTTCTAGATATACTGGACTAGATTGCATCACTTTATGGAGGAGGAGGATGCAGATCTATGGTATTATACACACAGACACAATGAATCAGGATAAAATCTATGTAAATAGTAACTAATAAAGTAAGTGCTGGGCTACAGCAATGAAGAGGTGAAAAGTATTATGTAAAGGCATATTTGGGTTAAAACAGGCAGTAAAATTGATTATCAAAGATAAGGTGAAAGACTATACTAGTAAGTGCATAATATGAACATAAGCAAAGAAACACAATAATCAAGGTGTTTGGAGAATTCTATAACACTGAAAAACTGTAGATTGCTGGAGCTCTGTGGAATGGTGATTATTCTGGTGATCCTTTATCTCTCATGTGACCAAGGCTGCTAGACCATACTGAATATTATGAAGGCACAAAATAAAGAAACTTTGCAGAAGACCATCCATTAATCATTTCAAGAGTTCTGGTCAAATCAGCTCAGTGGTCTCCAAAAACAATTTTGACTTTTCAGCCAATCAGAGTCTATTTTGCCCTTTGGAAGCAGTATTAGATGATGAACCACCATGAAATGGGGAAATGTGATAAAAGATTATCCAAAGAACAATTCTTAAAGCTCTGGCTCAATTGACCCAACAGTTTCTAAGAAACTATAAACACTTGAGAGATTTAATAAGTTTACAGACATGCAGTGGATGCTAAGTAATGACAATAATTCACCTGGTGTTGCTACAGGTGTCACAAGTCAACCATACAGTGCAGTGAAGCCTTAAATGATATATGAAGTGAAAATTTGATTCATATCAATAAAACGTTCCAAAGAACTTCAGCAGGGGAGACTGGATTCTTGAATTTGTATATGGAGAAAAAGTATTTAGGATGAGATGAAAGTTTGGAGAAACATGACAGAAACATGGCTGAAAAAATATTCATTCACAGCCAAATGAATTCATTAACAGAATAAATTAATTGCATGGCTGTGATTCCACATCCAAGTCGAAAAGCAGAATAACTGCATTAACAAACAGCTGATATGTGAAAACACATACATCTACCTTATGAAGAGATAAGTGACTGGAGTGTTAGAAAATATGTAGACAGGAACAGAATATGAACACAAAGATGAAAGTGCTGTAATATGTGTTATACACTAAATGAAATATGGAAATTTAATAATGGTTCGGCTTTACATGATAATCACTACTTCATAATGCTAGTGTGGTTGATTCAAATATTTATCTTACCTGGTCTATTGCTGAAATTCAGATCCTTTGGGGATACAAACAGAAGATTCCTATAGTAGTAATGGGGGACAAATATTTCCCTTGGCGGGAATTCCAGAATCTCCTTGATAGGTCGACATTTTTCATCTATGGTTGAAGGAAGAGCATGAACACCAGAACAAAATGTTAGCATCACATTAAATCCTAATATACTGATCATCTAAAATGAACAGAAACTTTGTATTCCAAAACTATAAAACACTAACATATAACACTTGGATTTACCCTCTACTGTGAATTCCCTAAGTTCAATCAAAGACCATACTACATCCATAATATGAACTTTAATCCATATCTATAACTAAATCATAATAAAGTTTTCAGAATAAATTTGAGATACCATCCAAACAAAAGAATAATGTAATACTTCAGCAAAATCATTACTGCACACAGACTTCACATCAACATTGTAAGTATCCAGGATCCAGTTCATACGAATTCTAGTATAAGAAATATGCTGCACATATAAATGCTTTTCACATTCATCTCTCAAGCAAGTGTCCTTCTCTTACCAGGAAAATAAGCAACAAATTCTCCCCAAACATCTTCATGAACTTCTAGCCCTTATGCAGAATTTTCCTCTTACACTATTGTTACATACTGCATTTGATAAATCATATATTTCTTTTATAATTCCTAATGAGGTGAATATCGTTTGCTTTAAAACATGAATAATTCAAAATTCTCAGTGATTCTCTGGGTAAACATAACGGTAGGCAAATGAATATTTTCAGATATGAATATCTTGATACATTGATATTCTAATAGCCAAATCTGTAATGCAATTGGGCCATTCTAAAAAAGGAGATTTTATCATACAGCCTTTACTATCATACTCAATATAAAACTGCACTGAACAAAGTGAGGTAACTTAAGTTTTATGATTTCTCTAAAGTTTCTTAAATCTATACAGCTTTCTGACACGATAAAGGTCTTGATTTAAATCTTTATCAACATTTTCTTTAACAATCTGCTGCATTCACTGCCCCAAACTGTATCTTTTATGGTTCCATCTGTGGTAATTATTCCTTATAACATGGGGCTCATAAGATGTGGATGGACCTCTGCAGCACAAGTTTTGTGCTTGTTGCAAATGCATGCTGTTCTATTGGTGAAGGAAACTGTGGCCTAATGAAAAGCCACGTTCAAGCCTCAGCATTCTTGAAAGTAACTTTCTGCATCTTTAAATTCCAATAACCATGCCGAGTATTTGTTCCTATATTCTATCGTAATTGCCATTTTAAGTTTCACATTCAAAAATGTTGTCTTTTATCTTCAGAGTATTTCAAAGGATCCTTTTTCTTATGTGCTTGTTGTTTCACTACACCTTATTCGTCCTCTTATGATGAGAAAGTATATCATCAAAAAGCACTAATCCATCATCTTGAAAGTGAGGCATCACAATGGTAAAAGATTAAAAGACAATAGATTACAGCAAAAATCAAGAATATCAATCAGTCTACACATCATCAATACACCTGCTATGAATTCTACGAGATGGATTAGGTATACTTAGCTTCTCAAATCACTCATACATGTCCTGAACTCATACCCAGACAGGGTAAAGTAAAACATAAAATTCTCCACTTTCATACAAGCATCTTACTATTTCACTATGCACACTCAGCTGATTAATCAAACTGGGACCAAAGCCTCCATTTATGCCAACTGTATACTAAAAACTTTCCTATACAATGATCCACAATCATTCCTCTGGCATCCCTATCTACAATATCCCTTGCTCACCAAATATATCCATTTCTTCCAATGTTCCTTCAGCTGCACTGGCCACACATTCTATAAGACCATAACATCAAAGAAGAATATACCTTTCTAATGACTCATTTCACTCACACGTTATATCTTTGTTCTCTGTATTCCTACTTCCACATCTCCTGTTCTCATTTATCACCAATCCTAATCTACACAAAGCTGGACTTTACATCCATACACCAAAGCTGGAACAAGCACTCCTTCATTTAAGCTTCTTGCAGACTAAATTTAAAGTACTTCCATTCACCTAAGCTTTCTACATATCTACAACTTTCCTCCTTGGCATGAATATTCCCAATGTCATATTTCCTACTAAAGGTATCCCACACTTATTGGGAATTCATTTACTGGAAGTTCTCTATATCCTAATCTACAAATAAAGGAAAAATTCATTTTACATAAAGGAAGTAAGCAACTTGCAATAACTATAATTCTAAAGAACTTACAAATTTCTGTATATCTGAAAGTAAATAATAAAACTAAACATTCTAATTCACTATCAAAGAATAATAGCAGTAAAAAAGATATTGTAGTACAAATCTTACCTATTCCAAATCTAATGGAATGAATAAGGTACATGGTCTCCAAATATCTTTTTTTTTTTTTTTTTTTTTTTTATACCTCGTCGCTGTCTCCCGCGTTTGCGAGGTAGCGCAAGGAAACAGACGAAAGAAATGGCCCAACCCCCCCCCATACACATGTACATACACACGTCCACACACGCAAATATACATACCTACACAGCTTTCCATGGTTTACCCCGGACGCTTCACATGCCTTGATTCAATCCACTGACAGCACGTCAACCCCTGTATACCACATCGCTCCAATTCACTCTATTCCTTGCCCTCCTTTCACCCTCCTGCATGTTCAGGCCCCGATCACACAAAATCCTTTTCACTCCATCTTTCCACCTCCAATTTGGTCTCCCTCTTCTCCTTGCTCCCTCCACCTCTGACACATATATCCTCTTCGTCAATCTTTCCTCACTCATCCTCTCCATGTGCCCAAACCACTTCAAAACACCCTCTTCTGCTCTCTCAACCACGCTCTTTTTATTTCCACACATCTCTCTTACCCTTACGTTACTTACTCGATCAAACCACCTCACACCACACATTGTCCTCAAACATCTCATTCCCAGCACATCCATCCTCCTGCGAACAACTCTATCCATAGCCCACGCCTCGCAACCATACAACATTGTTGGAACCACTATTCCTTCAAACATACCCACTTTTGCTTTCCGGGATAATGTTCTCGACTTCCACACATTTTTCAAGGCTCCCAAAATTTTCGCCCCCTCCCCCACCCTATGATCCACTTCCGCTTCCATGGTTCCATCCGCTGACAGATCCACTCCCAGATATCTAAAACACTTCACTTCCTCCAGATTTTCTCCATTCAAACTCACCTCCCAATTGACTTGACCCTCAACCCTACTGTACCTAATAACCTTGCTCTTATTCACATTTACTCTTAACTTTCTTCTTCCACACACTTTACCAAACTCCGTCACCAGCTTCTGCAATTTCTCACATGAATCCGCCACCAGCGCTGTATCATCAACGAACAACAACTGACTCACTTCCCAAGCTCTCTCATCCCCAACAGACTTCATACTTGCCCCTCTTTCCAAGACTCTTGCATTTACCTCCCTAACAACCCCATCCATAAACAAATTAAACAACCATGGAGACATCACACACCCCTGCCGCAAACCTACATTCACTGAGAACCAATCACTTTCCTCTCTTCCTACACGTACACATGCCTTACATCCTCGATAAAAACCTTTCACTGCTTCTAACAACTTGCCTCCCACACCATATATTCTTAATACCTTCCACAGAGCATCTCTATCAACTCTATCATATGCCTTCTCCAGATCCATAAATGCTACATACAAATCCATTTGCTTTTCTATATCTCTGATGCCTGTTCCTCCTGGAACTCCCTCCTTGAGGTGGCCACAGCAGTGGAGTCTCCATAACTAGCGAACTCTAGTGATGCTTCTTGGCCTTTAGTGCCTCATCCTTAACAGGCCACTGGCAGAGGGCAAGTCTAGCCAAGTGTTTGCTGATGCTCCTACCTAATGTTCCTATTGACTACCTCTACCGAATAAAGCTGCGTTATGTTCTTACCTACTACTTCTACCTAAAGATTCTACCCAAATGTTTCTATCGACTACTTCTTTCTATTACTCCTACCATTTTGCCAAAAGGCAGGGCTAGCACATAGCACTTTAGGAAAATCTAGAGTTACAAAGAATGAACTGTTAAATCTAAGTGCTGTCAAGTGTTATGTGTGACAAGGAGAGACTATATTTTTGGAGAGGATGCCAGTAGTCCATGAGTGGGTGAGGCAAAAGATAAGACAGCTACCTGGGTCAGAGTGCAACCTGACAACCACTGAAGTGCTGGCTCACTATGCAGCCATCACTAACCTTCAGATACCCAGGTGAGTAAATACCTCCCTGGTCATTGGCTGCCTACCAACTACTACCAAATATCACTCACACACATACTCAAACCATGCACAGTGTGGTACCCACTTAAGGCCTAACTATAGTACTGGGCCAAATCCATGAAAGAAAGCAAGTATGAATATGCACATGTGTATATATGTCTGTGTATGTGTATATATATGTATGTATATGTTGATATATATACATGTATGTATATGTGTGTATTTGGGCGTTTATGCATATATATGTGTATATGAGTGGATGGGCCATTCTTTGTCTGTTTCCTGGTGCTACTTCACTGATGCGGGAAACAGCAGTTTATGTATCATAAAGATAAAAAAATCTATATTTATTCATTATACTTATGCGCTGTCTCTCTTGTTAGCGAGGTAGCGCAAGGAAACAGATGAAAGAATGGCCCAACCAACCCACATACACATGTATATACATAAACACCCACACACACACACACACACATATACATACCTACACATTTCCATGTATACATGTGTATATATGTATATGTCTGTATGTGTATATATATATATATATATATATATATGTATGTATATGTTGATATACATATGTATGTATACGTGTGTATATGGGAGTTTATGCGCGCATATATATATATATATATATATATATATATATGTGTGTGTGTATATGAGTGGATGGGCCATTCTTTGTCTGTTTCCTGGTGCTACTTCAATGACACAGGAAACAGCAGTTTATGTATCATCAAGATAAAAAAATTTATATTTATTCATTATACTTAATCGCTGTCTCCCTCATTAGCAAGGTAGCGCAAGGAAACAGATGAAAGAATGGTCCAACCAACCTACATACAATGTATATACATAAATGCCCCACACACACATATACATACCTACACATTTCAATGTATACATATATATACATACACAGACATATACATATATACACATGTACATATTCATACTTGCTGCCTTCATCCATTTCCGTCACCACCCCACCACGCATGAAATAGCATCATCCCTCCCACGCGCACGTGCGAGAGAGAGGTAGCGCTAGGAAAAGACAAAAAGACCACATTCATTCACACTCAGTCTCTAGCTGTCATGTGTAATGCACCAAAACCACAGCTCCCTTTCCACATCCAGGCCCCACACAACTTTCCATGGTTTACCCCAGACACTTCACATGCCCTGGTTTAATCCATTGATAGCACGTCCACCCCGGTACACCACATCTTTCCAATTCACTCTATTCCTTGCATGCCTTTCACCCTCCCGTATGTTCAGGCCCCGATTGCTCAAAATCTTTTTCACTCCATCATTCCATCTCCAATTTGGTCTCCCACTTCTCCTCATTCTCTCTACCTTTGACACATATATCCTCTTTGTCAATCTTTTCTCACTCATTCTCTCCATGTGACTAAACCATTTCAACACACCCTCTTCTGCTTTCTCAACCACACTCTTTTTATTACCACACATCTCTCTTACCCTTTCATTACTTACTCAATCAAACCACCTCACACCACATACTGTCCTCAAACATTTCATTTCCAGCATATACACACTCCTCCATAAAAATCCTATTTATAGCCCATGACTCGCAACCATGTAATATTGTTGGAACTACTATTCCTTCGGACATATTCATTTCTGCCCTCTGAGATAATGTTCTCTCCTTCCACATATTCTTCATCGCTCCCAGAACCTTTACCCCCTCCCCCACCCCGCAACTCACTCCCGCTTCCTTGGTTCCACTCACCTTTTCCCGTGTTGCGAGGTAGCACCAGGACACAGATGAAGAAAGCAACACCATACACACATATATATGCACGCACACATACATATATATACACATACACAGACATATATATATAAACAAACATGTTCGCATTCATACGTGTTCACCATCATCCGCTCACATCCATACTCAAGCTGTCACGTGTAAGGCACCCAAAACAAAGTTCCCTATCCACAACCAGGCCCCACAGACCTTTCCATGTTTTAACCCAGATGCTTCACAAGCCCTGGTTCCATCCATTGACAGCATGTCAACCCCTGTATACCACAATTCCAGTTCATTTTGTTCCATACACCCCTTTCACTGTCCTGCATGTTCAGATCAAATCCCTCAAAATCTTTCTCACATCATCTTTCCATCTCAAAATTGGTCTCCCCGTTTTCCTTGTTTACTCCAATTCTGACATATATATCCTCTCTGTCAACCTGTTTTCTCCATCAAGTCCAAACTATTTCAGCACACAGTCTTCAGCTCTCTCAATCACACTCTTTTTATTCCTACACTTCTCTCTTACCCTTTCATTACATACTTGATCAAATCACCTCACAACACATATTGTCTACAAACATTTCATTTCTAACACATCCATCCTCCTTCATAGTGCTTAATCTATAGCCCATACCTTGCATCCATATAATATTGTAGAGCCTATCATACCTTCAAACAGCCATTTTTGCCCTCTCTGATAACATTTTATCTTTCTACATATTCTTCAGTATTCCCAGAACCTACACCTCCTTACCCAACCGATGACTCACTATTGCTTCCATTGTTCCATTTGTTCTCATGTCCAACCCCAGGTATCTACAACCCTTCACTTCCTCTAAATTTTCTCCAAATTCACACCACAACTAACCTGTCCCTCAACCCTGCTAAATTTTCATCTTTTTACTATTAATGTATGTGACTTGTTTCACACCAATGCCATCCTTTACCATCTCCTTGGTTACTTGGTTCATTCTATGAACATTACTTCCTGTATATTTCTGCACTTTTTCCTTGTTTGCTCCCTATAAATGACCCCTGTCCATTAACTCACTCCATTCCCATAAAACATATTTCTGACTTCTTTATATAATTTCTTGTTTTTTTCAAAAATATCATTTAGCCCCAATAACACTTTCAGACTTTTTACCATTTCTTCAAAACAATTCTTTTCTCATACATGTCTAATAAAATTGCAAAAGACTTACCTGGTTGAAAGCTAAAAATCTAAAAAAATTATGCCCTTACATCTTTTGGAAAATCAAGTAAAATATTTACTTCCCTATACATCTTAAAAGAAGGTCTTTATTACTTTTTTAGTGATTCTCCCAATAATTTTGGTAAACCTAAATTTTCTAAGAATATCAAACTTAGCTAATAAAGCAAACAAAAATACAATTGCTGCTTTACTTGAGAGTAAAACTACAAATAACTTGAAACAAAAGCTCAGTATATTAAAAGATGAAGCAAAGATGAAAAAATAAGTGCAACAGACAATTTAAAGGCCTGAAACATACATTCATTTGTTAGCTGAAACATACATTCATCTGTTAGTAAGAGTAACATACATACAGACCATACCATGCAATAAACCAAGAAGCTCTACAAGTCTACATTACACTCTGAAATCGTGAATTACTGGTACAGCTACATATCAAGTATTGATGTCACAAAAATTTCGCTAAACTGACAAGTGTTCTGCTGCTTACTTTAAAACATGATATCAAAGTCATGCAGTGCTTGCTTATCAATGACATCAGAATCGCATAAGCAATCTACAGCCTATCTTTTCTCTCTCGTTCTCTTATAAACATAAAACATAGAGGTTCATTCTAATACTTTCCAATGTCTCAAATCTGTCATCCTTAGGCCCAAGCAGATGCCTGATTTAAAATTTTCCAAATTCTTGGTGCAGACACAGTCAACAGAGCCTGATAACATTTAACAAATTAAAACAACCAGTGGAGCTTTCTTTTCCCAATATATAAATATACACAAGTTTTAAACAACATTTCAACAGTAATTATTTACTGTACTTACCAAGACCTAACTATCTCTAATCCCAAAAGGTACATGCAGACCAAGAAGTCTTGGATTTCATCTATTGTAGGAGCTAGACCAGAAGTACTTGGAGGATCATCAAAACTCAGCTCAGGCTTTGGTGCATCAAGCAAGGAACTTGCTAAATGAGTTAGAGGAGTTTCTGTATCAAAACACATACAAGGCTTTGATGACTACTTAGCCAGGCTTTTAAGTGTCATCTGCTTCATGCACTTAGGTTTTACCAGATGTAAACTAAGGTAGTGATAGGTGACTACATAAGACTGAAGTGCCATGGGATTCACTGAGCATCTGCACTCTCATAAGTGCTGGATTCTGGGAGTTTCCAGATTTTGGAATGCCAGATTTGAAACATTAGAGTGTAAATATATATACTAAAGTACAAATTTACTGCCAATAATGCTATATATCAAGCAATTTCATCATTCCTTACAATTCAATATGGTGTTTTGTTATGTTTCAGTCTTCAAATTTCATAAATATTTTCATTTTCAAATCAATCTATCATTAGAAATGAAGACAAAGGTTTAATAAATCATATCCAACAGATATTCATCAATTAAACAATAAAGCAGCATCTTCCATTTTCATCATTCAATGAGTAATCAATGAAAAATCTATCATTATGTAAAGACAAAAAACAAGGTTATTGTTTCTAATAATCAAAAAGAAATGGATTCTTATAGAAACTGTACAAATGGTCACTGTTTGTCATTCAAAGCCCATGAATAAACTACAATAATCCCTCTTGATCATCAAGACACCATCCTCAAAAAACACAGAGCATCAACATGTATCAGTTCAGTCTAGTCTCAAATTGATAACGAAATGAACTTGTATACACAACTGGCCACTTCATACTAACACTGTCAAGGTTATGATTAAAAGAGAATAAAAGTACAAGATAAACTTCAAGCTTATAATTAGCCTCCCATTCAACAAGAACTTATCAGAGAAAAATGGTTAGAATGCAACAGTAAGTTTTGACTTCAAAAATTCTAGTTAATTCCTAAAATGGTTAGAATGCAACAGTAAGTTTTGACTTCAAAAATTCTAGTTAATTCCTAAGTAAAAGAAAAAATGCAGCATATTACTTAAGATCTGGTATCCAGCTGGTTAATGATTTGTGATGCAAAACCCACAAACCCAAACATGGTTAAATTCCTTAACTAGGAAACACCCATCCCATTCAGTTGAAAAATAAATTTGGTAGTATTAGCTGTAAACAAGAGCATAACTGTGCACGTTTATTTCTTTATTTGAGGATGAACGTAAAACATGCCACTGAAAGTAATGTGGAAGTTACAGGTGTTAATACGGAAACACTACTTAAAAACACCATATATTTCTGAGACATGAAGGAGCAGGCATAAGGCATCTAAATGCAAAATTTTCACTAAGCATATTAAGCAACATCTGACTTACACTCCTTGTCTTCCTCCTCCTCCTCTGTCTCATCTGCTGTAATAGGGTTAAACTCAGATACATATATTCTTTGACATTACTTGAGAATTATAACTTTATCATATCATGCATATCAATAAATAGATGACTTGGCTTTTCCCTATTCTCAAGTTATGACTAAGAATTTCTGGGTTATTTGGTTAGAATCTATAAGATAAAGTATACAACATTAAAAGTTCAGTGCTGATACTGCAATGCAAGTCAATACATATTAGTTCACCTTGTTTAATTTTCATTCCAATTACAAGAGATTCAGCAAGTCTAAGAATGTAAATTAAGCAGTGTTAGATTTTCATAATGAAAAAGATTTCTTTGGTGGAAGATGTGATCCTAAAACATCACTTAACCTCAATAAATACTAATTATAAAATAATACAAAAGAATTTCCTATCGTAAAGACAGCATCAGAACTAAATAATTTCAATGTGGTCTTTGGATACTGCATAATTAACCCATAAATTATCTTTAATTCCTTTGCAATCTAAGCAAGTTAGAGAACATGCAATCAGAGAAACAATAATAATCCCTCATATCCAAAATTCCAATGTCTGGAAATGTGCCAAAGTTCTATCTATCAATCTATGTCTCTGATCCCCATTCCCTTTGGGAACTCACTCAATGGGGTGGCCACGGCATAAGAGTCTCCATAACTGTTGAACTCCAGTGCTGCTTCAAAACCTTTAGTGCCTCACCTTTAACAGGCCACTGCCAGAGGGCAGCTCTAACGCAATGTCTTCAGTGGCTCCTACCTAATGTTCGTACCAACTACTTCTACCTAATGTGTCTGCCAAATATTCCTGCCTAATGCTGCAACCTACTATTTCTACCTAATGCATCCATCTAATGCTTGTAACTTCTATTTCTACCTGAAGCTCCTGTATAATGTTCCTACCTACTACTTCTATCTACTCCTCCAACCATTTTGCTAAAAGGCAGGGATAGTGCAAAGCACCAAATGTCTCCCTATAAAATGTTTCAAATCAAAGTGTTGAACATTTTCAGTGTAAGACACCAAACTAAAAAGCTTTAAATATCTTTATATGAATTCTCTCCAAACTGGTTTACCTATCACATAATATAGCTAATCATGTGAAACAAGAAATGATAAATATCAATGCACGAAAAGAATGAAAATTACCTTTGTTACATGACACAAGGTACAATCTAAGTGGTAAAACAACATAACTATCATAACTTTGTTACCACTTACATGCCATCAGGAACAAACTTAGAAAAAAAGAATAACACTATGGAGGGAGAAACTCTTTACTCTTCCACAATAATGCATTTAAAATATCAACCACCTATTCACAGGTGAGATAAATGAGTGAAGCGCTGTTATCCAAGAAACAAACTCACCCAAGAGAAATATTCACTAACCTGAAGCTTCAAACACTGTAAACAGATGATACACTGCTAAACTGGTAAATAATAAGAAAGCACAGTTGCAATTCAAATTTTTTCACACTGCAAGGTATATAAGGTTTTCCTCACTCTGTGCTGCATGTAAGTAGCACAAACCTAAAATGTATCTTTTTAATTCCCAAACAAAATACAGTTGGAGTAAACCATCTGTGTATGTTATGATCTGAAAATTTAAAGAACTTTGTGCTACACCAGCTTATTTCAATTATAAAATGCTAATTTATCATTAAACTTGCCAACTGCAACTACAAGTCAAAATTCCACAAAGATTATGAATTATGTTTCATTATGTAAAAAAAGTACCCCATGACTTCCATGTATCTCTTTACTAAGCCCTGGTCCTCACTTATGAAAAAGTTCAATATGTATATTATGATGACCATGCTGAACAGAATGAACAATCAACTATTCTGCATACTAATTTTCACCAGGTACCTAAGCTGCTCATACAGACACAGTGAACTAATCTAATGAAACTTTTTGTGACTTCAGCATGTTACAAAAACATCATATTTAACAAGATTCATTTATAACTAATCAGTATTCATCTTCCTATTACACAAATAAAAAATGTTGAGTAATGGAATCACTGCTTATTCATAACATAAATGAAACTTAATTTTTGTTAATAATATAACCCCAAGATCCCTCTTACAGGGCTCCTGCAACTTCAAGGCTGCAGTACATCCAATAGCAAGGACATGGTTGACTCTTTAAAGCAATAATTTCCTGTATGAGACTGTATTCCCTTTCATCAAACGATGATACAGCATTCCCAAGGGTGACTTTTCACTCACAGTATAAACACAAGCAGGTGGAGTCTGGGAAGACCTATCAAATGCATACTGCAATGTACGAGCAAATTAATGTTAGTTCTAATCCATGAAAATTTACAAATAATCGGGGAAAGATCTCAAATTTGTTATGTGCCATTAGGTGATGGAATACTGATGTGTATATTCTAGTCCCTAGTATTATTCTTATCCCTGGGGATAGGGGATTAAGAATACTTCCCACGTATTCCCTGCGTGTCGTAGAAGGCGACTAAAAGGGGGGGGGGAGCGGGTGGGCTGGAAATCCTCCCCTCTCGTTTTTTTTTAATTTTCCAAAAGAAGGAACAGAGGGGGCCAGGTGAGGATATTCCAAAAAAGGCCCAGTCCTCTGTTCCTAACGCTACCTCGCTAACGCGGGAAATGGCGAATAGTTTAAAAGAAAGAAAGAAAAGTATTATTCTGTATTTCAACCTACCAACATCTCGAAACACTGAATATTTCACATCTATAAGCTGGTGACTGAGTTTGGTAAAGTGTGTGAAAGAAGAAAGTTAAGAGTAAATGTGAATAAGAGCAAGGTTATTAGGTACAGTAGGGTTGAGGGTCAATTCAATTGGGAGGTGAGTTTGAATGGAGAAAAACTGGAGGAAGTGAAGTGTTTTAGATATCTGGGAGTGGATCTGGCAGCGGATGGAACCATGGAAGCAGAAGTGGATCATAGGGTGGGGGAGGGGGCGAAAATTCTGGGAGCCTTGAAGAATGTGTGGAAGTCGAGAACATTATCTCGGAAAGCAAAAATGGGTATGTTTGAAGGAATAGTGGTTCCAACAATGTTGTATGGTTGCGAGGCGTGGACTATGGATAGAGTTGTGCGCAGGAGGATGGATGTGCTGGAAATGAGATGTTTGAGGACAATGTGTGGTGTGAGGTGGTTTGATCGAGTAAGTAACGTAAGGGTAAGAGAGATGTGTGGAAATAAAAAGAGCGTGGTTGAGAGAGCAGAAGAGGGTGTTTTGAAATGGTTTGGTCACATGGAGAGAATGAGTGAGGAAAGACTGACCAAGAGGATATATGTGTCAGAGGTGGAGGGAACGAGGAGAAGAGGGAGACCAAATTGGAGGTGGAAAGATGGAGTGAAAAAGATTTTGTGTGATCGGGGCCTGAACATGCAGGAGGGTGAAAGGAGGGCAAAGAATAGAGTGAATTGGAGCGATGTGGTACCATACCGGGGTTGACGTGCTGTCAGTGGATTGAATCAAGGCATGTGTATGGGGGTGGGTTGGGCCATTTCTTTCGTCTGTTTCCTTGAGCTACCTCGCAAACGCGGGAGACAGCGGCAAAAAAAAAAAAAAAAAAAAAAAAAAAAAAAAAAAAAATACTGTCTATCTACCATATAACTGTTGAGATGTTTCTTGTATCAGATGTTAAAACTCATTAATGCTTAGATGTGTCAATACCTCTAAACAATGCAAAACCAGCAATATGCTCAAAACATTTGTATGGGATTTCTATGTGGTTTAGTAAACAACTAGTTAGCCTTCATGCAGTACTTAGCCAAGGTACAAGAACACAGGCAACTCCCCTATCAAACACATCAGCCTAAATTCATATATGAAACAGGGATGAATGAAAGGGTTAGCAATTATGTGTCTCCCTACTTCAAAAGATCTCACGTTACAGAAAGAGACCTTACATTTCAAAAGTAATTATGTGAGCTTGATAATGGACCAAGGTGACACATGCCACTATCAACAAAAGCAGTTTTATGAAATTAGGCTGAAATGGAGAGAGGTTTCCATGTGTCTGTATGAATGTCCAATCACTGAAATCTTAATACATGGGTTCTGAAAATTGAAAAACCATTTCTGTCTGAGGTTGTGCCCCATATGTATGTGACCTTCCTTGAGGACATATAGGTCAAAACTCAGCCAATCCTAAACATTTTAGTGAAACAGCTCCAATCTTCACTCAACGTTTGCAAACAAACCAAGGGTACCTACCCATAGTAACAACTTATTTCAGGTCCATCCTCAGCCAATCAACAACCACCAACAGGCTGATAATGAATACCTGCCCACTAACAATGAGCTGGAGCTCATATTTTGCAGATTATGAGTGCTAACTCAAGGCAGGTACAGGCAGTAAAGATAAAAGATTTCAAAAGAAGGGGGCACCAGGCAGGGTAGGAAAACCACAAAAAATTGTTCATTCGACACTGCTTCAGAAAAATAGGTTTATAAACTTTTTCCTCCTTTGCACTTTGACCAGGATATTGTTGTTTAATCTGTTTATGGATGGGGTGGTTTAGGAGGTAAATGCAAGAGTTTTGGAGAAAGGGGTGAGTATGCAGTCTGATGGCGATGAGAGGGCCTGGGAAAAGAGTCAGTTCTTGTTCGCCGAAGATACAGCAATGGTGGCTGATTCGGGTAAGAAACTGCAGAAATTGGTGACTTGAGTTTAGAAAAGTGTGAGAAAGGAGAAAGTTGAGAGCAATTGTGAATAAGGGTAAGGTTATTAGGTTCAGCAGAGTTGAGGGACAAGTCAGGATGTGAGTTTGAATGGAGAGAAACTGGAGGTAGTGAAGTGTTTCAGATATTTGGGAGTGGACTTAGCAGCAAATGGAACCATGGATGTGGAAGTGAGTCATAAGGTGGAGTTGGCGGTGAAGATTCTGGAAGCGATGAAGAATGTGTGGAAAGAGAGAACGTTATCTAGGAGAGCAAAAACGGGTATGTTTGAAGGAATAGTAGTTCCAACAATATCTTATGGTTGTGAGGCATGGGCCTTAAATCGGGTTGTGTGGAGAAGGGTGAATGTGTTGGAAATAAAATGTTTGAGGAAAATATGCAGTGTGAGGTTGTTTGATCGAGTCAGTAATGAGAGGATTAGGGGGATGTGTGGTAATAAAGTGTGTGGCTGAGAGAGCAGAAGAGGGTGTGATGGAATGGGTTGGACATATGGAGAGAATGAGTGAGGAAAGGTTGATAAAGATGATATATGTGTCAGAGGTGGAGGGAACAAGAAGTGGGAGACCAAATTGGAGAGAAAAACATTTGAAGCAGGAGGGTGAGAGGCATGCAAGGAATAGAGAGAATTGGAAAAGTGTGGTACACCAGGGTCGATTTCCTGGCAATGGACTGAACCAGGGCATGTGAAACGTCTGGGGCAAACCATGGGAAGGTCTGTGGGGCCTGAATATGGATAGGGGGCTGTGGTTTCAATGCCTTACACATGACAGCTAGAGACTGAGTGTGAACAAATGTGGCCTTTTCTGTCTGTTTTCCTGGCACTACCTCACTGACACATGGGGTGGCGATGCTGTTTCCTGTTGGGTGGGGTGGCAGTAAGAATGAATAAAGACAAGCAAGTATGATTATTTATTTCTTTTTATTTTTTTTTTTGTGCTTTGTCGCTGTCTCCCGCGTTTACGAGGTAGCGCAAGGAAACAGACAAAAGAAATGGCCCAACCCACCCCCATACACATGTATATGTGTGTTTATGCATATGTATGTATATGTGTATATATTGACTTGTATACAGATGTATATGTATGTATATGTGTGTGTATGTATATATTTGTGTGTATGAGTGGATGTGTCTCTATTGGTCTGTTTCTTGGTGCTACTTCACTGATGTGGGAAATGGCAATCAAGTACAATAAATAGATAAATAATAGTCTATAAAAGGGAGGTAGGTATGAGGAAACTTTCAAATAAGTCTATCTCTAAAGCAAAAAATAACATTCAAATAAGGCAAACCCTGAGGCAAGAAATAACTCTCAAATGTGAATGGAGGAGCCGTGGAAACTGATTCTCTTGAAGGAGGAATCCCTGACTCACAGGGTACATTTGAGTACATGAGCAAACGGATAACAGACCTGATGGTCCAACAAGGTTTTCTGTAAAGGTGGTTTCAAAATAGTGGAAGAAAAGCAGAAGGCATTCCTATCCACCTCTTCCTTTGACCGGCAGGAAAATTATGAGAAAAATATGTCATGCAGTGCAGTGGAAAGATAATACAATAAAAGTTTTATAGGATTCTGCAAGAAAAATTTTTTGTATAAAGGTGATCTTTTTTTTAATGATAACAGATATCAATGACATACTCATCAAAATTTGAAGGTATTTATGGTCACTGTATGTAATTTGCTCTAAAGCTCAACCACTTTCCCATGTGGAAAAAGCTTTAGCCCACATCTTCCTTTTAAATTCATACAATTATTTCAGATCACTAAATCTATGTCTAAAGTTAAGAAATCTTTAATGATAAATCTGAAAGAGTATTCAATATTTTGAGCACTTCTATCAGATCCCTTTGGAGTCTGCAATTTTTGTGGGAAGAATAATCTTATGTCTTAGTCTTTCCTCATAGAATATATTTCTGAGTGAAGGGATTTTCTAGAGCTTCAACAATTCTATCATGATGGTCAAGAAACTGCAAAAGGCAAGATCTTCCTGCTCTAATACCATGTTGTCCTGGGTCATGTAGAAAGTCCACTTCTATATGAACATTACTCGTGGGGAGGAAGTGCAAGTGATTGGGATAAGTACAAGATAAAGCAGCAGGGGCTAAAAAAAAAAAGGGCAAACAAGAGTTGAGGTGAGTGAGTATCGGCAAACTTCTGTGAGAATAAGAAAGCATTTTGGAAGGAGGTTCATAGTGTGTGAAAAACAAGAGAAGACATGGGAACACCGGTAAATGGAGCAAATTAGGAAGTGGTAATAGTCAGAAACGGGGTGAAGAGAGTGAGTATAATGAGAGACTTGAATAAGTTCGATGATAGGAAGGTTGGGAAATGTGGAATGTGAGAGTCATGGCAAGTGATTTGGTGAAAAGAGAAGAGGTGGTGAAAGCCTTGTGTAAGATCAAGTGTAGAAAATCAGCTAGGGTGGATGGTACTGCAGATGAATTTCTAAAGAAATTTTCCTATCAACAAAGGAAAATGTGATCCTTGCTGAGTGCCATCTTTATGCCTTGTTTCATAAAAAAAAACTTCAGGACTACCAAACCTCTAAAACTGAAGTGTTCATAGTTAATTTTCTTTCATTATGACTGTCACTTAAAGTTTTACAGTCTGATAAGACTTATTTTCTTTTGCCTTCAGTATTTTCTTTTTTCTCAATTGCTTATTTCACTGCACCTTACATAAAATCTGTTTGGACCCAGGAAGCAAGGTATCAAAAAACTATTTCATCAATCTAAAAGTAAGGCACTACAGTAATATGGTGCAACAGGATATTACTCTGGCTTATAATAATAGTTAGCAACTCAAATACTATTCTACATAATTAATTTTCTAATCCATTTTACTTATTTCCTCTTCTTTATTCTTATGTGAACTAGCTACAGATACAGGCCACATCAATTACAAGGCAGCAGGTTTGGATGGTATTGCAGTGGAATTTATTAAAAAAGGGGGTGACTGTATTGTTGACTGGTTGGTAAGGTTATTTAATGTATGTATGACTCATGGTGAGGTGCCTGAGGACTGGCGGAATGCGTGCATAGTGCCATTGTACAAAGACAAAGGGGATAAGAGTGAGTGCTCAAATTACAGAGGTATAAGTTTGTTGAGTATTCCTGGTAAAGTATATGGGAGGGTATTGATTGAGAGGGTGAGGGCATGTACAGAGCATTAGATTGGGGAAGAGCAGTGTGGTTTCAGAAGTGGTAGAGGATGTGTGGATCAGGTGTTTGCTTTGAAGAATGTATGTGAGAAATACTTAGAAAAGCAAATGGATTTGTATGTAGCATTTATGGATCTGGAGAAGGCATATGATAGAGTTGATAGAGATGCTCTGTGGAAGGTATTAAGAATATATGGTGTGGGAGGAAAGTTGTTAGAAGCAGTGAAAAGTTTTTATCGAGGATGTAAGGCATGTGTACGTGTAGGAAGAGAGGAAAGTGATTGGTTCTCAGTGAATGTAGGTTTGCGGCAGGGGTGTGTGATGTCTCCATGGTTGTTTAATTTGTTTATGGATGGGGTTGTTAGGGAGGTAAATGCAAGAGTTTTGGAAAGAGGGGCAAGTATGAAGTCTGTTGGGGATGAGAGAGCTTGGGAAGTGAGTCAGTTGTTGTTCGCTGATGATACAGCGCTGGTGGCTGATTCATGTGAGAAACTGCAGAAGCTGGTGACTGAGTTTGGTAAAGTGTGTGGAAGAAGAAAGTTAAGAGTAAATGTGAATAAGAGCAAGGTTATTAGGTACAGTAGGGTTGAGGGTCAAGTCAATTGGGAGGTGAGTTTGAATGGAGAAAAACTGGAGGAAGTGAAGTGTTTTAGATATCTGGGAGTGGATCTGGCAGCGGATGGAACCATGGAAGCGGAAGTGGATCATAGGGTGGGGGAGGGGGTGAAAATTCTGGGAGCATTGAAGAATGTGTGGAAGTCGAGAACATTATCTCGGAAAGCAAAAATGGGTATGTTTGAAGGAATAGTGGTTCCAACAATGTTGTATGGTTGTGAGGCGTGGGCTATGGATAGAGTTGTGCGCAGGAGGATGGATGTGCTGGAAATGAGATGTTTGAGGACAATGTGTGGTGTGAGGTGGTTTGATCGAGTGAGTAACGTAAGGGTAAGAGAGATGTGTGGAAATAAAAAGAGCGTGGTTGAGAGAGCAGAAGAGGGTGTTTTGAAGTGGTTTGGGCACATGGAGAGAATGAGTGAGGAAAGATTGACCAAGAGGATATATGTGTCGGAGGTGGAGGGAACGAGGAGAAGAGGGAGACCAAATTGGAGGTGGAAAGATGGAGTGAAAAAGATTTTGTGTGATCGGGGCCTGAACATGCAGGAGGGTGAAAGGAGGGCAAGGAATAGAGTGAATTGGAGCGATGTGGTATACCGGGAGTGACGTGTTGTCAGTGGATTGAATCAAGGCATGTGAAGCGTCTGGGGTAAACCATGGAAAGCTGTGTAGGTATGTATATCTGCGTGTGTGGACGTATGTATATACATGTGTATGGGGGGGGGTTGGGCCATTTCTTTCGTCTGTTTCCTTGCACTACCTCGCAAACGCGGGAGACAGCGACAAAGAATAATAAAAAAAAACAAAAATCAATTTTTCATAAAATTTTCAAGTAATTCCTAGTATTATTATGGCCAACTTGAGGAGAGGTGGCCAGGGCTTATTGACTGAACAGTCCTCATTGACATATTCATTATTAAAATGAATTGTGCAATGGCCTAAATGAAAAGCCATTTTATGAAAATTCAATATTCAAAGATGATGCAGTCATTCTTTTAAGCATGAAACTATCTAATCTCTTCCATATACATTTCAAAATTTTATCTACATACTACTAAGTATTGTTAATTCTTTTCCTAATTACTTGTGCTGGATCAAGTTCATAGGATCTCAGTTCACTTATCATCATCAGTCCATGTCCATTATTTTCTTTTTCTTTTAAACATTCGCCATTTCCCGCGTTAGCGAGGTAGCGTTAAGAACAGAGGACTGGGCAAAAACTTAACTTACATGTGAACAGAAGTGCTTCTCACCTTTTCACCCTACACACTAATCTATCATATGGTGAGATTGAAAGAAGACTATACTAAACTTTGTATGTCAAGAATATCCAGGCTGTGAAAATGAACTATTAGAGAGGGGCATGTGGTAAGACTAGATGGAACGAAAAAAGATATGAATGGATGTATGACAGATTTGGTATGGCAGGAAATGAAAAGGGAATGAATTGTAGAGTGGTAGAGTGGGTGAAATGTAATACTTTGAGGTGGTCTGGGCATGTTGAAAGGATGCAAGATGGGGAATTTACAAGAGTGTTTGATAATATGACTAAAAGGGTTGGTGTGAGAGGAAGATCACCTGTGACATGGGAAAACAGAGTTGAAGAGTACTGAAGGGACAGAAATGGGGAAGGAATGCATACAATGGTTTATAAAAAAGGAGGCATGTAAGGACAGGGATACGTGGAGACTCCTCTGCTGTATTCACTATCTTGATGGCAGTTTCCAGAGGGAATGGGCATCAAGGACATAGACAGACACAGGTTGAGTATCCCTTCTCCAAAATGCCTTGGACCCGAAGTGTTTTGGATTTTGGAAAAATTGCATACACATAATGAGATATCTTGGGGATGGGACCCAAGTCTAATCACAAAATCCAATTATGTTTCACATACACCTTATGCACATAGCATGGAGGTAAGTTGTACAATAATTCTAACAATTTTGCGCATGAAACAAAGTTTGTGTTACAATGAACCACCAGAAAACTAAGGTGTCATAACGTCACCCACCCGGGTGGACAACCTGTGGTTGTTTGGCATCACCTACATTCCTGACTCCGGATTTATATGCTACTGTTAAGCAATCATTTTCTTGCACTTGTTCACACATAAGTACTTTACAGTATGAAAATATGAAATACCATTAATACAATGAAAAAATAATGTTTAAGTGTGAAATTTTCCACTTGCAATACCATGTTGCTGCTCAAAACTTTTTGGATTTTGGAGCATTTCATATTTCGGATTAGAGATGCTCAACCTTTATAAAGAAAAAGTAAAACTACAATGTTAAACTCACTCTTGCAGAAAGGATGTGCAGAGAGGACTCTCCAGTCAAATAATTTCAATACTGGACTTTAGCATAATGTTTATTCTTTTTTTTATCTGGGAAGCAACAGTCAGATACAGCTTAAGTTCAGGAAATCTGCTTGATATGGCATATCCATGAGTACTGAGGTGCTGATTATCTATACCATAGCATAACACAAGTTTTTCATTTTATTCATATCATGACTGGCTGAATTATGATACTGTATTTGTAAAACATAAACACAACCACTATACCCAAGCAGTTCATGTTCCAAATCATGTCGTCCAAGCCCAAACTTGGAAGAACGATTACAACATCTTTACAGATGAATGTCAAGAACATGGACAAATGGACCCATTACCCAAATGACTTTTGCATAGACCACCAGGCATTCTGTTATTGTTTTTTTCCTATGTATTCCTATGTTTGCATGGGCACCAGGCATTCTGTTATCTGATTTTTCCTATGTATTCCTATGTGCTATCTCACAGCTGAAGACTGGCCAGTCTGCCCAGATTTTACAGAAATCCAAAATATCTTACAGCTGGTAGTCAAAAATAAAATTCACGATATACACATAAACGTGTGTATACAGGATTGGAAGTATGCATATAGTTAAGTGTGTATAATATGACAAAAACTGGTGATCTGAGAAGAGGACTGATGAATCAATACTCGCAAAAAGTCTGATCAAAATCCATGATTTGTCAAAGTTTATAACCAGAAACTAAATTTCAGGGCATAACTTTGGTCATAAGTATGCATGTTTAATTGAGGTCTATCTTCAAATCTAAGCAAAGATTTCAAAGTATGAGTAATCATATCAATGCAAGTCAAAATCCAACACAAATTACTGGGACTTGTGATCAGAGACACATATATGAATATGCAAAATGGCTCACAACTGGGTGGGTCCCATCTCAAATAAAGGATCCATGATACTTGTGACCACATCAAGTTTAACAAAGACTAATAGGCAAATCAAGTTCTCAGCCATAAAATGATGAAATATATTAAATGAATAACACTATATGCATCAAAGAATAGGCAAAGATGTAGAAATGACAAAAACAATGGCTGGAAGACTATTATGAGTTTGCATGACCATTCAATCTACCTAACACCCAGAAACAGAAGATCTAAGAATTAGCCTGTGAACAAAAAAAGGTGTAGATTTACTGAGGATAAAAGGCCATTACCATCAAATTCACCCTTTTACAGTTATAATCTTCTCATATTTGAGTTTCTTTGGGTGGAAACTACCTACCTATTGGTGACTACACCTTTATATTCAGAACTAAACACAAAACTATTGATTTTCTTACATCAAATTTATGCTAAATTATCTATAATAACTATCATTTCTGTCCATATACCTCTTAAATTTCCACATATTCTCCAAGTTTTTACTAGGTAATAATAAAAAAAAATGCCTCAAAAATGAATCAATGAAAAATATTTTACATACCTGGGTATGGGTGGAGTTTAACAAGTTCTGGTGTGAGACAGTACTTAGGCTGGTCACGTACTGGAGATATATCCAACTTGAGCAAACCTGGCAAACATTTTTTCTTCAACTGATTTGATGGACGTTTGAGATCAGCCAAAAACTTATAGAGGTCATCATCACGCAATTTATCCCCTTCCTGAAAGTTTTGC
The DNA here is from genome assembly GCF_036320965.1 of Panulirus ornatus. Classification (NCBI taxonomy): domain Eukaryota; kingdom Metazoa; phylum Arthropoda; class Malacostraca; order Decapoda; family Palinuridae; genus Panulirus; species Panulirus ornatus. Next base: position 19,188,748 of record NC_092228.1, read on the forward strand.
AGTATAATACTATCTTTCCCAACATAAAATTAATCTTTTCAACATTAAACTTTTTTTACACACAATTTCTTTTATCATTCATTTTACATTCTTCCTGTCTACACCATGCAAAGTGATACACAGAATTTTTTCCAAAAAACATTTTCAGTGTATTATGGTTAGGTTATCACATGTGCAATACCGGCTTCTTATTTGCAGCAGGAAATAATAATGCATCAAATGATAAGGGAATTATCCAACATGGCTAACATTAATGGATATCAGTAGTTAGCAATGTAAAGGTAGTACCTGACAAACAGCCACCAACAAGGGAGGTAAATGACCAGCACTAACATTGTGGGTCTTGAGAGGGTTAGTGACGGCTGCATAGTGAGCCACCACTTCAGTGGATAAGTTGCACTCCTCTCACCCAGGTAGCTAATTTTTCTTTCTGCCTCCATATGTGGACTCTAGGCATTCTATCCAAACATCCAGTCTCTCCTGGTCACACATAACACTTGAAACACTTGATCCACTCAGCTCCTTCTTTCTAACTACATTTTTCCTCGGTTGAGCACTGTGTACCAGGCCCATCTTTTGGCAAAATGGTAGGAGCTATAGACAGAAATAGTAGGTAGGAACATTAGACAGGAGCAATATGTAGAAGTAGTAGGTAGGATGTTCTGGAAGGAGGTAAATAAAGTGCGTAAGACAAGGGAGCAAATGGGAACTTCAGTGGAGGGCGCAAATGGGGAGGTGATAACAAGTAGTGGTGATGTGAGAAAGAGATGGAGTGAGTATTTTGAAGGTTTGTTGAATGTGTTTGACGATAAAGTGGCAGATATAGGGTGTTTTGGTCGAGGTGGTGTGCAAAGTGAGAGGGTTAGGGAAAATGATTTGGTAAACAGAGAAGAGGTAGTAAAAGCTTTGCGGAAGATGAAAGCCGGAAACGCAGCAGGTTTGGATGGTATTGCAGTGGAATTTATTAAAAAAGGGGGTGACTGTATTATTGACTGGTTGGTAAGGTTATTTAATGTATGTTTGACTCATGGTGAGGTGCCTGAGGATTGGTGAATGCATGCATAGTGCCATTGTACAAAGGCAAAGGGGATAAGAGTGAGTGCTCAAATTTCAGAGGTATAAGTTTGCTGAGTATTCCTGGTAAATTACATGGGAGGGTATTGATTGAGAGGGTGAAGGCATGTACAGAGCATCAGATTGGGGAAGAGCAGTGTGGTTTCAGAGTGGTAGAGGTGTTTGCTTTGAAGAATGTATGAGAGAAATACTTAGAAAAGCAAATGGATTTGCATGTAGCATTTATGGATCTGGAGAAGGCATATGATAGAGTTGATAGAGATGCTCTGTGGAAGGTATTAAGAATATATGGTGTGGGAGGCAAGTTGTTAGAAGCAGTGAAAAGTTTTTATCGAGGATGTAAGGCATGTGTACGTGTAGGAAGAGAGGAAAGTGATTGGTTCTCAGTGAATGTAGGTTTGCGGCAGGGGTGTGTGATGTCTCCATGGTTGTTTAATTTGTTTATGGATAGGGTTGTTAGGGAGGTGAATGCAAGAGTTTTGGAAAGAGGGGCAAGTATGAAGTCTGTTGTGGATGAGAGAGCTTGGGAAGTGAGTCAGTTGTTGTTCGCTGATGATACAGCGCTGGTGGCTGATTCATGTGAGAAACTGCAGAAGCTGGTGACTGAGTTTGGTAAAGTGTGTGAAAGAAGAAAGTTAAGAGTAAATGTGAATAAGAGCAAGGTTATTAGGTACAGTAGGGTTGAGGGTCAAGTCAATTGGGAGGTGAGTTTGAATGGAGAAAAACTGGAGGAAGTAAAGTGTTTTAGATATCTGGGAGTGGATCTGGCAGCGGATGGAACCATGGAAGCGGAAGTGAATCATAGGGTGGGGGAGGGGGCGAAAATCCTGGGAGCCTTGAAGAATGTGTGGAAGTTGAGAACATTATCTCGGAAAGCAAAAATGGGTATGTTTGAAGGAATGGTGGTTCCAACAATTTTGTATGGTTGCGAGGCGTGGGCTATGGATAGAGTTGTGTGCAGGAGGGTGGATGTGCTGGAAAAGAGATGTTTGAGGACAATGTGTGGTGTGAGGTGGTTTGATCGAGTAACGTAAGGGTAAAAGAGATGTGTGGAAATAAAAAGAGCGTGGTTGAGAGAGCAGAAGAGGGTGTTTTTGAAATGGTTTGGGCACATGGAGAGAATGAGTGAGGAAAGATTGACCAAGAGGATATATGTGTCGGAGGTGGAGGGAACGAGGAGAAGTGGGAGACCAAATTGGAGGTGGAAAGATGGAGTGAAAAAGATTTTGTGTGATCGGGGCCTGAACATGCAGGAGGGTGAAAGGAGGGCAAGTAATAGAGTGAATTGGATCGATGTGATATACCGTGGTTGACGTGCTGTCAGTGGATTGAATCAGGGCATGTGAAGCGTCTGGGGTAAACCATGGAAAGCTGTGTAGGTATGTATATTTGCGTGTGTGGACGTGTATGTATATACATGTGTATGGGGGTGGGTTGGGCCATTTCTTTCGTCTGTTTCCTTGCGCTACCTCGCAAACGCGGGAGACAGCGGCAAAAAAAAAAAAAAAAAAAAAAAAAAAAAAAGTAGGTAGGAACATTTAATTAGGAGCATTAGGTAAAACCATTAGGTAGAAGTAGTAGGTAGGAGCATTTGATAGTAGTAGTCATCAGAAACATTAGGTAGGAGCATTAGAAAGTAGCAGTCATTGCGAACATTAGGCAGGAGCACAGTGCTAGACTTGCCCTTTGCCAGTGGCATGGTAAGGGTGAGGCACTAAAGGCTAAGAAGTGGTACTGGAGTTCTTTAGTTATGGAGACTGTTACCATAGTCATCATTTTGACCCTCAACCCTACTGTACCTAATAACCTTGATCTAATTCACATTTACTCTTAACTTTCTTCTTTCACACACTTTACCAAACTCAGTCACCAGCTTCTGCAGTTTCTTACATGGATCAGTTCCAGCTGGAACAGGCATCAGAGATGTACATAGATAGAAAGAACATTAGGTGGGAGCATTAGGTAGAAGTAATAAATTGGAACATTATCAAAAAGTAGCCAGCAAGAACATTACATAAAAGCCTCTGAAAATTACTGCGCTAGATTTGCCCTATGCCAGTGGCATGCTGATTAGGTTAAGTATCACATGTATAATAGTTCTCTCTTACTTGCAGTAGAAAATAATAACATCAAAAAAAACAGTGAACTTCCTCAACATGGGTGACATTAAAAACACATATAAAAACAGGGGACTTCCTTATCATGGTTAACATTAAGATATATCAGTATCTTGCAATGTAAAGGCAGTATTTGGTAGGCAGCCATTGACCAGGGAGGCATATTACCTATACTACCCATGTGGTTATCGGGAGGGTCAATGAAGGCTACAGAGTGAGCCAGCACTTCAGTGGCTGTCAAATTGCACTCCTTTGACCCAGGAAGCTGTCTTTTGTGTCTACTTCACCCACCTGTGGACTGCTGGCATTCTGTTCACAAACATACAATCTCTCCTTGTCACACATAACATTTGATGACACTCAACCCACAAAAGTCTTTCTTCCTAACTCCATGACTTTTGTGGTGAATGCTGTCTTTAGATAAAATAGTAGGAGCAATAGAGAAGCAGTATGTAGGAACATTAGACAGGAGTATTAGGTAGAAACATTAGGTAGAAGTAGTAAGTAGGAACCTTAACTGGGAGCATTAGGTAAAAGTAGCATAGTGCCGTTGTACAAAGACAAAGGGGACAAAGGTGAGTGCTCAAATTACAGAGGTATAAGTTTGTTAAGTATTCCTGGGAAATCATATGGGAGGGTATTGATTGAGAGGGTGAAGGCATGTACAGAGCATCAGATTGGGGAAGAGCAGTGTGGTTTCAGAAGTGGTAGAGGATGTGTGGATCAGGTGTTTGCTTTGAAGAATGTATGTGAGAAATATTTAGAAAAGCAAATGGATTTGTATGTAGCATTTATGAATCTGGAGAAGGCATATGATAGAGTTGATAGAAATGCTCTGTGGAAGGTATTAAGAATATATTGTGTGGGAGGCAAGTTGTTAGAAGCAGTGAAAAGTTTTTATCGAGGATGTAAGGCATGTGTACGTGTAGGAACAGCGGAAAGTGACTGGTTCTCAGTGAATGTAGGTTTGCGGCAGGGGTGTGTGATGTCTCCATGGTTGTTTGATTTTTTTATGGATGGGGTTGTTAGGGAGGTGAATGCAAGAGTTTTGGAAAGAGGGGCAAGTATGCAGTCTGTTGTAGATGAGAGAGCTTGGGAAGTGAGTCAGTTGTTGTTCGCTGATGATACAGTGCTGGTGGCTGATTCATGTGAGAAACTGCATAAGCTGGTGACTGAGTTTGGTAAAGGGTGTGAAAGAGGAAAGTTGAGAGTAAATGTGAATAAGAGCAAGGTTATTAGGTACAGTAGGGTTGAGGGTCAAGTCAATTGGGAGGTAAGTTTGAATGGAGATAAACTAGAGGAAGTGAAGTGTTTTAGATATCTGGGAGTGGATTTGGCAGTGGATGGAACCATGGAAGCAGAAGTGAATCATAGGGTGGGGGAGGGGGCAAAAAATTCTGGGAGCCTTGAAAAGTGCATGGAAGTCGAGAACATTATCTTGGAAAGCAAAAAAATGGGTATGTTTGAAGGAATAGTGGTTCCAACAAGGTTATATGGTTGCGAGGCATGGGCTATGGATAGAGTTGTGCGCAGGAGGGTGGATGTGCTGGAAATGAGATGTTTGAGGACAATATGTGGTGTGAGATGGTTTGATCGAGTAAGTAATAATAGGGTAAGAGAGATGTGTGGTAATAAAAGGAGTGTTGCTGAGAGGGCAGAAGAGGGTGTTTTGAAATGGTTTGGTCACATGGAGAGAATGAGCGAGGAAAGATTGACCAAGAGGATATATGTGTCAGAGGTGGAGGGAACGAGGCTGAACATGCAGGAGGGTGAAAGGCATGCAAGGAATACAGTGAATTGGAACGATGTGGCATACCGGGGACGACATGCTGTCAATGGATTAAACCAGGGCATGTGAAGCATCTGGGTAAACCATAGAAAGTTCTGTGGGCCCTGGATGTGGAAAGGGAGCTGTGGTTTCGGTGCATTATTACATGACAGCTAGAGACTGAGTGTGAATGAATGGGGCCTTTGTTGTCTTCCTAGCGCTACCTCGTGCACATGAGGGGGGAGGGGGTTGTTATTTCATGTGTGGCGGGGTGGCGATGGGAATGAATAAAGGCAGATAGTATGAATTATGTACATGTGTATATATGTATATGTCTGTGTGTGTATATATATGTATACGTTGAGATGTATAGGTATGTATATTTGCGGGTGTGGACGCGTATGTATATACATGTGTATGTGGGTGGGTTGGGCCATTCTTTCGTCTGTTTCCTTGCGCTAACTCACTAACGCGGGAGACAGCGACAAAGCAAAATAATAATAATAAAAAATTAGGTGGAAGTAGTAGGATGGAACATTAAGTAGACACATTAGGTAATAGTAGTTGGTGGGAATATTAGATGGGAGCCTCTGAAAACACTGCACTAGAGTTGCCCTCTGTCGGTGGCCTGTTAAGGGTGAAGCACTCAAGATTAAGAAGCAGCACTGGAGTTCAGCAGTTATGGAGAGACTTTTGCCATGGCCACCTCCTAGGGGGAGTTCCCAAAGGGATTGGGCATCAGAGATACAGTTAGATAGATGGATAGATATCATTCCCCATTTCCAGGAATAAATGTTACATACCTCTGCAAAATGTCGTCAGTGGAAGATATAGAAGCCTACCTTTCATCTCTAACAACAGTCTATCATTACTTAAAACATGTATCTACCTGCTTAAAAAATGATGATACAGTGAGTGTTACAGGTCGAAATGAATCAAGGCAAGCACCAAATTCCTCAGGGGACCAGCTACGCCTCTTTTCACTGAAACTCCTTCGTTCTAAAGATCCTCTTCTTGTTAATGAACCAGAGCCACTCTTCCTCTTCAGTTCTTCATAGCTAGAAGAGCTCTGTTTCCGATCTGAAAATTATTCCATAAGATGATTATTCCATGAGCAACATAAGCAACCAAAATAGACAACTCCACCTTAATTCCTGCTAATTCAAGCAAAAAATCAACACATAATATTGTATGACAAAACCCACCTGACCATGGTCATAGACAGTTCTCTCTTAAATGGACTCTCCCTAATAAGTGGGGTTAATAATTATGATGAAGGGGCCTTTTGTAGCTCACTTCAACTGCTCTGGGCATTCCTGTGCAGTCAGGAACAAAGGTATATTTGGATCATGTTCCACTTGTCAGAAGCAATTAATGAAAAGAGGAAAGCTATAGAAAGATTCAGCAGAAGGATGAGGGTGTCTGAATACGAGGCAGGGCTTTTCATAGCATATGGCAAGCATTTCGAGGTAAAGGAAGCTCAGGCCACAACTATACTTGAAAATTGTGAAAGTAGAGGTACAGGAATATACAAAATTAAAAAGCAGCAACACTTTTCATGTGGTTAAAAGGAGTAACAACACAAAAAAAAGATGTAAAGTAACAACACAAAAAAAAGATGTAAAAGATAATGTGGACAGGGAACAAGTTAATTCCAGGTACATGAAGATCAATGGAGGAGAAATCTTAGGTTTGGCATCAACACAAAGAATTTTCAATAAGAATAAAATTGAGAAACATCATACGCCAATATTCCAGTTTCATGATAAGAGAAGTGGACCAGGCAGTATGATACAGCGGTTAAGTTGATGAAAACTACTATTGACGTTTGTGTAAAAAAATTATACATTTCCCTTTTCCATAGCCAGAGGTTGAACCATTATGTGACATTCATTTTTCATTTCATTTCAAGCTAGAACTTTCAGTTTTCTAAATTATTTCTTACATTTTCATATGTATATATAAATGTATGTGTGTATGTGTGTATATATATGTATATATGTGTGTGTGTATATATATATATATATATATATATATATATATATATATATATATATATATATATATATATAGAAGTGGGAGACCAAATTGGAGATGGAAAGATGGAGTGAAAAAGATTTTGAAAGATCGGGGCCTGTACATGAAGGAGGGTGAAAGGCGGGCAAGGAATAGAGTGAATTGGATCGATGTGGTATACTGGGGTTGACGTGCTGTCAGTGGATTGAATCAGGGCATGTGAAGCGTCTGGGGTAAACCATGGAAAGTTGTGTGGGGCCTGGATGTGGAAAGGGAGCTGTGGTTTCGGGCATTATTGCATGACAGCTAGAGACAGGGTGTGAACGAATGGGGCCTTTGTTGTCTTTTCCTAGTGCTACCTCGCACACATGAGGGGGGAGGGTATTCCATGTGTGGCGAGGTGGCGGTGGGAATGAATAAAGGCAAACAGTGAGAATTGTGTGCATGGGTATATATGTATGTGTCTGTGTGTGTATATATATGTGTACATTGAGATGTATAGGTATGTATATTTGCGTGTGTGGACGTGTATGTATATACATGTGTATGGGGGTGGGTTGGGCCATTTCTTTCGTCTGTTTCCTTGCACTACCTCACAAACGCAGGAGACAGCGACAAAGCAAAATAAATAAATAAATTTTATTTATTCTTATAAATAAATGTAATATATATATAAACAAATCAAACAACCATGGAGACATCACACATCCCTGCCGCAAACCTACATTCACTGAGAACCAATCACTTTCCTCTCTTCCTACACGTACACATGCCTTACATCCTCGATAAAAACTTTTCACTGCTTCTAACAACTTGCCTCCCACACCATTATATATTCTTAATACCTTCCACAAAGCATCTCTATCAACTCTAGCATATGCCTTCTCCAGATCCATAAATGCTACATACAAATCCATTTCCTTTTCTAAGTATTTCTCACATACATTCTTCAAGGCAAACACCTGATCCACACATCCTCTACCACTTCTGAAACCACACTGCTCTTCCCCAATCTGATGCTCTGTACATGCCTTCACCCTCTCAATCAATACCCTCCCATATAATTTACCAGGAATACTCAACAAACTTATACCTCTGTAATTTGAGCACTCACTCTTATCCCCTCTGCCTTTGTACAATGGCACTATGCACGCATTCTGCCAATCCTCAGGCACCTCACCATGAGTCATACATACATTAAATAACCTTACCAACCAGTCAACAATACAGTCACCCCCTTTTTTAATAAATTCCACTGCAATACCATCCAAACCTGCTGCCTTGCCGGCTTCCATCTTCCGCAAAGCTTTTACTACCTCTTCTCTGTTTACCAAATCATTTTCCCTAACCCTCTCACTTTGCACACCACCTCAACCAAAACACCCTATATCTGCCACTCTATCATCAAACACATTCAACAAACCTTCAAAATACTCACTCCATCTCCTTCTCCATCACCACTACTTGTTATCACCTCCCCATTTGCGCCCTTCACTGAAGTCCCATTTGCTCCCTTGTCTTACGCACTTTATTTACCTCCTTCCAGAACATCTTTTTTTTCTCCCTAAAATTTAATGATACTCTCTCACCCCAACTCTCATTTGCCCTCTTTTTCACCTCTTGCACCTTTCTCTTGACCTCCTGTCTCTTTCTTTTATACATCTCCCACTCAATTGCATTTTTTCCCTACAAAAATCGTCCAAATGCCTCTCTCTTCTCTTTCATTAATAATCTTACTTCTTCATCCCACCACTCACTACCCTTTCTACACAACCCACCTCCCACTCTTCTCATGCCACAAGCATCTTTTGCGCACTCCATCACTGATTCCCTAAATACATCCCATTCCTCCCCCACTCCCCTCACTTCCATTGTTCTCACCTTTTTCCATTCTGTACTCAGTCTCTCCTGGTACTTACTCACACAAGTCTCCTTCCCAAGCTCACTTACTCTCACCACCCTCTTCACCCCAACATTCACTCTTCTTTTCTGAAAACCCATACAAATCTTCACCTTAGCCTCCACAAGATAATGATCAGACATCCCTCCAGTTGCACCTCTCAGCACATTAACATCCAAAAGTCTCTCTTTCGCGCGCCTGTCAATTAACACGTAATCCAATAACGCTCTCTGGCCCATCTCTCCTAATACATACATATACTTATGTATATCTCGCATTTTAAACCAGGTATTCCCAAACACCAGTCCTTTTTCAGCACATAAATCTACAAGCTCTTCACCATTTCCATTTACAACACTGAACACCCCATGTATACCAATTATTCCCTCAACTGCCACATTACTCACCTTTGCATTCAAATCACCCATCACTATAACCCGGTCTCGTGCATCAAAACCACTAACACACTCATTCAGCTGCTCCCAAAACACTTGCCTCTCATGATCTTTCTTCTCATGCCCAGGTGCATATGCACCAATAATCACCCATCTCTCTCCATCCACTTTCAGTTTTACCCATATTAATCGAGAATTTACTTTCTTACATTCTATCACATACTCCCACAACTCCTGTTTCAGGAGTACTGCTACTCCTTCCCTTGCTCTTGTCCTCTCACAAACCCCTGACTTTACTCCCAAGACATTCCCAAACCACTCTTCCCCTTTACCCTTGAGCTTCGTTTCACTCAGAGCCCAAACATCCAGGTTCCTTTCCTCAAACATACTACCTATCTCTCCTTTTTTCACATAAATATAATATATATATATATATATATATATATATATATATATATATATATATATATATATATATATATATATATATTTTTTTTTTTTTTTTTTCCCAAAAGAAGGAACAGAGAAGAGGGCCAGGTGAGGATATTCCCTCAATGACCCAGTCCTCTGTTCTTAACGCTACCTCGCTATCGCGGGAAATGGCAAATAGTATGAAAGAAAATATATATATTATCCCTGGGGATAGGGGTGAAAGAATGCTTCCCACGCATTCCTCACGTGTCGTAGAAGGCGACTAAAGGGGACAGGAGCGGGGGGCCAGAAATCCTTCCCTCCTTGTATTTTAACTTTCTAAAAATGGGAAACAGGAGTCACGCGGGGAGTGCTCATCCTCCTCGTAGACTCAGATTGGGGTGTCTAAATGTGTGTGGATGTAATCAAGACGTGAAAAAAGGATAGATAGGTAGTATGTTTAAGGAAAGGAACCTGGATGTTTGGGCTCTGAGTGAAACGAAGCTCAAGGGTAAAGGGGAAGAGTGGTTTGGGAATGTCTGGGGAGTAAAGTCAGGGGTTTGTGAGAGGACAAGAGCAAGGGAAGGAGTAGCAGTACTCCTGAAACAGGAGTTGTGGGAGTATGTGATAGAATGTAAGAAAGTAAATTCTCGATTAATATGGGTAAAACTGAAAGTGGATGGAGAGAGATGGGTGATTATTGGTGCATATGCACCTGGGCATGAGAAGAAAGATCATGAGAGGCAAGTGTTTTGGGAGCAGCTGAATGAGTGTGTTAGTGGTTTTGATGCACAAGACCGATTTATAGTGATGGGTGATTTGAATGCAAAGGTGAGTAATGTGGCAGTTGAGGGAATAATTGGTATACATGGGGTGTTCAGTGTTGTAAATGGAAATGGTGAAGAGCTTGTAGATTTATGTGCTGAAAAAGGACTGGTGATTGGGAATACCTGGTTTAAAAAGCGAGATATACATAAGTATAAGTATGTAAGTAGGAGAGATGGCCAGAGAGCGTTATTGGATTACGTGTTAATTGACAGGCGTGCGAAAGAGAGACTTTTGGATGTTAATGTGCTGAGAGGTACAACTGGAGGGATGTCTGATCATTATCTTGTGGAGGCTAAGGTGAAGATTTGTATGGGTTTTCAGAAAAGAAGAGTGAATGATGGGGTGAAGAGGGTGGTGAGAGTAAGGGAGCTTGGGAAGGAGACTTGTGTGAGTAAGTACCAGGAGAGACTGAGTACAGAATGGAAAAAGGTGAGAACAATGGAAGTAAGGGGAGTGGGGGAGGAATGGGATGTATTTAGGGAATCAGTGATGGAGTGCGCAAAAGATGCTTGTGGCATGAGAAGCGTGGGAGGTGGGCAGATTAGAAAGGGTAGTGAGTGGTGGGATGAAGAAGTAAGAATATTAGTGAAAGAGAAGAGAGAGGCATTTGGACGATTTTTGTAGGGAAAAAATGCAATTGAGTGGGAGATGTATAAAAGAAAGAGACAGGAGGTCAAGAGAAAGGTGCAAGAGGTGAAAAAGAGGGCAAATGAGAGTTGGGGTGAGAGAGTATCATTAAATTTTAGGGAGAATAAAAAGATGTTCTGGAAGGAGGTAAATAAAGTGCGTAAGACAAGGGAGCAAATGGGGACTTCAGTGAAGGGCGCTAATGGGGAGGTGATAACAAGTAGTGGTGATGTGAGAAGGAGATGGAGTGAGTATTTTGAAGGTTTGTTGAATGTGTTTGATGATAGAGTGGCAGATATAGGGTGTTTTGGTCAAGGTGGTGTGCAAAGTGAGAGGGTTAGGGAAATGATTTGGTAAACAGAGAAGAGGTAGTAAAAGCTTTGTGGAAGATGAAAGCCGGCAAGGCAGCAGGTTTGGATGGTATTGCAGTGGAATCTATTAAAAAAGGGGGTGACTGTATTGTTGACTGGTTGGTAAGGTTATTTAATGTATGTATGACTCATGGTGAGGTGCCTGAGGATTGGCAGAATGCGTGCATAGTGCCACTGTACAAAGGCAAAGGGGATAAGAGTGAGTGCTCAAATTACAGAGGTATAAGTTTGTTGAGTATTCCTGGTAAATTATATGGGAGGGTATTGATTGAGAGGGTGAAGGCATCTACAGAGCATCAGATTGGGGAAGAGCAGTGTGGTTTCAGAAGTGGTAGAGGATGTGTGGATCATGTGTTTGCTTTGAAGAATGTATGTGAGAAATACTTAGAAAAGCAAATGGATTTGTATGTAGCATTTATGGATCTGGAGAAGGCATATGATAGAGTTGATAGAGATGCTCTGTGGAAGGTATTAAGAATATATGGTGTGGGAGGCAAGTTGTTAGAAGCAGTGAAAAGTTTTTATCGAGGATGTAAGGCATGTGTACATGTATGAAGAGAGGAAAGTGATTGGTTCTCAGTGAATGTAGGTTTGCGGCAGGGGTGTGTGATGTCTCCATGGTTGTTTAATTTGTTTATGGATGGGGTTGTTAGGGAGGTGAATGCAAGAGTTTTGGAAACAGGGGCAAGTATGAAGTCTGTTGGGGATGAGAGAGCTTGGGAAGTGAGTCAGTTGTTGTTCGCTGATGATACAGCGCTGGTGGCTGATTCATGTGAGAAACTGCAGAAGCTGGTGACTGAGTTTGGTAAAGTGTGTGAAAGAAGAAATTTAAGAGTAAATGTGAATAAGAGCAAGGTTATTAGGTAGAGTAGGGTTGAGGGTCAAGTCAATTGGGAGGTAAGTTTGAATGGAGAAAAACTGAAGGAAGTAAAGTGTTTTAGATATCTGGGAGTGGATCTGGCAGTGGATGGAACCATGGAAGCGGAAGTGAATCATAGGGTGGGGGAGGGGCGAAAATCCTGGGAGCCTTGAAGAATGTGTGGAAGTCGAGAACATTATCTCGGAAAGCAAAAATGGGTATGTTTGAAGGAATAGTGATTCCAACAATGTTGTATGGTTGCGAGGCGTGGGCTATGGATAGAGTTGTACGCAGGAGGGTGGAGGTGCTGGAAATGAGATGCTTGAGGACAATGTGTGGTGCGAGGTGGTTTGATCGAGTAAGTAATGTAAGGGTAAGAGAGATGTGTGGAAATAAAAAGAGCATGGTTGAGAGAGCAGAAGAGGGAGTTTTGAAATGGTTTGGGCACATGGAGAGAATGAGTGAGGAAAGATTGACCAAGAGGATATATGTGTTGGAGGTGGAGGGAACGAGGAGAAGTGGGAGACCAAACTGGAGGTGGAAAGATGGAGTGAAAAAGATTTTGAGTGATCGGGGCCTGAACATGCAGGAGGGTGAAAGGAGGGCAAGGAATAGAGTGAATTGGATCGATGTGGTATACCGGGGTTGAAGTGCTGTCAGTGGATTGAATCAGGGCATGTGAAGCGTCTGGGGTAATCCATGGAAAGTTGTGTGGGGCCTGGATGTGGAAAGGGAGCTGTGATTTCGGGCATTATTGCATGACAGCTAGAGACTGAGTGTGAACGAATGGGGCCTTTGTTGTCTTTTCCTAGCGCTACCTCACACACATGTGGGGGGAGGGGGATGGTATTCCACGTGTGGCGAGGTGGCGATGGGAATGAATAAAGGCAGACAGTGTGAATTGTGTGTATGGGTATATATGTATGTGTCTGTGTGTGTATATATATGTGTACATTGAGATGTATAGGTATGTATATTTGCGTGTGTGGACGTGTATGTATATACATGTGTATGGAAGTGGGTTGGGCCATTTCTTTTGTCTGTTTCCTTGCGCTACCTCGCAAACGCGGGAGACAGCGACAAAGCAAAATAATAATAAAAAAAAGAATAAAAACAGAAAATAGCTATGGTTACTAATCAACAAAATGCTATCTACAGTGCTAGGTCTATCTCTTTTCCTTTGCCTTCTCTTTCCTTCCTTACTATGGGCAGAATAGGCAAGATCTTATCTCATTAGTACACTTTATTTCCACTATTCCAACAGTATGAAGTGCATTTTAAATGATGATCCTTAAATTCAAGCTCTTTACCATTTGCTATTAATCCATCAACATTTAAATAAATCATTTGCAGTCTTAAATTACCATCTAACACACTGCTGGCAGGGCTGCTCCATACTAGTCTTGTTGGTATGTCCAGTTTTCTGTCTTCTGAATGTATTCTTCCCTTTTCTCCCCCTCTTCCTGACTTATCATATCTGATGAATATCTCACTGAATTTGATGCTGTCTATAAGTTTCTTAGCTTGCCTCAGTACCTCCTGGTTAGATGACTCACACGTCATATGCAACTATAACTGGTCACCCACTTACATCTTGATCATAACCACACATTCTTGTTTTACTACCAAAATTGCATCTGGCAATTCCTTAGCCCCCAGTAATCTTTCAAGAAGAATTTCTTTCTTCTTTTCCCTTTCCTCCTATCTGGTATATGACCTTTCTAAACATCAATTAATCATTAATAACATCTAGCAACCTCCTGCTTTACTAATCTTTCTATATTTGGAGCCACCCACTTTTCAGCTAGATCCTTCAGTCTTTATCTCTCACTTTCTGTATGCTTTGTACTTTTCTTACCCTTCCATCAACAAGGCCATAAACTTCTACAGCTGCATGACAAAAGCTACATGGTAATTTGAATTTGTTTTTCTATTATTTCATGGTTGTTGGGTACATATTACAGTCTTAAAGATACTTTTTTCTTTCATACCTGTTCACCTTTTCCCACATTAGCAAAGTAGCACCAAGAGCAGACAAAGAAAAGGTCTCATTTTCTTATGTCCATTCACTAGCTGCCTTGTGTAATGGACTGAAATAACTTTGTTGCATTCTGAAGCCACAAGGGGGGGGTGTCTGCCTGCCACTGTAAGGCATTGGTTAAAACAACGAAGACATGCATTTATACTCTACAGAAATCCTCAAGGATACAACAAATTTTGGGGGTAAAATGGTGTTTTGACTCTTATCTACACAAGTACTATCTCAGCCGCTCGTAAGGATTTAATCATAGATACAAAAATACAGATGAATGGGTGAGAAAATACAGAGGGATGGCTAGAAGAACCAAATGAGTAATAACTGAAATGGATAAGGATACACAAAGAACATTACTAAGAGGTAAATGGTAGGGCCATGTGATCAGTGGACAGAATATGAGAATAAGGAAAGAGAAACAATTTCAAAATGAAATTCTAAGTGATTGAATTATACTATCATCAGAGTTTCAAACTTGGGCAACTGCATAAAGTTTCCTCTTTTAGGCAGAAAATGTTAAGCAAGATAATCACTAAATTACATACAATAGCAAACAAATATGAGAAAAAAAGAAACCAGTTGCTCACCAAGACTGTTTGAGCCTGAAGGTTCTCTCTCTGGGGCATTTTCACGATCTCCATGGACACCAGTGAAAATGCTCATCAAATTGATTGCAGTCCATGCTAAGGGCATACGATACTTCCCTAATCGTTCACAACAAGCCACAGCTGCTGATTTTAGTTTCTCTCGGTTCTAAATGTGAAATAGTCACAAATATCTTTGAATGGGTAAATAAAAAATTTCCTTCAGTCAATAATCATCAATCAGAGAAAGCAAAACCTAACTCTTCAAAGAATAACCACAATCAAACGTAATTATGTGTACTGCCAATTCAATATTATAGTTTAATAAGAAAATATATTTGCAAGAGGCTTACAATACATACAACTACTGACCGCATCATCCTTCATGTAAGGTCCCACCACATCACTTATGTCACCCTGTAGCACCTTCTCTAAACGAACAACAAGAAACAAGTCACTCGATGGGTATGTGATCTCAAAAACACAGGTGCGACTCAAAGTTGAAATATCCTGAAATAAGAAATTCTCAATCTGTGGATTAAAAGGTAACAAATATCAAGACCTTTGATACAGATAAATATACTGTGACACTAAGGATTGGTTTGTAACAGTAGATGCTTCTAACAATGTTATATCAACAAATTTGCTTCTCTTAAGGCTGCAGTAACATACAAACACATTCTGGTGTATTCCCTACCTTTCCAGGAAGTCATTTATGTAAACTAGGAACTACAATGACCCTAAAACCAAATGAAACCCTGGTTAATCCCACTCAATCTAAGAGAGTACCTCAGAAATGTGTCCTATGAAAACTCCCAGTGAACAAAATATCAACCATTCACAGCATAACACATGACAATACAAATGACATTCATTCCCCGCACCAATAACAAAGACAAGCAAGCACCATGAACTAAATGTTCTCAGAACACAAAGTGAAAAATCCCTCAACAACATCTACAAACAAATTCACCTGCTCCACTCTGAACTATGCTTCACCTGCCGAGTTTTCCATTCTTTCAAAAGCATATATATCAAAGCTGCAGAACACAAAATAGTGCATTCAGAATAATCACTGGCTGCCTAAAAACCCCAGATACTCAACACCATCACATTGAAACAAAGATCTTCCCAATACTCTTCCACTTCAATATGCTCAACACTCAATTCTATGCAACAGCACTACACCCCTCCCATCCAACCCATTCTGTAACCATCTCCAACACCCAAGTAAAAATAAAAAGCTTAATGCTGTTTCATACTTCAGTAACTCCTACTTTAAGAGCCTCTCACCCCCAATCAATATAATACTGACAAAACACATACACATAAAATAATCCAAAACGAACCAAACAACAGACCTCCCAAATCACCCTTAAATTCCAACCCACCAGACATATACCAACCCGAAAACACACTGCCCAGATAAAAACAAATCACACTATCCTTCTTACACTCTAGACAACACCGATCACAATAACACTTCAAACAGTTTCAATATATCACGATACTCTTCATGAACACAATTCAACTACCAAAAAGAAGACACCAAGCATTTACTATTCAACTACCAATCACTCTTAGCACACGTACATATACACATCTCTTTATAACCAGTGGTTCTAACTAATGGATGTGGTCAGGTTCCTGAGTGCTGCAGGTGTATATGTGTGTGTGTGTGTGTGTGTGTGTGTGTGTATATATGCAAATATATTTTTCTCATACATATTTGCCATTTACTACATTAGCAAGATAGCATTAAAAACAGAGGACTGACAGTTTGATGGAAAATCCTTACTTTGCCCCTTTCTCCGTTCCTTCATTTGGAAAAGTAAATAACTGGAGGGGAAGATTCTCAGCCCCCTGTTCCCTCCCCTTTTAGTCACCTTCACCAACATGCAGGAATCACAGAGGTAGAATTCTTTCTCCCAACCTCAGGGGCAATACATATATATCATTATTTATATTTATATTTAATGTATGTATGACTCATGGTGAGGTGCCTGAGGATTGGCGGAATGCGTGCATAGTGCCATTGTACAAAGGCAAAGGGGATAAGAGTGAGTGCTCAAATTACAGAGGTATAAGTTTGTTGAGTATTCCTGGTAAATTATATGGGAGGGTATTGATTGAGAGGGTGAAGGCATGTACAGAGCATCAGATTGGGGAAGAGCAGTGTGGTTTCAGAAGTGGTAGAGGATGTGTGGATCAGGTGTTTGCTTTGAAGAATGTATGTGAGAAATACTTAGAAAAGCAAATGGATTTGTATGTAGCATTTATGGATCTGGAGAAGGCATATGATAGAGTTGATAGAGATGCTCTGTGGAAGGTATTAAGAATATATGGTGTGGGAGGCAAGTTGTTAGAAGCAGTGAAAAGTTTTTATCGAGGATGTAAGGCATGTGTACGTGGAGGAAGAGAGGAAAGTGATTGGTTCTCAGTGAATGTAGGTTTGCGGCAGGGGTGTGTGATGTCTCCATGGTTGTTTAATTTGTTTATGGATGGGGTTGTTAGGGAGGTGAATGCAAGAGTTTTGGAAAGAGGGGCAAGTATGAAGTCTGTTGGGGATGAGAGAGCTTGGGAAGTGAGTCAGTTGTTGTTTGCTGATGATACAGCGCTGGTGGCTGATTCATGTGAGAAACTGCAGAAGCTGGTGACTGAGTTTGGTAAAGTGTGTGAAAGAAGAAAGTTAAGAGTAAATGTGAATAAGAGCAAGGTTATTAGGTACAGTAGGGTTGAGGGTCAAGTCAATTGGGAGGTGAGTTTGAATGGAGAAAAACTGGAGGAAGTGAAGTGTTTTAGATATCTGGGAGTGGATCTGGCAGCGGATGGAACCATGGAGGCGGAAGTGGATCATAGGGTGGGGGAGGGGGCGAAAATTCTGGGAGCCTTGAAGAATGTGTGGAAGTCGAGAACATTATCTTGGAAAGCAAAAATGGGTATGTTTGAAGGAATAGTGGTTCCAACAATGTTGTATGGTTGCGAGGCGTGGGCTATGGATAGAGTTGTGCGCAGGAGGATGGATGTGCTGGAAATGAGATGTTTGAGGACAATGTGTG
Organism: Panulirus ornatus; assembly: GCF_036320965.1. Lineage (NCBI taxonomy): Eukaryota > Metazoa > Arthropoda > Malacostraca > Decapoda > Palinuridae > Panulirus > Panulirus ornatus. Next base: position 19,206,792 of record NC_092228.1, read on the forward strand.
GTGTGAGGTGGTTTGATCGAGTAAGTAATGTAAGGGTAAGAGAGATGTGTGGAAATAAAAAGAGCGTGGTTGAGAGAGCAGAAGAGGGTGTTTTGAAATGGTTTGGGCACATGGAGAGAATGAGTGAGGAAAGATTGACCAAGAGGATATATGTGTCGGAGGTGGAGGGAACGAGGAGAAGAGGGAGACCAAATTGGAGGTGGAAAGATGGAGTGAAAAAGATTTTGTGTGATCGGGGCCTGAACATGCAGGAGGGTGAAAGGAGGGCAAGGAATAGAGTGAATTGGAGCGATGTGGTATACCGGGGTTGACGTGCTGTCAGTGGATTGAATCAAGGCACGTGAAGCATCTGGGGTAAACCATGGAAAGCTGTGTAGGTATGTATATTTGCGTGTGTGGACGTATGTATATACATGTGTATGGGGATGGGTTGGGCCATTTCTTTCGTCTGTTTCCTTGTGCTACCTCGCAAACGCGTGAGACAGTGGAAAAAAAAAAAAAAAAAAAAATATATTCTATTATACTTTGTCACTTTCTCCCACTTTAGCGAGGTAGCACAAGGAAACAGACGAAAGAATGGCCCAACCCATCCACATGCACATGTATATACATACGCATCCACACACACACATATACATACCTATACATTTCAACATATACATGTATATACATACACAGATATATACATATATACACACGTACATAATTCATACTTGCTGCCGTTATTCATCCCCGTTGCCACCCTCCCACATATGAAATGACAGCCCCCTCCCCCCCACAATACCGTCCACAGAGCATCTCTATCAACTCTATCATATGCCTTCTCCAGATCCATATATGCTACATACAAATCCATTTGCTTTTCTAAGTATTTCTCACATACATTCTTCAAAGAAAACACCTGGTCCACACATCCTCTACCACTTCTGAAACTACACTGCTCTTCCCCAAACTGATGCTCTGTACATGCCTTCACCCTCTCAATCAATACCCTCCCATATAATTTCCCGAGAATACTCAACAAACTTATACCTCTGTAATTTGAGTACTCACTTTAATCCCCTTTGCCTTTGTACAATGGCACTATGCATGCATTCTGCCAATCCTCAGGCACCTCACCATGAGTCATACATACATTAATTAATCTTACCAACCAGTCAACAATACAGTCACCCCCTTTTTTAATAAATTCCATTGCAATACCATCCAAACCCACAGCCTTGCCGGCTTTCATCTTCCGCAAAGCTTTTACTACCTCTTCTTTGTTTACCAAATCATTCTCCCTAACCCTCTCACTTTGCACACCACCTTGACCAAAACACCCTATATCTGCCACTCTATCATCAAACACATTCAACAAACCTTCAAAATACTCACTCCATCTCCTTCTCACATCACCACTACTTGTTATCACCTCCCAATTAGCCCCCTCCACTGATGTTCCCATTTGTTCCCTTGTCTTACACACTTTATTTACCTCCTTCCAGAACATCTTTTTTTTTTTTTTTTTTTGTCGCTGTCTCCCGCGTTTGCGAGGTAGCGCAAGGAAACAGACGAAAGAAATGGCCCAACCCACCCCCATACACATGCCTTGATTCAATCCACTGACAGCACGTCAACCCCGGTATACCACATCGCTCCAATTCACTCTATTCTTTGCCCTCCTTTCACCCTCCTGCATGTTCAGGCCCCGATCACACAAAATCTTTATCACTCCATCTTTCCACCTCCAATTTGGTCTCCCTCTTCTCCTCGTTCCTTCCACCTCTGACACATATATCCTCTTGGTCAATCTTTCCTCACTCATTCTCTCCATGTGACCAAACCATTTCAAAACACCCTCTTCTGCTCTCTCAACCACGCTCTTTTTATTTCCACACATCTCTCTTACCCTTACGTTACTTACTCGATCAAGAGAACATCTTTTTATTCTCCTTAAAATTTAATGATACTCTCTCACCCCAACTCTCATTTGACCTTTCACCTCTTGCACCTTTCTCTTGACCTCCTGCCTCTTTCTTTTATACATCTCCCACTCATTTGCATTATTTCCCTGCAAAAATCGTCCAAATGCCTCTCTCTTCTCTTTCACTAATAATCTTACTTCTTCATCCCACCACTCACTACCCTTTCTAATCTGCCCACCTCACATGCTTCTTATGCCACAAGCATCTTTTGAACAAGCCTTCACTGCTTCCCTAAATACATCCCATTCCTCCCCCACTCCCCTTACCTCCTTTGTTCTCACCTTTTTCCATTCTGTACTCAGTCTCTCCTGGTACTTCCTCACACAAGTCTCCTTCCCAAGCTCACTTACTCTCACCACCCTCTTCACCCCAACATTTTCTCTTCTTTTCTGAAAACCTCTACAAATCTTCACCTTCACCTCCACAAGATAATGATCAGACATCCCTCCAGTTGCACCTCTCAGAACATCAACATCCAAAAGTCTCTCTTTCGCGCGCCTGTCAATTAGCACGTAATCCAATAACGCTCTCTGGCCATCTCTCCTACTTACATACGTATACTTATGTATATCTCTCTTTTCAAACCAGGTATTCCCAATCACCAGTCCTTTTTCAGCACATAAATCTACAAGCTCCTCACCATTTCCATTTACAACACTGAACACCGCATGTACACCAATTATTCCCTTAACTGCCACATTATTCACCTTTGCATTCAAATCACCCATCACTATAACCTGGTCTTGTGCATCAAAACTACTAACACACTCACTCAGCTGCTCCCAAAACACTTGCCTCTCATGATCTTTCTTTTCTGCCCAGGTGCATATGCACCAATAATCACCCATCTCTCTCCATCCACTTTCAGTTTTACCCATATCAATCTAGAGTTTACATTCTTACACTCTATCACATGGGAAATAGCATATATAATATTGATAACCATATAAACTGTACAGTTAAGAATCAATGTCCATGTATATGAGGCCACAGTGACCATCAACATACAATGAACCATGTTACTCTATTCTCCTAAATCATGCTAAAGTTAAGTACTAACCTGATATGGAATGTGGGAAGTCAGCATTCTCTTTAGTGGCTCAGGGTTCATATCAAAACAAAAGTTCTCTGACACCTTTTTCTTATCTCTCAAGTCATATAGAGCCATTGTAGCAAATACTGGTTCTATTTCTAGCTCTAGACGGAGGTTGATACATTTAACTTGAATATGATGTCCTGAATGAGGCATTGGTACTTCTGGGTAAAACCGACGTTCTATTATGTCTTCTTCATCTTGGGACGGATAAAGAACAAACAGCGACTCCTGAAAAAATCATATTTACAATTTTTTTTTCTTTGTCGCTCTCCCGCATTTGCGAGGTAGCGCAAGCAAAAAAAAAAAAAAGAAAAAAAAATATATTTGTATATTTGTATATATTTACAAATATATACAAATATACTGTATGGGGAGGGATTGGTTTGGGCGTGTTCAAGGGTAAAGTAGGGGTTTATAAATGAACAAAGGGAAAAAAATGGATGGTCCTTCTGCTGAATGTGGGAAAGTTTTAATGAGTGCAAAGAAGTAAGTTCAAGATTCATGCACGTTAAAATGAGGTCTACAATAAGAAATTGGGGACTATTTGTGTGTATGCTCCAGGTTTTGAGAACAAAGGAATGCATTTTGGAAGCAGCTGAGCAAAAACTTTGGCAGCTTTGATGATAAGGCTTAAATATTGGTGCTAAGGGATCTCAATGCAAGCTTAAATATTGGTGCTAAGGGATCTCAATGCAAGCTTAAATATTGATGCTTAGGGATCTCAATGCAAGAGTCAATGATGTGGCAAATGAGAGTGTAACTCGGGAGAAAACGGATCTTTATATACATGAAAACAGAAAAGCTGAATGCAGAATGGTGACTAGAAGTAATAAGGTGCAAGAAAAGGTACATTCATAAGTATGTGTAAGTGGGGTTCCGATAATAGGGGTTAATATATTATAAGCTAACTAATAGAGTGCAAGGGACAGTCTGATGGTTGCTAACATGACAGGAAGTAAGGTGAATGTCTAATCGGTCTTGACAACAGTGAAAAAGGTAAAAGTGACAAGCTTGGAAAATTTGCCTGCATGCTGAGATACTAAGAGACTAAATGAATAATGACAATGAGAGGGAGTTTGACACTACAGGAGTGGAAGAAAAGTGGAGGACACTAAGGGAAACAGTTTATACGTGCATGTGAAGCATGCAAGAAGCAAAAGGAGGAATTTGGACTTATGAGAAAAGGTGGTGAGTGGTGGAATGAAGAATTTCATTTACATCTGAAAGAGAATAGGGTGGTGAATGGATGGTATCTACTTGGAAGGAATGAATGATTAGGATGAGCACAAAAAAATGTAATAGGTGGTACAATGATTTAGTCAATATCATAGTCATAAAAATAAGCTGCATGACTAGTTAAAACTTCACACTAATTGGCAAATAATTTGCAAGTCACATGATGGCATTCCCACCAGTGCCCATTGGCAAACTTGCCTACTTTGCAGCTTGCATGCCTTTCACTCTCCTCATCCTATGACGGATAAATGAAATGAGCAGATGCATCTATATATTCTGTAAATCACTGTGCTTTGTGTGTCAAAGGCTTGCAGTAAATATTTTTTGATGGCTTTACTATCATCTTTAATTATACTTATTACCAAGCCTCCAACATTTCATGCATTGTCTATAGAATCTTGACATACAGACTTAGAATTCTCTTTGCCTTCTTAATACAGAGTATTAGCTTTAAGATATCAAAGATTTTATCTTTTTTTCTATAGGAACGCCTTTCAGATTAGAAATATCTCAAAAATAGAAGCATGAATCTGGTGCACAAAAGACGAAATTCAAGCAACAAAAAGAAGAAAAGGAAAGAAAAGGAAAGCAAGCTCTTCTTGAAGTTTGCTTGGCAAAATATGAAGAAAAGCCTAGACCTTCCTATTCAGAGTCTGATTTTAGGTTCTCAGAAAGTAAGTACTTTACTTCCGATAAATCAATTAAGCACAAGGAAATAAATTTTGCAACACATCCAGTGACCAAAACTCAAAATTATCATCTACAACCAAATTCCACTGTAATTGCTAGTGGAGAATAACCTTCAAAACTGTTGCCAAAGAGGTGTAACGGCTTGGTGGCTTAAGAGGTTGGTGTCTTACATGACGAGAGTTTATCAGCTGAAAGCAGCAAACTAGCTGTTCGAACTCAACCTCCACAATATCGTGAAGATGTTGTTCTAAAATTCTTTTTTATAATCTATGCTGTAAAATGGTCCTACCTCTTGAAATTTCTCTGACATCATACTTTTTACGTTTGCTGTCTGCATAAACGGTGTCCTCAGCCATCTTATTCCATTCATCCACCACTCTTATGCTATAAAAATACTTCTTTATATCTTAAAATTTTTTCCTTTATTTCATTTTATATCCTTTGGTTACTCTTCACTCTTTACATCATCTTCAAAACTTAAACATAGTGAATAGTATGTACCACCATTTGCCAATTGCAATTGCAAGCTAAAGTAATATTTGAATGAAAAACTAAACAAGTTGGTGTCTGAGTCTGTGAGCGTGCACGTGTGTGTGAAAGGAGAGAGTTAAGAATAAATCTGACTAAAAGCAAAGAAAAGTTAGTAAGTTTAACAAGGCAAAGAGACAGGTTAGTTGGAACGTCAGTAAATGAAGAAAATTTGGGGGTAAGTCTGAGTGGGTGAGTTGGTGAAGGCTCTGAGTGAAATGAGAAATGTGTGGAAAGAGAGGCCACTATCAGGAAGAGCAAAAATGGGTATGTTTGAAGTCCAGAGAGTGCTGTTTGGATGTGAGGCATGGGCTAAAATTGTATATCAGAAGTTAAGGAAAAGGGTGCATGTGACAGAAATGAAATGATAGAGCAATGGAGAAGTATATTAAAAAGAAGAGTATGGTTGAGAGCCGCATAGGGTGTGCTGAAATGGTTTGAACACGTGGAGAGAATCATTTGGGAGAGATTAAAAAGCTGTCAGAAGTGAAGGCATATAAGGAGAAGGGGAGTAGGATGGAATGAATAAGAATATGAGTGCTAAGGGACTGAACATGTGGGAGTGAAAACCATGGATAGGAGAGAGTGAACTGGAGCAATGTGGTATACAAGGGAGTAATGTGCTGTCAATGGACTAATCCAGGGTATGTAAAACAGCCAGTAGAAACCAGAGAAAGGTGGGGCCTGGCTGTGGATAAGAGGCTGTGTTTTTTTTGTTTTTTTTTTTTTTAATTTTCCAAAAGAGGGAACAGAGAAGGGGGTCAGGTGAGGATATTCCCTCAAAGGCCCAGTCCTCTGTTCTCAACGCTACCTCGCTAATGCAGGAAATGGCGAATAGTATGAAAAAACAATATACATACATACACATGTACATATTCATACTTGCTTGTCTTCATCCACTCCTGGCACCATCCTTCCCCACAGGAAACGGCATTGTCACCCCCTGCACCAGGGAGGTAGCACCAGGAAAACAGAAAAAAAAAAGCCACATTTGTTCACACTCAGTTTCTGGCTGCCGTGTATAATGCACTGAAACCACAACTCCCTATCCACATCCAGGCCCCACAGACCTTTCCATGGTTAACCCCAGATGTTTCACATGCCCTGGTTCAGTCCACTGACAGCATGCTGACCCCGGTATACCACATCCTTCCAACACACTCTATTCTTTGCACGCCTCTCATCCTTCGGCATGTTCAGGCCCCGAATACTCAAAATCTTTTTCACTTCATCCTTCCACTTCTAAATTGGTCTCCCACTTCTCCTTGTTCCCTCCACCTATTCTATATTTTCATCTATATTTTCATCATTAGCTTTAGATTCAAACAATCAATCACCTTATCATTTCAGAAGCTTGATTTACTAAATCTAATCAAGGTAAGAAACAATGATACAAGGATGAAACTTTTCAAAAATCTGGAAAATATGAATACACAAAATAAACTATGCAGCTAATGGGAGGCAACATAAGGCAGTATGTCAAACATGAATATAAAAGGCATCAGTATCAACCTCAACATCACATCCTAAAGATAAAAGTTCCAAAATGCATGGATGATCCCATTCTATACATTAAGCTACTATTTCAAACAATCTCATGATATTAACATCCCAGTACCTTCATTAGACACATTTTCTTTTCAATCTAACTACCAATATTCTCGGAAAATTCATTTAAAAACTGAACCAAATCTTACCTGTCTATTCTCAAGCCTTGCTTGCTGATTATTATTATCAACTGTATCAAGTGGGATTCGTGAAAGCAAGGATGGAAGGAGGGGATCTGCAACAGAATTCCGAAGATCAAACACTGAGCTTGCCCAGCTTCCTCTTGGAGTGTCAGATGGATGTGTAGAGTGCCTGCTACTTCCTAGATCATGCTGAAAATAGTCTTTTGTCAGTTGAGTTCTTCTATATTCATCTTTCTGTTTAAATCAAAGGCCCTAGTATCAGATGAAAGTCCACAACAAGGTAAGGTCTTAAGGACACTTTAAAAAAAGTTACTGAAATAACAAAGGAGGGAGGAGGAATCAAAATTTTGTGGAAGTGGAAAACCTGCCTTTTAAGAAAAGGCAAATCATGGCTGTTACAAAAAAGAAGGAAAGACAAAGAATTCTAAAGCTTTGTGATGTAAGAACAGAAAAAGACATCATAACAGCCTGCCTTTAACCCTTACACTGCTATGATTATCAAATGACAACCCAAAGTTCACTGTTCTTATTGCCAGAAGATGACTTTGATGTTTCTCTCCTTTATATGAATTCCTATCACTGCTTGCCTCAATCACCCATATTCATTGCCAAAAAACATGCAAGTTCCTATCTCTATCTCTCTGTCTAACTAAATCTTAGTTAGATTTAGAGTAAAGACAATTATAGTCTACTGCTTATATTCTGGAATACAGCAAGGAAGGCACAAAGGTTGAAAAAGTGGGCAAATGAGAGATGGGGGTTCAAGATTACTGGCAAATTCAGGGGGGCAAAAAAGTTTTATATGTAAGCAAAGAGTGGACCAGATGGGGGCAGTGATAAGCAAAGAGTAAAGCAATGGATAAAGTATCATACTGAAGGACTGTTGAATGTGTTAGAAGGTACAAAGGCAGAAGTTGAGTGTCTGGGACATAGAGGTATGCAGAGCGAGAGAGCTGTCGCAACTGGTTTGGGGAAAAAAAGAAGAGCAGATGAAAACCTTGCATAAGATGAAGTGTGACAAAGTAGCAACAGTGTAGGGGACTACAGGTGAACTTCTCTGATGGCTGTTTGGTCAGGAGTTTCATTGTACTTATGGCCCAAGGCGAGATGTGGAGGTCTAATGGAATGCATGTACAGTGCCTCTGAAAAAAGGCAAGGGGAACAAAAGTGGATGAACTAAGTATTGAAGTATAAGTCTGTCACATACACTTGGTAAGATGTAAATGACCGACAGGGTAGTGGCATGCACAGAGCATTAGGTTGTGGAGGAAAACTGTGTCTTCAAGAGTGATATGTGTGTGTGTGTGCAAGGAGTTTGCTTTGAAGTTTGTGTGAGTTATGCTTAAAACCTTATCAAAAGAAGAATCCAAATTAATATCTGTAGGAAACATAAATGTGGCTCAGAGAAAAGGGTTTATATTGAGCAGTGAAACATGATAAATCATGAAGAGTTTTGAATTATCTGTAAAGTGGGAAGTTGGAAGATGTGCCTGTTCTAAGCCTACACAACCTATCTTTTAAATGAAATACAACACAAAGTTGATGCTGATAGACAATCATGTGCCACCCAAGTACCCAAAATTTCCTCAAGCTAAAGTTGCCTCAATTAGCAACACCAGAGAAAACCTGAAAGGGACTCTTATAGAGAACTTTGATTTGACAATAACAATGACTTATTCAGTTTTGTAAGAAGACATAAACATGACATTTTACAAAGTAATGTATTTCGTACTTACCTATCAAATTTGTTTTCTTAAGATATTTGTGTCAATTGTAAACACTTTACTAAGAGAGGTTTCATCCACCTGATGTGTGAATCAAACATAAACCTGCTTAGGTTTATGGAAACCTACTGGTATACCATTATCTTTTAGAAACCCAAGCTACTTACTCTATCAGCATCACTATGGTCACGGTCATCTTCTAAGTCAACTTCAAACTCTGGCTGTGGACAGGACTGCAGGTTTGCCAGGTGTTCTGTCGTCAACTGATTACGGCCTGGTACTGAAGTGGAGTGGTGAAGGTACTGACGACTAACATGCAGCCAGTCTCTAGTGTAGCAGCGCACACAGTCTGCCACATGTGCATCATAACCATCCCTGATGATAAAAACACTCATTATCTAACATGTCATGGAACCCAGAGGACAAGCACCGGTTGGTGCAATTTCTATCAATTTATGCACTTGGTTGTTTCATCAGCTGTCTTCCATAGTAAGAGGCCTGATTAAATTCCTCTAACATAACTAAAATGATCAAAATCTGCAAAGGTTTTCCCTGTGGAGAATATCTGAAGAGAAAAGTTCTGTGAAAAAGAGGAGAATTTCCATCTTTTCCAAACCAAATCAGTTTCATGAATATTTGGTGGAATGCATGCATAGTGCCATTGTACAAAGGCAAAGGGGATAAGAGTGAGTGCTCAAATTACAGAGGTATAAGTTTGTTGAGTATTCCTGGTAAATTATATGGGAGGGGTATTGATTGAGAGGGTGAAGGCATGTACAAAGCATCAGATTGGGGAAGAGCAGTGTGGTTTCAGAAGTGGTAGAGGATGTGTGGATCAGGTGTTTGCTTTGAAGAATGTATGTGAGAAATACTTAGAAAAGCAAATGGATTTGTATGTAGCATTTATGGATCTGGAGAAGGCATATGATAGAGTTGATAGAGATGCTCTGTGGAAGGTATTAAGAATATATGGTGTGGGAGGCAAGTTGTTAGAAGCAGTGAAAAGTTTTTATCGAGGATGTAAGGCATGTGTACGTGTAGGAAGAGAGGAAAGTGATTGGTTTTCAGTGAATGTAGGTTTGTGGCAGGGGTGTGTGATGTCTCCATGGTTATGGTTATTTAATTTGTTTATGGATGGGGTTGTTAGGGAGGTGAATGCAAGAGTTTTGGAAACAGGGGCAAGTATGAAGTCTGTTGGGGATGAGAGAGCTTGGGAAGTGAGTCAGTTGTTGTTCGCTGATGATACAGCGCTGGTGGCTGATTCATGCGAGAAACTGCAGAAGCTGGTGACTGAGTTTGGTAAAGTGTGTGAAAGAAGAAAGTTAAGAGTAAATGTGAATAAGAGCAAGGTTATTGGGTACAGTAGGGTTGAGGGTCAAGTCAATTGGGACGTAAGTTTGAATGGAGAAAAACTGGAGGAAGTAAAGTGTTTTAGATATCTGGGAGTGGATCTGGCAGCGGATGGAACCATGGAAGCGGAAGTGAATCATAGGGTGGGGGAGGGGGCGAAAATCCTGGGAGCCTTGAAGAATGTGTGGAAGTTGAGAACATTATCTCGGAAAGCAAAAATGGGTAGGTTTGAAGGAATAGTGGTTCCAACAATGTTGTATGGTTGCGAGGCGTGGGCTATGGATAGAGTTGTGCGCAGGAGGGTGGAGGTGCTGGAAATGAGATGTTTGAGAACAATGTGTGGTGTGAGGTGGTTTGATCGAGTAAGTAATGTAAGGGTAAGAGAGATGTGTGGAAATAAAAAGAGCATGGTTGAGAGAGCAGAAGAGGGTGTTTTGAAATGGTTTGGGCACATGGAGAGAATGAGTGAGGAAAGATTGATCAAGAGGATATATGTGTCGGAGATGGAGGGAACGAGGAGAAATGGGAGACCAAATTGGAGGTGGAAAGATGGAGTGAAAAAGATTTTGTGTGATCGGGGCCTGAACATGCAGGAGGGTGAAAGGCGGGCAAGGAATAGAGTGAATTGGATCGATGTGGTATACCGGGGTTGACGTGCTGTCAGTGGATTGAATCAGGGCATGTGAAGCATCTGAGGTAAACCATGGAAAGTTGTGTGGGGCCTGGATGTGGAAAGGGAGCTGTGGTTTCGGGCATTATTGCATGACAGCTAGAGACTGAGTGTGAATGAATGGGGCCTTTGTTGTCTTTTCCTAGTGCTACCTCGCACACATGAGGGGGAGGGGGATGGTATTCCATGTGTGGCGAGGTGGCGATGGGAATGAATAAAGGCAGACAGTGTGAATTGTGTGCATGGGTATATATGTAAGTGTCTGTGTGTGTATATATATGTGTACATTGAGATATATAGGTATGTATATTTGCGTGTGTGGACGTGTATGTATATACATTGTGTATGAGGGTGGGTTGGGCCATTTCTTTCGTCTGTTTCCTTGCGCTACCTCGCAAATGCGGGAGACAGCGACAAAGCGAAATAAATAAAATAAAATATATTCACTAAATATCTTCCAAATAAGTCAAATCTACATATACATACATACACGTGTATATTCATACTCGCTTGCCTTCATCCATTCCTGATGCCATCCCACCCCACAAGAAACAGCATTGCCACCCCCTCCATCAGCGAGGTAGCCCCAGGAAAACACAAAAAAAAAGGCTACATTCATTCACACTCAGTCTAGCTGTCATGTGTAATGCACCGAAACCACAACTCCCTATCCCCATCCAAGCCCCACAGACCTTTCCATGGTTTACCCCAGACGTTTCACATGCCCTGGTTCAGTCAGTTGACAACACATCGTCCCTGGTATACCACAGCGTTCCAATTCACTCTACTCCTTGCATGCCTCTCACCCTACCGCATGTTCAGGCCCTGATCACTCAAAATCTTTTTCACTCCATCCTTCCACATCCAATTTCTTATTTCCTTCACCTCTGACATATATACCCTCTTTGTCAACCTTTTTTTCACTCATTCTCTCCATATGTATAAACCACTTCAACCACCCTCTTCTGCTCCCTCAACCACACTCTTTTTATTACCACACATCTCTTTTACCCTTTCAATACTCACTTAATCAAACCATCTCACACCACATATTGTCCACAAACATTTAATTTCCAACATGTGAATGGTTAACTAAAAGATACTGTAAATCTGTACAAGCTGCAGAACTCAAAATAAAGATATTTACTAACCCATCATCAGGTACAACTGGGTGAACTGTGCGGATCTGGCGAGGGATAAGAGTAACTACAATGTCATCTGTTGGGAAGTAAAGTATCTTCCTAACAGGGTCCCGGTCTGCCTCCAGTTGGTGTTGATCAAGGAAATCTTCATAATCAATTGGATCAACATTTTCTTGCAACGTGTCATACTGAAAGTAAAACACAATACAATTATAATGGTGGAAATTTTTTTTTTTTCTTTTTAATACTTTGTCGCTGTCTCCCGCGTTTGCGAGGTAGCGCAAGGAAACAGACGAAAGAAATGGCCCAACCCCCCCCATACACATGTATATACATACGTCCACACACGCAAATATACATACCTACACAGCTTTCCATGGTTTACCCCAGACGCTTCACATGCCTTGCTTCAATCCACTGACAGCACGTCAACCCCGGTATACCACATCGCTCCAATTCACTCTATTCCTTGCCCTCCTTTCACCCTCCTGTATGTTCAGGCCCCGATCACACAAAATCTTTTTGACTCCATCTTTCCACCTCCAATTTGGTCTCCCTCTTCTCCTTGTTCCCTCCACCTCCAACACATATATCCTCTTGGTCAATCTTTCCTCACTCATCCTCTCCATGTGCCCAAACCACTTCAAAACACCCTCTTCTGCTCTCTCAACCACGCTCTTTTTATTTCCACACATCTCTCTTACCCTTACGTTACTCACTCGATCAAACCACCTCACACCACACATTGTCCTCAAACATCTCATTTCCAGCACATCCATCCTCCTGCGCACAACTCTATCCATAGCCCACGCCTCGCAACCATACAACATTGTTGGAACCACTATTCCTTCAAACATACCCATTTTTGCTTTCCGAGATAATGTTCTCGACTTCCACACATTCTTCAAGGCTCCCAGGATTTTCGCCCCCTCCCCCACCCTATGATCCACTTCCGCTTCCATGGTTCCATCCGCTGCCAGATCCACTCCCAGATATCTAAAACACTTCACTTCCTCCAGTTTTTCTCCATTCAAACTCACCTCCCAATTGACTTGACCCTCAACCCTACTGTACCCAATAACCTTGCTCTTATTCACATTTACTCTTAACTTTCTTCTTCCACACACTTTTCCAAACTCAGTCACCAGCTTCTGCAGTTTCTCACATGAATCAGCCACCAGCGCTGTATCATCAGCGAACAACAACTGACTCACTTCCCAAGCTCTCTCATCCCCAACAGACTTCATACTTGCCCCTCTTTCCAAAACTCTTGCATTTACCTCCCTAACAACCCCATCCATAAACAAATTAAACAACCATGGAGACATCACACACCCCTGCCGCAAACCTACATTCACTGAGAACCAATCACTTTCCTCTCTTCCTACACGCACACATGCCTTACATCCTCGATAAAAACTTTTCACTGCTTCTAACAACTTTCCTCCCACACCATATATTCTTAATACCTTCCACAGAGCATCTCTATCAACTCTATCATATGCCTTCTCCAGATCCATAAATGCTACATACAAATCCATTTGCTTTTCTAAGTATTTCTCACATACATTCTTCAAAGCAAACACCTGATCCACACATCCTCTACCACTTCTGAAACCACACTGCTCTTCCCCAATCTGATGCTCTGTACATGCCTTCACCCTCTCAATCAATACCCTCCCATATAATTTACCAGGAATACTCAACAAACTTATACCTCTGTAATTTGAGCACTCACTCTTATATCCTTTGCCTTTGTACAATGGCACTATGCACGCATTCCGCCAATCCTCAGGCACCTCACCATGAGTCATACATACATTAAATAACCTTACCAACCAGTCAACAATACAGTCACCCCCTTTTTTAATAAATTCCACTGCAATACCATCCAAACCTGCTGCCTTGCCGGCTTTCATCTTCCGCAAAGCTTTCACTACCTCTTCTCTGTTTACCAAATCATTTTCCCTAACCCTCTCACTTTGCACACCACCTCGACCAAAACACCCTATATCTGCCACTCTATCATCAAACACATTCAACAAACCTTCAAAATACTCACTCCATCTCCTTCTCACATCACCACTACTTGTTATCACCTCCCCATTTGCGCCCTTCACTGAAGTTCCCATTTGCTCCCTTGTCTTACGCACTTTATTTACCTCCTTCCAGAACATCTTTTTATTCTCCCTAAAATTTAATGATACTCTCTCACCCCAACTCTCATTTGCCCTTTTTTTCACCTCTTGCACCTTTCTCTTGACCTCCTGTCTCTTTCTTTTATACATCTCCCACTCAATTGCATTTTTTCCCTGCAAAAATCGTCCAAATGCCTCTCTCTTCTCTTTCACTAATACTCTTACTTCTTCATCCCACCACTCACTACCCTTTCTAATCAACCCACCTCCCACTCTTCTCATGCCACGAGCATCTTTTGCGCAATCCATCACTGATTCCCTAAATACATCCCATTCCTCCCCCACTCCCCTTACTTCCATTTTTCTCACCTTTTTCCATTCTGTACTCAGTCTCTCCTGGTACTTCCTCACACAGGTCTCCTTCTCAAGCTCACTTACTCTCACCACCCTCTTCACCCCAACATTCACTCTTCTTTTCTGAAAACCCATACAAATCTTCACCTTAGCCTCCACAAGATAATGATCAGACATCCCTCCAGTTGCACCTCTCAGCACATTAACATCCAAAAGTCTCTCTTTCGTACGCCTGTCAATTAACACGTAATCCAATAACGCTCTCTGGCCATCTCTCCTACTTACATAAGTATACTTATGTATATCTCGCTTTTTAAACCAGGTATTCCCAATCATCAGTCCTTTTTCAGCACATAAATCTACAAGCTCTTCACCATTTCCATTTACAACACTGAACACCCCATGTATACCAATTATTCCCTCAACTGCCACATTACTCACCTTTGCATTCAAATCACCCATCACTATGACCTGGTCTCGTGCATCAAAACCACTAACACACTCATTCAGCTGCTCCCAAAACACTTGCCTCTCTTGATCTTTCTTCTCATGCCCAGGTGCATATGCACCAATAATCACCCACCTCTCTCCATCAACTTTCAGTTTTACCCATATTAATCGAGAATTTACTTTCTTACACTCTATCACATACTCCCACAACTCCTGTTTCAGGAGTATTGCTACTCCTTCCCTTGCTCTTGTCCTCTCACTAACCCCTGACTTTACTCCCCAGACATTCCCAAACCACTCTTCCCCTTTACCCTTGAGCTTCGTTTCACTCAGAGCCAAAACATCCAGGTTCCTTTCCTCAAACATACTACCTATCTCTCCTTTTTTCACATCTTGGTTACATCCACACACATTTAGGCACCCCACTCTGAGCCTTCGAGGAGGATGAGCACTCCCTGCGTGACTCCTTCTTCTGTTTCCCATTTTAGAAAGTTAATACAAGGAGGGGAGGATTTCTGGCCCCCCGCTCCCATCCCCTCTAGTCGCTTTCTACGACACGC
Source organism: Panulirus ornatus (assembly GCF_036320965.1). NCBI lineage: Eukaryota > Metazoa > Arthropoda > Malacostraca > Decapoda > Palinuridae > Panulirus > Panulirus ornatus. The sequence goes on from NC_092228.1 coordinate 19,222,388, forward strand.
GAGGAATACGTGGGAAGTATTCTTTCACCCCTATCCCCAGGGATAATATACATATATATATACATATACACATACACACACATACACATACATACGCACATATACACACACACACACATACATATATATACATATGAGAAATGTAAGAAACAATTTAGAAAACTGAAACTTCTAGCTTGAAATGAATGAAAAAAAAAGAATGTCACATAATGGTTCAACCTCTGGCTATGGAAAAAAGGAAATTCTTAGGTAGATCAAATATAGCCTAACAAAATGTCACATCATAAGAAAAATACTAAACTTCAATACTCACAGTTGAAAGAGTTGAAACACTAGCAGAGCGAGGTGGGTCCTTCCCTGGTGTCACTGAGCACACTGTCCTTCGCACATCAGCTGCATGATGCCTGATAGAAGAAATCATTAATTTAATTCCACAGCATCGAGCTGATGTATGGATATGTGTAAATGCTGCATCTTCTCGAAGGTTGACATTCAACTCACCTAACTAATGAGGGTTAAAGAACCACATATAAATACATACAAACTAGTCAGATCATCTGAGCATACAATTCAAAGGCGGATATTACCAAAAATCTAGGTTTTGCAAACTGAAAATCTCAAAGGGGCACCCTCTGAGAACAAGATACACTGCCTGGGAATATATGGGTCAGAACCTTCCAACCTTATTATTCATGGTGAAGAGGTATTAGCCTTCGAGTACCCTCTGTGAACCATTTAAACATTATCACAACCAAACGTTCATTCAAGGCCTACCCTTAGCCAATCAGCAATCTCTTCCAGCCTAACAATGTTGACCCACTCACTGCCAACCTAACAGAGCTCATAATTCATGGACTGTGGCAGCCAACTCATGGGTAGTCATGGCATGAAAAAGTACTTTGAAAAAAATGAGGGGAAGACAGGGTATGGTGAGAAAAACAAGATGCTAACATGACACCAACTTGGAGAAAAAAGGAATTTTAGTTTTCAAATCCTACATTTCTCTCCTCTCCAGTCTGTTCCACAAGCATAAGAGCACATCCATGTGAAGAAGAGTTTTGAGAAAAACTGTCTGGGATGACTAAACCGAAAAGAAAATTAATACATTCAGTGGTGATTTCGAAATGCACTGGAGTTCCATTCCCATGAAGGTAAATGAAGGGTGCTAAAGATCACATTCTGATTTCCTCTAACAACAGGTTTTGAAGGTCAAGATAAAGGTCAACTTATCAAATCATATCGTCTTGAGTAGAGCCCAAGAGAGTAATATTTCTCATCAAGGGGTTTTAAAAGTTCCAGACAGCACAAACAACATACACAAATCATCCCCTCCATAATCCCCAGTGAAATCCAAAAGTTTTCCACGAGATTTAATTAGGCATAAAGCATAATGCTCTCTTGAAGAAATCTTCCAAGAGTAGATGACAACACGGGTATCTCTAAATTCAACTGTTTCATCTATCCAAAAAAAATGGGTTTGGGTTTATCTTGTTATCTTACCCCATAAGAGTTTGCCATCAAAGACAAAATGACTTTTATGCATGAACATTGCGTGAAATTCACTAACTCTCCTCCCAAAATCCAAGACAACAGTAAAAAGTACTCTTAGATGTTGATGAGCTAAACTATCAGAAAAAAAATCATAAAAGGTCAAAGACTTTAGAAAGCTCCCATTTGCAATGTGTGGAAGAAGCAACTGGTCATCACAGAAATAAAGACGAAAGAAGTTTATCCCAAATAAGCGCTGTCAGATCAATACTGAAAACCAAAGACAGAGTTCTTGTAAGAGGCATTTGTTACTAGTTTTGTTTTGTCATGATGAAGGCCTGAGATGATCTCCTAGCATGAGAATTACATCACTAACAAGTCCACAAATTCTTTGGGAAAGACAAAGGTTTACCAGACAGAAAAAGTTATGTAAAAGGTTGTGTTTGTTCATCTACAAACCTCTTAGAAAAGTGTTCAAAAAAATCCATTTGTGTAAATTCCAGAACACAAAATCTGAAATATACGTCCTCCAAAAGTGCCAAGTTAGTCTGGAAAACCTGCATCATGGAAGTATATGACAAAACTGAAGGAGTCTCTGAGACCATGGCTGTTTGTCCCACTACAGAGATAACAGCATTGTTCAATAAGCGTGACAATATTCCTTGGAGTATCTCATACGACAGCAGTGTGGCCAAAGCATTTAGCAATGATAAACCATGTCTCTCTTGGTTGAGTTGTATATCATTTCATTCACAAAATCATATTCCAATCATGAATCATAATAACAAACCTAAGATTTTCTTATATGTTTGACATAATATTTGCCTCAATAGAGCACAGAAAAATATTGAGATTCCTTCAGATAAGGGAATACTAGTGCAGTATTTTATGAATATAGTAGATGCAGTATTTTGCAAATACAGAAGTCACTGTGGGGGAGTCATTTTATTGAACAATATCAAATAAGGAAATACAGTGGCAGTCTATAATGGAAAATGTGGGGTTAATTAATGTACAAGTTGGTAATGCATTTGTGATAAATCAACAAAAATTATATAAACCTCACATAACCTTCCTTGTCAAGATTTATTTTAATGTTTAATATTCCAGTCAAAATATACCCGTCACAAACAAAACTGAGTAACATATAAATGGCACTGGAGGTCAACAAACAGAAGACAGCGAGCATGTTTCTACTATAATTTCAGCATATACTAAATGAGGTTATGCTGGGTTTAGTAAGTTCTGTTGAAATAATTATCAAAAATTGTCAAGTAAACTTTTGCTTTACAAAAATAATAAAATAGATAATAAATCCCACATTTATTTTAACATACATAGCCTTAACTACTATTGCCTCATTTAACATTTTTCTCTAAAATATACTGCTTAAATTCATGCTTCACTTCTGTTATTAAATTCTATTCAACAAAAAGTATTGTAGGACAAAATCACTTAACATCTAAAGTTTGATGAAGAACTAGGGAAATTTTTACCAATTAGTCATCTGTTATGTATTTCCTATATATCCCCAGTGTTTCTGTAGTGCCCCTAAACAGCAACTTTACCCTCGTATTCCCTTGAAAGATAACATCCTATACTACAGCTAAACATTGTCCTACATGACTGAATCAGATGGTACCCATAAACTTCATACAAGAAAAATATATAGTGTCATTGCATAATCTGGTCCATTATAGCAATGCATATGTCAATAAAGAGCATACCAATTTGGTCTGGGCGACAAGCTGTCATAAATGACGGCCAGCCTTTGTGACGGGAGTAACACTTCAGCTTCTACCAGTACTTTTGACATACGAATAACACTTCGTTATCTCTTTTACGGTAAAACCTTGACAAAATTACGGATGGACTTTGAAGCACTCGGTAAATCATGGCTTAAATGAATACAAAACCAAATATCCTAAACAAACCTAGCCCTGGACTCCACCTAAACCAACGTACCTATCCCTATTCATGACACTTCTTCCAAAGTATTATCTTAAAATATTCCGAAAACAAGAGAAACAGCATTATCTATACTTGCCATGATCACAAACCCTTATTAATTTTAACAGTATAAGAAACTCATACGTAACTCACTTTGACAGCTTTTGAGCGAAGGCCCTTTGGCCCGACGCCATGTTTGTTTGGAAACTACCAGCGAATTCATTACAGAGTGAAGTAAATAAACTTATTGCATATTTCTAAATTTGAAGAAAATACAGATTCTTATCGTATTTCATTTTCTGGTGGATTATTTCCATATAAATGATCATATTCAAGTATCTTTCAAAGGAGGGGTACGTTTTTTAAGTAATCTTGAATGATATTTGCTAGTGAAGTAAGACTTGTTGAAGTTTTCCTAGTAAAGAGCTCTTTTTTAGATGATATTGTGACAGTAATTAGATTGAATCGTGTCTATTTCTATTCGTCTTGCTATTCTTTTTTCAGCTGTTTGCATGGAAACTGTAAGTCATGGAATATCTAGATAGTCCTTGCTCAAGTTTAGAGTTTATTACTTACTACGAGGTATTAGAGTTAGCTTATTCACAGGATTGAAAAATAAGCAAAAGCGTATGTTTCGGAGGATTTTAACCTGACTGTAACTTGGGCTTACCTTCGAGCACTTTAAAAATAATCCAGAAAAGGATGGATCGCAATGGACACCAAAGATCCATTTACCATCATAATACTGAGTAAGATAAGCTCTCTCTCTCTCTCTCTCTCTCTCTCTCTCTCTATATATATATATATATATATATATATATATATATATATATATATATATATATATATATATATATATATACAAAATACTTGATCGCCGTTTTCCTCGTCAGCGATGTAACGCCGGGAAACAGACGAAGAACGGACCATCTCTACTCATGTACACATAAACGCCCATACTCGCACATATACATATCTACATATATACATACACAGACATATACATCTATACACATGCACATATTCATACTTGCTTGCCTTCGTCCCTACCTGGCGCTACCCCGTTCCAAATGAAACAGCATCGCTACCCCGTGCTTTAGCAAGGTAGCGCCAGGAAAACAAACAAAAAAAGCCACATTCGTTCACACTAAGTCTCTAGTTGTCATGCGTAATGCACCAAAACCACAGCTCCCTATCCAAATCCAGGCCGCACAGTCTTTTCATGGTTTACCCCAGACATTTCACATGCCTTGGTTCAGTCCATTGACACCACTCGTTCCAATTCACTATTTCTTGCACGCCTCTTACATCCTGTATGTTCCAGGCCTCGATCGCTTAAAATCATTTTCACTCCATCCTGTCACCTCCAATTTGGTTTCCCGCTTCTCCTTGTTCTCTCCACTTCTGACACATATATTCTCTTTATCAACCTTTCCTCACTCATTCTCTCCATATGTCCAAGCCATTTCAACACACCCACTTCTGCTCTCTCAATCACTTTTTTTTCCACACATCTCTCTTATCCTTTCATTACTTGATCAAACAGCTCAAACATTCTTTTCCAACATTTCTAGCCTCCTCCGTACAACCCTATCTATACCCCATGCCTCGCAACCATAAAAAATTGATGGAACTAATATTCCCTCAAACACCCATTTTGCTTTCCAAGACAATGTTCTCGCCTTCCACACATTCTTCATCGCTCCCAGAACATTCGCCTCCTCTCCCCACGAACACTCATTTCCACTTCCATGCTTCCATTCGCTGCTGAGTCCACTCTCAGATACCTAAAACACTTCACTTCTTCCAATTTTCTTCCATTCAAACTGACATCCAAATTAACTTGTCCCTCAACCCTGCTGATCATAACAACCTTGCTCTTATTCATATTTACTCTCAACTTTCTCCTTTTACACACTTTTCCAAACTGAGTAACCAACTTCTACAGTTTCTCACGCGAATCAGCCACCAGTGCTGTATCATCGGCGAACAACTGACTCACTTTCCAGGCCCTCTCATCCCCAGCAGACTGCATACTCGCCCCTCTCTCCATCCATAAACAAATTAAACAACTACGGAGACATCACACACCCCTGCCTCAGACTGACCTTCACTGGGAACTAATCACTCTCCTCTCTTCCTACTCGTACACATGCATCATATCCCTGATGAAAACTTTTTTCTGCTTCTAGCAGCTTACCTCCAACACCATACACTCTTAAGACCTTCAACAAAGCATCTCTATCAACCCAATCACATGCCTTCCCCAGATCCATAAATACTCCACATAAATCCATCTATTTTTCTAAATACTTCTCACACACATTATTTAAAGCAAACACCTGATCCACACATCCTCTACCATATCTGAAACCACACTGCTCCTCCCCAGTCTGATGCAATGTACCTGCCTTCATTCTATCAATCAATACCCTCCCATGCAATTTCCCAGGAATACTCATCAAACTTGTGCCTTTGTAGTTTGAGCATCCACCTTTATCCCCTTTGCCTTTGTACACTAGCACTATGCATGCATTCCGCTAATCCTCAGGCACTTCACCATGATTCATACAAACACTGAATATCCATACCAACAAATCAACAACAAAGTCACCCCCTTTCTTCACAAATTCAATTGCAATACCGTCCAAACCCGCCGCCTTGCCGGATCTCATCTTCCGCAAGGCTTTCAGTACCTCTTCTTTCTTAACCAGACCACTCCAACCAGAACACCCTACATTCGCCAATCTATTATCTAACACATTCAACAAACCCTCAAAATAGTATTCTCACTCCATCTCCTCACTTCACTTCCTGTTATCACTTCACCTCTTGCCCCCTTCACCATGTTCCCATTTGTTCTCTTGTCTTATGCACGTTATTTACCTCCTTCCAAAAATCCCTAAAGTTTAATATTTTCTTACACTAACTCATTTTTCCTCTTTTACAACCCTCCCACCTTCCTCTTGACCTCTTGCCGTCTAAGTATTGTCCAAAGGCCTCTATTGTCTTTCACTAACATCTTTACTTCATCCCATCACTCATTACCCTTTCTAATCTGCCCATCTCCCACCTCTCTCATGCCACATGCATCTTTTCCACTGCTTACATCCCATTCCTCACCCACTCCCTTCACGTCATTTGCTCCCACCTTTTGCCATTCTACACTCAATCTCTCCCGGTACTTCCTCACACACGTCTCCTTTCCAAGATCACCTGCTCTCACCACTCTCTTCTTCCCAACCTTTTCTCTTCTTTTTTGAAAACCTCGACAAATCTTCACCTTTGCCTCCACAAGAGAGTTATCAGGCAGCTCACCAGCTGTCCCTCTCAGTACATTAATATTCTAAAATCTCTCTTTTTAAACCAGATATTCGTAATCACCATACATAAATCCAGAAGCTCTTCACCATTTTCATTCACAACACTAAATATCCCATGTACAATTATACCCTCAACTGCTACATTACTCACCTTTGCATTTAAATCACCAATCACTATATATATATATATATATATATATATATATATATATATATATATATATATATATATATATTTCTTTTCTTTTAAACTATTCGCCATTTCCCGCGTTAGCGAGGTAGCATTAAGAACAGAGGACTGGGCCTTTGAGGAATATCCTCACCTGGCCCCACTCTGTTCCTTCTTTTGGAAAATAAAAAAAAAAAAAGAAAAAAAACGAGAGAGAACTGTATGCAAGAACACGTTGTACCTTAAGGAATGTTGAACTTTTGGAATGATCTGGATGTTAATTTCAATCACTAAAATTCCATTTCTCATAAAAATGTATTGACATTACACATTACGGAACTGGTGTCCAGTTTTGAGGGAATATCTATATAGGATGTATGATAACACATAACAGCCGACAGCAGTAAATAATCAAGGAGGTATGTTTTTTTTTTTTTTTTTTTTTTTTTTTTTTTTTTTTTTTTTATACTTTGTCGCTGTCTCCCGCGTTTGCGAGGTAGCGCAAGGAAACAGACGAAAGAAATGGCCCAACCCCCCCCCCCCCATACACATGTACATACACACGTCCACACACGCAAATATTCATATCTACACAGCTTTCCATGGTTTACCCCAGACGCTTCACATGCCTTGATTCAATCCACTGACAGCACGTCAACCCCTGTATACCACATCGCTCCAATTCACTCTATTCCTTGCCCTCCTTTCACCCTCCTGCATGTTCAGGCCCCGATCACACAAAATCCTTTTCACTCCATCTTTCCACCTCCAATTTGGTCTCCCTCTTCTCCTCGTTCCCTCCACCTCCGACACATATATCCTCTTGGTCAATCTTTCCTCACTCATTCTCTCCATGTGCCCAAACCACTTCAAAACACCCTCTTCTGCTCTCTCAACCACGCTCTTTTTATTTCCACACATCTCTCTTACCCTTACGTTACTTACTCGATCAAACCACCTCACACCACACATTGTCCTCAAACATCTCATTTCCAGCACATCCATCCTCCTACGCACAACTCTATCCATAGCCCACGCCTCGCAACCATACAACATTGTTGGAACTACTATTCCTTCAAACATACCCATTTTTGCTTTCCGGGATAATGTTCTCGACTTCCACACATTTTTCAAGGCTCCCAAAATTTTCGCCCCCTCCCCCACCCTATGATCCACTTCCGCTTCCATGGTTCCATCCGCTGACAGATCCACTCCCAGATATCTAAAACACTTCACTTCCTCCAGCCTCTCACCATTCAAACTCACCTCCCAATTGACTTGACCCTCAACCCTACTGTACCTAATAACCTTGCTCTTATTGACATTTACTCTTAACTTTCTTCTTCCACACACTTTACCAAACTCCGTCACCAGCTTCTGCAGTTTCTCACATGAATCCGCCACCAGCGCTGTATCATCAGCGAACAACAACTGACTCACTTCCCAAGCTCTCTCATCCCCAACAGACTTCATACTTGCCCCTCTTTCCAAAACTCTTGCATTTACCTCCCTAACAACCCCATCCATAAACAAATTAAACAACCATGGAGACATCACACACCCCTGCCGCAAACCTACATTCACTGAGAACCAATCACTTTCCTCTCTTCCTACACGTACACATGCCTTACATCCTCGATAAAAACTTTTCACTGCTTCTAACAACTTTCCTCCCACACCATATATTCTTAATACCTTCCACAGAGCATCTCTATCAACTCTATCATATGCCTTCTCCAGATCCATAAATGCTACATACAAATCCATTTGCTTTTCTAAGTATTTCTCACATACATTCTTCAAAGCAAACACCTGATCCACACATCCTCTACCACTTCTGAAACCACACTGCTCTTCCCCAATCTGATGCTCTGTACATGCCTTCACCCTCTCAATCAATACCCTCCCATATAATTTACCAGGAATACTCAACAAACTTATACCTCTGTAATTTGAGCACTCACTCTTATCCCCTTTGCCTTTGTACAATGGCACTATGCAAGCATTCCGCCAATCCTCAGGCACCTCACCATGAGTCATACATACATTAAATAACCTTACCAACCAGTCAACAATACAGTCACCCCCTTTTTTAATAAATTCCACTGCAATACCATCCAAACCTGCTGCCTTGCCGGCTTTCATCTTCCGCAAAGCTTTTACTACCTCTTCTCTGTTTACCAAATCATTTTCCCTAACCCTCTCACTTTGCACACCACCTCGACCCAAACACCCTATATCTGCCACTCTGTCATCAGACACATTCAACAAACCTTCAAAATACTCATTCCATCTCCTTCTCACATCACCACTACTTGTTATCACCTCCCCATTTACGCCCTTCACTGAAGTTCCCATTTGCTCCCTTGTCTTACGCACCCTATTTACCTCCTTCCAGAACATCTTTTTATTCTCCCTAAAATTTACTGATAGTCTCTCACCCCAACTCTCATTTGCCCTTTTTTTCACCTCTTGCACCTTTCTCTTGACCTCCTGTCTCTTTCTTTTATACTTCTCCCACTCAATTGCATTTTTTCCCTGCAAAAATCGTCCAAATGCCTCTCTCTTCTCTTTCACTAATACTCTTACTTCTTCATCCCACCACTCACTACCCTTTCTAAACAGCCCACCTCCCACTCTTCTCATGCCACAAGCATCTTTTGCGCAATCCATCACTGATTCCCTAAATACATCCCATTCCTCCCCCACTCCCCTTACTTCCATTGTTCTCACCTTTTTCCATTCTGTAAACAGTCTCTCTTGATACTTCTTCACACAGGTCTCCTTCCCAAGCTCACTTACTCTCACCACCTTCTTCACCCCAACATTCACTCTTCTTTTCTGAAAACCCATACTAATCTTCACCTTAGCCTCCACAAGATAATGATCAGACATCCCTCCAGTTGCACCTCTCAGCACATTGACATCCAGAAGTCTCTCTTTCGCACGCCTGTCCATTAACACGTAATCCAATAACGCTCTCTGGCCATCTCTCCTACTTACATAAGTATACTTATGTATATCTCGCTTTTTAAACCAGGTATTCCCGATCATCAGAGGTATGTTTTATGAAACAAATATACTCTTGCAGGCAGAGAAAATTACATTATAAATGTGTCAATGTTTTGGGAGGTCGGTGAAAATGACAGCGTCGTTTTATTAGTAACTTGTGTGCATCACTCAAACAGTTCAATATGTGCGGATATCGATTGTTCTTCTTACGAGGGATTAAGAGGGTTAGAATAGCAGTAAGAATATATTAATCATCATCACCAAGATTATTAATCATGGGGGGACTACCCACGCTTCTCCCTTCCCCGAAGAAAACTACCCCTGGGCGTAGCTTAGCGAGTAATGGATCATTTATTATCATCTGCAGCGTCAACAACAAAGATCAACAACTACGGATTTCCTTTTCTCATCTAAAATTCTAACATGAAAAAGATAAATCATCATCTTTTAAAGTTCAGTGAAGTGTTCCGGTGGGGATTTGTTGGCGGTAAACTGAGAGGGGACACAGACAAACAACAACAACAACAACAACAACAGCTTTACTGAGTAAGTTATATAAGGTGAGATAACAGAGGGCGATAAGATACTGGAGGTGCAAGATCATAAGGGGAAAGGAGAGGTCAGCAGTGTCAGGCGAACTGCACTACCATTCCCTGACACTCTTCCTCATCGTGCATTTGACTCAACTTGATTACTCAGACCTCTGCCACACGTTACATGATACCTTCTCACATTACTGTTGCTCTTAGAACAGCTGTGGTGGAAGTCAACTCAACTTCTTAAACATGTGCACGCGCCGCTTCTTCCATTACTTTGGTTTCGAAAAAATCTCTCTCGGTCTACCACCTCTACACAACCGAACCATATTAATCCAGTCCTGCGGAAGCTAGACCAGCCTAGTCCGCCTCTTCATTGATCGCTAGTTTCGTTATGGGTTCTGTTTTTATAGCTTCTTTTCCCACTCAAGCTGACTTATATGTATGAACGATTCGTTTCTTCATCATGAACGCTGTCTTGCCAAGATTATTTCCACTTCTGAAATTGTTCATATCTCCCCCAAGCCGATACTTACGAAATATTCTTACCCTGTTACATCCTTCTTAATTTTGTAGTTTCAGGCCAAATCGCACCTAGCGCCTCAACCTACCCATTTCTGCTGAAATTTATGTCATCACACATTTCCCTCTATGAATGATGTACCCAGATAAGTTAAAGGACTAAAAGATACTTCTGTGTGGCCGACTTTGTGCGCCACCTCTATCGGCGCCTCTCGGCGAACTCCAAAGACTGGAATTCTTAAGGTACGAATAATTCAAACAGGTTTTCCTTGTGCCCCTGGGAAGCGTCACACACTGTCTAGCCAGGGTGTTCAGTACACAGTAAGTACAGTTATATCAACTAATATGTGCATTATCAGTTACCTATACGTTATATATATATATATATATATATATATATATATATATATATATATATAGAGAGAGAGAGAGAGAGAGAGAGAGAGAGAGAGAGAGAGAGAGAGAGAGAGAGAGAGATGCTCTGTGGAAGGTATTAAGAATATATGGTGTGGGAGGCAAGTTGTTAGAAGCAGTGAAAAGTTTTTATCGAGGATGTAAGGCATGTGTACGTGTAGGAAGAGAGGAAAGTGATTGGTTCTCAGTGAATGTAGGTTTGCGGCAGGGGTGTGTGATGTCTCCATGGTTGTTTAATTTGTTTATGGATGGGGTTGTTAGGGAGGTGAATGCAAGAGTTTAGGAAAGAGGGGCAAGTATGAAGTCTGTTGGGGATGAGAGCTTGGGAAGTGAGTCAGTTGTTCGCTGATGATACAGCGCTGGTGGCTGATTCATGTGAGAAACTGCAGAAGCTGGTGACTGAGTTTGGTAAAGTGTGTGAAAGAAGAAAGTTAAGAGTAAATGTGAATAAGAGCAAGGTTATTAGGTACAGTAGGGTTGAGGGTCAAGTCAATTGGGAGGTGAGTATGAATGGAGAAAAACTGGAGGAAGTGAAGTGTTTTAGATATCTGGGAGTGGATCTGGCAGCGGATGGAACCATGGAAGCGGAAGTGGATCATAGGGTGGGGGAGGGGGCGAAAATTCTGGGAGCCTTGAAGAATGTGTGGAAGTCGAGAACATTATCTCGGAAAGCAAAAATGGGTATGTTTGAAGGAATAGTGGTTCCAACAATGTTGTATGGTTGCGAGGCGTGGGCTATGGATAGAGTTGTACGCAGGAGGATGGATGTGCTGGAAATGAGATGTTTGAGGACAATGTGTGGTGTGAGGTGGTTTGATCGAGTAAGTAACGTAAGGGTAAGAGAGATGTGTGGAAATAAAAAGAGCGTGGTTGAGAGAGCAGAAGAGGGTGTTTTGAAATGGTTTGGGCACATGGAGAGAATGAGTGAAGAAATATTGACCAAGAGGATATATGTGTCGGAGGTGGAGGGAACGAGGAGAAGAGGGAGACCAAATTGGAGGTGGAAAGATGGAGTGAAAAAGATTTTGTGTGATCGGGGCCTGAACATGCAAGAGGGTGAAAGGAGGGCAAGGAATAGAGCGAATTGGAGCGATGTGGTATACCGGGGTTGACGTGCTGTCAGTGGATTGAATCAAGGCATGTGAAGCGTCTGGGGTAAACCATGGAAAGCTGTGTAGGTATGTATATTTGCGTGTGTGGACGTATGTATATACATGTGTATGGGGGGTGGGTTGGGCCATTTCTTTCGTCTGTTTCCTTGCGCTACCTCGCAAACGCGGGAGACAGCGGCAAAAAAAAAAAAAAAAAAATATATATATATATATATATATATATATATATATATATATATATATATATATATATATTATACTTTGTCGCTGTCTTCCGCGTTAGCGAGGTAGCGCAAGGAAACAGACGAAAGAATGGCCCAACCACCCACATACACATGTATATACATACACGTCCACACACGCACATATACATACCTATACATCTCAACGTATATATATATATATATATATATATATATATATATATATATATATATATATATATATATATATATATATACACACAGACATATACATACATACACATGTACATAATTCATAGTCTGCCCTTATTCATTCCCGTCGCCACCTCGCCACACATGAAATGAAAACCCCCTCCCTTCGCATGTGCGCGAGGTAGCGCTAGGAAAAGACAACAAAGGCCACATTCGTTCACACTCAGTCTCTAGCTGTCATGTATAATGCACTGAAACCACAGCTCCTTTTCCACATCCAGGCCCTACAAAACTTTCCATGGTTTACCCTTGATGCTTCACATGCCCTGGTTCAATCCATTGACAGTACGTCGACCCCGGTATACCACATCGTTCCAATGCACTCTATTCCTTGCACGCCTTTCACCCTCCTGCATGTTCAGGCCCCGATCACTCAAAATCTTTTTCACTCCAACTTTCCACCTTCAATTTGGACTACGCCCAATGATACAGTATCATCAAATGTGGCTTTTCATCCGTGGTATAACCTCCTGCAGGTGGAGTCCGGCAGTCAAGGCCGGATTTAGACCTTGGCGGGAACGGGGCACTTCAGGTAGGGTGGGCCCCTCGTACACAGCAATCAAAATAAACAACATTTACCAATTTTACAAGGCAATGTTTATCGCATGTAATTAAAAGTGACAAGTTATATATACACAGAAAGGTACGTACATACATAGAAACACTACAATAGCTACGAAGTCTTTCTACACTTGGCATTTGGAAAATCTTAACGAACTCGTCAAAATCTTTAGAACACAGCTTTCTACATCCTATAGGTACAGAGGACTTAAGTCTTCCATGGGTCATCGTGGTTCTCATATAATTCTTTATCAGTGCCAATTTGTTGGATGATCTCTCTCCTGAACTAGTGACCATCATGCTCAGAAATATATTCTAAGAGCTACATAAACACTTGGAAAGTATCGGCAAGCCCCTCATCACGGAGTAAAACCGCCTGTTGAGATGGAGTGGGACATTACCTGAGCTTGCCATAGGCTGCAAACTGGACAATATCCTTGATGGACGCATTACTGAGATCACGGGGGGAAACAGTGATAAGTTTCTCAGCTTCAGTTCCTGTCTCCATAAGTTGACTGCATCAGGTAGACGGCATAAGGTGACCCTGACTTTGACCCTGTCATACACTGATTGGTTACACTGCCCCGCGTTAAGACAACAGACAACTGATCTAAAATGACACTGAACGCACCACATCTGAATTTTTCTCTCGAGGAAAGAAAGGAGAGCTTCCTCTGAGACTGATGGATTCGCATCATAACGTTCATTTCTCTTTCTTAGCCGGTCTGTAGTTGCTTTGTAGTCTGTGTTGCCGCAGAAGTTCCTGGCATCGTTCCAGTTCTTCATACCTAGCCCGAAGTGATTCCAGAAACTTTTCCAGAGAATAGGTTAGACCCCCACAATCTTCAGTCAACTTAAACTCCTTGAAAAGCTTTATCTGTGCTGCTGAACCGTACAAGAATTAAGTTCCAGATCTCGACCATCAGAGCAGTTTCAAGACAGTCCATTTTGTCTGCAGTGTCTGAGCTTCGTGTCTTGCTTCAGGTGTTTGCTTCAAGTCATTTTCAATATTTCTGAGGCCATTTTGAGTGCATGTTGTATCCATCTACGAGGACTTCCGTAGCATCAGCTCTTACTGACCAACGCGTCTGACAGGGACTTCAAAGTTGGTACTCTTTTCATTTCCTTCCAGAAACTTCATCAGATTTGCCCATGTGTGTTGACGCAAGAATAAAGGTTTAACCTTTGTGTGAAGCCAAAATAACTAACAGCTTTAACACAGCAAGAGTCAGCAGCCTGTCCAACAAGATTCAATGGATGAGCATCACAGGGAATGAAAACTGCAGCTGGGTTCTCAAGTCTGGCTTGCATTCCATATTTGTGGCAGTGTCGTAGGACTGCCCTTTGTAATCTTCATAATGTAAATATTCTTTTTCTAGTCATTCTAGCAGAGCTGTAGCCAGTTCTTCAGCCTGGTGAGAGCCAGTCTGCAGAAAAGTTAAAAAACCTTTTTACCGGCTTCCCAGAAACATATCACACTATGACTCTTAGCTGGTCAATACGAGCCAGGTTTGGTGTTGAATCTACGGAAACTGAGTACTTGACAGTTTTAAGTTCTGCCAAAATATAATTCTTAATATATCTTGACATCAGCGGGACAATATCTTCGTAGATGGTCAATTATGACTGCTTACCACTTCCAAGGCTGCCCCCAAAATTCTTTAACAAAATCCATCAGAAATGGACCAAATTGTTCAATAAGTTTCAGAATTCCTAAAAAAAAAAAAAAAAAAAAACCATGATGCTTGGATCCTATGATCTCTTCACTACCCCTAAATACCAAGTCTCTATTGGTCACTCACTCCAGTATTTCTAGTTTTCCTGCACTTGTTTTTCCAACTCCCTGTCAACATGAGAAGATTCCCTACATCGAAGATTGAACTTCAGCACAGAATCTATGTGGCCTCGGCTTTGTTCACTTTTAATTTCTTTTTTCCTCAACGTTTTTTCCAGCCATTAAAGCCATCCTCGCTGTAAACCTGCCACGTCAGGCTGGACATCAGACACATGCTTTCCTCAGACACGAAACCACATGACTGGGTCTGGATCACATGATGACGCTTCACTGCCCATGTCTGAGGTATCTGTAGCATGATGTGATGATCCTCAGTATCTTGATGTGATATGTTGCTCTCATTTTCAGCAGATGCACTTGGAACCAGTACGAACAAGGCACATCTGGTACTGGTTCTTCATCATTAACTTCTGTTTTCGATTTTGGAACCAGAGAAAAATTCTGCAAGGCTCGGTGGTGTCTTGGCCAAGACAGCAGCAATTCTTTCACTCCTCTTTGAAAGCCTATCTCTTCTAGGCCCCAGGCAGCCGAATTTTCCGTGGGAATTCTGTGTGACTGTAATCTAAAGAAGCAAAAAGAAGAAAATAGATTAAAAAGTACAAGAAAATATTTTACTCACGAACTGAGCTTAAAATATTATCTTTAATTTTTCTATCAACCTTTTTCCGACGCACGTCTGGAAATGATTTTTACGATGCAGTCGGACGTTGCGCGACATATGTCGTGAACTAAGATTGGGCTAGATATTGAAAAAAAAAAAGAAAGTAAGCAACCACATTCCAGCCTGCGACCTTTTATTGATCACAAAAAATTTCTTTATTATGCAGTTAGTACCAACATATTCCTACGTTAATATGAAGATGTGGCAATCTGCAGCTGCCCCAAATAACGCTGATACCCCCACGAAAAATGACATTTTAGAAATGTGTGCATCTTGTTGCATTCCACATTTCTTTTTAACATTACCGGAAGCGTTTTAAGATACCTACAGGAGACAAGAGCGTAAGTGCCAAATTTTACGCTCATACGAGCTATGGAACATGTTTTACTGAAAGCGGTCAAACGGGAAAAACCGCTAAAGTCAGCAAACCGCGACTGCTGTCTGAGCACGGCAGCAAAGCGGTGACCCATCACTGCTTGATGAAAGGCAGGGCAGATTTTTATTTCTTTTATTCTCATCTCAAAGCAACACGACCGTTTTAAAACACCTTGAAGTCAGCCAGTGTGAACGAAGTTTCGCCACAGCGTAGGCAAACATTACGCGACGCGAGCGAACAAACGTTTCGCAGCAGCATAGGGAGTAACACGTCATCTGCTAATCCCGTGGGGTCTAGCACTGAGTCCACCGTTTCGACAAATCTTTACTCTTTCTCGGCTGTCAGCAAGGTCGCCTAACCTTCACTTGACCTCAATTACGTCTCTGGAACATCCAGCTTTCATGGAAAAGTTGGCCACAGTGTAGTCGCGATCTTGGCTCAAAAAACTTTTTTTTTCTTCACATTTTTGTATGGGGAGGGGGGGGGGAGGCCTCCGGCACAGGAGCTATTTGAGGGGGGGGGGGGGGGCTCCGGCACGGGGAGCACGGGACAATTGCCCTTTTTCCCCCCCACAATAAATCCGGCACTGCCGATAGCACCTATGTATGTCCTATGTCTAAGTTATCCTAAGGACACGCAAATGGGCCAAGAACCTCTGCAGCTATAGGAGTCGTATCCTTACAAAGTGGAATCATTCCTTTGAATGACTAGAATCAATATGAGGAGAAATATCTTCAGTCTGAGAATAATGTTATGTCCACTTATCGTGAAGCAGCTAAACTACGTGTATAAGGTGCGGTTGCCAAAATGCATCAGACTTTATGGTAATACAAAGAAATCATACTTTCTGAATACGTGGAGGAAAATTTGGGGGAGTTACGGAGAAATGGGGAAATAATCGGGTTTTAGATTAAACATCTGATGAATTGGGTTGTTTATAGAAGTACTTGACACAAATGTAGATCAAACAACAAAAGATGGAGCAGTTTTGAAAGGAGAAATGAAATATAAATCAAGTCTATAAGTGAATTTGGCTATTTGTCGGAGAGTGAAAGATGGAAGTAAAAAGATGGAGAAGGGAAAACAATTAATGGAATCCTGAGGAACACCACTGCTAATAACGAATACAGTGATTAATTTATCAATAATTTTGAGGTGGACCAAACAAGAAAACCGTAAAAAAAAGGAAAAAAATGGGATTCGTCAGCGGAAAGAGGATCGAAGAAATTTGACCCTCCTGTCAGATCATATCATCAAAACCTTTTTAATAATCATTGAACGAGAGATAAGACTGCTAGTCATGCCAGTATGGCAAGTCACTTGCCCGAGTGACCGAAGAACAGAGGTAACTGAACTATGGGTTACATAAAGATGATACAATGGCTGTAGGCTTGCATTATTACCACAACAGGAATCTCTATTACATGCTTGACTTAAACAGGTATACTTGACTAAGACAGGCGTCGCCGGAGCCAAGACAGCAACCCTGTCAAGAAAAACATAAAGGTTTGCAAGTCAGTCCAGTCAGCGGTGATGAAGGTGGGCGACCTTCAACACGTGCAGACGACACCGCCCGCGTACCTTGATGGTGTCATCTTTAGATGTTGAGGGTCGCCTCTCCCACACTCCCTTCCTGGTCGGGAGGTGCAACACACTGGCACACTATCACCTCCTGCGCTAAAGCCCCAATGCTGCTCCGGGAAAAGCAATATAAATATTCTTTTTCCTTGTAGCATCGATACAGTTGCTGAATAGGATAATGTAATAAATGAAACGTGTCGATCTACCGACGAACTGTTGCTCGGACTGCCGTGAAACAGCGACGAAGACAACCGCGGACAATTATTAGTTTCAATTTTAAAGTACTTAGTATAAAGGTTATGCAGGGTGAGGCAGCCAGAGCTCGGTGGTGACACGTCCTTCCCATGACGTGGCGGTCAGCCCACACGCACACGTGGTTATTTCCCGCATATTCAATAAACCTCGCACTCTTTTCAGTTAAAGAGGATTTGATGTGTTCAAAGTAGCAATATATATGTACCCTTTGATTTGTTATGGATTCTCACGGGTACAGGGGAACAACAGAGGAAGGTAAGTGGCACAGGGGATAATCAGACAGCTGACTGCGGCAAAAATTAAACAACAAAGCCTGGGGCGAAGGTGGTACGTACCAGGCAGCGCCGCGTGGGGCAGACGAAGGCAGTCGTACCGTTGTCCTGGTACCGGTCACTGGACCACTTCTGACGTGGATCTCCACATAACAGGTACGTCTAGGATGAAATGTTCATTGAGAACATTCCTATTACCTTTTATACCAAACAATGCATCAGACAACCTTAAGTTTGGAAAGTGACGCCCGGTAACGTGCACTTCAGTGATACAAAATTACTTCTTGAACATTTGATCCGATTTAGATTAAAACTTATCTTGATTTTTGAAGCAATTAGTTATAAACATTACCTATCGCAACATGAGAGAAGTAATTTACTAGGGTTTCTGTAAATCTATAGGCCTAACCATTAAAACGTGAGAGATGATTAACCACGGTTCTTTTAATTCATCAGCTATTACATGACATGTAATTAACTAGGGTTGTGTTCATTAGGCTTGATTATGAAACGATGAAAGACGTAAACGAAGGTTGCTATACATCATTAACCATGAAGAAATGAAGGAAGACAATTTATAATGACGACTGGTACACATAACACTGAATGGCAGATCAATATGAGTGATGCTCGTAACACTAAATGACAGATCAACATGTCTGGTGCTCTTGACACAGACTTCAAAATAACATGTCTGGTGCTTGTAACAGCGACAGACGAACATGACAAGATCTGCTAAACGAGACGAAATCACGGTTACTTATTTCTGTTGAGGGCAACAGAATCCTGAAGGAAATGCGAGGCACCAGGGACGGGCGGGGTTATACTGCAGCGGTCGGACATATGGCTAAAGAAATCTAATGTTGGTAAAACCAGCCATGAAAATGGTAAGGGATTTCAAAGGACCAGGCGATGAGTAACATGTCGGAGGTCATTAGAGTCGCGCTATGCGAGACTTGAGTTTGTTGTTACGCTGAACTCGTCGCCACAAAAGACAAACGATGTTTCGGTCGATGTCAAAATCACTTTCAGTGACTGCTAGTGACATATTCAGGTAAGTATACACGAAGTTCAGCCGCCCTAAGCTGGAATGCACCACAACAGTCTGAGATCTCCTCACGTGAGGAGCTACAGAAAACTGCTGGAAATGATCCAGAGGAATGGGACAAAATAACAGCAGATCTGAGTGGGAGCTACCAAGGTGAGGGTAACCCTCAGTGGGGCCACTGTGAAAAAATGAAAGAGAAGGAATGACACAGTAATTACATACGTTAATAAGAGGCCATGACGACGTTAACACAGAACACTTCTTTCGATTTCCCAAGGAATCCAGAGCAACTGGAAGTAAACAAATAAAGTGCACGGAAACTGGCATGTGGGGAGATGCCTTCCTCCACTGTGCACGTAATTGGGGGTATGTCGTTACACAGTAGCTGTAACATTATTACTAAAAATGATACAATTAAAAGCATACATATATTTTTCTACTATGATGAAGAACTGGGAAGTGTAATGCTGTCGTGCTTATGACCCGATTATAGAAAATCCTTTATTGCCACCACAATGTAATGAATAAATCTTTGTAATAAGATTATAGAAAATCATTTCTGGCCACCACAATGTAAGATATAAATCTTTCTATTAAATCTGCAAAGCCACAGTTAAATCCATACACATCTGCGAGAGAAGTTAACAGAAAACACTTCATGTGCTTGTAACACCCCTGCCATATGACGATCAACAAATTGTCAGTTATGCAAAATACTGTAGGATCACATGAACGTCTTCAGTGAGGAGAAAAATCCAAATTTTTATATCATCACCAACTGACGCAAGCACGAGGTGTTGATTGCGTAACTATATAACCTTAGTACACACACACACACACACACACACACTAGCATCCAGACACATACCAACCAGCATAAAGTCACGGGCGGACTGAGAACATTAACAAGCGTCATAGTGCATCAAAACTATTAATTCAACTTTAACCTCCATTGTGTGTAGCCCGTCATGTTGTGTGGTGTCTAGTGTTGCAGGTCCAGCATGTGGTGGGTGCGGGTGACACTCGGTGTGGTAGTGGTGGTGGCGGGGCAGGAGCAGCCGCGGGTCGTGACTCCCTCAGGAACCTTCCTGGGCCACCAGTACCCCTCCGCCAGACAAGGCCGCAACATCTACGCCTTCACCGGCATCCCCTACGCCAAGCCTCCCATCGGCCACCTCAGGTTCAGGGTGAGTCCTGCCTGTAGCAGTCTCTTGGGTGGGTACTTGTGGCTGAGTGATGCACGGCCGAGTGCCCCAGGGTGAATGTACCTATGGTGAGTTCTCCAGGACGGGTGGTGTACCCTGGGTGAATGTCCTCATAATGAGTACCTCTCGCTGGGCAATATATCCAAGAGGTAAGTGGCCTCCAAGTGTAGTCATGTATATGGAGATCTTACGGGGGAAAGTATTTCCATGGTGAAGCTTTAAGGATGAAGGGGGCACCAGGTGTGTCCTCGTTATACGTTGTCCAGGATGGCTGCCCCAGGGTAAGTGGTGGCTGGCTGTGTGGTTCTGGGGTGAAGTATCTTGGGAGATGATACAACGGGCTAAATGTTCACTGGGAGAGGTTTCCGTGGTGAGTTTCTTATTAGATTATGTCTACCAAACATTATATGTGTTGCCTCACCATTCACAAGACAATGTAAGAGAATCTCGCCAGATTTCACTGGAGAATTCCACGTTCAGGTCCACACATATCCAGCACTGCATGTCCCCAGCATTAGGTGGTCAGATCACCAGCATATGTTCATCTGTACAGAACTAAGCCCATCCTTAACACCTTAGACAACGATTTAACGATGCAGAAGCCAACATCTATACCAGAAGCGATAGACGTGTCTAGTTGAACACTACAAAACCCACTATAACCATCAGTAACGAATAAGACATCTAACATGCTATTATCAGACGTACTTCCTAACCACATATCAAAATAATTTAGCCCAGTATTCTATGAAATACTTCCGTCCACCACCAAGAGCTCCCGGGCTAGCGTTCGAAAACCAGCCAAGACGGCACAACTCGCCATCATCATCACAAAGAGCGAAGGCATCTCTGTTGACGTAGCCGAGCCTACTGTCCCCACAAACCGTGTCGAACCCAAAACCTCCTTTAGCGTCATAAAAGCCCTCCAGGTCCACATTCCAGAATCCATAACCCTCTTCCCTTAGCCACAACCCAGTATTTCTCATGAGCAACAACTTCACACCTTCAGGCTGGACCCACACTGACACCAGACGCAGTTGAGCCATGAGTGACCACTAACAGCTTGACCCCCTGACCTTCCAGGAGCCTGAGCCATACGGGCCACACCCGACACCTTACAACGCCACGGTGACGGCCCCAGCCTGCCTCCAGTGGGACAACCTGCGTGGCCGAGGACCAGTGGGTCAGGAGGACTGCCTCTACCTCAACCTGTACACCAATGTGGTGAGTACACCCACCCACTACCTCAACCTGTACACCAATGTGGTGAGTACACCCACCCACTACCTCAACCTGTACACCAATGTGGTGAGTACACCCACCCACTACCTCAACCTGTACACCAATGTGGTGAGTACACCTGTACACCAGTGTGGTGAGTACACTCACGTGCCCATGGTTACATGCCACACTACTGTAGTACTACATCAATTTCGTCACACTACATGTGGTATATACGCATCTTGGTCACCCTGCAGGTGATGCAGTCTCACCTGGTTCACACTGCAGTTGACAGAGATCTAAACACCATCACACTAAACACAGTCGAGTACATACTTATTCTAATACTTGTAATGCAGTTACGACCAGCACTTCCACAACACTGCAGTGTACGTGTTCGTACAACATTAAGTAATAACATTGATCACACTATATAGTCATAATGTAATCTGCGTTTCTCTGCCCACACAAAACTGTCACTCCACACTCACACTTACGCAAGGCTTCCTGTATATGAATGGTACATAACTGGCCTTGATTCAGGCCTTACCACCTTGAGCACGACGGTACGACCCTTGAGCACGACGGTACGACCCTTGAGCATGACGGTGCGACCTTTCAGCACGACGGTACGTCCTTTGAGCACGACGGTACGACTCCTAGGTATGCAGGCCTGGCCTGTGACCCGAACCACATGAGTTAGGTTAAAGGCCAGGCCATCATACCCTAGGGTCGTCGCGTCATACTCAAGGGTCGTACCGTCGTGCTCGCAGGTTGTACCGTCTGGCTTTAGGTCGTACCGTCTTGATCAAGATGTTAATTATTCTTTTATACAGCCTTTGTTCCTTAGCTACACCACATTGCCTGCGTCAGCCACGAACCAAGCCCGTATCAGCCACCAACATAGCCCGTGTCAGCCACTAACATAGCCCGTGTCAGCCAGTAACATAGCCCGCATGAGCCACTAACATAGCCCGTATCAGCCACTAACATAGCCCGCATGAGCCACTAACATAGCCCGTGTCAGCCACTAACATAGCCCGCGTCAGCTACTGCAAAGTCCTTGTAAGCTATTACATAATACGTGTCAGCCAGTGTCAGACCCATACAGCCTGTCAGCCAGTATCAGCCTGTATAGACCCATGTAGCCCGTTCACCAAGTATAAAGCCGACGTAAGCCACTACCCAGCCAGTGTCAGCCATTACACAGACAGTGCAAACGCTACAAAGCCAGTGTCAGCCACTCCACATCCAGCACCAGCCACTCACTCACTATACGGCCATTACCAGCCATTAGACAGCCAGAGCCAGTCAGGACACACCCAATGTCAGCCACTCCACATCCAGCACCAGCCACTCACTCACTATACGGCCATTACCAGCCATTAGACAGCCAGAGCCAGTCAGGACACACCCAATGTCAGCCACTACACATCCAGCACCAGCCACTCACTATACGGCCTTCACCAGCCACTAGACAGCCAAAACCACTCAGTACACAGCCAGTGTCAGCCACTACATGTCCAGGACCAGCCACTCACTGTACGGCCATTACCAGCTACTAGACAGCCAAAACCAGTCAGTACACAGCCAGTGTAAGCCACTACACATGTGATGCCAGCCGGTGTTGTGTGTGCCGCAGGTACCAGAGCCGCCGGGGTACTTCAACACGCAGCCGGTGGTAGTGTTCCTGCAGGCGGGCACCTGGACCTCAGGCTCGGGGGCCGACGACCTCTTCCAGCCAGACTACATGCTGGAGTCGGACGTGACTGTGGTCACCATCAACCACAGGCTGGGGCCCTTCGGTAAGACCAGCTCCTCCATCGACACTATATAGTCTTTCCAGCCCGCTCATCCATCTGTTGGATGTATGACCTTAAACCTCTCTCTCTCTCTCTCTCTCTCTCTCTCTCTCTCTCGGTATCAAAACGCTAACCGAGCGGTATTTGCGGCGAGCGCTCAGTGCTAGAACTGACCTAGAGCGAGAGCTCATCATAGGTAATCGTAGATATGTCCTTTGTCCTAGATCTAGTAAGGTGTGTTTATATCATAAAGTGTGGCTCAACACATCATCAACACCGTCTAACTGTGTGCGAGTGGCGCGACAACCCTCACAACCCCACAGCCTAGCTTCACTGATGAGAAAAAACCCAAAATGAGATTTATTTTATTTCTCTACATAAAAATCTGTCCAATAAAGATATGTCGTCGCCAATGAAGTCCAAATGGCCGGCTTTTCGTTCATGGACTGAGTGTACAAGGGAGACAAACGTGTTTCCACCATACAATCCACGAACACTCCCCTCCCAGCGAGGTAGGCTCAGCAAGCATTCTTGACGACGATGCTCATCGAGTTAATACGAGCATCACGTTGACTCCTACCACGGAAAATAGTCTAGTGGGAAATGCTTCATTAACTAAGAATATATGTATACTTCATACAACCGTGCACGTGATCTCAGTTTACATATGATGCCCAATATGTATATACACTGCTGTGATATTTGTAAAATGAATGAGAGGTTGTTTCCATGAACTACTGCCACGCCCTAATAGTCTTTATATATATATATATATATATATATATATATATATATATATAACTTTGCTCCTCAGGTTTCCTAACCACGGAGGACTCTGAGGCTGTGGGTAACTACGGCCTGATGGATCAGGTGCGAGCACTGGAGTGGGTACGCGACAACGTCCGCTACTTCGGCGGTATGAACGACTCGGTCACCGTCATGGGCTCCGGCGCGGGCGGCACCAGCGCCCACCTCCTCATGCTGTCTCCCTGGACCCGCGGGGCCTCCACCTTCCCTGACAACTTCGGTGAGTCTTCTCTACACCCGCTCTCCTACCCCGACCACTCTGTGGTGGTACCATCTCTACCACTTCCCCCCACCAAATGTGTTAGCGTCCCTCTGCTACTTCCCCTGACCACCTGTGCTAGCATCCCTCTACCACCTGTGTTAGCGTCCCTCTACCACTTCCCCCGACCATCTGTGTTAGCGTCCCTCTGCCACTTCCCCCGACCACCCGTGGTAGTGTCTCTCTACCACTTCCCCCGACCACCCGTGGTAGTGTCCCTCTACCACTTCCCCCGACCGTCTGTGTTAGCGTCCCTCTGCCACTTCCCCCGACCACCCGTGGTAGTGTCCCTCTACCACTTCCCCCGACCACCCGTGGTAGTGTCCCTCTGCCACTTCCCCCGACCACCCGTGGTAGTGTCCCTCTACCACTTCCCCGACCATCTGTGTTAGCGTCCCTCCGCCACTTCCCCCGACCACCCGTGGTAGTGTCCCTCTACCACTTCCCCCGACCACCCGTGGTAGTGTCCCTCCACCACTTCCCCCGACCACCAGTGGTAGTGTCCCTCTAACACTTCCCCCTACCACCCGTGGTAGTGTCCCTCTACCACATCCCCCGACCACCCGTGGTAGTGTCCCTCTGCCACTTCCCCCGACCACCTGTGGTAGTGTCCCTCTAACACTACCCCCGACCACCTGTGGTAGTGTCCCTCTACCACATCCCCCGACCACCCGTGGCAGTGTCCCTCTGCCACTTTCTCCGACCACCTGTGGTAGTGTCCCTCTCCCACCCGTGATACTGTACCTCTACCACTTCCCCCGACCACCCGTGGTAGTGTCCCTCTGCCACTTCCCCCGACCATCTGTGGTAGTGTCCCTCTACCACATCCCCCGACCACCCGTGGTAGTGTCCCTCTGCCACTTCCCCCGACCACCCGTGGTAATGTCCCTCTACCACATCCCCCGACCACCCGTGGCAGTGTCCCTCTGCCACTTCCCCCGACCACCCGTGGTAGTGTCCCTCTACCACTTCCCCCGACCGTCTGTGTTAGCGTCCCTCTGCCACTTCCCCCGACCACCTGTGGTAGTGTCCCTCTACCACATCCCCCGACCACCCGTGGTAGTGTCCCTCTGCCACTTCCCCCGACCACCTGTGGTAGTGTCCCTCTACCACATCCCCCGACCACCCGTGGTAGTGTCCCTCTGCCACTTCCCCCGACCACCCGTGGTAATGTCCCTCTACCACATCCCCCGACCACCCGTGGCAGTGTCCCTCTGCCACTTCCTCCGACCACCAGTGGTAGTGTCCCTCTACCACTTCCCCCGACCACCCGTGGTAGTGTCCCTCTGCCACTTCCCCCGACCACCCGTGGTAGTGTTCCTCTACCACCCGTGATACTGTACCTCTACCACTTCCCCCGACCACCCGTGGTAGTGTCCCTCTGCCACTTCCCCCGACCACCCGTGGTAGTGTCCCTCTACCACATCCCCCGACCACCCGTGGCAGTGTCCCTCTGCCACTTCCTCCGACCACCAGTGGTAGTGTCCCTCTACCACTTCCCCCGACCACCCGTGGTAGTGTCCCTCTGCCACTTCCCCCAACCACCCGTGGTAGTGTCCCTCTACCACATCCCCCGACCACCCGTGGTAGTGTCCCTCTGCCACTTCCTCCGACCACCTGTGGTAGTGTCCCTCTAACACTACCCCCGACCACCTGTGGTAGTGTCCCTCTGCCACTTCCCCCGACCACCCGTGGTAGCGTCCCTCTGCCACTTCCCCCGACCACCCGTGGTAGTGTCTCTCTGCCACTTCCCCCGACCACCCGTGGTAGTGTCCCTCTGCCTCTTCCCCCGACCACCCGTGGTAGTGTCCCTCTGCCACTTCCCCCGACCACCCGTGGTAGTGTCTCTCTGCCTCTTCCCCCGACCACCCGTGGTAGTGTCCCTCTGCCACTTCCCCCGACCACCCGTGGTAGTGTCTCTCTGCCACTTCCCCCAACCACCCGTGGTAGTGTCCCTCTGCCACTTCCCCAACCACCCGTGGTAGTGTCCCTCTGTCACTTCCCCCGACCACCTGTGGTAGTGTCCCTCTGCCACTTCCCCCGACCACCCGTGGCAGTGTCCCTCTGCCACTTCCCCCGACCACCTGTGGTAGTGTCCCTCTAACACTACCCCCGACCACCTGTGGTAGTGTCCCTCTGCCACTTCCCTCCCGCCGACTCACAAGTGCTCTGCTCCGGCAGCCTTGATGCAGAGGGTCATCTCCCAGAGCGGGACGGCCTACAGCCCCCACGCCATCGTGAGGAACGCACGGGTGCAGGCCCTCAAGCTAGGATTCCAGCTGGGATGTCCCACGACCTCGTCCAGGGAGCTCGTGGACTGCCTGAGGTCCGTCTCGGGGGACAAGATCGTCGACCAGATCCCAGCCATGTATGTGAGTACTGATGGGCCATTTTAGAGGGGAGGGAGACAAGCCATTCTCTTTGTACTTACCAAGTTTCCTGCAGTTTTGTAACTGGTCTTGGTAGGCTTTCTTAATCTCTAAGCTTCTTTTTCTTCTCTCTCTCTCTCTCTCTCTCTCTCTCTCTCTCTCTCTCTCTCTCTCTCTCTCTCTCTCTCTCTTCTGTCATAACATCGACCATTAACGAGAGTAACTGTGTTTTCCTAACAGTCTACACCCTTGTGTTTCCTTTAAATATGTGAACAGTCATGCCACCATCAGCATTAACGAAATATTGCATGAAAGAAGCCATTCATGGTATACATAGGTGCACACATTAATGATGTTTAATACACAGTTTATATATATATATATATATATATATATATATATATATATATATATATATATATATATATATATATATATTTTTTTTTTTTTTTTTTTTTTTTTTTTTTTTTTTTTTTTGCTGTCGCTGTCTCCCGCGTTTGCGAGGCAGCGCAAGGAAACAGACGAAAGAAATGGCCCAACCCACCCCCATACACATGTATATACATACGTCCACACACGCAAATATACATACCTACACAGCTTTCCATGGTTTACCCCAGACGCTTCACGTGCCCTGATTCAAGCCACTGACAGCACGTCAACCCCGGTATACCACATCGATCCAATTCACTCTATTCCTTGCCCTCCTTTCACCCTCCTGCATGTTCAGGCCCCGGTCACACAAAATCTTTTTCACTCCATCTTTCCACCTCCAATTTGGTCTCCCACTTCTCCTCGTTCCCTCCACCTCCGACACATATATCCTCTTGGTCAATCTTTCCTCACTCATTCTCTCCATGTGCCCAAACCATTTCAAAACACCCTCTTCTGCTCTCTCAACCACGCTCTTTTTATTTCCACACATCTCTCTTACCCTTACGTTACTTACTCGATCAAACCACCTCACACCACACATTGTCCTCAGACATCTCATTTCCAGCACATTCATCCTCCTGCGCACAACTCTATCCATAGCCCACGCCTCGCAACCATACAACATTGTTGGAACCGCTATTCCTTCAAACATACCCATTTTTGCTTTCCGAGATAATGTTCTCGACTTCCACACATTCTTCAAGGCTCCCAGGATTTTCGCCCCCTCCCCCACCCTATGATCCACTTCCGCTTCCATGGTTCCATCCGCTGCCAGATCCACTCCCAGATATCTAAAACACTTTACTTCCTCCAGTTTTTCTACATTCAAACTTACCTCCCAATTGACTTGACCCTCACCCCTACTGTACCTAATAACCTTGCTCTTATTCACATTTACTCATATATATATATATATATATATATATATATATATATATATATATATATATATATATATATATATATATATACTTGATCCCGCCGTTTTCTGCGTTAGCGAGGTAGCGCCAGAAAAACACAAAGAAAGTCCCTATCAGCTCACACCCATTCTCTAGCTGTCATGTGTAACGCACCGAAACCGTGATTTACCCTGCACGTTTCATATGTCCTGGTTCAGTCCACAGACAGCACGTCAACCCCTTTATACCACATTTTTCCAATTCACTCTACCCCGTGCACGCCATTCACGCTCCTGCATGTTTGGGCCCCGATCGCACAAAATCTACTTCACTCCATCCTTCCATATTCAATTTGGTCTCCCCGTTCTCCTTGTGGTAAAATTTTCGTTTCGGCCATCCACCAGTTTGTAAGTTGAAATTATATTTTTCCGATGATTTTTGATGTGTTATGCATGATTCTGACCTTCATTTCTACGGCAAATCACTTTTGAAATATACCCCACTTCATCCAACCGGGGTTCTGGGTGGAGAATATCACAAAAACGCAGTGATTTGTGATAGAGACGATGGTCAGAATTGTTCAAAGAACAACATCAAGAACATCGAAATAACAATTTCACTCAAACCTAACCTAACCTGACCAGGGCCCAAAGTAATCTCCCGTAACCTATGCCCAGATGTGCTAACCTTGATTGAACTCGGGACTCACAGTTGGGGTTGCCGTGGTCCTTCCTCTCCCTCCACAAGTCGCACTGGCTGCTGTTTGTTCGACCGAGAGAGAGAGAGAGAGAGAGAGAGAGAGAGAGAGAGAGAGAGAGAGAGAGAGAGATTACAGGCAGTGACGAGGAACTGTTGTAGATGCCTCTCCTCGCTGAGCTGTGTGACGAACAAGGACCGAGAAAAGTACTACTTGAAGTAGAGATGCTTGCAGTCAGGCCGCTTCACCCACCCCTTTATGTCTCCTCCACAAACCCTCAATATTCTGCATGTGATTCAGCAAACTCTTTGACTGTTTAATGACAAGATGGCCGTATTTGTCGTTCCTCAGGCTGTTGTGGACTATTCACCTGTCGCTCACAAGTTGTCCTTGGCCGTATATACTGCTTGATTAGAGGAATTCAGTGTAGCAACATAGGGTTTATGGGCCACACGTTTTAAAAGAAGCGACCAAAAACTTGGACTGCCTCTCAGTGCCACCAAACGCCCAGATCCTCAAGCTTATAACTTTTATCTTTTTTATATGTTTAGAAACAGCCAACGGGCCAATTACCAACTTACTTGTTAAGCTGCCTTAATGAACCAGATGAAGACCTATTCACAAACACAAAATTGCTGTTGATGATAGGCTTCTGTACTTTGGCCACTGTTGTTGTGAGGCTGAAGGTCCTTCAACGGCTTTCAGGAGGATGAATATGAAGTTCCTCTGATCAACTGTGTCGGAGAAGAGACTGTCTAGTGTGGTATCACTGCACCTCCACCACAGCCTTCAGATCCATGCAGACAAATTTCGTCAGACATTCAGCCAGAAACATCACCGCAAAATGTTCCACAGTTCCATCTGAATGAGTTAATGATAAACAATCAAATACTGATGAACATTATAAATAATTTAGAATCTGGCACAAACTGTATTTTTGCCCATAATTTTTTGTACTTAGTATTACTAGCAACAGATTTCCACCCCCCCCCCCCCTTTTTTTTTCTGAATTCCTAGATCCACCCCTGAGGTGGATGTGGCCTGCTTCCTGAGCGCTGCGGAACCTTGGAGCAGGAAGGTAATATATATTTTTTTTTTTTTTTATACTTTGTCGCTGTCTCCCGCGTTTGCGAGGTAGCGCAAGGAAACAGACGAAAGAAATGGCCCAACCCCCCCCCCCCCATACACATGTACATACACACGTCCACACACGCAAATATACATACCTACACAGCTTTCCATGGTTTACCCCAGACGCTTCACATGCCTTGCTTCAATCCACTGACAGCACGTCAACCCCTGTATACCACATGACTCCAATTCACTCTATTTCTTGCCCTCCTTTCACCCTCCTGCATGTTCAGGCCCCGATCACACAAAATCTTTTTCACTCCATCTTTCCACCTCCAATTTGGTCTCCCTCTTCTCCTCGTTCCCTCCACCTCCGACACATATATCCTCTTGGTCAATCTCTCCTCACTCATTCTCTCCATGTGCCCAAACCATTTCAAAACACCCTCTTCTGCTCTCTCAACCACGCTCTTTTTATTTTCACACATCTCTCTTACCCTTACGTTACTTACTCGATCAAACCACCTCACACCACACATTGTCCTCAAACATCTCATTTCCAGCACATCCATCCTCCTGCGCACATCTCTATCCATAGGCCACGCCTCGCAACCATACAACATTGTTGGAACCACTATTCCCTCAAACATACCCATTTTTGCTTTCCGAGATAATGTTCTCGACTTCCACACATTTTTCAAGGCTCCCAAAATTTTCGCCCCCTCCCCCACCCTATGATCCACTTCCGCTTCCATGGTTCCATCCGCTGACAGATCCACTCCCAGATATCTAAAAACACTTCACTTCCTCCAGTTTTTCTCCATTCAAACTCACCTCCCAATTGACTTGACCCTCACCCCTACTGTACCTAATAACCTTGCTCTTATTCACATTTACTCTCAACTTTCTTCTTCCACACACTTTACCAAACTCAGTCACCAGCTTCTGCAGTTTCTCACATGAATCAGCCACCAGCGCTGTATCATCAGCGAACAACAACTGACTCACTTCCCAAGCTCTCTCATCCCCAACAGACTTCATACTTGCCCCTCTTTCCAGGACTCTTGCATTTACCTCCCTTACAACCCCATCCATAAACAAATTAAACAACCATGGAGACATCACACACCCCTGCCGCAAACCTACATTCACTAAGAACCAATCACTTTCCTCTCTTCCTACACGTACACATGCCTTACATCCTCGATAAAAACTTTTCACTGCTTCTAACAACTTGCCTCCCACACCATATATTCTTAATACCTTCCACAGAGCATCTCTATCAACTCTATCATATGCCTTCTCCAGATCCATAAATGCTACATACAAATCCATTTGCTTTTCTAAGTATTTCTCACATACATTCTTCAAAGCAAACACCTGATCCACACATCCTCTACCACTTCTGAAACCGCACTGCTCTTCCCCAATCTGATGCTCTGTACATGCCTTCACCCTCTCAATCAATACCCTCCCATATAATTTACCAGGAATACTCAACAAACTTATACCTCTGTAATTTGAGCACTCACTCTTATCCCCTTTGCCTTTGTACAATGGCACTATGCACGCATTCCGCCAATCCTCAGGCACCTCACCATGAGTCATACATACATTAAATAACCTTACCATCCAGTCAACAATACAGTCACCCCCTTTCTTAATAAATTCCACTGCAATACCATCCAAACCTGCTGCCTTGCCGGCTTTCATCTTCCGCAAAGCTTTTACTACCTCTTCTCTGTTTACCAAATCATTTTCCCTAACCCTCTCACTTTGCACACCACCTCGACCAAAACACCCTATATCTGCCACTCTGTCATCAGACACATTCAACAAACCTTCAAAATACTCATTCCATCTCCTTCTCACATCACCGCTACTTGTTATCACCTCCCCATTTACGCCCTTCACTGAAGTTCCCATTTGCTCCCTTGTCTTACGCACCCTATTTACCTCCTTCCAGAACATCTTTTTATTCTCCCTAAAATTTACTGATAGTCTCTCACCCCAACTCTCATTTGCCCTTTTTTTCACCTCTTGCACCTTTCTCTTGACCTCCTGTCTCTTTCTTTTATACTTTTCCCACTCAATTGCATTTTTTCCCTGCAAAAATCGTCCAAATGCCTCTCTCTTCTCTTTCACTAATACTCTTACTTCTTCATCCCACCACTCACTACCCTTTCTAAACAGCCCACCTCCCACTCTTCTCATGCCACAAGCATCTTTTGCGCAATCCATCACTGATTCCCTAAATACATCCCATTCCTCCCCCACTCCCCTTACTTCCATTGTTCTCACCTTTTTCCATTCTGTACACAGTCTCTCCTGGTACTTCCCCACACAGGTCTCCTTCCCAAGCTCACTTACTCTCACCACCTTCTTCACCCCAACATTCACTCCTCTTTTCTGAAAACCCATACTAATCTTCACCTTAGCCTCCACTAGATAATGATCAGACATCCCTCCAGTTGCACCTCTCAGCACATTAACATCCAAAAGTCTCTCTTTTTATACTTATATATATATATATATATATATATATATATATATATATATATATATATATATATATATATATACTGAAGCATGAGCCTTCCTTTTTCACCATAAGTAGCTATGGCCGCCACCTTTGGTTTGTTTGTGGAAAATTCTCTAGTACTATCACTCTCCTACCTTATAAACGCCAACCCAGTTGTCCACCGCTCTCACCACTATATATATCCATACGTTACTATAGTCCAATATTCTTCTCTTGATGTCTGAGTATGTCTGCAATTCTTTAAAAAAGAAATTAAGATATCTGACACAACAGACTTCAGTGTTACAATAAACAACAGAGCAGTGTCAGTTAATGAGTATCATAGTGTTCGAAATGTGATGGAATGTTGAGTTGTGATTGTGTCGCCGCAGGTGTGGGACGAGGAGCCGGTACCCTTCGGTCCTGTTGTGGACCAGTGGCAGGGGAGCCAGGCCTTCCTGCCCGACGAACCACACCATCTCATCCGCCATCAACAGTTCCTCCAGCTGCCCTGGATGCTGGGCACTAATAGGGACGACGGCGCCTTCAGGGTCCAAGGTGAGTCTCCTTACTCTCCTGCATACCTCGTGGTATGGCTTCAGTATGAATAAAATCAGTGAGCAACAGACGTAAGATTGTTGAGCAGTTGTGAGTTTTGGTAAGACTTTCGTCTAATGCTCGAGAACACATTCAGACATTGAGAATAGGAGCATGATTGAAACATGAAATCGATAATATCTATTCGTAACACTAAAATATCACATTAACGTCAAAATCAAACAAGAAACACAAATTCAAGGAGGGTATAATTATACTGGTAAGTTGTTGAATATCAAGTGTACCTGATTCCGACAGACATCTTGAGGGACACCAGTCTGACGGAGCAACTCAACAAGCAGTGGGAGAAGTATGGTCCGATCCTGCTGGGCCTCCCGAGCACCTCCTGCAAGGATCCCGTCGATGTCGCCAACAGGATCCGTAAATACTACATGGGCAAGAAAAAGTTTGGCGAGGAATCGTCCAAGGAGTTCGTAGAGGTCAGTTCATGTTCTTTTTTTTTTTATATATATATATATAGGTCAGCTAGGCTCGTACTGGCAACTTACGTAAGTCTCTGGAAAGTATTCATTCGAAAACGTTATCCGATTATGACTAGTCGCTCAGCCACAATCTATTCCATAAAATATTATTTATATATGAAGGTAGTTGACTTACGACATGGCTCAATATCAGACAAAAACAGGCTTGTGTTGTGAACTTGCGTTTTCGTTTAACGGGTTAGTAATTTTTCGTGAATTCTGTGATAGCTTCGTTCAGGGAAATCACACTAATGTAAAGGAATAGCTGATATTAGAATTACTTTATCATTGGTTTTATGACAAGTTTCTTATCGTGGGTTTACAAATGATGTCAGGATGTCTTCATTCCTGACACACTACAGCCGAGTGAGGCAGGTACAAGGGAATCGATGGGTAGAAAAACAATTTACTGAATACAGTCTACAGTTCAGATTTAATCATCCAAACTTCACCAGACATTTATGGATGACTAACAAAGTGCTCTGAGCGTACAGAAGCAGCGTTTCATGATTCAACTAGTGGGGACACCAGCTAACGTTTGCGTGATGGCAACACTTGCGTTTCGACAGATGATGACGGACAGGTTCTTCCTTTACCCGACCGACCAGGCGGCGAAGGACCACTGCTACTACCTCAAGAACCAGCACTGCTACCGGTACGAGTTGGCCTTCACCGGCCGCAAGTCCTTTCTCGACATCCTGCATCAAGAAAGTCCTCAAGACGTCGCCAAATCAATGTTCGGTGAGTGAGATCGCAGCCGTAGCCACTCGCAGTAAACAGCCAATCACTAATAGTGTTCATTTACTGTCATTTTCTTCTTTACTAAAGTACTACTATCATGTGCAGATTATATGTGGCTATCCGTAGTCCCCATTAGCAAAAGTTTTGTGCAGAAAAAAATATATATAGCACTGTTTAGTTTTATTCACTGAGGCTTGAGCCTCGCACGTTATATTCACACCATACAAAGAGTGAGGTTGGTGATTAAGTTTGGAAGGGTGTGTGAGACAAGAAAGCTGAGGATGAATGTTAATAAAGACAAGGTTAATTAGGTCCAGAAGGGTTAAGAGACAAGTTAGTTGGAATGCAAGTTTGAATGGAGAAAAATTGGAGGAAGTGAAGTGTTTTAGATATCTGAGAGTGGACTTGGCAGAGAATAGAACCATGGAAGCGGAAGTGAGTCACAGGGTGAGGGAGGCGGCGAAGGTTTAGGGAGCGATGAAGAATTTGTGGAAAAAGAGAACGTTATCCCGGAAAGCAAAAATGGGTATGTTTGAAGGAATAGTAGTTCCAACAGTATCATATGGGTGCGAGGCATGGGAGGTTGAACGGAGGGTGGATGTGTTGGAAATGAGATGTTTGAGGATAACCGTTAGGAAACATCCTACGGACGACCTTATCTTCGTAACAAGTTTACACACATCGTAGACTGGAAGCAGCCGTTAGTATATGGTGTTGACATCCTCGGAGGGACGGACTGTGGACTTTTTGGTAGAAGGTTGCTTTCTGTTGCTGTATGATGATGATGATGATGATAATAATAATAATAATAATAATAATAATAATAATAATAGTAATAATAACACAATAATAATAATGATTCCTCCTGAGCTTTGGTGTAAATATTCCTGAGTACTCGAAACAGAAACGAGGTTGAAATATTATTGATTTCTTGACAAAGTCCTGAGTGTGTGCAGAAAGTAGACCAGTGGGTTATATTTCCGTGTAAAGTTACAGAGCTGCTGTAGTAGTACCATATTGCCCGGGTACAGTTTTTTATAAATAGTTTATCACCCAAGTACCATTCTGTATTCATGGCCGCCTTCCTCGCTACCCCCATATAATGATATCTCTTTGTTCCATTACTTCACTCCCTCACGCTTCATATCCCTATAGTATGGATAATCACTTTTCTTTCTACTCCGAGCACACATACGGTTTGGTGAGGGGGATTCCTGTGTAAGAGCCCGGCAGGTACCACCAGCTCTGCAGACATTGTGTGTATTGTTCTTGTCCTCACCAAAGCACACGGGTCACCTCCAGTAACACATACATGTCTGATGCTTGGTGGTGGGTGGCAGGTGCGGCCGAGTTCAACCCTAGGTTCCACAACACGCGCGGCTCCCACGGCTGGGGCGTGAGCTTCCTAGACGAACTGCTCTTCCTCTTCCCCTCCAGCAAGTTGGACCTGACCTACAAGCGGGACTTCGACTCGGACTCCGCCTCACGGGTCTCCACACACATGATCATGCTCTGGACAAACTTCATCAAAGGCAGGTGGGTGGCTGCCTTCAACTGTGCTGTGTACTATTTTACTGAAACAAAGTGGGTGGTTCTAGCACCTACGACGTTACCTGTGACGTGAGCCACAACTAGGTATCCATTTCGAAGGCAAAAACCTTGTCTTGAAGATCTTCCTGTCATGCATAAGTTCATGTAACTGTAATGGGAATGCTGAAGTTCAGTGAGGTGCGCTGGGTACATGAAGTTGATATTCACGCGTGCACCACACCTGGACCTACGTATCACTAAGTCTAGCTTGTCATCAGTGCCCTTTGTTCAAAGACAACCTCACCAGAAAGCTATGCTGCCTATGGTATAAGTCAGCCTGCCTGATGGCTATGGGTTGAGCGTATGTAGTACGTGTATATTGTTCTAGCCTGCGTTTGTGATTCCTTTTCCTGTTACGAGGCGAGGGCGCTACCCCTATATCGCCATGTGTCTAAACCTTGTTTGTACACCATGTCTTAACCTTATGTACACATATATAAACCAACCCAGCTGACGCCAGGTGGACCAGCTCCAACAGGGAGGATGAACATCTGGGTTGGTTGTGAGCTGACTACCCCGGCCACGCCTTGCACTCCGGACCATTAGATTGGTAGATCGCAACGCTTCCCTCTGCACCACGGAGGCTTGTGTGTGTGTGTGTGTGTGTGTGTGTGTTTGTAACATTTCACTGTATTCATGTTGTCCTCGGCAGTGACCCGACGCCCTTATTGGATGGCTGGCCGGACGACGTCTCGCCATGGGACACCTGGTGGGAGCCCTTCGTCAACGGCTACATGTTCTACCTGCAGATCGACCCACAGATGGAGAGTAAAGACGTCCCCCTCAAGAGTGAGCAGATGGCCTTCTGGCACGACCTGCCGCTCTTCGAGAACCGCGACCATAACGTTATCAGGGACGAACTGTGAGCACGGCCACAACCCCAGCGTAACACTTGCTATATAATACGGTACTTTATACTGACCAAATACCCCACGAAATAGACGAAAGACTCATGCACTCACGTGTGTGTGTGTGTGTATATATATATATATATATATATATATATATATATATATATATATATATATATATATATATATATATATATTCTTACCTGCTCGCCCTCATCCATTCCTGGCGCCGACCCTCCCCACATGAAACAACATCACCATCCCCTGTGTCACCAAGGTTGAGCAAAGAAAGATTAGGAAGAAAGGCCACATCCGCTCACATCCATTCTCTAGCTGTCATGTGTAATGCCCCGAAACTACAACTCCCTATCCACATCCAGGCCGTCCACTGACGGCACGTCGACCCCATTATATCACATCGTTCCTATTCACTCTATTCCGTGTACGCCTTTCACCCTCCTGCATGTTCAGGCTCCGATCACTCAAAATCTTGTTCACTCAATCCTTCCATCTCCAATTTGGTTTCCCGCTTCTCCTTGTTCCCTCTACTTCTGACACAAATGTTTTCTTATCTACAGCCCATGCCTCGCAACCATATAATTTTGTTGGAACTACTATTCCTTCAAACATACCCATTTTATCTGAGATAACATTCTTTCCTTCCATATATTCTTCATCGATGGTTCCCAGAACCCTCGCCCCCTTCCCCACCCTAATACTCACTTCCGCTTCCATGGTTCCATTCTCTGCAAGCCCAGCCCCAGATATCTAAAGCACTTCACTTCCTCGTTTTCTCCATTCAAACTTACATCCCAGCTAACTTGTCCCTCAACCCTATTAAACCTAATAACCTTGTTTTTATTCACATTTACTCTTAACTTTTTCCTTTAACACACTTCCAAACTAAGTCACCAACTTCTGCAGTTTCCCACTCGAATCAGCCACCAGTGCTGCATCATCGGCGGACAACAACTGACTCACTTCCCAGGCCTTTTCATCCCAACAGACTGCATACTCGCATCCTCTCTCTAAAACTCTTGCATTTACCTCCCTAACCACCCCATCCATTAAGAATTAAACAACCATGGTGACATCACACACCCCTGCCGTAGACCGACCTTTATTGGGAACCAATCACCCTCCTCTCTTCCTCCTCGTACACATGCCTTACACCCTTGATAAAAAATTTCTTACTGCTTCTAGCAAATATTCTTAAGACCTTCCACAAAGCATCTTTATCAACTCTTATCATACGCCTTCTCCAGATCCATAAATGCTACATACAAATCCATCTGTTTTTTAAAGTATATCTCACGCACATTCCTGTGGTTTTATGTGCACGTTATACAAAAGACTGTCTACAATATGTATAATTTCCTAATAAATATAAATGACTTTGTTTAATACTTAAGTATTCCTTATTTAGACTGTCCGCTCACCTTAACTGTACAAAGTACCGATGATGAAATTCAAATAATATGGAACAGTACGGCTAATATGACCGGATTGTTTAAAATTAAATGCGAGACATCTCGAACCAGCGATGCGCTGATATCCAATGTGAAATACATATTTGCTAATCTAACGAATGCAAAAAAATAACCTGTTTATCAAATAATCATTGTACATCTCTATGAAATATGTCTTATCTAACAAATGAAAAGCAGATTACAGAACACTGTAGAATTAAACAGGTTTGCCTGAAATTCATTTCTACTATCAGTAAAGCATAAAGGTTAACAATTAAAGTTGTATCAGAACAAAGGCCTCTGAGGATAACAAAACAGAATCATATCCGAAATGCGTTTATAACGGACGTCGCTTTCTTTAAAATACATAGTTTTACCAAAATCTGTCAACTGAAATCCTAGATAGATTACGTCCCAAAACTTTCTCTGCTACTGCACTGTGTAATAAATGAAACTCTACAAATAGCTCATTGTCAAACTTCGTCTAAAATGATTTTTGTCAGCGACGAGATGCATAGTTTTCTCGACAGCTGACTACATTAGTATGTGTTTTAATGAAGCCCATTACATAAATCCAAGATTTTGGGAATGACTCAATCACTGATTCAAATACCATCACGTATATCTGTATCATCGCTCTCCATCGCTGATGTATATCGATTAATCCATCAATTTTAAGTTTGTTTACTTGCAACCTCGTTGCATTGCTGGAGCAAGACTGCTTTCTTAGAAATTAGAGTTTTTGACTTAGAACATAGACTGTAGCCAAGGCTTCAACGGCTGAAACACTTCTACTTTCCATCTTAAAAACAACGATGAAAGATAGATGCTCAACTGTATATAAAAAAAAAGTGTTCTCGTTTACAGGAAACATACTTTGTGTTGCAAGGGTATTCACTTTGCCCAAAAATATATGATTCTATACCCGAGAACAATTTCAGAATCCTTTAAGCCGCAAACATCAGTGCCAACCACAAGATATAATTACAGAGGCTGTTTATACCGTCTCAACAAAAGAACCAAATACTTCATGTCTACTCTGATAGTATGGATATAGAAAAAAAAGCTAATAAATCGAGACAATACTTTCCCCATGAACACGCTACCAGGATGTAGTACAATGAAGGCTCCATATTCAAACCTAATCGAATCACTGCCCAAAAAAGTATTCCGTTTCTGACTCACATAAATTACCGTTTCCGTTATTGTTATTGTTAACTTCCTCTGGTGATCATGTTGTGTAAGAATTTCATTTAAATATTTCATAACTATTTGGTCGAACAGTGTCATGGAACACCATAAGGTTTAAAGAAGCAAATCAACACTATTAACATAGTACTATTCCATTTTTCACGGTAATTAGTAGTCAAAATCACTAACTCTTCCCTCAAAATGATGTCAATACACAATAAACCAGGAGAAATACGTTTAAGAAAAAAAAAAACTCATTCTCCCTTACCTTCACCCATACTGTCCTGGTCTCGCACCAGGTCACAGCCGAGGGTAAAAATAACTATTATAAATAAGTCTTACCTCACTTTTGGTCTGGAAGGTGGGAATCCCCGCCACACA
Source organism: Panulirus ornatus (assembly GCF_036320965.1). Taxonomy (NCBI): domain Eukaryota; kingdom Metazoa; phylum Arthropoda; class Malacostraca; order Decapoda; family Palinuridae; genus Panulirus; species Panulirus ornatus. Next base: position 19,262,506 of record NC_092228.1, read on the forward strand.
TACAATCCTGCCATTCACGTAATGCAGTTTTCTTTGTAAATGTTACTATTCTTTTCCTTTTACAATGCAACTATCAATTTTCTTTTATTCACAATATGACATATCAGGTTTGTGATGAGGGTCGAGCACGACCACCGCGAGCAACATAAACAACCGCCTTCTTAAATACAATTCGCCGTCGCTACTTCTTTCATCCTCTCATCCTTATAACATCTTGATCACTTCCAGGTAAAATACTAACGAGTTTAGTACAGACATTATTACCAGAACTCAGATAATCTATAGCTTGTTACTTTGCGGTCCTTGGAGTCAGCCCGATTCAGACGGGATCGACCTACACACAAGCACAAGACGCTCGACACTGTTGCAGTCAAGGAATATTCCCTGGTTTCTTGGCCATGGAAACCGCCGATGTCTTTGTCAGTGTCAAATGATTATATCAAGGCGCGTAATTTACCCAATACGGTTTTCTATGCAGTGCAAAAATTATCATAACAGACCTAAGAACATAACATTACATTCATATTACGACATTCGTACTTATTAACGAAGGGCTAAACTGGGTGAAGATAATACAAAAGCGTTTAACCTACTAAGCTTAAACAATGTTTGTGAATAAGAAAATAATTCAAAATTGTTTTTTGTCATCGAAAGGCGAAGGATGGAAACCTATCCAGAACTGTGAGGGAATATGAACTTTGGTACGTCTAACATTATGCGTTGTAAGAAGGAAAAGTCGAGAAATAACGACCATGATTTGAAGAGAGGTAGTTATAATGCCTAAAGTATATTTTCCATTCTTTAGGGGCGTGGGTTGTGTTCATTCAATCATTATTGTATTTTTTTCATTATGTTGCAGGCTCCAGTCACGGACAAAAGTCCACATCAAGGCCGGGTCCTAAGTGAAATATGGAGAGAATTCTGAAACAGAATAAGAAGACAAGGGAAAGTATTTACCAATTTTTGAGAAAATGAAAAACCTGTCTTTTGAAAAGTGCTAGGCCACAGTTATTAGGAAAGACATAAGAGGGTAAAGACTTCCAGAGCTTCGACGCATAGGAAAAGAAGCAGGTGTCAAAACGGCCCACCCTTGAGCTGCTGATGGCCTCACAATAATCATATGGCGCAGCAGCTTGCCGAGTATCGCGTGGTCTACCTAGTGGTGTGGGCACACAAGCAGCCAGCTCTCGTGAGCAAGAACCAAAGTAATACCTATTGAAGAGAGAAAGTGAACCAACATTGCAGAAAGGGGGTCAAGTTTGGAAGGTAGCCTGGGACAGTTTATGAGGCGTATCGCTTTCGACTCAGCTGTCAAGTAAGGATGCAGAGCTAAAACCACCCCAAATGTGAGAGCAGTATTTCATACAAGGATGAATCAATCCCTTGTATAAACGGAGCAACTGTTCAGAAATTTCGACATCTAAAAAAGGACACCCAGTTTCTTAGAGGCAGACTTAGCTATTCCTGTAATGTGGAGTTTCCAAGAAATAGCGGATGTTACAGTAATGCCAAGTATGATCAGTGAGTCGAGGTGGAATTTACATAACCGACAAAGGAGGGACGAGAATTGTGAGTTTTCGATAGGAAGATGGGCAGAAACTGTCTTAGAGGCATCAAACTTAATTTTTTGTCTACCGCAATGAGATATACTGTCCAAGTCTAAGTTTGCTGAGGAAGCTGTGTCAAGACGAGATGCAGATCGAGTGAGAGAAGAGAAAGCAGGATTGAAGGATGCTGATGAATGAAGTGTCGAGTCGTCAATTGCATGTGATCAAGTTGGTTGACTGGTTGGTTGTTTGGGCTTTAGGCCTCTCAACTGCCAGGGTCATTATGGCCATCATCGCAAGTTACATCCACCAATCGAAAAAAATCTTGAACACCATTTTCAGGTGTTAAGATAATTCTAAGACAACATACACTCTCACTATGCATGTGGCCCAGGCATATAATCATACCATGTGCAGTTTCAAATAGTTCTGTCGCTTACCAAGTGTGGCTCATGGAAGGTTACTGATTGCCCAGACTTTTTCTAAACTATAAGTTTAGTGATGCTAAATTCTCATAAGTGGAATAAAATCTGCGAGTTTTTTTTTATTTTTCATACTTAACAAGGAAATTTTAAGAGTTTATCCCGCCTCCATTCTCTAAATAACTGAAAATTCAACCTCGAAAGGTAAACTAAAATAAATGTTTCATTAACTGGCACAAAAATAATGCTTTTCCACTCTCTGTTGCACAGCAGCGGCTTATTAGGGTTTGGAATGAAAATTAGGAATTGATATATATGTACGATTTCTCGTGAATTCATATACAAGATACCAGAGTTAAAGGTAAAATTGTCTGACCAATTTTTGAAAATATCTATAATCCTTGTATTAAAGTTTGATGATAACTTATTCTAACGGTTAAGGCAATGTTCGCAAAGAAAATCATTCCCATTTCTTCATCACATCTTTTAACCACAATTTTTATGCAATTTGTCCTACTCAATGTATTATCGTGTATTTCAAAAATATCTTCGTGACTAACGTCATCGAATTTATTAATAATGCAACAAACTTGTATAAAAGCACAAGTTAATGGTTGTTAGGAGAAAAGAGATGTAATCTTCTTGGTCTGTCTTTGGAAGATTTCTCAGAACTGGAATCAGTTTTGTTGCCCGTCTTTATACCCATTGCAGTTTTCCTCTCTTTTTTTCTGTAGTTTGGGGACTAGCATGTGACTACATATCCAATGTATAATCTTATTAGAGTAGTTATGTCAGTATAGTTTTCGGCTTGTTGTAGTGAATATTCAATGATCATGTAACCTACCATGAGTTTCCTCTCAAGATCTTCCTCTTTTCTTACATCAAGTTGCAGATTTCCGAATATTTCATCGTGTTAAGATTCATTTGAATTCTGTCACATTTTTCCTCACGTACAGGTTTACTTCCTCGTTTTGTATCATTAGGAAATTTGAAAATCTTATTATGATACCCATTCACCAGTGTTGATGTATATAATGAAAGAATGTGGCCAAGGACCGACCCCTGTGGCGTCATGTTCACCCAGTTGGTACCTGTGCCATTCAGAACTACGTATTGCTTTCTGTCAATGTGCTTGACATTAATCCATACACATATTTGGTCCCCTGTCCAATATGATTTTGATTCGCATGACAGTCACTAGTGCGAAATTTCGTCCAACGTCATTTGAAAGTCTAGATATATTACATCAGTGGGCACTCCTCAGTCCCAATTCTCAGTGTATTTATAAGGTCTTATTGTTGTGGAATCCAACCTGGTTGTTCGATATCATTTCTTGATTTGAATTTTTACAATTTTGTTAAAAACATTTTCCCCGTTGTTTTAAGTCCAGTGTGAACCTAATCCCGCTGAAGTTTAAATCACATTTCTTATCTCCTTTCTTATGAATAAAGGCGACATTTGCCATTTCCACTCTAGAATATTAGGTACCCACCCACCTTACTTCCCACCAGTGAACTGTAAATATTTTTGGTCAACGGAAATACCAGCTGTCGGCTGACCTTTAGAAATCTTGGGGTTAAATTTTCAGGGCCAGTTTATTTGTTTGAGCTAATCTAGTTTGATTTGTGCTTCTAAACAATTAAACTTCGTCACCTTTAATTTCATGTCATCATACCGCCAAAATATTTTCACGGGTAATGCATGATATTTCTTCTAATGTATGCAGAGTTGAAGGATTTATATAGTGTGAAGACAGTCTCCTTGTCGTCAGTCACTTATTCATGTTTGGTTGGTAGTGATCTTACTTTATCTGTTATGTTCTTACCACTTCTTTCATATTTGAAGAATTCTTTGGGTTTGTTTTTATCATTTACAGAAATTCTTTTACACGTTCTAGTTTACTTGTCCTATGTATTTTTAACGCTTCCTCTTTTACCTACTTACCTATCATTTTCACTGTTTTTCAGGACCATAATCCTTTTTAACATATTTTGAATTTACGCTGACTTTGTTCGTCTTGGTTCGTTTTCATTCTTAATAAGAAGTAATTTGGTTTTAGAAAGACTTCATGTTTCTATAACTAAATCAATAACAAGGAATTTCATCTACTTTCTATTGCTAATTTCATGTTTTACTTCTGTCATCAGAGATCGAGAATATGCCATATCTAATCTCAAATTTTGTATCCGCTTCAAGTCGGAAAACTAGGTCGCTATTTGCCAAAGTCTCTCTTGCCTCGCAGGAGTTGATCAAGTGTCTGTCGGTGGTGGGCGCACGATTAAGGATATTTTTGCCTCTGGTTTATCAATCAGTTGATCTAGAAAAATAGCCTGTCAATCTAATTAGTTTTTCTCTAGAACCTACGCTATTTTCAACGTAAACTAAGACATCAACTCCTATTTTTTGCAAACGATTAACTTGTATATATGTACGATGTTTTTAATCCTATGTATGAATAAGAATACACTTAGCCCATCTTAGGTGTGTGTGTGTGTGTGTGAGCAGTAGCGGTAATGGGAAACCTGTCTACCTATGCTTATTCCATGACTTCAATATAACCTGTCCTGCCCTATTCACTGCCTGCCATGGTGAGATGCGGAGGGTGTAGTAGTAGGTACACAGTACGAACCAGAATGTGCTCCGTACCCAGTGAGAGGATCGCTCACAGGAGGTCTCTCTCATCAAATTTAGCACATGCCTCTTCCTTCTCCTTATTATAGTGACATCCACACACACACACATTCAGCTACACTAACCTGAGCCTCACAAAACATATACCTACTTAACTTCGTATCTTCTTACTTTGGGAAAGTGATCGAACAAAGAGGGAAGGTTTTTGGCTTCCCTAGTCCCACCTTCCTTAACCGCTTCTTGCGACACGCAGGAGATATGTCTATAGAATTCTTCCTTCCCTATCCTTATTAATCATGAAGGATTTCATATATATATATATATATATATATATATATATATATATATATATATATATATATATATATATATATATATACATATATACATATATATATATATATATATATATATGTATATATATATATATATATTTTTTTTTTTTTTTCATACTATTTGTTCTGGAAGGAGGTAAATAAAGTGCGTAAGACAAGGGAGCAAATGGGAACTTCAGTGAAGGGCGCAAATGGGGAGGTGATAACAAGTAGTGGTGATGTGAGAAGGAGATGGAGTGAGTATTTTTGAAGGTTTGTTGAATGTGTGTGATGATAGAGTGGCAGATATAGGGTGTTTTGGTCGAGGTGGTGTGCAAAGTGAGAGGGTTAAGGAAAATGATTTGGTAAACATAGAAGAGGTAGTGAAAGCTTTGCGGAAGATGAAAGCCGGCAAGGCAGCAGGTTTGGATGGTATTGCAGTGGAATTTATTAAAAAAGGGGGTGACTGTATTGTTGACTGGTTGGTAAGGTTATTCAATGTATGTATGACTCATGGTGAGGTGCCTGAGGATTGGCGGAATGCGTGCATAGTGCCATTGTACAAAGGCAAAGGGGATAAGAGTGAGTGCTCAAATTACAGAGGTATAAGTTTGTTGAGTATTCCTGGTAAATTATATGGGAGGATATTGATTGAGAGGGTGAAGGCATGTACAGAGCATCAGATTGGGGAAGAGCAGTGTGGTTTCAGAAGTGGTAGAGGATGTGTGGATCAGGTGTTTGCTTTGAAGAATGTATGTGAGAAATACTTAGAAAAGCAAATGGATTTGTATGTAGCATTTATGGATCTGGAGAAGGCATATGATAGAGTTGATAGAGATGCTCTGTGGAAGGTATTAAGAATATATGGTGTGGGAGGCAAGTTGTTAGAAGCAGTGAAAAGTTTTTATCGAGGATGTAAGGCATGTGTACGTGTAGGAAGAGAGGAAAGTGATTGGTTCTCAGTGAATGTAGGTTTGCGGCAGGGGTGCGTGATGTCTCCATGGTTGTTTAATTTGTTTATGGATGGGGTTGTTAGGGAGGTAAATGCAAGAGTTTTGGAAAGAGGGGCAAGTATGAAGTCTGTTGGGGATGAGAGAGCTTGGGAAGTGAGTCAGTTGTTGTTCGCTGATGATACAGCGCTGGTGGCTGATTCATGTGAGAAACTGCAGAATCTGGTGACTGAGTCTGGTAAAGTGTGTGGAAGAAGAAAGTTAAGAGTAAATGTGAATAAGAGCAAGGTTATTAGGTACAGTAGGGTTGAGGGTCAAGTCAATTGGGAGGTGAGTTTGAATGGAGAAAAACTGGAGGAAGTGAAGTGTTTTAGATATCTGGGAGTGGATCTGGCAGCGGATGGAGCCATGGTAGCGGAAGTGGATCATAGGGTGGGGGAGGGGGCGAAAATTCTGGGGGCCTTGAAGAATGTGTGGAAGTCGAGAACATTATCTCGGAAAGCAAAAATGGGTATGTTTGAAGGAATAGTGGTTCCAACAATGTTGTATGGTTGCGAGGCGTGGGCTATGGATAGAGTTGTGCGCAGGAGGATGGATGTGCTGGAAATGAGATGTTTGAGGACAATGTGTGGTGTGAGGTGGTTGGATCGAGTGAGTAACGTAAGGGGAAGAGAGATGTGTGGAAATAAAAAGAGCGTGGTTGAGAGAGCAGAAGAGGGTGTTTTGAAGTGGTTTGGGCACATGGAGAGAATGAGTGAGGAAAGATTGACCAAGAGGATATATGTGTCGGAGGTGGAGGGAACGAGAAGAGGGAGACCAAATTGGAGGTGGAAAGATGGAGTGAAAAAGATTTTGTGTGATCGGGGCCTGAACATGCAGGAGGGTGAAAGGAGGGCAAGGAATAGAGTGAATTGGAGCGATGTGGTATACCGGGGTTGACGTGCTGTCAGTGAATTGAATCAAGGCATGTGAAGCGTCTGGGGTAAACCATGGAAAGCTGTGTAGGTATGTATATTTGCGTGTGTGGACGTATGTATATACATGTGTATGGGGGGGGGGGGTTGGGCCATTTCTTTCGTCTGTTTCCTTGCGCTACCTCGCAAACGCGGGAGACAGCGACAAAGTATAATAAAAAAAAAAATACTATTTGCCATTTCCCGCGATAGCGAGGTAGCGTTAAGAACAGAGGACTGGGCCTTTGAGGGAATATCCTCACCTGGCCCCCTTCTCTGTTCCTTCTTTTGGAAAAAAAAAAAAAAAAACGAGAGGGGAGGATTTCCAGCCCCCCGCTCCCTTCCCTTTTAGTCGCCTTCTACGACACGCAGGGAATACGTGGGAAGTATTCTTTCTCCCCTATCCCCAGGGATAATATATATATATATATATATATATATATATATATATATAGATAGATAGATAGACAGATAGATAGATAGATAGATAATAGATAGACAGATAGATCATAAATCAGTGTTCGAAATTAAGGTCAGGGGGTGGACTCACTAAATCATATGGGACTCATGGAAGTTGCGCAGTACAGACTGTGGCTTATAAAAACAATCGCAAATAACAATGTGGTGTTAATATTTTATAACTAAAGCTTTCGTTTTAACTCATATCAAGTATTGCAAGAGGTTTCAGTGGTGCGCGTGTTCTACCAAATGCATAAAACCGCGAGGAAAATGAAACATGATAAATTCCCAAGTGCATTTTCGTATAATGATCACATAGTCAGAGTAGATACAAGAATAAGACAGAAGACGTAGAACAGCCAGTTAATTACAAGGAAGAGACGTACCTAAGACGCCCTTGGTAAGCAAGCGTTACCGGATGGTGGTGTTCGGACTGGTGGTGTTCGGTTCTGGCATCATGTCTGTCATAAAACTATTATTATGAGGACAGCTGTTTAAATAACATCAATTACCAGGTCATTACAGTGTGATATCTATAATCTAGTATGAGAAAACGGTGATACAGGATTCCCGGGCCATAATCACGTGTAAAATGATACTACAATAATTCAGTTTGCAACTGCTGTTCTACTGTTATCTACATAACTGTATATGTCAGTCATTATAATTCTAACAGACCTATATTATGGTAAAATACAGTGTACTACCTGAACGTATTACTGCAGTTTTAAGAAATCTTAAATGTCATCATTCCTTTGATTATGCCACGCCATTTGGTAAACATGTTTACCAAATGGCGTCCTAGCTTCGTTTCTTCGATGTATATCAACTGAGTTATATTTCTCTCTTGTGTCTCCTCTGATGATGTGATTATTACACGAAAGTGCACTTGGGAACTTATCGTGTTTCATTTTCCCCGTGGACTCATAGGAATATCTTGATCACGCGCAAAATTGTGATCCTTTCTAATATATATATATATATATATATATATATATATATATATATATATATATATATATATATATATATATATATATTATCCCTGGGGATAGGGGATTAAGAATACTTCCCACGTATTCCCTGCGTGTCGTAGAAGGCGACTAAAAGGGGAGGGAGCGGGGGGCTGGAAATCCTCCCCTCTCGTTTTTTTTAATTTTCCAAAAGAAGGAACAGAGTGGAGCCAGGTGAGGATATTCCAAAAAAGGCCCAGTCCTCTGTTCTTAACGCTACCTCGCTAACGCGGGAAATGGCGAATAGTTTAAAAGAAAAGATATATATATATATATATATATATATATATATATATATATATACTCTGAAAGTATATTTTGATTTTTATATTCACAGCTATTTCTGTAGCCTATCATCTACCACTGCTTGCCTTCTTCACAATGGGTAAATCTTTGATAACTGCCTGTATTGTTGGAATACATGTGACACGGTGTCTTCGGGTCAAATTCTCACCCTATATAAATTTCTCTCTCTCTCTCTCTCTCTCTCTCTCTCTCTCTCTCTCTCTCTCTCTCCGTTCACTCATACCACCTTTTACTAATGTTTCTTTGAGCCAGAGCTGGCGTCCCTACCTCGCCTTGCACCTGCATGTAATAATGCTGATGCACATACCTGCCGCACAACTGCACCATCCGTTATATAAGTCTTACATGTTGCCGGCAACTCCTCTCATATTCTGAGAACACCTCTCAGGACCAATTCGATTTAGAAACTTTACAACAGAACAATTTGTCTTTGTTCCTCTCAAATGCTACAATATTCAATACTCATTTCAGTTTTCCTCTTTCTGGAAAAGTTTACGATACATGTAGTCTCCCTGTAAACCCTAGCCATACTTTCTGGGTCTCTATTATATAACCACAGCTCCGCCCGTAACTGTATCCTCTTCCTTGTTCTTATGACAACACAAGGCCAAATATGTAGTGAGAACACGTATGACCTTAGAATTTATCATGAACACCTGAACAAAGTGTTCAATTCTTTTATCTCCACTAACAAGAAAAAATATGTTTTCCACTGCTTCTCCTGTTTACGGAGTTATATAAGATACGTGACTAATTCTTTCCCCTTCACTGTCAACAAAGTAGCATACAAATGCCATGGTGAACACAGCCTAGATAATCACAAACACAATGCATCATATGATGAGTAATCAGAGGAAAATTGTAAAACAAACCAGCCTATCCGGAACTAATTAGCTTTTATACGGTAACCTGGCACATTCTGTACGGTAACATTGCTGTTTTTATGATGGTAACCAAGCAACATTCTGGGCGGCAACCCCGCTGCTTTCACTACGGTAACCAAGCAACATTCTGGGTGGCAACCCCGCTGCTTTCACTACGGTAACCAAGCAACATTTTCTATATTTACATAGCTACTTTCACTACGGTAACTACGACAACCTAGCCGTCTTCACTATGGTGAGAACCCCATTCTGTGTGGTAACCTAGCTGCCTTTATTGTGGTGACCTGTGTACAGAACGGTAACTTAGCAACACTGAGGACGGTAATTTAGCAGCTTTCACTTAGGTAGCCTTACGACATTCAGCACGGTAACGAAGTAGTCCAAAGTAATGCAACGTTCTTTTTTGTCCAACAAATTATTCATATTATATAAGGTATTTCCTTCTGTGCATATATATTGTCTTAGTGCACACCATCACTTAACTTCTCGTCTGTAGGAGCGTGTAACCGAGGAACAGTTTTATTGCTTGTAAGGACGTGCACCATCATAACCCACATTAATGTCTGTCGGTACAATCACCACACTAAACCATCCAATCGTCTGTACAGATGTACACCACCATAAGCCGTCTTGTTGTCTAGGGACGTGCACCAACCGTAAATTCTTATATGGTCTGAAGGGACGTGCAACATAAAAAAAAAATATCGTTTGTAGGAACGAGCACCATAATAAACTGTCTCATATAGTCTGCAGGGACATGCACTATAATAAACTAACTTATATTGTCTGTAGGGATGAGAATCTCCATATACTTTCGTAACGTCTGTATGGAAGTGCACCTCCATAAACCATCCTATCGTCTGTATGTACGTTCACCACCAGAACCCTATCTTATTCTCAGTATAGACGTGCACCACCATAAACAGTGTAATCATTCACTGTTACATACGAGTAACCTAGGCTATGGTTAAACGCTTTATGGTGCAATATGATCATAAGATAAATGACACGTTCCTTTGGATTAATAGTCAGTGTCGCCAAGAACTGACGTGGGCCCTGAGGATGGGTTTATCTATTCCCAAGTGAGGTACTCGGGATCCCACGTGACAGGAAAGACGGCAATAAATGATATCTGAAAACCTTGCTCTTTTTCATATTAACTGTTACGCAACCATATATTTTTTCAAACTTTTAATATTCTGATATTCCTTTCGGGCCCTGGAGCCTTTACCCAGGTATCCCCAGCCTATCGGTGGGCCAGGTAACACGTTTCTTTAGTGTAACAGCAACACTTCACCACTCATTGGTGTGGCTAAGCACGTCCCTACCTTCATCTGTACCGTTTTATTCCATGACCTACCTCTGTTTTGCTGATGTGTACATTTCCAAATAGCCTCTGTACCTAACCTGTATACAGATACCTTTATAGGCTTATCTAAATGCGCAGATATTCTTAAAGGGAAAGCAGACGTTTAGAGTGTCGATATCATGCTACCCTGGGAGGAGATCTGACCTCAATAATTAATAACATTTTAAAAACAATAAAAAATAATGGGCTGGCTAACTCCGCAACCCGCACCTTCATAGACTTCTTTATCACAGTTCATCTTTCCTCACGAATATCGTTACTTAAGGTTTTATAATGCATCATTGATAGAGAGGAGAAAGACTTTCAATCTAGAGAGAATGTATGAGAGAGAAATCTTGGGAGTGAAGCTCTGGGGCAAGGTTATTGTGGTGAGTGATGTGCCGGGAGGAAGCGAGGCCGTTGGGGTCTCACGAAACACATACCATGGATGGAACAGCTAGAATATTTACAACAGTCCGTCTCAATGTTGACTTACTTTAATACAACGAGGTTCATGACTATGCATTATGTGCCGACGAAAGAACGGGGTAGGAGAGCATGACTAGAATACGAATGATTCCAACCTGGCAGTAGAGAGAATGTGACATTAAGAGTTTGTTATGGTGGCAGAATGATCAAGTAGGAGAGTAAAACTTGCGGATCTTGGAGTGAAAATATGATGATGAATGACAGGCTATGAAATGTTGATAAGATAATAACGATGTTCGAGGAGAAGCATAAATACAACTTGGCATTGGGTAGATGTACAAGTGGCTGGAATAACATGTTAAAAAGCTGGCAGATGAGTGTATGAATAAAGTTTGATATCAAAAACACTTCGATAAATCTCTGATAATGAAATGTATACACATAAACATCACAGGAAGAACATGGTATGTATGTAAGAGACGAAAGAAAGAAAACATTCTGGGGCATGGCCTTTGCTCTTGCCATGGTGGATACTAACAAGTAGTGTCAGTGATACTCCAAACAGAATCATAAACAACGGTGTGAGTGATAATAGATGGTGAGAGGAGGTATGTGGTATAATGAGTATAACGGAGGGCGCAGTAGTGGTGGGGGCAATGGTCGTGTGAGGTGCAGAGAATATTTAAAGTAATTTACGAGTGGGCGGGAGAGGGGAAGAGGAGGGGAGGTCATTATGTATGAGATGTGGGGACTGACTTTCCAACTAGGCCTCGGAGGTCGGGCATGGAGGAGAGTACTTCATAAGGGAAGAGGTAAAAAAGCGCAAGAGTGCAACTGAGGAATGAGCAGTTGTGGGCATAGTGAAGAAGGGAGGTAAAAGAATAACTTTAGAAATCGCATGTGTGTGTGTGTGTATGCAGCTGGGGGAGATTGTCAATGTTCCCATTTAAGAATGTGCAAGTTCTTGATGAATCACATGAGAATAAGTCTTCTACGTAGAGTAGATAAGTTACAAGTTATGACTGTAAGTGGTCTGGCAACACGTTAATAAAGTGCCTGTGGAGGGGAAAAGGAAGATTTAATCACATGACGGAATATAAACAAGCTGTTGCTCCTACGCAGGTTGTGTGGACGGCTATACAGAAAGTGGTCACGTAAATGGTTAGTGACAGTCAATCGATGTAAAACAAAGATCTGGTTGAAAAAACTACGAGCACCTACTGAAAGTTGAGTGCCATTTTATTTTTCAAAAAATAAACTGAAGCTACAAACGTACCTTTAAATGCAACAAGAATGTTTGCAGCTACTCTGTGCAAACAATAAAAGGTATTACTCACGCTAGAGGGACGAACAATTTATCTGATAACCACGAGTGACCGAAAACGTTCAGTAAGAGAGGAATGGCCTGTTTCCACCCAGGGATTATCACAGCGAGTTCCTTTGCGTAACTAACTACCGAAAATATATGACATAAGGTAGGAACAACCTGTATAGTACGCTCACTGGTGAGAATCAGAGGGTTTGCAACTTTGTAGCAGGCGCGGAAAGCTATGCTAAAGGCCGCTACAAAATTACATATATGTGTGTGTATATATATATATATATATATATATATATATATATATATATATATATATATTATATATATATATATATTATATATATATATATATATATATATATATATATATATATGTTTTGGACAGTCACATGTTTACTAAATGGCGTCCTAGCTTCGTCTCTTCGATGTATATCAACTGACTTATATTTCTCTCTTGTGTCTCCCCTGATGATGTGATTACTACACGAAAGTGCACTTGGGAACTTTTCGCGTTCCATTTTCCCCGTGGACTCATAGGAATATATATATATATATATATATATATATATATATATATATATATATATATATATATACAGGTAGGTAGGCGGGTGGTAGTTGGTAAGCAGCCAACGACCAGGAAGGTATACTACCAGTACTACCCCCTTGGGTATCAGGAGGGTTAGTGACATTTGCTTAGTGAGGCAGCAGTTTGGTGGTTGTCAAGCTGCACATCTCTGACCCAGGTAGCTGTCTTTTCTCTCTGCCTCACAAACATGTGGACTACTGGCATTCTGTCCACAATTATACAATCTCTCCTTGTCATGCGTAACATTTGACAACACTGAACTAGATTTTCCTAAGGAGAGCATTATGTGCGAGCCGTGCCTTTTTGGCAGTAGACAGATGTAGCAGGTAGGAATATCTAGGCTGGAGTATTAGACAGAAACATTAGGCAGAAGCAGTAGCTTGGAGCATGAGATAGAAGTCAACAGGAACATCAGGTAAGACCCTCTGCAAACACAGCGCTAAACTTGCCCTCTGCCAGTGGCCTATTAAGGTGAGGCAAAGCGACTCTGGAGTTTTTTAAAAGTTATGGAGACTGTTTCTGTGACCACCCCTTGGAGGGAGTTCCAATTGGAACAGGTGTGTATGTATATATATATATATATATATATTTTTTTTTTTCATACTATTCGCCATTTCCCGCGATAGCGAGGTAGCGTTAAGAACAGAGGACTGGGCCTTAGAGGGAATATCCTCACCTGGCCCCCTTCTCTGTTCCTTCTTTTTTGGAAAAAAAAAAAAAAAAAAACGAGAGGGGAGGATTTCCAGCCCCCCGCTCCCTTCCCTTTTAGTCGCCTTCTACGACACGCAGGGAATACGTGGGAAGTATTCTTTCTCCCCTATCCCCAGGGATAATATATATATATATATATATATATATATATATATATATATATATATATATATATATATATATATACATATATTGGAAAGGATCACAATTTTGCGCATGATCAAGATATTCCTATGAGTCCACAGGGAAAACGAAACACGAAAAGCTCCCAAATGCACTTCCATGCAATAATCACATCATCAGGGGAGACACACACACATATATATATATATATATATATATATTTTTTTTTTTTTCCAAACTATTCGCCATTTCCCGCGTTAGCGAGGTAGCGTTAAGAACAGAGGACTGGGCCTTAGAGGGAATATCCTCACCTGGCCCCCTTCTCTGTTCCTTCTTTTTTGGAAAAAAAAAAAAAAAAAAACGAGAGGGGAGGATTTCCAGCCCCCCGCTCCCTTCCCTTTTAGTCGCCTTCTACGACACGCAGGGAATACGTGGGAAGTATTCTTTCTCCCCTATCCCCAGGGATAAATATATATATATATATATATATATATATATATATATATATATATATATATATATATATATATATATACTCACCAAAGATATGTCTGTTTGAAGAGAAAACATGGGACATGTAATTTTCAAATCCTTTGGTGAATAATGCGATGACAGTTCTGAGCAGATGTTTGATATAAGCAGGAATGGGTCGACAAGAAAACATCGCATGATAGTAGAATAGTGAACGAATGGGACAACCAAATCCTAGTAGAGAAAGAACCGCTGACAAACATTATAAACTTTGGTGTAAGAAAGAAGTTTAAGAGGGGTCAGTACATTAATAAAATTATCTCCCCTTGCGCACAAATGTTATTTCAAGATAAATTTCTCAAGGGTATACAATTACATGAGGATTCGCACACTTTTTTTTTTAAATATCTAATCGCATTGGGGACAGATTCCAAGTGTGAAGACAACGAAAGTTTCCATTATCAATTTTCTACCAAAATTAATCAGGTCAAAGCTAAACAAAACGAATATAAAAAAAATCAAATACTTTAGCAACTCAACTCTCCATAGAAAAAAAAAAAAGCATTCAAGATGTTACCTAAATAGTTTGCTCTATCATGCTCTACTGCCAAAGTATGTCGATATACGTTACCAAAAAAGTATTACACTTTACCTTGGACCCTGATACTTGACAACATCTGTCTTTGTTGCTAAACCATTTTCCTTTGCATAGAGCAACACATGACACAAATTCTGTTGAACCAGTTTTGATTAATAACCCATATCCTATTTATGATAATCTTAATACTTTTGCAAAGATCTTACTCGGCAGATTTTGTTTACAGATATATGAATATCTTTACAATATGTGTTTGGTTTTTAAACAGCGGCAACGTCGCATTGGACGTAAGGGGCCATTATTCTTAACCTAGGATGAACAACTACACAGTCCGTAATGAAAACGAGGATGCCATACCACACCAAATATAACCACGTTTGGGTTAGATTTAAAAATATTACGGAAGGTGGGAGCACCTATCATAGGAATATAGATATTGTTTTAACAGCTCTTGTTATATGACTAAGATGTTTCAGAAAAACTCATCCGCAACTGGGATAATTTTAGTTAAATGGTGAGGTGGTGTGAAAATAATCAACCAATCTTGGCGCATGCTCTCCTTCATACTGGGAAAGAAATCAAGAAAGCTGGTCCAACCAGTTATGTAACCCCCCATTGGGTCCTCCCCTCCACCCTCCCGGTAGAGGTATAGGACCAATCCCCAACCTCTCCCCCCAAAACCCCACCATCACCCCCACCCTCACCCTCCCTGCTGTGCGCACATGGAACTAGTTGCCAACTGCGCGTCAGTGTAGAGTGGCTTGGGAGGAGACTAGTGTGTGCTACGCACTTGTCTCGTTACTCCGTGTTTACTCATATAAAAGTGCATTAAAAAGGAGTGTAATTTATATTGCAGGTAATTATTAAGTGCATTACACCTATGTCTATGTCCTATTGTATGATATTCAAACTTGAAAGACTGATTGTCTATTTATATAATCATTCTCAAGGCCTTGGCTCTGTACCCTACTGGTCTTTTTAAAGTAGCAGCAGTTGGTGCTTGCATTCGTTTGACTGGGAGATGTTATATGATGTATATTTATCCTGTTACATTTACAGATGTGGAGGTCAGACGCTCATGCATTGTTATGTCTTCACAGTTCGTGTGTGTGTGTGTGGTGGATTACGCAACAGACAATCTTGGAAAAATAACACATCCTCCCCCCTCCTTCATCCTATGCCTGCCGTTGAAAGACTGAATGAGTGTTGGGAGGAGTGGTAGGTAGGAGGCACAAGTGTGTGAGTGTTTGTGTGTGTGTAAGGTTGTAAGGGCAACCAGGTACAGGGGGGGAAGGTGCGCGGTGACAGTTGGGCTGTTGCCACATGAAAGCTGTGAAAATTGGCATATACCGTAAAGTGTTTGTGTGTTTGTAGCCTTTTGTTTGTTGTCGCGGATGATTTAAACTGATTTAAGTAGTTTATTCGTAGGGAAAGACGCGTTTAAGTAAAATTCACTTACCGGAAAAAATTCAAACAAGCATGTGCTGATTTTTACGACCTAAAACTTTAAATGACCCTTTAAATGGCCCTTTAAACATTAGATGAATTGAATAAGATTACTCTTCCTGCAGCTAAATGTGGAATATAACATTCAAAAGAACGGTAGGAAGCCAAGTGTATTTCTTTTTATTGTAGATTAATAATAAACTTAATAGCTTCGAAATACGAACAAAAATAGCTCTGCTAACCCTATAGAACTGGTTCGTAATTTTATCTTTATAGTTTTTATTTTTCTTTTGGTGTTACAAATTGAATGTTAGGCCGTGTAAGGTGGTTATTGTGGTTGTGTGTTGTCTTTACAGATGGTTGGTGATTAAAGTATGATCGTATTGGGAGGGTTAAATGAAGGACTGATCGTATAAAGTGGATGTAGGTCTTGCCGTCCGGGTAGGTGTGTGTGGGGATCTTGTGGTAGCGTGGGAATAACTGATTGTGTTTAGAGGATAAGTTTTGTAAACTTTGTGTTGCCTGGGCTTTGGTTGGTGTGTACAGTGGAGAGTAGCTATATTTACTGATAGATTTAGTAGTCGGTGGTTAGTATAGCCGAGTTAGATTTACAAGTTTGGTTACACGTCATGCAGAGTATAGTATAAAATTAGGGGATACATAGCATATTTGGATGTATGTAGTGTAACAGTAGTGTGTATCACATGAAAGATGAGTGAACGACGAGTATTTGAATCCCTGTGTTTAGACCCGGGCAAACGTGGCTTCAGCTACGACTCTGCCCTAATGGTTGATGTGGACCATGCCGCCGACTTTGATGAAGCTGTCATCCGTTTGACAACCAAGTGTAATTCCATCATCACTCAGCTTCGTAGTCTGGGTCATCACATTGCTGAGTTTTCCGTCGCCGCTGCCAAAGTTGGCATTTCCGAACCCAAATCACCCACTTCAAGATTCATAAAGGTTAAGACTTCTGGTGCAGAACCAAGTCGGTGTCCCATCATTGCTGCCTCCAGTACACCAGATGGCAGGAATCTCAAGGTCATGGAAGAACGGTGGTGTGGACTGAAGCAGAAGAATTACTCTGGCATGGTAGCCGTAGCTCGGCTAACCAGGTCCTCCATCCCAAGGAATGGCTCAGGCAGCAGGTACTCTGTACGATTACTTACTGAAGCGCTTCTCAGCCACATTCAGGCATACTTTATGTTTCAGTCGTACAATCCAGATTTTCAGCGATGGGCAACTATTGGACCAGGATGTAAGAGTGAGAGTACTGAAGATGAATACCTGGTTTACCTGGCTTACCGTATACGACCAGTTCATGAGACTGTTGCCCAAAAGAAGACCAAGAGACAAAGAGAGCTGAATAGACTGGAGATAAGCTGGTAAGTTGCACATGAAACAGTATATTATGAGAATACACTGGGTAACATATTTCCTATATATATTGAGTCAGTAAGAACTCTTGATATTTTTCATTCGTTTACTTATGTATATCATGACGTGATATTTTAACTATAATTCTTTGAAGTTTGCAGGCACACAAGCACTTTTTATACACTGCACAAGCAGTGCTGCAATTACCTTGCCTTCTCACATGATCATTTCTTTATAGTTTTTTAATATAATTGTGGATAATACACTTTTTAGAGAACATTTTTGCCAGCCAAACTTGAATATGTATCATTCTATTGCTTCCCAGGTTTAAAAGCAAAGTATTATTATTTCCTAAATTTTAGGAAAATTTATCATTTTAAATATATCTATAATACTTTACTGAAGCTGTGATATCCAAATACTGTATGAGTCAAAGCATGTAAATATGCATTTGTCAATGCACATTTAAGTGCTCCAAGTAAACACTTTACTATAGATGATTTGAGCAATTTTTGAAGCTGAATATTACCTTTGATCTAACAGGATAGTACAGGTCCTTCAGTTGATAGTACTGGTAGAGGCATTCCCAGCAAGAATTCTGTGTATACCACCATTTTCTCAAATTTTTATTTCTGGGAAAGGGTTCACTTGAGACCCCTGACTAGGCATGTGCATGTATGCATGAAGTAATATCTTACCCACCAACCCTCTTTATGTGGGTAGTGAGTGCAGTTAAAGAGAACAGTATTTTATTGCAGAAAAGGGAGGCAATGGCATCATCTCTGTGAATGCTAAACCAGCACTCTGTTCATGTATAATGCTGTTTGGGGGGTTTCTGGCCTGTTTGTGCATACAGATGGAATTATTACACTAATGGAGCCCAAACCATCATAACGTTTGTAAAACTTTTCATTGTTTCTGCTCCTCCACCGTGCCTATGCCATTCCCTATGTTTTTACAAAACTTTCCTTTTTCACCTTTTCTGCTTTGTCTCTCTTAGTTTTTGTTGTATCATCTAGTTCATCTGTTCATACTTTTTCATATATATATATATATATATATATATATATATATATATATATATATATATATATATTTTTTTTTTTTTTTTACTGATTGATAAGCTTAGCTATCATCTCTTTTCTTGTGAACTGCTGCTTGGGCAATCATTGGTTGCTATCCTCACCTTGTAGCTTAACTTATTTACTGCAAGAAGAATTTCCTTCCTGTTGTAGTACCTTCATTAGTAATACTGTAGCATAAAAGATTTGGACAGGAGAAGCAAACCCATAGTGTTTGAAGATGGGTCATAACTGTCTGGGGTAGGAAGGCCCATGGTTTATTTGAGGGACAGATTTGGTTAAATATTAGTGACTGCTTTGTGAGGTATTACAACTATTGGCTTAATCATATGAAGTTTCATGCTTTCTGGCATAAAGTCAGAGATGTATGTAGCATTTTGTTACATGTGGTCATTAGTTGTTGATAAAGAGAAAGAACACTAATCAATAGGGGCTTTGTGTTGGGTGATTTTGTTTCAAACTATATTGATTTCATAACTGATAATCTTACAAGGGACTCTTGAGTATGCATACCATGAATTGAAAATCTATGGTGAAAGTATATAATATACACTGAATCCAAATTTTTCGGAAAGGCAGAGAGTAGAGAATCTTAGGTCACAAATGCATCCAATATTCATCAGTATGGAAGAGTGCTTTGGTTGGGAGATTTTTTTTCAAACTATGTCGATTTCACAACTGATAATCTTACAAGGGACTCTTTAGTATGCATACCATGAATTGAAAATCTATGGTTACATTGAATCCAAATTTTGTCAGAAAGGCAGGGAGTAGAGAATCTTAGGTCACAAATACATTCAATATTCATCCGTATAGAAGAATGCTTTGGTAGCTCTTTCGAAAAGAATGTGGAAGTTCATTATTTCATATAAATCAGGCTTTGTGATTGGATTCTTAATTCAACAATTCCCTTGCATGTTTTGGTGACATTTAATGAGAGCCATTTAATAAGATAATTCACAGTTAATGCAGTTTCCACCATATATTTCTGTTATTCACAAAATCACCTCAATAAACTTCAGTATGGACAAACTGTATCATTAAATTCATACTTCTAGCACCATACTTTTTGATATATGATTGAGCCTTAATTTTGTAAATAACAAAATGGGCATTTTTGTTGTAATTAAGTGATATCCTTTGTGCTTGGTATTCTGTGGATCATTCTGTAATACTGATAACATTTTAGGGTCAAAAGGACATGATCATGATCTTAAAGCATCTTGATCCATGTAAGGCATGTACTTTTTATGTTAAA
This sequence comes from Panulirus ornatus, assembly GCF_036320965.1. Taxonomy (NCBI): domain Eukaryota; kingdom Metazoa; phylum Arthropoda; class Malacostraca; order Decapoda; family Palinuridae; genus Panulirus; species Panulirus ornatus. The sequence continues at coordinate 19,282,738 of NC_092228.1, forward strand.
ACACACATGTACTTCTTTAGTTGTTCAAGACATTTATTGAAGAAGTCCTACTCAGAAGAGATTGGAAGGGAGCAAATATTTTTCCTACATTGAAGATAGGGAAAATACATGAAATTAAATGACTGAATCCATGATTAGCAGTCTGTAAACACTGGAGAAGATAATCAGAAAACAAATGTATGAGTACTTGCAAAGGCAACATTCCTTAGCTGGACATAATGTTGGTTTAGAGAGAGATTGAAAGAGCACTTGCGAAGACGTGGGGTGGGGATGGATTGTGTATTCTTGGACTGTCAAAAACTGTTATCACTCGTCACCACTCAAGGATGATAAAACTTGAGAAAGGGACATATATTGCATGTCAGAGGTGCCTTTTCTAATTAGGTAAGAGTAAGCAGTAGGGTTTAGCACTGCTCAAATCCACAGCAAATGTTATTTTAGTGCATGGTAATGAATTGTGGGAAGGACCAGAATCATATCTGACTATATATGTATACGATGCAGAAATCACGGAAGTTTAATAATCTAAAGGATTGTAAAATTCTACAAAGATACATTGAAAGACCCTTGCTGAGGTCAGCTATATGGTTGATGAAATGCAACTTGGCTAAATATAGGGTGACGAGGATGGAACACAGTGAAAGGAAGCCTAATTTTGTTCTCTATCTCGTGGAAGGCAAACTGTAGTGATGAAGATGTATGTACAAGATGTTCAAGTATTGACATTGTATCTAGAATGTTATCTCGAAATGAACATTAGTATGTAACTCACTTATGGGTCAACTTCAAGTATATACAGTAAACTGATAAAAGTATTTTATATATTTATTATACTCTGTCACTGTCTCTTGTGTTAGTGAGGTAGCGCAAGGAAACAGACAAAAGAATGGCCCAACCCACCCACATACTCATGTATATACATACATGTCCACACATGCACACATACCTATACATTTCAATGTATACATATCTATACATACACAGATATATATATACATATACACACATGTACATATTTCATACTTGCTGCCCGTATTCATTCCCGTCGCCACCCCGCAACTCATGAAATGACAACCCCTTCTCCCGCACGCACGCGACGTAGTGCTAGGAAAAGACAACAAAGGCTACAGTCATTCACACTCAGTCTCTAGCTGTCATGTATAATGCACTGAAACCACAGCTCCCTTTCCACATCCAGGCCCCACAAAACTTTCCATGGTTTATCCTAGATGCTTCACATGCCCTGGTTCAATCCATTGACAGCACGTCGCCCTGGTATACCACATTGTTCCAATTCACTCTGTTCCTTGTACGCCTTTCACCCTCCTGCATGTTCAGGCCCCCATTGCTCAAAATCTTTTTCACTCCATCCTTCCACCTCCAATTTGGTCTCCCACTCTGCGTTCCCTCCACCTCTGACATACATGTCCTCTTTGTCAATCTTTCCTCACTCATTCTCTCCATGTGACCAAACCATTTCAATACACCCTCTTCTGCTCTCTCAACCACACTCTTTTTATTGCTACACATCTCTCTTACCCTTCACTACTTACTCGATCAAACCATCTCACACCACATATTGTCCTCAAACATCTCATTTCCAACACATCCACCCTCCTCCACACAACCCCACCAATAGCCCATGCCTCATAATCATATGACATTGTTGGCACCACTATTCCTTCAAACATACCCATTTTTGCCCTCCGAGATAATGTTCTCGCCTTCCACACATTCTTCAATATGTATATATATCATTTATCATACTTAGTCGCCGTCTCCCGCATTAGCAAGGTAGCATAAGGAAACAGACGAAAGAATGGCCCAACCTTCCCACATGCACACTGAAAGACCCTTGCCGAGGTCAGATATATGGTTGATGAAATGCAACTTGGCTAAATATAGGGTGATGAGGATGGGACACAATGAAAGGAAGCCTAATTTTGTCTTCTATCTCGTAGAAAGCAAACTGCAGCAACGAAGATGTATGTACAAGATATTCAAGTATTGACATTGTATCTAGAATATTATATCAAAATGAACATTAGTATGGAACTCATTTATGGGTCAACTTCAAGTATACACAGTAAACTGATAAAAGTATTTTATATATTTATTATACTTTGTCGCTGTCTCCCATGTTAGCGAGGTAGCGCAAGGAAACAGACAAAACAATGGCCCAACCCACCCACATGCACATCTATATACATAAACGCCCACTTACGCACATATACTTACCTATACATTTCAACATATACATACATATACATACACACACATATACATATATACAAATGTACATATCCATACTTGCTGCCTTTATCCATTCCCGTTGTCCTCCTGCCGCACATGAAAATGGCATACCCCCTTCCCCTGCACGCATGAGAGGTAGCACTAGGAAAAGACAAGAAAGGCCACATTCATTCACACTCAGTCTCTAGCTGTCATGTGTAATGCACCAAAACCACAGCTCCCTTTCCATATCCAGGCCCCACAAAACTTTCCATGGTTTACCCCAGATGCTTCATATGCCCTGGTTTAATCCATTGATAGCACATCGACCCCATGAAAGGTATTATTATGTAGTTCTTCAAAATCAGACAATGATAAAAAAATGGACGTAAAAGTGGGAAAGAATCAAGTAACAAAAGAAGTGTAAATAGTGTAAAGTGGGTAAGCATAAAGTAACAATAGATGTGAAGAAATACTGTACAATCCTTGTATAATTACAAAGGCATACACCAAGCTAGACAAGGGAACTGTAAATGTAACTCTTATTGATTTGTTTATGCTTGTTCACCATTTTCCACAATAATGAGGTAGTGCCAGGAACAGAGAAAGAACAACCTAATTCACTCACATCCACTTTTGCTGTCATGTTTGATGCATCTAAACCTTCCTTAGATTTTACCTAAGCACTTCATATGCCTTGGGTCAACCTGTTGACAACATGTACCACTTTGCTCCAGTTTACTCTATCCCATGCATGCCTAACACCTTTCTTGCTTGTTCAGGCACCAGTCACTCGAGGCTTGTTTCACTCTATCTTCCCACCTCCTCCTTAGTTTGTCCCCCCTCCCCCTTTATTTTTCCATTTTCAACATATAGATTCTCTTAGCCATCTTCTCCCAAAGTTTACAATATAATAATGAAAGATCAAGAGATGGGGCCTTGTTGTTGTAGAAATCCCTCCAGTTATTGCTAAAAATAGTAATCAGGGAAATTTGGAAACAGTCTTGACAAAAATATTGACAGGAACTTTGACATATAGTTTCACCATTGTTTAAACTAGATCCAAATATAAAAAAAATGTTCACCATTGTTTAAACTAGATCCAAATATAAAAAAAATGAAGTTAATATAAATAGATGGGTTTTGTATTATATTATTATTATTATACTTTGTCGCTGTCTCCCGCATTTGCGAGGTAGCGCAAGGAAACAGACGAAAGAAATGGCCCAACCCCCCCCATACACATGTATATACATACGTCCACACACGCAAATATACATACCTACACAGCTTTCCATGGTTTACCCCAGACGCTTCACATGCCCTGATTCAATCCACTGACAGCACGTCAACCCCGGTATACCACATCGCTCCAATTCACTCTATTCCTTGCCCTCCTTTCACCCTCCTGCATGTTCAGGCCCCGATCACACAAAATCTTTTTCACTCCATCTTTCCACCTCCAATTTGGTCTCCCTCTTCTCCTTGTTCCCTCCACCTCCGACACATATATCCTGTTGGTCAATCTTTCCTCACTCATCCTCTCCATGTGCCCAAACCACTTCAAAACACCCTCTTCTGCTCTCTCAACCACGCTCTTTTTATTTCCACACATCTCTCTTCCCCTTACGTTACTCACTCGATCCAACCACCTCACACCACACATTGTCCTCAAACATCTCATTTCCAGCACATCCATCCTCCTGCGCACAACTCTATCCATAGCCCACGTCTCGCAACCATACAACATTGTTGGAACCACTATTCCTTCAAACATACCCATTTTTGCTTTCCGAGATAATGTTCTCGACTTCCACACATTCTTCAAGGCCCCCAGGATTTTCGCCCCCTCCCCCACCCTATGATCCACCTCCGCTTCCATGGTTCCATCCGCAGCCAGATCCACTCCCAGATATCTAAAACACTTCACTTCCTCCAGTTTTTCTCCATTCAAACTCACCTCCCAATTGACTTGACCCTCAACCCTACTGTACCTAATAACCTTGCTCTTATTCACATTTACTCTTAACTTTCTTCTTCCACACACTTTTCCAAACTCAGTCACCAGCTTCTGCAGTTTCTCACATGAATCAGCCACCAGCGCTGTATCATCAGCGAACAACAACTGACTCACTTCCCAAGCTCTCTCATCCCCAACAGACTTCATACTTGCCCCTCTTTCCAAAACTCTTGCATTTACCTCCCTAACAACCCCATCCATAAACAAATTAAACAACCATGGAGACATCACACACCCGTGCCGCAAACCTACATTCACTGAGAACCAATCACTTTCCTCTCTTTCTACACGTACACATGCCTTACATCCTCGATAAAAACTTTTCACTGCTTCTAACAACTTTCCTCCCACACCATATATTCTTAATACCTTCCACAGAGCATCTCTATCAACTCTATCATATGCCTTCTCCAGATCCATAAATGCTACATACAAATCCATTTGCTTTTCTAAGTATTTCTCACATACATTCTTCAAAGCAAACACCTGATCCACACATCCTCTACCACTTCTGAAACCACACTGCTCTTCCCCAATCTGATGCTCTGTACATGCCTTCACCCTCTCAATCAGTACCCTCCCATTGTATATATTGACTTAAAATGTGAAAAGAAAGACAAGAAAAATAATGAATATTGCACTTTGTCCAGGACAGAGGCGGTCACTATGACTTATGCACCACTAATATGTATTTATTAATATTAATATTATGGTTGATCACTGTTTCCTGCATCAGCGAGGTAGTGCCAATAAACAGACAAAGAATGGTCCATCCCCTCATATACACATACATATATACATAAATGCACATACACATATCAACAAATACATGCACATACACAGACATATATACACATGTACATATTCATACTTGCTTACCTTCATCCATCCCTGGTACTGCCCCATCCCACAGGAAACAGCATCGCTACCCCCTCCTTCAGTAAGGTAGTGCTAGGAAAACAAAGAAAAGGCCATATTCGTTCACGCTCAGTCTCTAGCTGTCGTATAATGCACCGAAACCACAGCGCCCTATCCACATCCACGCACCATAGACCTTTCCATGGTTTACCCTAGACATTTCACATGCCCTGGTTCAGTGCATATATGTATATTATTTTATTTTTTTATTATTATACTTTGTCGCTGTCTCCCACGTTAGCGAGGTAGTGCAAGGAAACAGACGAAACACTGGCCCAACCCACCCACATGTATATACATAAACACCCACACACGCACATATACATACCTATAGGTGTCAACGTATACATGTGTACATGTGTATAGATATGATCGGGGCCTGAACATGCAGGAGGGTGAAAGGAGGGCAAGGAATAGAGTGAAGTGGATCGATGTGGTATACCGGAGTTGACGTGCTGTCAGTGGATTGAATCAGGGCATGTGAAGCGTTTGGGGTAAATCATGGAAAGCTGTGTAGGTATGTATATTTGCGTGTGTGGACGTATGTATATATATGTGTATGGGGGTGAGTTGGGCCATTTCTTTCGTCTGTTTCCTTGCGCTACCTCGCAAACGCGGGAGACAGCGACAAAGCAAAAAAAAAGAAAAAAATACATATATATTCATATACAGACATATACACACGTACATATTTATACATGCTGCCTTCATCGATTCCCCCTGCCACACATGAAATGGCACCCCCGTCCCCCTGCATGCGCGTGAGGAAGCGTTAGGAAAAGACAACAAAGGCCACATTCGTTCACACTCACTCTCTAGCTGTCATGTGTAAAGCACCAAAACCACAGCTCCCTTTCCACAACCAGGCCCCACAAAACCTTCCATGGTTTACCCCAGATGCTTCACATGCCCTGGTTCAATCCAATGACAACCTGGTATACCACATCGTTTCAATTCACTCTATTCCTTGCATGCCTTTCACCCTACTGTAAGTTCAAGCCCTGATGGCTCAGAATCTTTCTCACTCCATCCTTCCACCTCCAATTTGCTCTTCCACTTCTCATTCCCTCCACCTCTGACACATATATCCTCTTTGTCAATCTTTCCTCACTTATTCTCTTCATGTGACCAAACCATTTCAAAACACCCTCTTCTGCTCTCTCAACCACACTTTTTATTACCACACATCTCTCTTACCCTTTCATTACTTACTTGATCAAACCACCTCACACCACATATTGTCCTCAAACATCTCATTTCCAGCACATCCACCCTCCTCTGCACAACTCTATATCCCACACCACACAACCATAGAACATTGTTGGAACCACTATTCCTTCAAATATACTCATTTTTGCTTTCCAAGATAACTTTCTCGACTTCCACACATTTTTCAAAGCTCCCAGAACTTTCGACCCCTCCCCCACCCTATGATTCACTTCCGCTTCCATGGTTCCATCTGCTGCCAAATCCACTCCCAGATATCTAAAATGCTTCACTTCCTCCAGTTTTTCTCCATTCAAACTTACCTCCCAATTGACTAGTCCCTTAACCCTACTATACCTAATAACCTTGCTCTTATTTACATTTACTCTCAGCTTTCTTCTTTCACACACTTTACCAAACTCAGTCACCAATTTCTGCAGTTTCTCACCCGAATTAGCCACCATTGTTGTATCATCAGCGAACAACTGACTCACTTCCTAAGCTCTCTCATCCACAACAGACTGCATACTTGCCCCTCTTTCCAAACCTCTTGCATTCACCTCCCTAACAACCCCATCCATAAACAAATTAAACAACCATGGAGACATCACTCACCCTTGCCCCAAACCAACATTCACCAAGAACCAATCACTTTCCTCTCTTCCTACTAACACGGGAGACAGCGACAAAGTATGATAAATAATAAATATAATGTATATGTAAGGTTCAGATTTCTAATACTTCTTTCAATGTACAATACTTTATTTTATTACAAGATAACACGATGAAACTCATGCTTTTCATCCTTTACACCAAATTCATCAGCATGTTTCACCTCAGTTGTCCTATACAGCCTAAAGGTTCTGGCTTCCATCTCAGAACTGAACCTACCTCCTTGATGGGAGTTCCTGGAGGGAATAGGCATCACAGACATTGATAGATAGATAAACAGTTATATGAACCAACACAGAGTTATCACCTACCTCTCCATTTATAAGAAATTGATAAACCTGCTAAAACTAATACAGGCTGTATATGGTAAATATTACAATCTGTTTATAGAGAATTTCAACTGAGATATGGACTTTGGGGGTATCTTATTAGAATTGTTCCATCTCTTCCTCTCCCGCAGGCCATTTGAACCAAGTGCAACAAGGAGGCGACGTCGCCATACATCTGGTGAGAGCAGTGTCAGTAGCAGCAGCAGTGCCAGCAGTAACCGTAGTGGTGGTGCTACCTTCTTATCTCCACCCATGACACGCTCAGCATGTCTTATCTCCCAGATAGTAGCTGACACACCTCGTAATACACAGTATTCAACAAGCAGGGTTTTGAATTCCGGTAAGATTATAAAAATTATATACTGTAGTAAGGTAATATACATCTGAAAATCATTTAAGCATAATCATTTGTTTTTTATTTAATTATATAATGCATCTGGAAATATTTGAATACAATTCAGAATGATAATTCAAAGTACCAAGTTTACTAATAAGTGTAATGTGGATATTCATAATCATGCCAAGATTTTCATTATGTTTAAAAACTATGCTGTCAACTGTTGTAACTTATTATATCCACATATTGCAGGTTACACAAAGCATAATAGCTTTGGTCTGGATTGCACGAATAGACCTACACCACGTACAGTGAAGTCTTCTCGAGTAAGAAGTACTGATGATAACATTTTCTTCCATAAAACCCCTATGAGTCTCAGGAGTAAAAAAGGAAATACCATCAGAAAATCTGCAAGGTAGTTTTTTATGGTGTACCAGCACTTATAAAGATAAGTTTAGTTTATAAATATAAGGCTTCTAATGCTATCTTCTCATAGGAAAGCCATTTTATTGACCTTCTTCATAAAAGAAAACTGAAACTGAACAAAGGAAATAATAGGGAAATCCCAATAATGATTTGCGTGTAATTTCATCATTTGTCACCACCACTCTCTCTAGTCTTGCCACCACCTCTGCCTCCCCATCCCTCTTTCTACCTTTGTCACTTCCTCAATCTTTGCCATTGCCATTACCTTTGCCACCAGTTTTGACATCACCTGTGCTACCACCTTGGCAAATACCTCGACCGGTACCACCCCTTCCCACAAAATAAAAGTCATAGGTTTTTTTTTTTTTTTTTTTCCGCTGTCTCCCGCGTTTGCGAGGTAGCGCAAGGAAACAGACGAAAGAAATGGCCCAACCCACCCCCATACACATGTATATACATACGTCCACACACGCAAATATACATACCTACACAGCTTTCCATGGTTTACCCCAGACGCTTCACATGCCCTGATTCAATCCACTGACAGAACGTCAACCCCGGTATACCACATCGCTCCAATTCACTCTATTCCTTGCATGTTCAGGCCCCGATCACACAAAATCTTCTTCACTCCATCTTTCCACCTCCAATTTGGCCTCCCTCTTCTCCTCGTTCCCTCCACCTCCGACACATATATCCTCTTGGTCAATCTTTCCTCACTCACTCTCTCCATGTGCCCAAACCATTTCAAAACTCCCTCTTCTGCTCTCTCAACCACGCTCTTTTTATTTCCACACATCTCTCTTACCCTTACGTTACTTACTCGATCAAACCACCTCACACCACACATTGTCCTCAAACATCTCATTTCCAGCACATCCATCCTCCTGCGCACCACTCTATCCATAGCCCACGCCTCGCAACCATACAACATTGTTGGAACCACTATTCCTTCAAACATACCCATTTTTGCTTTCTGAGATAATGTTCTCGACTTAAACACATTCTTCAAGGCTCCCTGAATTTTCGCCCCCTCCCCCACCCTATGATCCACTTCCGCTTCCATGGTTCCATCTGCTGCCAGATCCACTCCCAGATATCTAAAACACTTCACTTCCTCTAGTTTTTCTCCATTTAAACTCACCTCCCAATTGACTTGACCCTCAACCCTACTGTACCTAATAACCTTGCTCTTATTCACATTTACTCTTAACTTTCTTCTTTCACACACTTTACCAAACTCAGTCACCAGCTTCTGCAGTTTCTCACATGAATCAGCCACCAGCGCTGTATCATCAGCGAACAACAACTGACTCACTTCCCAAGCTCTCTCATCCCCAACAGACTTCATACTTGCCCCTCTTTCCAAAACTCTTGCATTCACCTCCCTAACAACCCCATCCATAAACAAATTAAACAACCATGGAGACATCACACACCCCTGCCGCAAACCTACATTCACTGAGAACCAATCACTTTCCTCTCTTCCTACACGTACACATGCTTTACATCCTCGATAAAAACTTTTCACTGCTTCTAACAACTCGCCTCCCACACCATATATTCTTAATACCTTCCACAGAGCATCTCTATCAACTCTATCATATGTCATAGGTGTCCTATAATAATCAACAATTAGTACTATATCAATTGTAAATATCAAATCATTAGAGTTACTATCTCTTTTTAGTTTATGTATAACCTGAGTGAAGTCATATGTGGTAGGTAGTAGTTTGTATGCAGCCAATGACCAAGGAGGTATATTACCAGTAGTACCCTCCTGGGTATTGGAAGGATTAGTGACAGCTGCTTGGTGAGCCAAGACTTTAGTGGTTGTCAAGTTGCACTCCTTGAAACTAGGTAGCTGTCTTTTCTTTCTACCTCACCCACACATGGACTACTGGCATTCTGTCCATAAACATGCAATCTCTTCTTATCACACATAAAACAACAACACTAAACTCACATAAGTAATTTTTCATTACTAGATTTTCCTGTGGTGAGCACCGTGCACTAGCTCTGCCTTTTGGCAAAATGATAAGAGTAGTAAGTTGTAGGTAGGAACATTTAGGCTGGAGCATTAAGTAGAGACATTAGGTCGTAGTAGGTTTGAACATTAGGTAGTAGTAGTAGTCAGTAGGAGCCTCTGCAGACATTGCAAGAGTTGCCCTCTGCCAGTGGCCTGTTAAGGGTGTGGCACTAAAGACTAAGAAGCTGCACTGAAGTTGATTAGTTATGGTGACTCTGTTGCCATGGCCACCACCTTAAGGGAGTTCCAGGATGGAACTGGCATCATAGATAGATAGAAGTCATATGTTTCACATTTCACCATTGGATTGTTTAGTTGCTCACTCTTGTACCCTAATACCTTGTAATCTTTGATTTTAAAGTTGCATCCAAATTCGCTACCATCTTTTTCCCATTTTATGAGATTAGTATTGAAGTCAGCTGACCATATTGATATATATTCTGTTTTATCTTTATTCTTTTGTATTTCTTCAAATTTTGTTAATACCAGACAAATCTGCGATATTTGTTTTGATGGTCAGTAAGTTACAATGTTAGTTATGTTTAAGGCAGGAATGTTTATTGCTAGTTTTTCACATTTCTTTTGAGATACTCTCAATATTTGATTCACCTCTACCGTACTGTTAGCATAAATTGCTGTGCTTATAATTTTGTCTCAGTCAACCCCATGTCTCATATCCTTCTAAATCAGCATGGCTGTTCATGCTCCCATCCAACAAAGTTTCAGTTAAACTGACAAGTAGTATGTTGTCTCTTGTATGCTCACTAAAACATTTGATAATAATTCTGGAATTCTCCACATTTAAACCCTACACGTTCATCTATAATGTTTCCCATGGATTATTTCTTTTGTTCTTGTGCAGTTCCTTTTGTAGTTTCATTGTGTATGGGATTCATTGTTACTTGAACAGTTTTGACTCATGTCTTCTGGTTTAGTAATTTTCCTATTAGCTTCATCAGCATCCTTTTCATTATTGAACCCATTTTGTCCTTTCAACATCCTTCTTTGTATTTTTTCATGTTTGTAAGTGGATTATCTTTGTGTATCCATTCTTTTCCCTTGTTCCATGTCTCGCTGCTTTCAGTATCTCGTTCATTTTATCCAGAACTTGACATCACCCATCATGACATCACTTTTCATCATTTCTTTATAACTTACTCTGTTCTATTCTTGTTCTCTGTGGTCTTTCTAGGTTGATAATATTTCTCTTCTCTGTTTCATCTAATGCCATCCAGAAGGATTAATACCCAACTGGATGCTGAAATTTCTAGCTGCCACTCCATTTGCATTTTCTAAATTTTCAAAAACATCTACTTTCTCTGTGATCAATAAACTCAGTTATTTTTCTTACAATTCTCTGCATGGGAACATCAAAAGTAATTCTTTTTTTTCACTTAATTTAGTTGTTATTTACACATTAATCATTCAGCTTACATTTACCTCTAATGTAGTGATGACATCTCATTCATTCTTTCTATTTTACTTAACCGCTGTCTCCCGTATTAGTGAGGTGGTGTAAGGCAACAGATGAGGAATAGCTCAACCCATACACATACATAAACGCCCATACACATGTACATACATATACATTTCAACATATACATACATATACATACATAGAGATATATACCCATTGGAAAGGATCACAATTTTGCATGTGATCAAGATATTCCTACAAGAGTTTCATTTTCCCTGTGGACTCATAGGAATATATACACATGTACATATCCATACTTGCTGCCTACATCCATTCCCTTCTCCACTATGCCACACACGAAATAGCATCCCCCATGAGGCAGCGCCAGGAAAAGACAGAAAAGGCCACATTCGTTCACACTCAGTCTCTAGATGTCATGTGTAATGCGCCAAAACCACAGCTCCCTTTCCACATCCAGGCCCCACAGACCTTTCCATGGTTTACACCAGACACTTCACATGCCCTGATTCAATCCATTGACAGCACATCGACCCCGGTATACCACATCATTCCAATTCACTCTATTCCTTGCACGCCTTTCACCCTCCTCTATATTCAGGCCCCGATCGCTCAAAATCTTTTTCACTCCATCCTTCCACCTCCAATTTGGTCTCCCACTTCTCCTTCTTCCCTCATTCATACGATTGTTATTTTCGTCAGCCTTTTCCTTTCATGCTGTTTTTTCCTTATTCCACTTGTACTTCTCTCATACCTTGTCTCTTTTTCATGATTGTCTTTTGATGATGGGATTTCTTTGTTATTTCTTTCCTTTTTTTCCATCCTTCTTTGAAGTATGTGGCACCTGACTGTCAATTCTATGAATTTAGTACATTAGTAGCCATCTGACTGATTTGTAACATCCCATTAGACGTGCTCTTCATCATCTTTTATACAGTCTATCTTATACACAGCTTTTGTCCCACTGCTACTTGGTTTCTTTTATGATATTCGCATATGAAGAGTACGATTGATTAACATCTTATTTGTGAACATTTGATTCCTGGCTGTTCTAACCCATACAACAATGTACCATTTTTTTGTAGTGGTCACATTTATAGGCTAAAGGGGGGCTTCAGTTTTCCAAACTGATTTCATGTAGATTTTTCTTGATATTTGCAATCTTTTTTCCGAATGCATGAAATGGTGTCAAAGTATTTTATTGTATTTGTCATTAAATATTTTTATTTTCATTTTTATCATTCAGTATTGGGATGTGGTAATAGGCAAAGGAGAGGTGTAGAGGAAATGGGGAGACAAATATATATCAGTGTAGGAAGAGAGGAAAGTGATTGGTTCTCAGTGAATGTAGGTTTGTGGCAGGGGTGTGTGATGTCTCCATGGTTGTTTAATTTGTTTATGGATGGGGTTGTTAGGGAGGTGAATGCAAGAGTTTTGGAAAGAGGGGCAAGTATGAAGTCTGTTGTGGATGAGAGAGCTTGGGAAGTGAGTCAGTTGTTGTTCGCTGATGATACAGCGCTGGTGGCTGATTCATGTGAGACACTGCAGAAGCTGGTGACTGAGTTTGGTAAAGTGTGTGAAAGAAGAAAGTTAAGAGTAAATGTGAATAAGAGCAAGGTTATTAGGTACAGTAGGGTTGAGGGTCAAGTCAATTAGGAGGTAAGTTTGAATGGAGAAAAACTGGAGGAAGTAAAGTGTTTTAGATATCTGGGAGTGGATCTGGCAGCGGATGGAACCATGTAAGCGGAAGTGAATCATAGGGTGGGGGAGGGGGCGAAAATCCTGGGAGCCTTGAAGAATGTGTGGAAGTCGAGAACATTATCTCGGAAAGCAAATATGGGTATGTTTGAAGGAATAGTGGTTCCAACAATGTTGTATGGTTGCGAGGCGTGGGCTATGGATAGAGTTGTGCGCAGGAGGGTGGATGTGCTGGAAATGAGATGTTTGAGGACAGTGTGTGGTATGAGGTGGTTTGATCGAGTAAGTAATGTAAGGGTAAGAGAGATGTGTGGAAATAAAAAGAGCGTGGTTGAGAGAGCAGAAGAGGGTGTTTTGAAATGGTTTGGGCACATGGAGAGAATGAGTGAGGAAAGATTGACCAAGAGGATATATGTGTCGGAGGTGGAGGGAACGAGGAGAAGTGGGAGACCAAATTGGAGGTGGGAAGATGGAGTGAAAAAGATTTTGTGTGATCGGGGCCTGAACATGCAGGAGGGTGAAAGGAGGGCAAGGAATAGAATGAATTGGATCGATGTGGTATACCGGGGTTGACGTGCTGTCAGTGGATTGAATCAGGGCATGTGAAGCGTCTGGGGTAAACCATGGAAAGTTGTGTGGGGCCTGGATGTGGAAAGGGAGCTGTGGTTTCGGGCATTATTGCGTGGCAGCTAGAGACTGAGTGTGAACGAATGGGGCCTTTGTTGTCTTTCCCTAGTGCTACCTTGCACACATGAGGGAGGAGGGGGATGGTATTCCATGTGTGGCGAGGTGGCGATGGGAGTGAATGGGGGCAGACAGTGTGAATCGTGTGCATGGGTATATATGTATGTGTCTGTGTGTGTATATATATGTTTACATTTAGATGTATAGGTATGTATATTTGCATGTGTGTACGTGTGTGTGTGTATACATTGTGTATGGGGGTGGGTTGGGCCATTTCTTTCGTCTGTTTCCTTGCGCTACCTCGCAAACGCGGGAGACAGCGACTAAGCAAATTAAATAAATATAGTTAATTATTGGTACTGTATCCATTTCATTTAGATTTTGTCACCTGTCTAAACACTGATGTAGGAAATGTTGATTGGTTATTCATCTTCAGGACTTCATTCATATTTAATTTAGTCTCTGTACTATTCCAGATATTTTCAGGCTTCATGCTATATTTACAGACTGTAATTTTCCATTCGTGCATTTCATTTTTGATTTAATTTTCTGTCTCTTACTCTGCATCCCTGCTCCTACTTTCCCCCTAAATATGCACTCGCTGTAGCAACTTTAATTCTTGTGTGAATGATAAGAATATTACCTGTCGCTATTTGACATTTCAACTTGTGGAAAAAGTTGATAGTTGAAACTGGAAAAATTTGTGCAGATCCAAAGTATCATTGAGGTAGAAAGATCTCTCTCTCTTTTATGTGAGTCATCATCCATTAAGGAATGGCAGTATATCTAGTACTTCCACTTTTCCTCATTCAAGTGTTGAAGACCAAATACCATCATTTAAAGAATTAATTGTAGAATTCTGCTTGATGGTTTAGCTATCACACAAGCTTCTTTCTTGTGGCACTAGCAGGAGTAAGAATTTGTGAGGAGCAGAGAGAAGTTGCTTCAGCAGGTAAGGTATGCAGTATTTATAGTGAAAAGTTTGAGAAACAGAAAAGGATGTCAAGAGAAAGATGAGATACAGCAGTGAATTAAAAAGTGTATGGTATAAATATAAAGGCTGACCATAAGGGAGAATTTTCACTGGAATTATGGCTAAGAAAGGTAACTGTTGATGAGAAATGATGTAAGATAACAAGTGTGATGAAATGTAATGGAAGGAAAGAATCAGCATCATCAAATATGTTCATGTATGACTGAACACTTTGGAGATAATGCTTTTTGTAGTTTGGGGATCAACAATGGATTTTTTTAAGATGTTGGTTGTTAAGTTGGAATGATAGAAAGTGAAGATTGCGAAAACTATAAAGAGATTTGACACAGTCAAAATGAAGATCAAAAAGTGTTGAAGTGTTGAAGAATTAATGGAAATGGAATGAGAAAGTGAAATTTTATATGAAATGATCATGTACATACTGGGATTTAGAGAAATTTTGTTCCCCTGCTTAGAGGAGGTTCTGCAAACTTTAGCTAGATGTATAGCTGGAAATAAGATGTATGATATTCATGAAAAAAGATGTAATATTGTCACAAACAAATGATCTTTTTTTTTTCTCACAGGCTGAGCAATGTCAAACCTGTTATGCAGAGGCCGCGACGTAAGTTATGGATTCCATTAAAGTAGTGTATCAGGATTTTGAAAGATCAACTCTATGAATCCAAAAACAATGGAATGAACATGGGAATATCAGGCTTATAATATCTGTTTCACGATGTTGAATTCTTTGACCTCCAACTGTGACTTATTTTCAGTATAGAAATGTACTCATAAAACACTGTGCCACTGCTTTGATCTCCAACCTAGAAAAAAATTGCTCATTGGGTATATGGGTATACAAAGACTAGACTTGGTTGACAGTAACAAGATGATAAGTTAGTGCATAAAACACAATATGGGTTGAAAAAAGAAAGTGACATGGAAATAAAAGTGTGAGCCAGACAAACAGACATACTGATAGACATCAAAAACACATTAGCACCTACAGCATTAATCATGATTTTACATGCAAGCTTTACTAATTAGATCACTTGCTTCTCTCACTTTTTGTACCTTGGGTATTCAAAACTGGATGAGTTTGGTTAATGAACAAAAGCATTTTTAACTAATTTGACATAATGAATTTATTTTCCTTATTGATAACTTGTTGTAAGAGCTACCTCATTTCCAGTCCATCTTTACTAATAGTGTTTTTCTACTATGGCATATTTCCTGCATTAGTTATTACACTAGAAGCAATCCCTTCCTCGTTGAATGCACATTGCCTTACACTGGTGAACAGGAAGGCTTATCCAACAAAAACTAAATACTTTCATAATAGGTTCATACACATCTGACTATTTTGACTATCAGAATTCCTGAAAAAATACATAAAAAAACAAAATGATCTTGTGGACTAAAGAGTGTATTTTGGAATGCAACTGTAGAGAATGATTTTGTTTATTTATATTTGTCAAGTCTACTTTTCTAGGTTCAGTTATGAGGAAAAGAGTTATTTTGAGGATGTATGGTATATGTTGGGTATGACTGATTTATTTAAATGTGAGGAGAATAATGTCATATTAGTTCATCTTGTTTTACAGCTGTGTAATTTGATGTTCAAAAAAGTGTTGCCCAGTTTCTTGGGAAATATCTGAGCCCCATGATTTGTCAACAGCATTACCCTTTACTAAAAATTTTATTATTATCTGGGTAAATTAATTATGAGTGTTGCATTGTAATGATGAAGGATATAATATTAGAATTTGTTAATCAACAACATAAAAATGAAATTATATGAGTATATCTGCCATAAGTGTTCATTGTTAGATAAGCATTTCATTTTTCTAGAAAAATATGTACTTGCACTCTCACTCGTGCAGTTTACTAAAACAATATCTTATTTTGTAAATTGATTATTTTGATAACTATATCAAATGAGCGAATGCGGCCTTTCTTCATCTGTTCTGGCACTACCTTTTTATCATGGGAAGCGATGAACAGGTTTGAAAAAAAAAAAAAAGAAATTCTTAGAAAATTTATCTGCAGAACTCAACCATGGAACATAAACATTTGCCATAAACAAATGTATATACCAGTGGTATGTCATAAAAGAGAATTCAGAGGTAAGCTGCATGACTTAGTTCAGTTGTCCACCAAAGCTGAACTATCAATTTCCAAATTAATCAATATTTTTCTAGATTCATTTCACGCATGTAGATAGAAGGAAAATGTTATGTTACTTAACATTTCAAATATAGTTTAATGGGAGTCGTCTTAGCTTTAGAGTAAAGTAATCATTTTCTTTGGTATAGAAAATAGGCTTGCTTTGAAGATTCGTAAGTAATTCTTTTTAGCTGTGAGCAGGATTGAACTGTGTAGTCTTTCTTGGCCTTTTGAAATTTAGTTAAAATTGTATATGCCTCATAGCAGAGAAGTTGTGCCCTACAAATGCAGTCATGGCTGGATTTAAATTTGATACACAAAGTCTAGCAAATTTACTGTGTACCCTTTCCAAGCAATCCGATTTAAGGTTAAAGAATCTAGATGAATAATAACATTTGAATGAGAACTAGTTCTTTTGCCACAATCATTTCTGAATATGGGTATGATGTACTGGGATATGTCAACTGATTTTTTCAGAGGCAGCTCTGTCAATTGCTTAATGCGAGATGATTTATGATCAGTAATTATTAAAGCAAGAAAAGTTATGAATATAAATATATTCACAGCATATTAGTGATATCAAACAAATTTATTTTGGACAAGGGAGGGAGTATTTTACAGCATTTTGGACTAATATCTTTCACTGTAAGTCTGGTATCTGCTAGATCATTAGACTAATGTAGGTTAAGGTCCAAGAAGCACTTCTATTATTGTTTAGCTCGTGACACATATCGAAGTTGTAAATACCTCTTATCACAGGTTTGGATAATGTTCAGAAAAATATGAAGATAAATTTAAATGAGAAAAGATCTTTATGTAAAAAGGAAATCGTATTAGATACTAAATTTGCCACTGATATATACTGTACATGTATACCACCCTCACACACTCACACATTGCTGCACATCTTGACCTGAGGTCCCTCCCAGATGACATAGGCTAGACATCTTGTGCACTGACTAGCCAGTTTCTTGTGGCTGCAGGAGTTCCATACCAAAGGTTCCTGGGGCATGAAAATAATTTATGTACAGAAAATCCTTGTCTGTTGCAGTGTTAACAATATAGGGGGGCCCCGACTTATAAATAGGTTATGTTCCGTACCCTGTATTAAGCTGAATTATTTTCAAGTCTGAAAATATAAAGAATGGACAAAATTAAAGTAAATAGATACCTTGTAAAATTTTCGTAGGTCTTCACCCCCACAGCTCGTGCTGGTCCTAGGCTGTTGAACCTAAACCTGACTGTAATGTAATGAATATTGCATTCTGAATTAAATATATCTAGTAGAACATCATATTAAGAAAAACTTAATGATAAAAAGATACAAATTTAAGTAGGTCCACTGTTTATAAGTATTTGTAATTAACCGCGTGTTGTACTAGGAATTAAATATCATTTTCTGGAACTCATTCATAATTATGGGTGTTTGTATGGCAAGAACTCTTTGAATGGATAAATTTAACTATCCACAGGTGTGAAATTAGCACACCAAGTTCAATTAGTGGCATTTGCTTCATTCTACTACTGTTACTGTTTTTGCAGATATAAACGAGAGAGCTTGGTAATTACGTTCTTAGAAAACAGCATGCTATTAATATACACTAAATAAACACATAACTAATGGGAAGAATAGGGTTATAGCCCCAAACATGATAATTTGCATAGTAAACTGAAAAGTAAATGGGAAAAAACAGGCACCCAGACATAGCCAACTACAACAGTGGTGTATAATGAAATATTTTTCATTAGTTCTTACCATGAAAAAATTATAAACTGATGATTTGTTTAAGATGATCTACGTGATGGCTGGGTATGTATTTAGATATTCATAAGAAATAAAGGAAAATATTGATGGCAGTGTTGAAATCGCCATGTATCACAGAAGCTTACAGTTAACTTGGAGTTCTAAACATTCATCTTACAATCAGTGAGATATGGTGAACTGCTTTTTTCATAATTTTTACTTCATATTCTCTTCAGTTGGCTCTTACCTAATGCATGAATTAATAATCACCTAGGCATTTACATAAAACACAGAAGAAAATAGGCAAAATAGCTGAAAGTCACCTCTCCCAGAATGTTAGTGATCTTGCTGTCATCAAATTGGTTTCGAAAACCAATAATAAACTGAGAAAAGTATTTCCTTCTCATGCAGTGAAATAATGTCATATAAGAATAATAAAACAACCAAGAAACAAGAGAAATTAAAAAGTTGTGGGAGTTGCTAGTAAGCTATCTTAAACACACTCCCACCACTAGATTTTTATTTATTTCTGCCTGAGCAAGATAAGGATTATAACACTTGTTTCTTCATGGATATTATTATCCTTATATGGAGTTCTTTACTTTTGTAAGAGAAATAGTTTTTTCTATTCACTATTTTCATGGTTGGATGACCAGTCTGGTGAGAGCACAGATCCAAAATTATTTCTTTGGCTATGAATTTTTCCTATTTTATATCAAAGCTTTTTCTATCTGCTTATTTAAACACAAATCAGGCAATTTGGATGGCATAGTATGCATTATTCTGGCATGTTTCAGCTGTTTTGGAGGTTTTGTCAATCTGAGGAAACAAAATCCTTACTGATCTCTCACCCAACTCTGTTTCAAAACACTCAACTTATAATTGTTAAAATACAACAAATTGTATTTCTCAGATTCTGCTTTTACACAGTTCTGTTCTGTACATTCTAATTAATGCATGAATTAACAGTTATTTATATATCTATTGAAAATTATGAGAAGACAACTAGAATGAATGGAATCTTACTGAGCATTAACAACTATATTTGGTTCTATATATGGGAGGTGAGTTTGAATGGAGAAAAACTGGAGGAAGTGAAGTGTTTTAGATATCTGGGAGTGGATCTGGCAGCGGATGGAACCATGGAAGCGGAAGTGGATCATAGGGTGGGGGAGGGGGCGAAAATTCTGGGAGCCTTGAAGAATGTGTGGAGGTCGAGAACATTATCTCGGAAAGCAAAAATGGGTATGTTTGAAGGAATAGTGGTTCCAACAATGTTGTATGGTTGCGAGGCGTGGGCTATGGATAGAGTTGTGCGCAGGAGGATGGATGTGCTAGAAATGAGATGTTTGAGGACAATGTGTGGTGTGAGGTGGTTTGATCGAGTAAGTAACGTAAGGGTGAGAGAGATGTGTGGAAATAAAAAGAGCGTGGTTGAGAGAGCAGAAGAGGGTGTTTTGAAATGGTTTGGGCACATGGAGAGAATGAGTGAGGAAAGATTGACCAAGAGGATATATGTGTCGGAGGTGGAGGGAACGAGGAGAAGAGGGAGACCAAATTGGAGGTGGAAAGATTGAGTGAAAAAGATTTTGTGTGATCGGGGCCTGAACATGCAGGAGGGTGAAAGGAGGGCAAGGAATAGAGTGAATTGGAGCGATGTGGTATACCGGGGTTGACGTGCTGTCAGTGGATTGAATCGGGGCATGTGAAGCGTCTGGGGTAAACCATGGAAAGCTGTGTAGGTATGTATATTTTGCGTGTGGGGACATATGTATATACATGTGTATGGGGGTGGGTTGGGCCATTTCTTTCGTCTGTTTCCTTGCGCTACCTCGCAAACGCGGGAGACAGCGACAAAGCAAAAAAAAAAAAAAAAAAAAAAAAAAAATATGTAGATAAATTTTGAGGAAAATAGACATACTAAATGGAAGGTTCACTGGGTACTAGGGATGATATAGAGTTCAAAACATTCAACATATAATGATTTTTAGATACTTAGATTTACAGAGTTCTCTTCAGTAGGTTTTTTTCTATCTAGCTCCTAATGTTTAGGTCATTCTTTTGCTCAAAAAATAATTTGACTCACTGAATGGTATGATAGATTGTTATCTCTTAATTATATTTTATACACAATTCTCTTCTGGTTCTTAAATTCATGAAATAATGATTTTTAACATATTGAGTTTTTTTTTTTTTTTTTTTTTATACTTTGTCGCTGTCTCCCGCGTTTGTGAGGTAGCGCAAGGAAACAGACGAAAGAAATGGCCCACATCCCCCCCATACACATGTATATACATACGTCCACACACGCAAATATACATACCTACACAGCTTTCCATGGTTTACCCCAGACGCTTCACATGCCTTGATTCAATCCACTGACAGCACGTCAACCCCGGTATACCACATCGCTCCAATTCACTCTATTCCTTGCCCTCCTTTCACCCTCCTGCATGTTCAGGCCCCGATCACACGAAATCTTTTTCACTCCATCTTTCCACCTCCAATTTGGTCTCCCTCTTCTCCTTGCTCCCTCCACCTCCGACACATATATCCTCTTGGTCAATCTTTCCTCACTCATCCTCTCCATGTGCCCAAACCACTTCAAAACACCCTCTTCTGCTCTCTCAACCACGCTCTTTTTATTTCCACACATCTCTCTTACCCTTACGTTACTCACTCGATCAAACCACCTCACACCACACATTGTCCTCAAACATCTCATTTCCAGCACATCCATTGAGTTTTACCTGCTACATTGTTTACATGGCATTTTGAGTATTAGTTTGTGATTTTGCCTTATGGTCCCTATCTGTATCTCTGATGCTTGTTCCCTTTAGGAACTCACTCAAGGGGGTGGCCACAGTAAAAAGAGTCTCTTAAACTACTGAACTCCCTGATCTCTTTATTTTAATGGAAACTAATGGTACAGTTGAGCACATTTTAAATATCACTTTCTGAAGCACCTATCTTATGCCATAACATGACCTGTCCCTACTATATTTTTATTATTCCAATCGGGCATACAAATACAGTATGTCCATGTCATGTACATTTGTTTTTATTATTTTTATTTGTTTATTTCACAGTTATGCACTGGAATTCACGTGAGGTTTTATGCTATAAGAAGCAGGTATTCCACATGGTATACTTGATTCATGTTGTTTGAAATGGTAAAAATTCAGGGTTTTGTTTGTTAAGGGGTTAAAAAGAAATGTCTTTCCATATGCTGTGTTTTCTAGTCCTCATTTAACTCATGAGGTATCAAATCAGTGAGGTGCAGTTTTGCTCAACATGCTGTTTTCCAAGAACATAACTTCCCATGGTGGACGAGAATTCAGGGTACATATATGAATTTTTTTGTTGTTGTTGAATTAGACATACAACCCTAGGATCCTTTTCATTGGGCTCCTGCAGGTTTAAGATTGCACTAAAATCAGAGATCAGGAAATGATGGACTCCTGTAAGGTGAAAGCGATACAGCTTCACTGAAGATGACTTTTTCACGTGCAGTTTAACCATATATATGTGAAGTCTGGTCAGACACACGCACACAATTGCTGTTTCCCCGTGGAAAATGAAGTGTGATAAGTTCCAAAGTGCACTTTCGTGTAATGATCACAAGTCGGGAGATACATTCTCATTCTTGTATCTCCACTGACGATGTGATCTTTACATGAAAGTGCACTTGGGAACTATCATGCTTCATTTTCCTTGCAGTTATCACCAAATCCAAATCACATGCACCACTGTGACCTTTTGAAACACACACACATATATGTATATATATTTATCATACTTGATTGCTGTTTTCCAGAAACCAGATGAAGAAAGACATCCACTCATTATTATTACTATTATCATAATTATTATTATTATTATTATATTTAATCGCTGTCTCCCGCGTTAGCAAGGTAGCATCAGGAAACAGATGAAGAAAGACCCATCTACTCTCAAATACACATATACACACACATATACGCTACCTCGCAAACGCAGGAGACAGCGACAAAGAAAATATATATATATATATATATATATATATATATATATATATATATATATATATATATATTCTTACTTCCTCACCTTCATCCATTCCCATTGCCACTGTGCCCCACAGGAAACAGCATCGCCACCCAATGCATCAGCAAGGTAGCACCAGGAAACAGACAAAGAAAGGCCACGTCTACTCACACTCTTTCCTCTTTGTCATGTGTAATGCACCAAAACCACAGCTCCCTATCCCACATCCAGGTCTCACAGACTTTTCCATGGTTTACCCCAGATGTTTCACCTGGGTTCATGTACACACACACCCTCGCACATATATATGTATACATATGTTTGAGGACAATATGTGGTGTAAGGTGGTTTGATCGAGTAAGTAATAATAGGGTAAGAGAGATGTGTGGTAACAAAAAGAGTGTGGTTGAGAGAGCAGAAGAGGGTGTTTTGAAATGGTTTGGTCACATGGAGAGAATAAGTGAGGAAAGATTGACCAAGAGGATATATGTGTCAGAGGTGGAGGGAACGAGGAGAAGTGGGAGACCAAATTGGAGGTGGAAAGATGGAGTGAAAAAGATTTTGAGTGATCGGGGCCTGAACATGCAGGAGGGTGAAAGGCGTGCAAGGAATAGAGTGAATTGGAACGATGTGGTATACCGGGGTCGACGTGCTGTCAATGGATTGAACCAGGGCATTTGAAGCATCTGGGGTAAATAAACCATGGAAAGTTGTGTGTGGGGCCTGGATGTGGAAAGGGAGCTGTGGTTTCGGTGCATTATTACATGACAGCTAGAGACTGAGTGTGAACAAATGTGGCCTTTGTTGTCTTTTCCTGGTGCTACCTTGCGCACATGCCGGGGGAGAGGGTTGTCATTTCATGTGTGGCGGGGTGGCAATGGGAATGAATAAAGGCAGCAAGTGTGAATTATGTACATGTGTATATATGTACATGTCTGTGTATGT
This sequence comes from Panulirus ornatus, assembly GCF_036320965.1. Classification (NCBI taxonomy): domain Eukaryota; kingdom Metazoa; phylum Arthropoda; class Malacostraca; order Decapoda; family Palinuridae; genus Panulirus; species Panulirus ornatus. The sequence goes on from NC_092228.1 coordinate 19,306,581, forward strand.
ATACATATGTATACGTTGAAATGTATAAGTATGTATATGTGCGTGTGTGTATGTATATACATGTGTATGTGGATGGGTTGAGCCATTCTTTCGTCTGTTTCTTGCGCAACCCTGCTAACGCAAGAGACAGCGACAAAGTCTAATAGATAAATAAATGAATATATATATATATATATATATATATACATATTAAGACTATATGGTGTGGGAGGTAAGTTGTTAGAAGCAGTGAAAAGTTTTCATCGAGGATGTAAGGCATGTGTACGTGTAGGAAGAGAGGAAAGTGATTGGTTCTCAGCGAATGTTGGTTTGTGGCAGGGATGTGTGATGTCTCCATGGTTGTTTAATTTGTTTATGGATGGGGTTGTTAGGGAGGTGAATGCTAGAGTTTTGGAAAGAGGGGCAAGTATACAGGAGAGAGCTTGGGAAGTGAGTCAGTTGTTGTTTGCTGATGATACAGTGCTGGTGGCTGATTCGTGTGAGAAACTGCAGAAGCTGGTGACTGAGTTTGGTAAAGTGTGTGAAAGAAAAAGCTTAGAGTAAATGTGAATAAGAGCAAGGTTATTAGGCACAGTAGGGTTGAGGGACAAGTCAATTGGGAGGTAAGTTTGAATGGAGAAAAACTGGAGGAAGTTAATTGTTTTAGATATCTGGGAGTGGATTTGGCAGCGGATGGAACCATGGAAGCGGAAGTAAATCATGGGTTGGGGAGGGGGCGAAAGTTCTGGGAGCATTGAAGAATGTGTGGAAGTAGAAAACATTATCTCGGAAAGCAAAAATGGGTATTTTTGAGGGAATAGAGGTTCCAACAATGTTATATGGTTGCAAGTTGTGGGCTATAGATAGAGTTGTGCAGAGGAGGGTGGATGTGCTGGAAATGAGATGTTTGAGGACAATGTGTGGTGTGAGGTGGTTTGATCGAGTAAGTAATGAAAGGATAAGAGAGATGTATGGTAATAAAAAGAGTGTGGTTGAGAGAGCAGATTAGGGTGTTTTGAAGTGGTTTGGTCACCTGGAGAGAATGTGTGAGGAAAGATTGACCAAGAGGATATATGTGTCAGAGGTGGAGGGAACGAGGAGAAGTGGGAGACCAAATTGGAGGTGGAAAGATGGAGTGAAAAAGATTTTGAGCGATGGGGGCCTGAACATACAGGAGGGTAAAAGGCATGCAAGGAATAGAGTGAATTGGAACGGTGTGGTATGTATATATATATATATATATGAATAAATTGTACATTTCCTTTTCCATAGCCAGAGGTTGAACCATTATGTGACATTCATTTTTTTTTTCATTCATTTCAAGCTAAAAGTTTGTTTTCTAAATTGTTTCTTACATTTTTCATATGTATATATATGTATGTGTGTGTGTGTATGTGCATATGTGTGTGTGTGTGTGTGTGTGTGTATATGTATATATATATGTATATTATCCCTGGGGATAGGGGTGAAAGAATACTTCCCACGTATTCCTCGCGTGTCGTAGAAAGCGACTAGAGGGGACGGGAGCGGGGGGCCGGAAATCCTCCCCTCCTTGTATTAACTTTCTAAAATGGGAAACAGAAGAAGGAGTCACGCGGGGAGTGATCATCCTCCTCGAAGGCTCAGAGTGGGGTGCCTAAATGTGTGTGGATGTAACCAAGATGTGAAAAAAGGAGAGATAGGTAGTATGTTTGAGGAAAGGAACCTGGATGTTTTGGCTCTGAGTGAAACGAAGCTCAAGGGTAAAGGGGAAGAGTGGTTTGGAAATGTCTGGGGAGTGAAGTCAGGGGTTAGTGAGAGGACAAGAGCAAGGGAAGGAGTAGCAATACTCCTGAAACAGGAGTTGTGGGAGTATGTGATAGAATGTAAGAAAGTAAATTCTCGATTAATATGGGTAAAATTGAAAGTTGATGGAGAGAGGTGGGTGATTATTGGTGCATATGCACCTGGCATGAGAAGAAAGATCATGAGAGGCAAGTGTTTCACTAAGATGATTTTTACGTGATTTAACACATATAGTTTATAGTTGGTCAGAATGCAAAAGTGATATGTCACGTTGGGAAAATGGTGTATAGTTCCAAGTGCACTTTGTGTAAATGAAAAGTGGAGTACTTTAGATTTTGTTCTCAAAACTGACGATGTGATCCTTTTAAAAAGTGTTAACTATCATCTACATTTTAATAGGAGTATGCACCAAACATTAATGGACTACTTTTGATTATGAAAACACAACATATTATGTTATATTGTGAATCAACTTGATTGTGTTTTCAGAAACAGTATCTGAGAAGAATCAGTCATTATTATTACTATTATCATAATATTATATTGATATTATATTTGAATCAGTGTTGCGAGTAAGGTAGCTGGAAGAACTGATGAGGAAAGACCATTACCTCAAATACACATTGACACACATTGCCCGCAAAAGGAGACAGACAAAGAAATAGTATGATAATGTATATATATTATGATATATATGATATTAAAAGATTTTTATATAAATATTTAGTGCTTTTAATCAAGTTCATTGCAGTGAGGACAGATGAAAGCATAGCAGTATCACAGGAAACAGACAAAGAAAGGCAGTTTCGACATTTTTTTGCAGGATAATGCAATAATCGGAAGCTCTACCTATAGTTCAAGATTTAAGGAGACAGGGTTCATGACACAAGCTGCAAGAGTTGTAAACATAAGGGGACAAATGGAGTGTGGGGTGATGGAAGATATCAGGTAAAAATTTTAGGTAAAAAAAGATGTTTGAAGAGAGAAGGGGTTTAAATGGTTGGTAAACATGGGAGAAATGGGAACTCAGTTGAAGGGATACATGGTGGAGGTGGAAAGACGGGAAGTGAGACCATGGAGTGGAATGATGATTTTGAAGATTTTGGTAAATGGGGTTGAACAATGCAGGAGGGTGATGGGTCAAGGTGAGTGAATTGGACGAGGGTTACGGGAATGACGTGGTCAATGAGAACCAGGATTTGAAAGCATTGCGGAAATAAACCCATGGACAGTTTGGTGGGGCTGGATGTTTGAAAGGGGGTGGATTCGTGATTTATGACGCTAGGATGAGGTGATCAATGTGTTTGTTGTCTTTCGTGGTGCTACCTTGGATGTGGGGAGATGGTTGTATTTCCATTGTACGAGGAAAAGGGAATAATAAGAGAAGTGTAAATTACATGTGTATAATGTTTGTTGTGATGTATTGCTATACGTAAATTATATTGTAGTATTGGATTGAGATGTAACATGTGATGTGGGTGGGAGAGCATTTTCGTCTGTTTTCGAACCGGTAAGAAGTGGACAGCGACAAGTCTTAGATAATAATGAGAATACTTAAAGCATATGATTATTATTACATTTATGATTAATATATATAGAGTTGATTAATATTACTATGATAATATTAAGACTATATGGTGTGGGAGGTAAGTTGTTAGAAGCAGTGAAAAGTTTTATCGAGGATGTAAGGCATGTGTACGGTAGGAAGAGAGGAAAGTGATTGGTTCTCAGGAATGTAGGTTTGGGCAGGGATGTGTGATGTCTCCATGGTTGTTTAATTTGTTTATGGATGGGGTTGTTAAGGGAGGTAAATGCAAGAGTTTTGGAAAGAGGGGCAAGTATGAGTCAGTGGAAGAGAGCTTGGGAAGTGAGTCAGTTGTTGTTTCGCTGATGATACAGTGCTGGTGGCTGATTCGGGTGAGAAACTGCAGAAGCTGGTGACTGAGTTTGGTAAAGTGTGTGGAAGAAGAAAGTTGAGAGTAAATGTGAATAAGAGCAAGGTTATTAGGTACAGTAGGGGTGAGGGTCAAGTCAATTGGGAGGTGAGTTTGAATGGAGAAAAACTGGAGGAAGTGAAGTGTTTTAGATATCTGGGAGTGGATCTGTCAGCGGATGGAACCATGGAAGCGGAAGTGGATCATAGGGTGGGGGAGGGGGCGAAAATTTTGGGAGCCTTGAAAAATGTGTGGAAGTCGAGAACATTATCTCGGAAAGCAAAAATGGGTATGTTTGAGGGAATAGTGGTTCCAACAATGTTGTATGGTTGCGAGGCGTGGGCTATGGATAGAGATGTGCGCAGGAGGATGGATGTGCTGGAAATGAGATGTTTGAGGACAATGTGTGGTGTGAGGTGGTTTGATCGAGTAAGTAACGTAAGGGTAAGAGAGATGTGTGGAAATAAAATGAGCGTGGTTGAGAGAGCAGAAGAGGGTGTTTTGAAATGGTTTGGGCACATGGAGAGAATGAGTGAGGAGAGATTGACCAAGAGGATATATGTGTCGGAGGTGGAGGGAACGAGGAGAAGAGGGAGACCAAATTGGAGGTGGAAAGATGGAGTGAAAAAGATTTTGTGTGATCGGGGCCTGAACATGCAGGAGGGTGAAAGGAGGGCAAGAAATAGAGTGAATTGGAGTCATGTGGTATACAGGGGTTGACGTGCTGTCAGTGGATTGAAGCAAGGCATGTGAAGCGTCTGGGGTAAACCATGGAAAGCTGTGTAGGTATGTATATTTGCGTGTGTGGACGTGTGTATGTACATGTGGATGGGGGGGGGGGGTTGGGCCATTTTTTTCGTCTGTTTCCTTGCGCTACCTCGCAAACGCGGGAGACAGCGACAAAGTATAAAAAAAAAAAAAAAAAAAAAAAAAATATATATATATATATATATATATATATATATATATATATATATATATATATATATTATTATTAGGTTCAGCAGGTTTGAGGGACATATTATTTGAGATATGAGTTTGAATGGAGAAAGTGGAGTATTTTAGATTTTTGGGAGTGGACTCAGCAGTGAATGGAACCATGGAAGTGGTAGTGAGCTATAGGGTGGGGAGGGGGCAAAGGTTCTGGGAGCAATGAAAAATGTGTGGAGAGAATGTTATTATGGAGAGCAACATGGGTATGTTTCAAGGAATAGTAATTCCACGATATTATATTGTTGCGAGGCTTGGGCTATATATAGGGTTGTCCAGGGGAGGGTGGATGTGTTGTAAATGAAATGTTTAGCACAATATGTGGTGTGAGGTGGTTTGATTGAGTAAGTATTGAAAGGGTAAGACAGATTTGTGGTAATATAAGAGTCTGGTTGAGAGATCAGAAGAGGGTGTGTTGAAATGGACTGGATATATGGAGAGAATGAGGACAGGTTGACAAAGAGGACATATATGTGTCAGAGGTGGAGGGAACAAGGAGAAGCAGGAGACCAAATTGGAGGTGGAAGGATGGAATGAAGAAGATTTTGAGTGATTGGGGCCTGAACATACAGGAGGGTGAGAGGTGTGCAAAGAATAAATTGGAATGATGTGGTATACTGGGGTCAACATGCTGTCAAAGGACTGAACCAGGGCATGTAAAATATTTGGGGTAACCCATGGAAAGGTCTGTTGTGCCTGGATGTGTATAAGGAGTTGTGTTTCGGTGCATTACACCTGGCAACTAGAGACTGTGTGTGATCAAATGTGCCCAGGAAACAGACAAAGAATGGCCCATCCACTCATATATATATATATATATATATATATATATATATATATATATATATCCATAAATGCCCATTCATGCACATATACATACACACACAAACACAGATATATACACATGTACACATTTATATTTGCTTGCCTTCATCCATTCCCAGAGCTACTGTGCCCCATAGGAAACAGTGTTGCTGGACTCTGCTTGCTTGAGGTTTAACTTTGACTGAAGTCACCTTTGGCAAGGCATTACCTTTGTCAGTGTACGAATCAGATTATGGTCTCATTAAAAACTTTCCTCAAAGGAATCCATCCTCTCCCTGCTACGTAGTGTAGTTCAGCCTTAGAACTGGAGGAACACCTTAGGAGTCATGGGTTACAGCCCTAGGACCCCTTTACAATAGGAGTCATGGTATTTAATAATATTTGCTTTGATATTCTTTGTTACTGGACTTAGCCCACAGATGCTTACACAGTGTGTGAGAATTTACTCTTAGTAAAGCTGTATTGTCATAAATAGATAGAGGAGTGCAGTCAAGTCATGAATCTGCTCACTCCAGAGGAGCACATCATGTCCCAACTATGATGTGGAGTGTAGTCTTGGAGCTAAAGGGGTTCTGGAATAACAACACACACAAATAACTTGAATTAATAATTACCAGTTTACATGTATCTGACTGACATTATGAAATAAAACAAAATTCAAAATTTGAATTCTCTGTGGTCTGTAGGTCCAAGCTTCACTACACCTACCCCAAAGTACTACTTGTACTGTAATATGTAGGCATTTTATGTCATTGTCATTTTTGGTCTGCTGTTGTTAAAATACATTGTCTTTTCTCCACATTTCACATCCTATACTGCAAAAATGACTTAAGGAAAATTATTCACTGGAGTTAGGACAGCCTAATACATTTGAATTTTTATCTATTTATTTTTATATTTTAATAACCCCAGGACCTCTTTCCAGAGGCTCCTGCCGTCCATGTTTCTCTATGGCTTGTGTAGTGAGAGGTTCTTTGGCAATATTAGACTACCAGTAATACAACCTAACCAAAGATGACTTTTCACTCACACTGTTTATAGTTATTTTACACCCAAATTTTGTTGAGTACTTAATTTGATTATTTATATGTATTATTGAATAATCAGTAGAAACAGACTATATGTTTTGGTTGGATAAGGGTGAAGCTGCCAGCAAATCACATCACCTAACAATATGTAAGCCAAACCAAGGCAAGTGCATCAGACTGGGGACAATCTTTTACTTAGTCAGATGTCTGATCAGGTCTCTTTCTTAAGCTAAATTTACATCTCTTTCCCCACACAACACAAAAGCTTTATCCATTTATTTATCTAATACCTTCACTCCATTTCCTGCTTCATGTCAAGGATCAGGTACACACAGTCTCTTCAACATTACTCACACACCCCATCTTTTTGTTTACATCAACCCATCTGTAGTGTGTTTGAATGAACATGATGTTAAGAACTTTTAAAAGTACTAATGACTATTAATCAACACACACAGTTGATTTGTTGGTGGAGACCAAGGTCTCCATACATGACATGTATACACTAAACACCTCAGTTGTATTCAATACCCAATTATTTCTTTTAACATATAAAATATCCTTGGCCTGAATTAGAATATCTCATTAAAACCTTTCCTCCTTGTACATCCAACTGTACTAAAGTAATTCCTGTTTAGCAGCCTACCTACTACCATTTATTCATTATGACCTATCTGTCTATTTGTATTACTGAAGCCTGTTAACTGGAACCAAATGAAAGGGGTGGTTATGGCTATGGTGTCTCCATAACTAATGAACTTAAGTGCCACTTCTCAGCCTTTCGTGTCTCACCCTTAACAGACCAATGGCTGACGGCAACTTTAGCGCAATGTTTATAGAGATTCCTGCCTAATGTTCCTACTGATTACTACTACTACCTATTGCTCCAGTCTAAATGTTCCTACATACCACTACTATCTATTGCTCCTAACATTTTGCCAAAGGGTAGGACTGGTATAGTGATCACCATAGGAAAGTCTAGAGTTCAAAGAATGAGCTGTGTGAGTTGAAATGTTGTCAAGTGTTATGTATGACAAGGAGAGATTGTAAGGCAAAGAGAAAAGACAACTAGTTTCCTAAGAGGAATACAACTTGTCAACCAATGAAGTGCTAGCTCACTACGCATCAGGAGGGTAGTACTAGTAATATGACGCACCTCTCTGGAAGCTGCCTACCAACTACTACCTACCCTACTGTCATAAAAGACTTTCATCCTTGTGCCCTTCTAATGACTCCATACCAAGTAATCTTCTCATCTTCATTCTTCATTCTTACCTTCCTCCTAGTTTCAGATATACTACACACATATCCGTTTCTGTTTCTTTTACTTTTTTGCTACTGTGACTTGCATGCATACTTCAATGTTAGGATGAGTACTCCAATCACTTCTGGAACACTTACGCTTCGGCTTAAATATTTTCCCTTCAGTAGAGCTTTCAAATCTTCCTATTTTTTCCCTTGCATTACTTTATTTCAAGTGTCAGATGCTTTCCCATTACCAATCCTTACTGAACTTCACTCCCAAATTATAAGTATGTCCACAACTTTTAGTTCTTAGTGCAAACTGGTTTTACATCATGACCTCCCTTACTTTTAAAAACTACCATCTTACTTCAATTTACACTAACTTTAAGTATCATACTCCACACACATCATTGAACTGGCCCACCAATCTATTCAACTCTTCCTCTGATGTAGTCAGCAACTTAGCATCTTCTGCATACTATAGCTCTGACACCTTTCAGTGTGTTTGTTTATGGCTCAGTACTAAACCATAGTTATCACACCTTGCTTTCTTTTCACTGAATGTCCCATTCATAAACACATTAAATAACCATGGCAATGACACAATCTTGATGTACTTCCACATTTATGTAAAACCACATTCATACTCCCACTTACTGTCACACATGCACAACTTTAATTGTAAATTCTCCAATAGTATTTAAGTTTTCTGTTCACAAAGAAATTCAGAAACAAAGTGTCTTCCTGTTCACCAAAATATAAACCTTTTCTAAATCCGTATATGCATCATACATCTTTCTCTTACAAAAACTCTCCACCACTTGTTGATGAAAAAATCTGATCTGCACATTCACTTGTCTGAAACCCTCATTGTTCCTCTCCAACAAGGGGGTCACTATTCACTAATCCTTTTCCTTCTTTCAACCACATTCCTACCATACACTGCCAAGGGGTCCCTTGCTTTATACGTGTTCGATTTGTGTGATTTCACGTATTACATATATGCTGATAGCTTATTTCTCCCAATACTTTTTTACATGAGGCCTGAATTCACTCAAATATGGCTGAGCAGTTAGACATGGGATGGCAATGTTATGTAAATAGAAAATAGAATACAATATTAATGTCAAGAAAAATAAACAAACATGATGAAAGGTACCATACACAATTCTTGTAGACATTCATGAAAGTGATTCTGATCATGATGAATGTGTAACATACAATAAAAAGTGTTACATCTCAGTGAATTGTGCTCAATCAGTGATGTCAGTACTACACAGGTTATTGTCAACAGATCAAAGGACTAACAAAAAGAAAGCCATCAATCAGTTAATTTAGAAGGAAATGACCAACACCACAGTTCTTAATTATCTCACTAAGAAAGCAAAAGTTTGAAAAAGAAACAAGAGATAAATATGGAAAAAGAGGTATTATACTCAGTGCTTGAATTTTAAGATGTAACAAAGGGATGGTGGGTAGTATGGGTTAGTTATGATGTCTGAGGGGTATCCCACTCCCATGGAAACTATGAAAAAAGTAATTCTGTAAGTGCATAATGTTACGTTCAGATAACATGTGATGGAAAAATGATAAACAGTATTTTATTGACTGAGTTAAGAACATAATGATATTTTGATTTTGGGTTTTCAAGGGGATGCCATTTCTCTCAATTCAAGCCCTGATTATATTTAATGAAAATATGTTTAGCCAGCATAACACAGTAACACAAGTTTATATCTAGTTCTGGAGTCACTCACCTTTCACCTTTTCCTCTCTAATACTCCCTGTTTCTTCTTTTGTAGAAGCTTACAAAGTATGGTGATAATATTAATCATAAAAATAAGTAATGAAGTTGATATAGATGATTTTTGTAGGGTGTTATTAAGATATGGTGCAGGAGAAAAAATTACTTGACGCAGAGGCATTTTTACCAAGAAAGTAAAGCTTGTTTTCAAGTAGAGGAAGATAAAATAGTGGTTTGAAGTGAAGGTGGGTCTACAACAGGGTTGTGTGATATCTCCGTTGCTGTTAATCTGTCTGTGGATGGGTGTCGAAGGAGGTAAATGCGAGTGTCTTAAAGACTCCTGAGAAGAAGATCTGTACTCTCTCAGGATCACGGGGTATGACCAAAGAGTTAAGTCTGCTACTGTTTGCTTATGACATCGCACTGGTGGGAGATATGATTGAGATATTGCAGAAGATGGTTTCTGAGTTCGGGAGGGTGTGTGAAAGGAGAAAGGTCAAGAGCAAACATCAGTAAAACTAGGGTTATTTGGTTTAGCTGTTAAGAAAGACAGGTTATATAGATCTACAACAGGGTTGTGTGATATCTCCATTGCTGTTAATCTGTCTGTGGATAGGGTGTTGAAGGAAGTAAATGCGAGTGTCATAAAGACTCCTGAGGAGAAGACCTGCAATCTCTCAGGACTGGGGGATGTGACCAAAGAGTTGAGTCAGTTACTGTTTGCATATGACATCACACTGGTGAGAGATATGATTGAGAAATTGCAGGGATGGTTTCTGAGTTCGGGAGAGTGTCTGAAAGGAGAAAGGTGAGAGTAAACATCAGTAAAACTAGGGTTATTAGGTTTGGTTCTTAAGAAAGACAGGTTATATGGAGCTATGATTTTGAATGGAGAGAACTAGGAGGAAGTGGAGTGTTTTAGATACTTGGGAATGAACATGACAGTGAATGGAACCATGGGAATTCAATTAAGCTATAAGGTGGGTTAGAGGCAAACTGAGGAATGTGTGGAAAGAAGTCACTGTCTCTGATGAAAAAGATGGGTATTTCTAATGGTGAAAAAGTTCTCTTGATGTCATATGGATCTGACATTTAGGGCTTAGACAACAGTGTAAAATGTAAAGAGTGGATGAGTTGGAAATCAAATGTATTTGGTGTAAGATTGGTTGATTAAATAAGAAATGATAGGGTAGGAGAGTTATGGCACTGAGAGACTCCAATATTTGTTCATGCTGAAGAGGAATGCTGAAATGGTTTGAAGATGAGAAGATTAGTGAGGTTGGGATGACTTTAGTGGGTTTACATAATGGATGTGAAGGAAACAAGGAAAATGGGGGAAATCAAGGAGGATGGAAATGATGGTGCGAAAGATGCTTTGAGTGTTTGGGGCTTGAATATACAGGAGTGCCCGAGACATGAGCAAATTAAAGCAATGTGGTATACCGGTGATGACATGCTATCAGTGAGCTGAACTAGGGCAAATGAAGCAGTAAGGGGAAACCACAATAAACCACAAAAAGGTGTGTGGGGCCTGATTGTGGTCAGGGGGCTTTGGTATCAATGCATTATACATCAGAACTAGACAATGAATTAGAGCAAAGGAGGCCACTTCTTTATTCCTGGTACTAACATGAAAAATTGTAAAGGTGTTAAAAGAAAAATAAGCTTGAGAATTTGGATTTTTTCACTTGCACTTAATCTTATACCTATTGTTTGTTTTTCTGCATTAGTTGTTTACTGTTTGCATTTCCTACTCAATACTGTCATTGTCAAGTTGTGAGAGCACGTCAGGATGGGATTCTTTTTGTATGATTTCGCTGTATGCACTTGTTGGAATATATCTACAACATGAAGTGAGGGAATCTGTATCAATTCAATTCTTACCCTCAATTTTAGTCCTTTTTCCTTTATACTGTGAAGCAGTTATTTTCAATATTCAGTCATAAGGCATCTGACCACTTTTTCATGCTTCCATTCACAGTTCACGTTCACTTATCACCATCTTAGTTGACACTATATCTGTGCCCCAGCTTTTCCATTCCTTAAGAGCTTTATTGGCCTTCTTACTTCCCTCAGTAATTTGCTCCTTTCTCATATACTTATTTCTTTCTCCTCACATATTTTCCCTTGATGCCATTAGATACACACATTCACACTCATGCAAAGAATCATGCATGTGTATTTGCAAATGTATAATGACAAAATATGTGTAAAATTGTATTAATTTTCATGACTGCAAACATGTCATTTTGTGCATTTATTGATGATTTAATTTTCAGTAATATTTATATTTCAACTAATTTTTTTCTGATCTGATTTATCTTTAAATGTGATGCTGGTAATGTTTCTATATTACATTTTTATTGATATTGTTTACCCAGTTAACCATTGTTCCATGCTTCTCAGATGCACCAACATACTGAATATTAAAATCAGATGATACCAATACCAAAAGTAATATCCTGGTAATTTAAGAAACTGTATATGATACTAGAATCATTGACAAATCTAGCTCACAGCTGCTTGTCCCACTTAGCCTCTGCTATTTTGGAACTTTCTGGCTTGTCTCCATCTCTGAGCAACCTTCCCAACACCAGCTAAGTATGCTTAAATGCCAGACAAATTTTACTACAATTACTAACTGCTTTTAAATAATTTATGATTAGGTACACTGTCATCTTTTCAAGTGTGCATGTCATGGCCTTCAGTTGACTGTCACTGAATCTAATAGGTTTCTGATTATAATGTAATGATTGTAGTTGTTTATATATTTGTTTCTATCTTTGCTTCTTTGAATAGGACCATAACTTACCATTTTCTAAATATATCACATTTATTATCTGTATTTACCCAGAGGACACTAACTTTTGAATGACTAAAAGGTAGAAAAATTTTCTTTTCTTTATACCTATTTGATAAATAACTATTTAAGGACCAGTTTCAGTGAAAGAGTTCTGGTATTACCTAAGATCCTTTGAAAAGCACCAGTGACCCAAGACTGTGCTACTTCCAGTAGCAGAGAAATGTAGAAACTTTTGGAGTGAAAATTTTTATGACAAGACTGTATTCCCAATGATACAGCCTCATTAAAGATGACTTTTCACTTGTGGTGTAACCTCGAGCAGATGTAGTCCAGTAACAGTTTTTCTGTATAAATCTGTTTAATCAGGAGAAACAAAAATATCTTTTGTCTTTCCACTTACTTTTTTGTATTATTTTCAATACTGTACAAAATACAGTATAGTTGTTCATTAATGTTATTAATGTCAAACATTTTAAAAATTTCCATAACAATATTACATAACTGCAGTGACAATTTTTTTTCCATTTAAGAAGAGTATTTATTTTTTTCATTATTGTTTTTTAAATTCAAGAATAGTATTTTTGGTATTATTCTTATAGCTTTTAGTAAATGCTCTCCTTAATTTGTCAAACATTGGATTAAGTACTTGTCCAAATGATTCAGTTTCCATATAGTTTTGTGATGTACTCAGATTTCAAAAATTTCATTTACCGGAAAACTACCTGGTTCTAGTTAATTTGCATCTTTGAATTACAGTGCAGTCTTGGGCAAGACTTAACTGTTTTCCTTTGGGGGAAATGAGGTATCATTGCCCGACAGTTAGGGTGTAGTCATGTCACTGCCCAATGATTACATAGACAGTATTAGCACTAATTAGAATTTAGTACTCAGAAAATAGCCTATTCTAATACAAAACTGTCCATTAGTAGTACATCTTGCCCTACGATTGGATAACTTTCTCACCATTATGTTAAAAATAATACTACTACTTGTGGGGTGCATCATCCCCCAATCCCCTTAAGCATTTTTTGCTCCTAACTGCAGTGTATTTTTTTTCTAGACATTGGGAAGAAAGTTATCCACTAGTAGGGCCCTAACTCTTATACTTTATGTCTCTGATGCCTGTTCCCAACTGGAACTCCCTTGGGGGGTTAATACGGCAGTAAAGTCTCCATAACTAGTGAACTCCAGTGCTGCTGCTTAGCCTTTAATGTTTCACCCTTAACAGGCCAATGGGAGAGGGCAACTTTAGCCTTGTGTATGCTGAGGATCATACCTAATGTTCCCACTGACTACTTCTACCTAATGCTCCTGCATAATGTTTTAAATGACCAGAAAGGCTCTTACATCTTCATAAGCTGCCAGTGCAAAGTCTCATTGCTTAGATCATTCCAATCAGCCTTTCCCTCAGCTTCTGATCATGGCCTGGAATAACTCTCATAGTACACCTCATGTTTAATGTCAGTACCATCCAGCAAATTTAGGCACTTTAAGGCTATTATCAGGTCCCCTTCTCTCTTCCATGGTAGACAGCTCTGTAGGTTTATATGTGGTAGAAGGTAACACTAAGTGAAAAGGCACCTTTTGGTCGGGCTGTATCATTGTCAACTGAGAAAAGAAAGTACAGTCTCATCAAAGAACTCATGACTAAGTAGTCCATCTTTTCTCTGCTACTTTGTGCAGCTCAAGTGTTATAGCTGCAGGAGGCATTGGAAAAGTGGTGCTAGAGTAACACCAGGACCATTTTTAAAAACAAGTCTGGTATTTTTATTAATATATATATATATATATATATATATATATATATATATATATATATATATATATATATATGCTGGAACACATATATATGAGGACAATTTGTGGTACGAAGTGGTTTGATTGAGTAAGTAATGAAAGAGTAAGAGTGATGTGCAGCAATAAAATTTGCATAGTTTAGAGAGCAGAGGAGGGTGTGCTGAAATAGTTTGGATATATGGAAAGAATGAGTGAGGAAAGGTTGACAAAGAGGTTATATTTGTCAGAAGTGGAGGAAACAAAGAGAACAGTGTACGAAAGGAGTCATGGTGAGTGGCTTTGTGAAGAGAGAAAAGGTGGTGAAAGCCTTGTATAAGATGAAATGTAGCATGATGGCTGGATTAGATGGCATTGCAACTGAATTTCTTAAGAAAGGTGACTGTAACTGACTGGTTATTCTAAATTTTCAGTATACAGTCCTGGCAGAAAAATCTAGCATGATAGGGCACATGCCTGTATTTTTGTGCCCATTTATATCATAGCCTCAAAACATGACTCTGAAATGGTGAACAAAACCTGGATGACCTCATATCACTTTTCAGTGCACTCTAAAGATTATCCAATGGTAAGTAGACAAGAAACCACGTATATCATCACAACAGTTAAAGGAAGACAACCCTAGGCTGCTTGGTCATACGTCTGTACGTATTGTTAGTAACCAGGTTCATGGTGACATGAAATTCAAGAGGTGTATTCCTCGCATGAAACCACTTCTGACAGTCCTTATGCAAGAATAGCCTCATATTTGCTAAGAAATATTTGCAATATGATGAAAAGTGGAAGAAAGTGTTATAGTCTGGTGAGGCTACATTTGATGTTATTGGCAGTTGTGGAGGCAAAGTGTACTGGAGGCCAGGTAGTGCCCCATATGACCCTAAGTACATTCAAGTAATAGTAAAATTTTCAGACTCACTAATGTTTGAGGGTCTTTTGGCTGTAGTGGTGTTGAAAGTCTTGTGTTTTTACCTCAACATGTGACAATGAATCAGAATTGGTACCTGGAGCAGTTGTATGATGAATTACTTGACTGATTTGAAAAGACTGGTTGTAATGCTTTCATGTAAGATGGTGCACCATGCTGTACTGCTAAATTAATACATGACTGGTTTGCATTTGTGGTGTGACATACATTCAGGACTGGCCAGGTAACTCACCTGACTTTAACCCTATTGAGAATTTGTGGTCGATTATAAAGTCACAGTTGTGTAGGTGGTATACATTCAGCATTCCTAAGCTCCTGGCCACCATCTAGGATATCTGGGACAACCTTGACCCTACATACTTTCAGCATCTTGCAGCATCTGATCCCAAGCACCTTTGGGATTATATTAAGGCCAAGGGACATCATATGAAGTACTAAATTGGGGGTAAGTACCTGTTTTATCTTGTTTATTGATATTTTTATATGTTGTGTCACACTGCAGGTAGGGCATACCAGTTTTTTCTGCCGGGACAGTATGTATGGATCATGGTAAGGTGCCCAAAGATTGGTAGAAACATGCATAGTGCCATTTCATAAAGGCAAATGTTCAAACTACAGAGGTTTGCTTAGGGTATCTGGGAAGCTGAGAGGGAGTGTACTGATTGAGACGTTGAAGGCATATGTAGGTATCAGACTGGGGAGCAACAATGTGGTTTTATAAATGGTAGAGGATGTGTGGATCAGGAGTTTCCATTAAAGAATGTGTGAGAGAAATACCTAGAGAAACAGAGGGATTTGTGTGAGGCATTTATGGATCTGGAGAAAGTATATGATAGGGTTTATATAGATGCTTTTTAGGTTTTTGAATATGTGTGGAAGGAATGATGCAAAAAGCAGAGTTTTTATCAAGGGTGTAAGGCATGTGTACAAGTAGAAATAGAGGAGAGTGAGTGGTTCTCAGTGAAGGTTGGTCTGAAGCAGAGTTGTGTGATGTCACCATAGCTGTTTAATTTAATCGTGTATTAGGTGGTTAGGGAGGTTAATATAAGAATCTTCAAGAGAGAGGTGAGCATGCAGTCTGTAGGGAATGAGGAGGACCTGGGAAGTGAGCCAGTTGTTATTTGCTGATGACAGCACTGGAGGTAGATTCAAGTGATGAAAGGCAAAAGTGGGTGACTCATTTTGGAAGAATATGTGAAAGAAGGAAGTTACAAGTAAATGTGAATAATACCAAGATTATTAGGTTTAAGAGGGTAGAGGGACAGATTAAGCAGGATGTGAGTTTGAGTGGAGAAAATTTGGAGGATGTGATGTGTTTTACATACCTTGGCAGCAAATGGAACAATGGAAATGGAAGCAGGTTATAAGGTCGCTGAGAAATACTTAGAAAAGCAAATGGATTTGTATGTAGCATTTATGGATCTGGAGAAGGCATATGATAGAGTTGATAGAGATGCTCTGTGGAAGGTATTAAGAATATATGGTGTGGGAGGCAAGTTGTTAGAAGCAGTGAAAAGTTTTTATCGAGGATGTAAGGCATGTGTATGTGTAGGAATAGAGGAAAGTGATTGGTTCTCAGTGAATGTAGGTTTGCGGCAGGGGTGTGTGATGTCTCCATGGTTGTTTAATTTGTTTATGGATGGGGTTGTTAGGGAGGTGAATGCAAGAGTTTTGGAAAGAGGGGCAAGTATGAAGTCTGTTGGGGATGAGAGAGCTTGGGAAGTGAGTCAGTTGTTGCAGTCTGTTGGGGATGAGAGAGCTTGGGAAGTGAGTCAGTTGTTGTTCGCTGATGATACGGCGCTGGTGGCTGATTCATGTGAGAAACTGCAGAAGCTGGTGACTGAGTTTGGTAAAGTGCGTGAAGGAAGAAAGTTTAGAGTAAATGTGAATAAGAGCAAGGTTATTAGGTACAGTAGCGTTGAGGGGCAAGTCAATTGGGAGGTAAGTTTGAATGGAGCAAAACTGGAGGAAGTAAAGTGTTTTAGATATCTGGGAGTGGATCTGGCAGCAGATGGAACCATGGAAGCAGAAGTGGATCATAGGGTGGGGGAGGGGGCGAAAATCCTGGGAGCCTTGAAGAATGTGTGGAAGTCGAGAACATTATCTCGGAAAGCAAAAATGGGTATGTTTGAAGGAATAGTGGTTCCAACAATGTTGTATGGTTGCGAGGCGTGGGCTATGGATAGAGTTGTGCGCAGGAGGATGGATGTGCTGGAAATGAGATGTTTGAGGACAATGTGTGGTGTGAGGTGGTTTGATTGAGTAAGTAACGTAAGGGTGAGAGAGATGTGTGGAAACAAAAAGAGCGTGGTTGAGAGAGCAGAAGAGGGTGTTTTGAAATGGTTTTGGCACATGGAGAGAATGAGTCAGGAAAGATTGACCAAGAGGATATATGTGTCGGAGGTGGAGGGAACGAGGAGAAGTGGGAGACCAAATTGGAGGTGGAAAGATGGAGTGAAAAAGATTTTGTGTGATTGGGGCCTGAACATGCAGGAGGATGAAAGGAGGGCAAGGAATAGAGTGAATTGGATCGATGTGGTATACCGGGGTTGACGTGCTGTCATTTCTTTCGTCTGTTTCCTTGCGCTACCTCGCAAACGCGGGAGACAGCAAAAAAAAAAAAAAAAAAATAAAATACACATATGTGTATATACAGTCCCAGGGGAAAAACTGGCCCTACTTACAGTGACGCAATATATGAAAATATCAATAAAGATAAAACAAGTCCCCCCTCCCCTTAATACTTCATATGATGTCTCTTGGCCATAATACAATCCTGAAGGTGCTTGGGAAGAGATGCTGAAGGTTTCATGTACGGTCAAGGTTGTCCCAAAAATCCTGGATGGTGGCCTGGAGCTTAGGAATGCTGGATGTATCCCGCCCACACAACTGTGACTTTATAAACATCCACAAAGTTCTCAGTAGGATTAAAGTCAGGTGAGCTACTTGGCCAGTCCTGAATGTATGTCAAAACCACAAAAACCAAACCAGTCATGTATTAATTTATCAGTGTGGCATATTGCACCATCTTGCATAAAAACATCACAACCAGTCTTTCTCAAAACAGCGAGGTAATTTGCCACACAACAGCTCTAGGTATCAATTCTGATTCATAGTCAATTTTTAAGTAAAGACACATGGCTTCCAACACCATTAAAGCCAAAAGCCCTTAAACCATTAGCAAGTCTGGAAATTTTATAGTTGCTTTGCCCCTATGCCTGCCAGTAACATCAAATGTAGACTCACCAGACCACAACACTTTCTTCTACATTTCGTCGTTCCACCTCAAATATTTCTTGGCAAATGCAATTCTATTCTTGTGTTGGTGGTCTGTCAGAATTTTAAGTCATCATGAAGCTGGCTACATATACTACATACAGACACATAACCAAGTAGCCTAGGGTTATCTTCCTTTAACTGGCACGTTGAAATATGTGGATTCTTGTCTACTTGGCATTAGATAATCTTTAGAGTGCATTGGGAAATGATACGAAGTCATCCAGGTTGTTTCTCCTGGGTAGGAATGCCAATGCCACCACCATCAATAAAGTGCTTTATGCATCTTTGCCCACATCATAGTGCCAGTCCTGTAGTTTTAGCTATTTCTTTATTACACTTCCCTACATTGAACAAGAGTGCAATAGCAGCAATATCCTCTTTAGGCAAGTCCTTAGGGCCAGGCATTGCTGCACAAACCCACCACAAAGCACATGTGGGTAGGGTAAAAAAGCAGATGTCAAATTGATAACAGAAAAAAACATCCACCCTCCACAGTAACTCCAGGCAGACAGATCACCACTTGTCATTACCCCGGGGGTTTCCCCTCCCCACCAACATCCATGAACTGCTCCAGTATTTTTTGCCATTTCAGAGTCATGGTTTAGGGGTATGATATGAACGGGTGAAAACTACTGGCATGGACCCTATCACACCAATTTTTTTTGCAAGGGCTGTTTTCCTGGTGCTGCCTCGCTGGGACAAGGAGTAGCAATGTTTTTTTCCTGTGTGGTGGGGTAGTGACAGGAATGGATGAAGGCAAGCAAGTATGAATATGTTCATGTGTATATATATGTATATGTCTGTGTATGTATATGAATGCATGTGTGCATGTATGGGCATTTATGTATATATATGCGTATATGAGTAGATGGGCCATTTTTCGTCTGTTTCTCGACGCTACCTCGCTGACGCGGGAAATGGCTATTAAGTATAATGAATAAATAAATGTGTGTGTGTAAATCCTTTGCTTCTGTATTAGTTTTTAAAAGGAACTGAGAAAGGAGCCAAGTGAGATTTTTTTTTTCTTGAGGCTTAGTCATCTGATTTTGTTGTCACCTTCCTTATACAGGAAAAAATGGCGAATAGTATGAAATATATATTATATATTTTGCTTTGTCGCTGTCTCCCGCGTTTGCGAGGTAGCGCAAGGAAACAGACAAAAGAATGGCCCAACCCACCCACATACACATGTATATACATACACGTCCACACACGCAAATATACATACCTATACATCTCAATGTATACATATATATACACACAGATACATATACATATATACACATGTACATAATTCATACTGTCTGCCTTTATTCATTCCCATCGCCACCTCGCCACACATGGAATAACAACCCCCTCCCCCCTCGTGTGCAAGGTATATATTTTTTTTTTTTTTTTTTTTTGCTTTGTCGCTGTCTCCCGCATTTGCGAGGTAGCGCAAGGAAACAGACGAAAGAAATGGCCCAACCCACCCCCATACACATGTATATACATACGTCCATACACGCAAATATACATACCTACACAGCTTTCCATGGTTTACCCCAGACGCTTCACGTGCCTTGATTCAATCCACTGACAGCATGTCAACCCCGGTATACCACATCGCTCCAATTCACTCTATTCCTTGCCCTCCTTTCACCCTCCTGCATGTTCAGGCCCCGATCACACAAAATCTTTTTCACTCCATCTTTCCACCTCCAATTTGGTCTCCCTCTTCTCCTCGTTCCCTCCACCTCCGACACATATATCCTCTTGGTCAATCTTTCCTCACTCATTCTCTCCATGTGCCCAAACCATTTCAAAACACCCTCTTCTGCTCTCTCAACCACGCTCTTTTTATTTCCACACATCTCTCTTACCCTTACGTTACTTACTCGATCAAACCACCTCACACCACACAATGTCCTCAAACATCTCATTTCCAGCACATCCATCCTCCTGTGCACAACTCTATCCATAGCCCACGCCTCGCAACCATACAACATTGTTGGAACCACTATTCCTTCAAACATACCCATTTTTGCTTTCCGAGATAATGTTCTCGACTTCCACACATTCTTCAAGGCTCCCAGAATTTTCACCCCCTCCCCCACCCTATGATCCACTTCCGCTTCCATGGTTCCATCCGCTGCCAGATCCACTCCCAGATATCTAAAACACTTCACTTCCTCCAGTTTTTCTCCATTCAAACTCACCTCCCAATTGACTTGACCCTCGACCCTACTGTACCTAATAACCTTGCTCTTATTCACATTTACTCTTAACTTTCTTCTTTCACACACTTTACCAAACTCAGTCACCAGCTTCTGCAGTTTCTCACATGAATCAGCCACCAGCGCTGTATCATCAGCGAACAGCAACTGACTCACTTCCCAAGCTCTCTCATCCCCAACAGACTTCATACTTGCCCCTCTTTCCAAAAATATATGGGAGGCAAGTTGTTAGAAGCAGTGAAAAGTTTTTATCGAGGATGTAAGGCATGTGTACGTGTAGGAAGAGAGGAAAGTGATTGGTTCTCAGTGAATGTAGGTTTGCAGCAGGGGTGTGTGATGTCTTCATGGTTTTTTAATTTGTTTATGGATGGGGTTGTTAGGGAGGTGAATGCAAGAGTTTTGGAAAGAGGGGCAAGTATGAAGTCTGTTGGGGATGAGAGAGCTTGGGAAGTGAGTCAGTTGTTGTTCGCTGATGATACAGCGCTGGTGGCTGATTCATGTGAGAAACTGCAGAAGCTGGTGACTGAGTTTGGTAAAGTGTGTGAAAGAAGAAAGTTAAGAGTAAATGTGAATAAAAGCAAGGTAATTAGGTACAGTAGGGTTGAGGGTCAAGTCAATTGGGAAGTAAGTTTGAATGGAGAAAAACTGGAGGAAGTAAAGTGTTTTAGATATCTGGGAGTGGATCTGGCAGCAGATGGAACCATGGAAGCAGAAGTGGATCATAGGGTGGGGGAGAGGGCGAAAATCCTGGGAGCCTTGAAGAATGTGTGGAAGTCGAGAACATTATCTCGGAAAGCAAAAATGGGTATGTTTGAACCGGAATAGTGGTTCCAACAATGTTGTATGGTTGCGAGGCGTGGGCTATGGATAGAGTTGTGCGCAGGAGGATGGATGTGCTGGAAATGAGATGTTTGAGGACAATGTGTGGTGTGAGGTGGTTTGATCGAGTAAGTAACATAAGGGTGAGAGAGATGTGTGGAAATAAAAAGAGCGTGGTTGAGAGAGCAGAAGAGGGTGTTTTGAAATGGTTTGGGCACATGGAGAGAATGAATGAGGAAAGATTGACCAAGAGGATATATGTGTCGGAGGTGGAGGGAACGAGGAGAAGTGGGAGACCAAATTGGAGGTGGAAAGATGGAGTGAAAAAGATTTTGTGTGATCGGGGCCTGAACATGCAGGAGGGTGAAAGGAGGGCAAGGAATAGAGTGAATTGGATCGATGTAGTATACCGGGGTTGACGTGCTGTCATTTCTTTCGTCTGTTTCCTTGCGCTACCTCGCAAACTCGGGAGACAGCAAAAAAAAAAAAAATAAATAAAATACACATATGTGTAATATACAGTCCCAGGGGAAAAACTGGCCCTACTTACAGTGACGCAATATATGAAAATATCAATAAAGATAAAACAAGTCCCCCTCCCCTTAAATTACTTCATATGATGTCTCTTGGCCATAATACAATCCTGAAGGTGCTTGGGAAGAGATGCTGAAGGTTTCATGTACGGTCAAGGTTGTCCCAAAAATCCTGGAGGTGCCCTGCAGCTTTAGGAATTCATGGATGTATCCCGCCACACAACTGTGACTTTATAAACATCCACAAAGTTCTCAGTAGGATTAAAGTCAGGTGAGCTACTTGGCCAGTCCTGAATGTATGTCAAAACCACAAAAACCAAACCAGTCATGTATTAATTTATCAGTGTGGCATATTGCACCATCTTGCATAAAAACATCACAACCAGTCTTCTCAAAACAGCGAGGTAATTTGCCACACAACAGCTCTAGGTATCAATTCTGATTCATAGTCAATTTTTAATAAAGACACATGGCTTCCTATCCACACCAAAAGCAAAGCCCCTAAACCATTAGCAAGTCCTGGAAATTTATAGTTGCATGCCCCTATGCCTGCCTGTAACTTCAAATGTAGACTCACCAGACCACAACACTTCTTCTACATTTTGTCGTTCCACTCAATATTTCTTGGCAAATGCAATTCTATTCTTGTGTTGGTGGTCTGTCAGAATTTTAAGTCATCATGAAGCTGGGTACAAATACTACATACAGACACATAACCAAGTAGCCTAGGGTTATCTTCCTTTAACTGGCACGTTGAAATATGTGGATTCTTGTCTACTTGGCATTAGATAATCTTTAGAGTGCATTGGGAAATGATACGAAGTCATCCAGGTTGTTTCTCCTGGGTAGGAATGCAATGCCACCACCATCAATAAAGTGCTTTATGCATCTTTGCCCACATCATAGTGCCAGTCCTGTAGTTTTACCTATTTCTTTATTACACTTCCCTACATTGAACAAGAGTGCAATAGCAGCAATATACTCTTTAGGCAAGTCCTTAGGGCCAGGCATTGCTGCACAAACCCACCACAAAGCACATGTGGGTAGGGTAAAAAAGCAGATGTCAAATTGATAACAGAAAAAAACATCCACCCTCCACAGTAACATCCAGGCAGACAGATCACCACTTGTCGTTACCCGGGGGTTTCCCCTCCCCACCAACATCCATGAACTGCTCCAGTATTTTTTGCCATTTCAGAGTCATGGTTTAGGGGTATGATATGAACGGGGTGAAAACTACTGGCATGGACCCTATCACACCAATTTTTTTTGCCAGGCTTTTTCCTGTGCTGCCTCGCTGGGACAAGGAGAACAAGTTTTTTTTTCCTGTGTGGTGGGGTAGTGACAGGAATGGATGAAGGCAAGCAAGTATGAATATGTTCATGTGTATATATATGTATATGTCTGTGTATGTATATGAATGCATGTGTGCATGTATGGGCATTTATGTATATATATGCGTATATGAGTAGATGGGCCATTTTTCGTCTGTTTCTCGACGCTACCTCGCTGACGCGGGAAATGGCTATTAAGTATAATGAATAAATAAATGTGTGTGTGTAAATCCTTTGCTTTGTATTAGTTTTTAAAAGGAACTGAGAAAGGAGCCAAGTGAGATTTTTTTTTTCTTGAGGCTTAGTCATCTGATTTTGTTGTCATCCTTCCTTATACAGGAAAAAATGGCGAATAGTATGAAATATATATTGTATATTTTGCTTTGTCGCTGTCTCCCGCATTTGCGAGGTAGTGCAAGGAAACAGACAAAAGAATGGCCCAACCACCCACATACACATGTATATACATACACGTCCACACACGCAAATATACATACCTATACATCTCAATGTATACCATATATATACACACAGATACATATACATATATACACATGTACATAATTCATACTGTCTGCCTTTATTCATTCCCATCGCCACCTCGCCACACATGGAATAACAACCCCCTCCCCCCTCGTGTGCAAGGTATATATTTTTTTTTTTTTTTTTGCTTTGTCGCTGTCTCCCGCATTTGCGAGGTAGCGCAAGGAAACAGACGAAAGAAATGGCCCAACCCACCCCCATACACATGTATATACATACGTCCATACACGCAAATATACATACCTACACAGCTTTCCATGGTTTACCCCAGACGCTTCACGTGCCTTGATTCAATCCACTGACAGCATGTCAACCCCGGTATACCACATCGCTCCAATTCACTCTATTCCTTGCCCTCCTTTCACCCTCCTGCATGTTCAGGCCCCGATCACACAAAATCTTTTTCACTCCATCTTTCACTCCAATTTGGTCTCCCTCTTCTCCTCGTTCCCTCCACCTCCGACACATATATCCTCTTGGTCAATCTTTCCTCACTCATTCTCTCCATGTGCCCAAACCATTTCAAAACACCCTCTTCTGCTCTCTTCAACCACGCTCTTTTTATTTCCACACATCTCTCTTACCCTTACGTTACTTACTCGATCAAACCACCTCACACCACACAATGTCCTCAAAACATCTCATTTCCAGCACATCCATCCTCCTGTGCACAACTCTATCCATAGCCCACGCCTCGCAACCATACAACATTGTGGAACCACTATTCCTTCAAACATACCCATTTTTGCTTTCCGAGATAATGTTCTCGACTTCCACACATTCTTCAAGGCTCCCAGAATTTTCAACCCCCTCCCCCACCTATGATCCACTTCGCTTCCATGGTTCCATCCGCTGCCAGATCACTCCCAGATATCTAAAACACTTCACTTCCTCCAGTTTTTCTCCATTCAAACTCACTTCCCAATTGACTTGACCCTCGGACCCTACTGTACCTAATAACCTTGCTCTTATTCACATTTACTCTTAACTTTCTTCTTTCACACACTTTACCAAACTCAGTCACCAGCTTCTGCAGTTTCTCACATGAATTCAGCCACCAGCGCTGTATCATCAGCGAACAGCAACTGACTCACTTCCCAAGCTCTCTCATCCCAACAGACTTCATACTTGCCCCTCTTTCCAAAAATATATGGGAGGCAAGTTGTTAGAAGCAGTGAAAAGTTTTTATCGAGGATGTAAGGCATGTGTACGTGTAGGAAGAGAGGAAAGTGATTGTTTCTCAGTGAATGTAGGTTTGCGGCAGGGGTGTGTGATGTCTTCATGGTTTTTTAATTTGTTTATGGATGGGGTTGTTAGGGAGGTGAATGCAAGAGTTTTGGAAAGAGGGGCAAGTATGAAGTCTGTTGGGGATGAGAGAGCTTGGGAAGTGAGTCAGTTGTTGTTCGCTGATGATACAGCGCTGGTGGCTGATTCATGTGAGAAACTGCAGAAGCTGGTGACTGAGTTTGGTAAAGTGTGTGAAAGAAGAAAGTTAAGAGTAAATGTGAATAAAAGCAAGGTAATTAGGTACAGTAGGGTTGAGGGTCAAGTCAATTGGGAAGTAAGTTTGAATGGAGCAAAACTGGAGAAGTAAAGTGTTTTAGATATCTGGGAGTGGATCTGGCAGCAGATGGAACCATGGAAGCAGAAGTGGATCATAGGGTGGGGGAGGGGCGAAAATCCTGGAGCCTTGAAGAATGTGTGGAAGTCGAGAACATTATCTCGGAAAGCAAAAATGGGTATGTTTGAACCGGAATAGTGGTTCCAACAATGTTGTATGGTTGCGAGGCGTGGGCTAATGGATAGAGTTGTGCGCAGGAGGATGGATGTGCTGGAAATGAGATGTTTGAGGACAATGTGTGGTGTGAGGTGGTTTGATTGAGTAAGTAACGTAAGGGTGAGAGAGATGTGTGGAAATAAAAAGAGCGTGGTTGAGAGAGCAGAAGAGGTGTTTTGAAATGGTTTGGGCACATGGAGAGAATGAATGAGGAAAGATTGACCAAGAGGATATATGTGTCGGAGGTGGAGGGAACGAGGAGAAGTGGGAGACCAAATTGGAGGTGGAAAGATGGAGTGAAAAAGATTTTGTGTGATCGGGGCCTGAACATGCAGGAGGGTGAAAGGAGGGCAAGGAATAGAGTGAATTGGATCGATGTAGTATACCGGGTTGACGTGCTGTCAGTGGATTGAATCAGGGCATGTGAAGCGTCTGGAGTAAACCATGAAAGCTGTGTAGGTATGTATATTTGCGTGTGTGGACGTATGTATATACATGTGTATGGGGGTGGGTTGGGCCATTTCTTTCGTCTGTTTCCTTGCGCTACCTCGCAAACGCGGGAGACAGCGAAAAAAAAAATATATATATATAAATGTGAATAAGAGCAAGGTTATTAGGTACAGTAGCGTTGAGGGGCAAGTCAATTGGGAGGTAAGTTTGAATGGAGCAAAACTGGAGGAAGTAAAGTGTTTTAGATATCTGGGAGTGGATCTGGCAGCGGATGGAACCATGGAAGCAGAAGTGGATCATAGGGTGGGGGAGGGGGCGAAAATCCTGGGAGCCTTGAAGAATGTGTGGAAGTCGAGAACATTATCTCGGAAAGCAAAAATGGGTATGTTTGAAGGAATAGTGGTTCCAACAATGTTGTATGGTTGCGAGGCGTGGGCTATGGATAGAGTTGTGCGCAGGAGGATGGATGTGCTGGAAATGAGATGTTTGAGGACAATGTGTGGTGTGAGGTGGTTTGATTGAGTAAGTAACGTAAGGGTGAGAGAGATGTGTGGAAATAAAAAGAGCGTGGTTGAGAGAGCAGAAGAGGGTGTTTTGAAATGGTTTTGGCACATGGAGAGAATGAGTCAGGAAAGATTGACCAAGAGGATATATGTGTCGGAGGTGGAGGGAACGAGGAGAAGTGGGAGACCAAATTGGAGGTGGAAAGATGGAGTGAAAAAGATTTTGTGTGATTGGGGCCTGAACATGCAGGAGGGTGAAAGGAGGGCAAGGAATAGAGTGAATTGGATCGATGTGGTATACCGGGGTTGACGTGCTGTCATTTCTTTCGTCTGTTTCCTTGCGCTACCTCGCAAACGCGGGAGACAGCAAAAAAAAAAAAAAAATAAAATAAAATACACATATGTGTATATACAGTCCCAGGGGAAAAACTGGCCCTACTTACAGTGACGCAATATATGAAAATATCAATAAAGATAAAACAAGTCCCCCCTCCCCTTAATACTTCATATGATGTCTCTTGGCCATAATACAATCCTGAAGGTGCTTGGGAAGAGATGCTGAAGGTTTCATGTACGGTCAAGGTTGTCCCAAAAATCCTGGATGGTGGCCTGGAGCTTAGGAATGCTGGATGTATCCCGCCCACACAACTGTGACTTTATAAACATCCACAAAGTTCTCAGTAGGATTAAAGTCAGGTGAGCTACTTGGCCAGTCCTGAATGTATGTCAAAACCACAAAAACCAAACCAGTCATGTATTAATTTATCAGTGTGGCATATTGCACCATCTTGCATAAAAACATCACAACCAGTCTTCTCAAAACAGCGAGGTAATTTGCCACACAACAGCTCTAGGTATCAATTCTGATTCATAGTCAATTTTTAAGTAAAGACACATGGCTTCCAACACCATTAAAGCCAAAAGCCCCTAAACCATTAGCAAGTCTGGAAATTTTATAGTTGCTTTGCCCCTATGCCTGCCAGTAACATCAAATGTAGACTCACCAGACCACAACACTTTCTTCTACATTTTGTCGTTCCACCTCAAATATTTCTTGGCAAATGCAATTCTATTCTTGTGTTGGTGGTCTGTCAGAATTTTAAGTCATCATGAAGCTGGCTACAAATACTACATACAGACACATAACCAAGTAGCCTAGGGTTATCTTCCTTTAACTGGCACGTTGAAATATGTGGATTCTTGTCTACTTGGCATTAGATAATCTTTAGAGTGCATTGGGAAATGATACGAAGTCATCCAGGTTGTTTCTCCTGGGTAGGAATGCCAATGCCACCACCATCAATAAAGTGCTTTATGCATCTTTGCCCACATCATAGTGCCAGTCCTGTAGTTTTACCTATTTCTTTATTACACTTCCCTACATTGAACAAGAGTGCAATAGCAGCAATATCCTCTTTAGGCAAGTCCTTAGGGCCAGGCATTGCTGCACAAACCCACCACAAAGCACATGTGGGTAGGGTAAAAAAGCAGATGTCAAATTGATAACAGAAAAAAACATCCACCCTCCACAGTAACTCCAGGCAGACAGATCACCACTTGTCGTTACCCCGGGGGTTTCCCCTCCCCACCAACATCCATGAACTGCTCCAGTATTTTTTGCCATTTCAGAGTCATGGTTTAGGGGTATGATATGAACGGGTGAAAACTACTGGCATGGACCCTATCACACCAATTTTTTTTGCCAGGGCTGTTTTCCTGGTGCTGCCTCGCTGGGACAAGGAGTAGCAATGTTTTTTTCCTGTGTGGTGGGGTAGTGACAGGAATGGATGAAGGCAAGCAAGTATGAATATGTTCATGTGTATATATATGTATATGTCTGTGTATGTATATGAATGCATGTGTGCATGTATGGGCATTTATGTATATATATGCGTATATGAGTAGATGGGCCATTTTTCGTCTGTTTCTCGACGCTACCTCGCTGACGCGGGAAATGGCTATTAAGTATAATGAATAAATAAATGTGTGTGTGTAAATCCTTTGCTTCTGTATTAGTTTTTAAAAGGAACTGAGAAAGGAGCCAAGTGAGATTTTTTTTTTCTTGAGGCTTAGTCATCTGATTTTGTTGTCACCTTCCTTATACAGGAAAAAATGGCGAATAGTATGAAATATATATTGTATATTTTGCTTTGTCGCTGTCTCCCGCATTTGCGAGGTAGTGCAAGGAAACAGACAAAAGAATGGCCCAACCACCCACATACACATGTATATACATACACGTCCACACACGCAAATATACATACCTATACATCTCAATGTATACATATATATACACACAGATACATATACATATATACACATGTACATAATTCATACTGTCTGCCTTTATTCATTCCCATCGCCACCTCGCCACACATGGAATAACAACCCCCTCCCCCCTCGTGTGCAAGGTATATATATTTTTTTTTTTTTTTTTTTTGCTTTGTCGCTGTCTCCCGCATTTGCGAGGTAGCGCAAGAAAACAGACGAAAGAAATGGCCCAACCCACCCCCATACACATGTATATACATACGTCCATACACGCAAATATACATACCTACACAGCTTTCCATGGTTTACCCCAGACGCTTCACGTGCCTTGATTCAATCCACTGACAGCACGTCAACCCCGGTATACCACATCGCTCCAATTCACTCTATTCCTTGCCCTCCTTTCACCCTCCTGCATGTTCAGGCCCCGATCACACAAAATCTTTTTCACTCCATCTTTCCACCTCCAATTTGGTCTCCCTCTTCTCCTCGTTCCCTCCACCTCCGACACATATATCCTCTTGGTCAATCTTTCCTCACTCATTCTCTCCATGTGCCCAAACCATTTCAAAACACCCTCTTCTGCTCTCTCAACCACGCTCTTTTTATTTCCACACATCTCTCTTACCCTTACGTTACTTACTCGATCAAACCACCTCACACCACACAATGTCCTCAAACATCTCATTTCCAGCACATCCATCCTCCTGCGCACAACTCTATCCATAGCCCACGCCTCGCAACCATACAACATTGTTGGAACCACTATTCCTTCAAACATACCCATTTTTGCTTTCCGAGATAATGTTCTCGACTTCCACACATTCTTCAAGGCTCCCAGAATTTTCACCCCCTCCCCCACCCTATGATCCACTTCCGCTTCCATGGTTCCATCCGCTGCCAGATCCACTCCCAGATATCTAAAACACTTCACTTCCTCCAGTTTTTCTCCATTCAAACTCACTTCCCAATTGACTTGACCCTCGACCCTACTGTACCTAATAACCTTGCTCTTATTCACATTTACTCTTAACTTTCTTCTTTCACACACTTTACCAAACTCAGTCACCAGCTTCTGCAGTTTCTCACATGAATCAGCCACCAGCGCTGTATCATCAGCGAACAGCAACTGACTCACTTCCCAAGCTCTCTCATCCCCAACAGACTTCATACTTGCCCCTCTTTCCAAAAATATATGGGAGGCAAGTTGTTAGAAGCAGTGAAAAGTTTTTATCGAGGATGTAAGGCATGTGTACGTGTAGGAAGAGAGGAAAGTGATTGGTTCTCAGTGAATGTAGGTTTGCAGCAGGGGTGTGTGATGTCTTCATGGTTTTTTAATTTGTTTATGGATGGGGTTGTTAGGGAGGTGAATGCAAGAGTTTTGGAAAGAGGGGCAAGTATGAAGTCTGTTGGGGATGAGAGAGCTTGGGAAGTGAGTCAGTTGTTGTTCGCTGATGATACAGCGCTGGTGGCTGATTCATGTGAGAAACTGCAGAAGCTGGTGACTGAGTTTGGTAAAGTGTGTGAAAGGAGAAAGTTAAGAGTAAATGTGAATAAAAGCAAGGTAATTAGGTACAGTAGGGTTGAGGGTCAAGTCAATTGGGAAGTAAGTTTGAATGGAGAAAAACTGGAGGAAGTAAAGTGTTTTAGATATCTGGGAGTGGATCTGGCAGCAGATGGAACCATGGAAGCAGAAGTGGATCATAGGGTGGGGGAGAGGGCGAAAATCCTGGGAGCCTTGAAGAATGTGTGGAAGTCGAGAACATTATCTCGGAAAGCAAAAATGGGTATGTTTGAACCGGAATAGTGGTTCCAACAATGTTGTATGGTTGCGAGGCGTGGGCTATGGATAGAGTTGTGCGCAGGAGGATGGATGTGCTGGAAATGAGATGTTTGAGGACAATGTGTGGTGTGAGGTGGTTTGATCGAGTAAGTAACATAAGGGTGAGAGAGATGTGTGGAAATAAAAAGAGCGTGGTTGAGAGAGCAGAAGAGGGTGTTTTGAAATGGTTTGGGCACATGGAGAGAATGAATGAGGAAAGATTGACCAAGAGGATATATGTGTCGGAGGTGGAGGGAACGAGGAGAAGTGGGAGACCAAATTGGAGGTGGAAAGATGGAGTGAAAAAGATTTTGTGTGATCGGGGCCTGAACATGCAGGAGGGTGAAAGGAGGGCAAGGAATAGAGTGAATTGGATCGATGTAGTATACCGGGGTTGACGTGCTGTCAGTGGATTGAATCAGGGCATGTGAAGCGTCTGGAGTAAACCATGGAAAGCTGTGTAGGTATGTATATTTGCGTGTGTGGACGTATGTATATACATGTGTATGGGGGTGGGTTGGGCCATTTCTTTCGTCTGTTTCCTTGCGCTACCTCGCAAACGCGGGAGACAGCGAAAAAAAAAATATATATATATAAATGTGAATAAGAGCAAGGTTATTAGATACAGTAGGGTTGAGGGTCAAGTTAATTGGGAAGTAAGTTTGAATGGAGAAAAACTGGAGGAAGTAAAGTGTTTTAGATATCTGGGAGTGGATCTGGCAGCGGATGGAACCATGGAAGCGGAAATGAATCATAGGGTGGGGGAGGGGGCGAAAATCCTGGGAGCGTTGAAGAATGTGTGGAAGTCGAGAACATTATCTTGTAAAGCAAAACTGGGTATGTTTGAAGGAATAGTGGTTCCAACAATGTTGTATGGTTGCAAGGCGTGGGCTATGGATAGAGTTGTGCACAGGAGGGTGGATGTGCTGGAAATGAGATGTTTGAGGACAATATGTGGTGTGAGGTGGTTTGATTGAGTAAGTAATGTAATGGTAAGAGAGATGTGTGGAAATAAAAAGAGCGTGGTTGAGAGAGCAGAAGAGGGTGTTTTGAAATGGTTTGGGCACATGGAGAGACTGAGTGAGGAAATATTGACCAAGAGGATATATGTGTTGGAGGTGGAGGGAACGAGAGAAGTGGGAGACCAAATTGGAGGTGGAAAGATGGTGTGAAAAAGATTTTGAGTGATCGGGGTGATTGGGGTGAAGAGGGTGGTGAGAGTAAGTGAGCTTGGGAAGGAGACTTGTGTGAGGAAGGACCAGGAGAGACTGAGTACAGAATGGAAAAAGGTGAGAACAATGGAAGTAAGGGGAGTGGGGGAGGAATGGGATGTATTTAGGGAATCAGTGATGGATTGCGCAAAAGATGCTTGTGGCATGAGAAGAGTGGGAGGTGGGTTGATTAGAAAGGGTAGTGAGTGGTGGGATGAAGAAGTAAGAGTATTAGTGAAAGAGAAGAGAGAGGCATTTGGACGATTTTTGCAGGGAAAAAATGAAATTGAGTGGGAGACGTATAAAAGAAAGAGACAGGAGGTCAAGAGAAAGGTGCAAGAGGTGAAAAAAGGGCAAATGAGAGTTGGGGTGAGAGAGTATCATTAAATTTTAGGGAGAATAAAAAGATGTTCTGAAAGGAGGTAAATAAAGTGCGTAAGACAAGGGAGCAAATGGGAACTTCAGTGAAGGGCGCAAATGGGGAGGTGATAACAAGTAGTGGTGATGTGAGAAGGAGATGGAGAGAGTATTTTGAAGGTTTGTTGAATGTGTTTGATGATAGAGTGGCAGATATAGGGTGTTTTGGTCGAGGTGGTGTGCAAAGTGCGAGGGTTAGGGAAAATGATTTGGTAAACAGAGAAGAGGTAGTAAAAGCTTTGCGGAAGATGAAAGCCGGCAAGGCAGCAGGTTTGGATGGTATTGCAGTGGAATTTATTAAAAAAGGGGGTGACTGTATTGTTGACTGGTTGGTAAGGTTATTTAATGTATGTATGACTCATGGTGAGGTGCCTGAGGATTGGCGGAATGCATGCATAGTGCCATTGTACAAAGGCAAAGGGGATAAGAGTGAGTGCTCAAATTACAGAGGTATAAGTTTGTTGAGTATTCCTGGTAAATTATATGGGAGGGTATTGATTGAGAGGGTGAAGGCATGTACAGAGCATCAGATTGGGGAAGAGCAGTGTGGTTTCAGAAGTGGTAGAGGATGTGTGGATCAGGTGTTTGCTTTGAAGAATGTATGTGAGAAATACTTAGAAAAGCAAATGGATTTGTATGTAGCATTTATGGATCTGTAGAAGGCATATGATAGAGTTGATAGAGATGGTCTGTGGAAGGTATTAAGAATATATGGTGTGGGAGGCAAGTTGTTAGAAGCAGTGAAAAGTTTTTATCGAGGATGTAAGGCATGTGTACATGTAGGAAGAGAGGAAAGTGATTGGTTCTCAGTGAATGTAGGTTTGCGGCAGGGGTGTGTGATGTCTCCATGGTTGTTTAATTTGTTTATGGATGGGGTTGTTAGGGAGGTGAATGCAAGAGTTTTGGAAAGAGGGGCAAGTATGAAGTCTGTTGGGGATGAGAGAGCTTGGGAAGTGAGTCAGTTGTTGTTCGCTGATGATACAGCGCTGGTGGCTGATTCATGTGAGAAACTGCAGAAGCTGGTGACTGAGTTTGGTAAAGTGTGTGAAAGAAGAAAGTTAAGAGTAAATGTGAATAAGAGCAAGGTTATTAGGTACAGTAGGGTTGAGGGTCAAGTCAATTGGGAGGTGAGTTTGAATGGAGAAAAACTGGAGGAAGTGAAGTGTTTTAGATATCTGGGAGTGGATCTGGCAGCGGATGGAACCATGGAAGCGGAAGTGGATCATAGGGTGGGGGAGGGGGCGAAAATTCTGGGAGCCTTGAAGAATGTGTGGAAGTCGAGAACATTATCTCGGAAAGCAAAAATGGGTATGTTTGAAGGAATAGTGGTTCCAACAATGTTGTATGGTTGTGAGGCGTGGACTATGGATAGAGTTGTGCGCAGGAGGATGGATGTGCTGGAAATGAGATGTTTGAGGACAATGTGTGGTGTGAGGTGGTTTGATTGAGTAAGTAACGTAAGGGGAAGAGAGATGTGTGGAAATAAAAAGAGCGTGGTTGAGAGAGCAGAAGAGGGTATTTTGAAATGGTTTGGTCACATGGAGAGAATGAGTGAGGAAAGATTGACCAAGAGGATATATGTGTCGGAGGTGGAGGGAACGAGGAGAAGAGGGAGACCAAATTGGAGGTGGAAAGATGGAGTGAAAAAGATTTTGTGTGATCGGGGCCTGAACATGCATGAGGGTGAAAGGAGGGCAAAGAATAGAGTGAATTGGAGCGATGTGGTATACTGGGGTTGACGTGCTGTCAGTGGATTGAATTAAGGCATGTGTATGGGGGTGGGTTGGGCCATTTCTTTCGTCTGTTTCCTTGCGCTACCTCGCAAACTCGGGAGACAGAAAAAAAAAAAATATATATATATATATATATATATATATTGATTTACATATCTGTTAATATTCAGTAATGTGACTTCTAACCAGCTTCATAAACAGAATTTGGGAAGTAGATTAGTCATTCCTTAAGGGTGTACCAATATTTCCTCATGTAGTAATAATCTTTTTCCCCGTATATCTTCTTAAGCTTTTTGTGGCTGTTTCTATTTTGTACTGCATATACATAAAGCTTATTATCCAACAGTAAGGGATAGCCATTGGAGATATTTAGATTTAATATAACTGGGTAAATGTTATACAGTACTGTATATTCTCAAAATAATGTTGATTTTGAAGTGTTGTTTTAGTCAAATTTATTAGGAATTTTTCCTGAATCTTTGTTAATTTTATCTTTGTTCAAAGCAGTAATGTTTTAAACAGTTTCTCATTTTTCATGGCATTCCCTTAATAACCTCTGTACATTTTTTAGGAGTATTTTTCATTAATACTTAAAGATCAAAGATCAGGATAATATTTTAACCCTTTATCCTCAGAGAAATATTTTATGTGGGAAAAATACCATGTGTTGACATGTTATCAGTAAATCAAATTATTACTGTTTCTTCAACTGTCACAGGGACCCATCTCAAGTATTCTGCAGTGGTTCATGGTATAATGCATTGAGGCAACTGAATATAGTAAGGTTAGTTAAATCTTAAAATTTCCACATTTTCAACCCCGTTTATGTGACAGCTATACAAGTAATATGTACATAGCTCAAAACTATATACTTAGAAATAAAAGCAAATAATTTGACAAGCCATTAGGCATAAATCATTTGCTGTTTGTATATAAAGTTGTCACCTGTACATAATAATGTATGAACGTTACAAAATATATCAGTATTCAACCTCATTTCATTGGAAAAAATATTTACAATCAGTAAAGCGTTGTTCATTTAGAATAACAAACTAGGACTGGTCTGGAATGAAAATATTCTGAATTAACATGTGTACTGATAGGTTTGAAGTCCAGGAGGAACACAACTTTTGGCTTTATATTGAGTGAAACTTATCATTTTGATTTTAATGTATTGTCTTTTGAAGTTTGATAGCTAAATGTCATTAAAAAAAAGAAAATTCAATATTAAGTAGTTGTTTTTACCCACATGAGTTGAAGCTTTTATGAAATTTAATCAATATTAAGTAGTTGTTTTTACCCACATGAGTTGAAGCTTTTCTGAAATTTAATCAAATTTCAATAATAATTTTAACTGCTTACTTATTTAGATGTGTTATCTCAAAGTAAAGTAAAATTCAAACATCAAAACAATGCATTCATACATAAAAACTAAAGAAAACTTTTAAAAGTTGAAAGCAAAAAGTTCATAAAGTTCCTCACGGATATTTTAATTTACAACACAGAAGTTCAGCGACATTGTTTTTTATCATTCTTAACAGGGAAATTGATTAATACGAGAAATGTAGTTGCTGTAACTTAACAAAATTTTTATTTGCAAATTTAGGGGTAAATTTAAGAGCAACCGAAACTTCAGTTCTGAATGAACTACTAAATCTTTTGCATTAAGAATTAACTGTTTACATTCACATATAGCTTCTCAGTGAATTTGTACACATCCTCAGTCTATGTCTAATGTGTTAATTGAAACATGAACTTCCAGAATAATAAAAGTGCTTGTTACTTTTTTGTTTTACAGACCAGTTTTACTTTTAAACCGAGACCAAAGACTTCTTTCACATTAATGCTTCTGCAGCTGATACATAATCACCCCTCTGGCATTTTTAGCCAAGTTATTTCTTGCTTTAAATAATTTTCTCATTTCATCCATTCATTTCTTCCTTGATCTACCCTTTCTTCTTTTACCTTCAACTAGACCTCTATATATCCTTTTCACCAATACATCTGCTGTAACAATCTTCGTTAGCTTACCAACCCGAAGGACTACCTTCAGTGTGTCTTGTGTCTTTCCAGTGGTTTAAAAAGTTCCAAATCAGTTACTTAAATATTGAAAAGCACTCTGAATTAACAAATTCAAAGTCATTGCCAGTATCAGTTCATTCATCTTAATTTTGATTCATCAGAATTCAGTATAAATGCAGATTATTAAAGCCTGTTATCCTTCCCAGTTTTCAATTAGGTAATCAGAGTATACAGAATGGTACACACATCATGCTTGATGTTTGCTGTAACATTCAGTCCCTTCATAGTGTCAGATTTTATAAAATGGCAGTTTCTCTTTCTATTTATCACATTAACTTCTCAAAATTTGTTTGGAACACATGAATATTTCCATCCTATGTTACTTATGTTGTTAGTAAATTATGTATTTTTAGGCATACAAATCCAGTGCTTGTGTTTCATGCAGTTAAGGCAACTTCTAGGATTTAATGAATTTTCAGAGTTTCATTAACATTTTAATGCCATTTGTTCACTGATTGTACATAATTCATATTGTGGAGGTGTGAAAGAATAAAATAAAACTTACATTAAATGTATTTAATTTAGTAACATCCTCATTTGTAAGTTCTGAGTTACATTTTTAAAAATAAAGCTAAGGACCCACTTTGCAGATACAACATGCAGTTTCTTTGAACAGAATGTGGAATGAGCACGAAGGGAAAAATAGAACTTTTCTTCAAATAACTTTGGGAATTCTTGGCATGGGTACATTAGTCTAATGAGTAACTTAGAAATTTATTAACCTATTTGTACAGTATGGGGAGGGAATTTTACCTTCTTGGGGCTGCATCTCTCTGTACATTTTCTATCGAGGGAATTTTACATTCTTGAGGCTGCATCTCTTTGTATATTTTCTATCATAAAATTTTGTAAATTTGTGAATGCTGTCTGTACTAACCATGTCTTCAGTCATTTTATTCAATTCATTCACTACTTATTTGCTCTAAAAAGTACTTCCCTACATCCTTTTTAAGAAGGTTCCTGATTTATTTCCCTACAGTTTTCAATGAACTGTTCCCTGTCTGTATCATCAGTCTAGTTTAAAAACTTGAAGGTTGTGATCAGTTTACCACTCACTCTTCTTTCCTCCAATGTTATTTATGGCTTCTAGCCTCTCCCTGTAACTTAGCTCTCTTAATTCTAGTACCATCTTTCTTGCTTTCCTCTGGACATTCTTTGTAAACTCTGTGCTGCTTTAGGTGTGGTGACCAAACTCAAGCATATGTAGGATGAGAACTTGCTGAACATCTTGTCCATATACTTGAAAGCTCTTATAATACTTCCCTGCAGGCATCTGGTCTCCTTAACTATTCTCCTAATGAGGGACTTTGGTGAAAGGTTGGGGATAATATCAATTTCCAAGTCCTTCTCTAGATAATATTTGTAATGAGGCTGTCTTTCACTTTGTCCCATTCTACTATAAATTAGCTTGGGTTTAATTTCATCAACCATGTATCATACAAACTTTGGAGTTTGTTAAGGTTCACTTGCATGATGCAATCCTACATCCTTTTAAGGTTCACTTACATGATGCAATCTTACATGCTTTTCACTTCCATCAAGAAATTTGCAAACATATTCATGTAGTTCATTTCATACCTATAGGCAAGTCATTTATATAGATAAAAAAAAGCAATGATCCAAGAACACAACCTTTAGGCATCCCACTGTTGATCTTGACCCATTTTAAGAAGGCTTCGCTCATATATTTTGTTTGTTCCCTTCCACTTGATCTTGTATCCAAAAAAGGGGTTTTCCCCTATTATTCCCACCTAGTAATCCAATTTCCTAATTAGCTTCCCATGCAGTATGGTGTCAAATGCATTCTGGAAGCCAGGTATAAACAATCCATCTGGCCTTCCCTTTTGTCTTAGATAGAAATCTAGAGATCTGTTCGTGAACTCCTCTCCCTAAAACATGTATCTGAGGTAATATCTCCTCTATAGGTCATCCAACTGCTTTCTAATTATCTTTTCAGATGTAATTACCTTATTTGTATTATATGGCAAGGGAGTTTTACATCTGTAAGTGACCCCCTCTCTTGAACATTTTATTATCATACAACCTCTTGAATTTACGTATGCTGCCTTATTATACCACACTATCTTGAATTCATAATTCATTTCCCTGTGTCATTTCTCCATGTGAAAAGGGAAAAGAATTAACTTAAGAAGTTACTGTGAGGTGTGGACACAATAGAGCCACACAGCATAGAGTAGTAAATAAAACACTATCATTTCCGACCAGTACTGGGAACAGTATAATTCTGCTATGATGTGACTTTATGGGACAAGGCAATTCAGGTGAAAATTCTCACCTTATATATTAGAAACCTGAATACTTCTATTCATTGCATAAATCACCCACTTTTCCATATGTGAACATGTCAGCTGAACATGATTTTGTTATTCTTAACCTGCTTTTAAGTGTTAAGATTCCCACACATTAGCAATTCTGGGGTGACCATTTTCTGCATTTTTTTCACCCAATTTTGTATTCATCTTTTTAGAGCAACTGGAAATTATGATGTATACAAATTTATAAGTCAGTTTTGTGAAATTTTCCTCATTCTAGTTTGATGATCTAATTTCACAATTAGTTCAGGATTTTTCATACTGATGAGTTTAACATAAGCCCTCTTTTTCTTTGGTATATGTTTACAGTGGTTGTAAAGGGAATCACATCGGAGGAAGATGTATTAAAAAGGGTACTACAGGACACAGTATTAGTACAGTACACTATATAATAATATCACGAGTGAAGTAAAGGAAGACATAAGGAACTTTGCCGATGATACCAGTGTTAGCAGACTGGTTGGATCAAAAACTGATCAAAAGGAGATGCAAGAACACTAAAGACTCAAGAACAGTGAAGACTCAATTTATAAAAGAGCAGAAGTTGACCCTAATGGAATTCAATGAATCTAAATCAATCTGATTAGATACGTTACAAAACAAGGAAAAATACTTTGGCAGTGCTGTATAAAGGTCCAACAGAAAGTGACAAAAAGTGGAAATGTAAAATGTCTGGATATCATTCAAGACCAATTCAACATCATTCAATACCATCATCACCGCAAGTACCGTGTCCATGAGGTAAAGCATTCCTTTATTCAGAGGAAGCGCAATAAATTTTCCATGACATCCACTGATAGCATTTTTCTATCCCTGTGTACTGAAAGATTGTGCCTCTGAACTTGCACTTGTGCTTACTTGTCTTTCATTTCTGTTTAACCTGAACTTTCCCCTTTTATTGGAAGCATGCATTGGTACATCCAAATCCTAAGAATGGAGACCTTTCATTTCCAAGTCTTTGAATCCCTCCTCAACTCCCACATCCTCAGAAATCTCCAATCTCATGAATTCTATATGATCACTAGTATGGCTTCCATAAGGCAAGATCCACTGGTGATATTCTTTCCTATCTTACTAATGTCCGGATTTTGGGGAATCCTATGTAATTACCCTTGACATATCCTGATATTCTTTCCTATCTTACTAATGTCTGGATTTTGGGGAATCCTATGTAATTACCCTTGACATATCCAAAGCTTTTGACGGGGTGGGGCATTGAGGTCTCATCTCTAAGCTCTCCTAATTTGGCTTTCATCCCTCATATCTTGCTTAAGTTGTTTTTGATGGATCAGTCTCTCCCTCTTTCTCTATCAACATCGGTGTCCCTCAAGGTTCTTTACTGTCTTCTATTTTTTTCTCATTTTTATCCATTTCCATTTTTCCACAAATAACCAAATGCACTTATATGCTGACGAATCGTCACTGCATTCCTTTACATTCTTCAATTTTGCTCCTTCTCTTGCTCGATTGGCATCTCACCTCGACACAACTTCCTTAATAAACTCAGACTTGGACAGGGTATCTCAGTGAGGTAGACGATATCTGTTCAAGTTTAATGCCTTCAAGACCCAATTTTATCCGTCTCTCTGCCGAAAACTCCTCATAAATTTCCTCTCACCTTTAACACTTCTGTAATCCTACTAGATACAATGTAAATATTTTGTAATATTCAGTCTTAGAAACCTCATATCACACAAAGAGTTAAGTCTGCCTCTAAGAAACTAGGAGTCTTGTTTAGCTGTCAAAAGTTCTCTTCTGAAGTTGCTCAGTTTATATATATACATTTTTTTTTTTTTTTTTGCTTTGTCGCTGTCTCCCGCGTTTGCGAGGTAGCGCAAGGAAACAGACGAAAGAAATGGCCCAACCCACCCCCATACACATGTATATACATACGTCCACACACGCAAATATACATACCTACACAGCTTTCCATGGTTTACCCCAGACGCTTCACATGCCCTGATTCAATCAACCGACAGCACGTCAACCTCGGTATACCACATCGCTCCAATTCACTCTATTCCTTGCCCTCCTTTCA
Source organism: Panulirus ornatus (assembly GCF_036320965.1). Taxonomy (NCBI): domain Eukaryota; kingdom Metazoa; phylum Arthropoda; class Malacostraca; order Decapoda; family Palinuridae; genus Panulirus; species Panulirus ornatus. Next base: position 19,346,994 of record NC_092228.1, read on the forward strand.
CCCTCCTGCATGTTCAGGCCCCGATCACACAAAATCTTTTTCACTCCATCTTTCCACCTCCAATTTGGTCTCCCTCTTCTCCTCGTTCCCTCCACCTCCGACACATATATCCTCTTGGTCAATCTTTCCTCACTCATTCTCTCCATGTGCCCAAACCATTTTAAAACACCCTCTTCTGCTCTCTCAACCACGCTCTTTTTATTTCCACACATCTCTCTTCCCCTTACGTTACTTACTCGATCAAACCACCTCATACCACACATTGTCCTCAAACATCTCATTTCCAGCACATCCATCCTCCTGCGCACAACTCTATCCATAGCCCACGCCTCGCAACCATACAACATTGTTGGAACCACTACTCCTTCAAACATACCCAATTTTGCTTTCCGAGATAATGTTCTCGACTTCCACACATTCTTCAAGGCTCCCAGGATTTTTGCCCCCTCCCCCACCCTATGATCCACTTCCGCTTCCATGGTTCCATCCGCTGCCAGATCCACTCCCAGATATCTAAAACACTTTACTTCCTCCAGTTTTTCTCCATTCAAACTTACCTCCCAACTGACTTGACCCTCAACCCTACTGTACCTAATTACCTTGCTCTTATTCACATTTACTCTTAACTTTCTTCTTTCACACACTTTACCAAACTAAGTCACCAGCTTCTGCAGTTTCTCACATGAATCAGCCACCAGCGCTGTATCATCAGCGAACAACAACTGACTCACTTCCCAAGCTCTCTCATCCCCAACAGACTTCATACTTACCCCTCTTTCCAAAACTCTTGCATTCACCTCCCTAACAACCCCATCCATAAACAAATTAAACAACCATGGAGACATCACACACCCCTGCCGCAAACCTACATTCACTGAGAACCAATCACTTTCCTCTCTTCCTACACGTACACATGCCTTACATCCTCGATAAAAACTTTTCACTGCTTCTAACAACTTGCCTCCCACACCATATATTCTTAATACCTTCCACAGAGCATCTCTATCAACTCTATCATATGCCTTCTCCAGATCCATAAATGCTACATACAAATCCATTAGCTTTTCTAAGTATTTCTCACATACATTCTTCAAAGCAAACACCTGATCCACACATCCTCTACCACTTCTGAAACCACACTGCTCTTTCCCAATCTGAGTACAGAATGGAAAAAAGGTGAGAACAATGGAAGTAAGGGGAGTGGGGGAGGAATGGGATGTATTTAGGGAATCAGTGATAGATTGCGCAAAAGATGCTTGTGGCATGAGAAGAGTGGGAGGTGGGTTGATTAGAAAGGGTAGTGAGAGGTGGGATGAAGAAGTAAGATTATTAGTGAAAGAGGAGAGAGAGGCATTTGGACGATTTTTGCAGGAAAAAATGTAATTGAGTGGGAGATATATAAAAGAAAGACAGGAGGTCAAGAGAAAGGTGCAAGAGGTGAAAAAGAGGGCAAATGAGAGTTGGGGTGAGAGAGTATCATTAAATTTTAGGGAGAATAAAAAGATGTTCTGGATGGAGGTAAATAAAGTGCGTAAGACAAGGGAGCAAATGGGAACTTCAGTGAAGGGCGCAAATGGGGAGGTGATAACAAGTAGTGGTGATGTGAGAAGGAGATGGAGTGAGTATTTTGAAGGTTTGTTGAATATGTTTGATGATAGAGTGGCAGATATAGGGGTGTTTTGGTCGATGTGGTGTGCAAAGTGAGAGGGTTAGGGAAAATGATTTGGTAAACAGAGAAGTAGTAAAAGCTTTGCGGAAGACGAAAGCCGGCAAGGCAGCAGGTTTGGATGGTATTGCAGTGGAATCTATTAAAAAAGGGGGTGACTGTATTATTGACTGGTTGGTAAGGTTATTTAATGTATGTATGACTCATGGTGAGGTGCCTGAGGATTGGCGGAATGCGTGCATAGTGCCATTGTACAAAGGCAAAGGGGATAAGAGTGAGTGCTCAAATTACAGAGGTATAAGTTTGTTGAGTATTCCTGGGAAATTATATGGGAGGGTATTGATTGAGAGGGTGAAGGCATGTACAGAGCATCAGATTGGGGAAGAGCAGTGTGGTTTCAGAAGTGGTAGAGGATGTATGGATCAGGTGTTTGCTTTGAAGAATGTATGTGAGAAATACTTAGCAAAGCAAATGGATTTGTATGTAGCATTTATGGATCTGGAGAAGGCATATGATAGAGTTGATAGAGATGCTCTGTGGAAGGTATTAAGAAGATATGGTGTGGGAGGCAAGCTCCCGAGAGCTGGCTGCCTGGGCAACTCAACACAGGACAGACCATGGAATACTTTTGTAGGCAAGCTGCTGCTGCTTCACGAGATTACTGTACGGCCGTAAATAAAAGTGACACACCAATACATTTTTTCCCCCTTTCGAGGAACGCTGAGGGTTAGAATAATTCTAGATGTAACAGATAATCATAAAGTTTAATGTATACTGTTTAGTTAAAGGATGGGACGTCCTCGTCCCACCCCCCCCTCCAAATACGCACATAGGCCTGCCTAATGATTCACCGCAAATGAAAAACCAACTTGGGCAAGGCTGCATCATTGCGAATTGAAACTGACACGATGAGGAAAATGTCGTTACAAAGGAGTCCATCCTGTCCCTCTCCCTGTGGACATATGATGGATATGGGTAGGTATATTTGAGGGTCTATGAGCCCTTAATGGTGTTATGTGGGCGAGTCTTGACCATGAATCCACTAGAACGGAAGAGGGTGGTTGTTGTTGATGAAATGTGAGGACAAGAAGTGGTGTAATGAATTTTGGAATATGCCAACAATGGTCATATAACAATGAGTTACGCGAGACTACGTATGCAAGAAATTTTTGGTAAATGCCAAACATTGGTCCTATACCACAGTTATGCTAATCCTGTTTAATAATGAATTTTGGAATAAGCTAACAGTGAAACAGCAACGAGTTACACTAAAAGTCATTACAAGATTACGATATAGGATATATGGGAGAGGGTTCTCGTTATTGCCACAAGCATGAAAAGCATCATCCTATCCGTAAAGATGTTAAAAAAAAAATTACCATCTCAGTACATATGTCGTTTCCCTACTTATGCCTAAAAGAGAAAAAAAAAAAAATTCCCCCTCTGTAGAAGCGCGTTTCAAGCACCTTTTTAAAAGATCCGAACGTGAACCACCATTGTGTCATCATAGCACGTCTGAAAAACGCTTTATTGCTTGGCCCACAACATTCAGATAGATGGCAAAATGGAACAGTTGTAAGAACTGATCATAATGGTCGCCTAGATTATCTGGTTGTGCGCGTCTCATCTTCCATATTTACATTAGTCCCGTCAAAAAAAGTTTAAATGATATTGCATCATACTAATGGCCCATAATTTGCAGTGTTTGAGATTTCTAAGAATTTATAAATATAATGGAAGCCAAACTTCAAAACTTACAAAAAAAATGCCCACAAGGAAATGCGGCATCATATGGAATTTCGTTGACAACATACATACTTGTGAAACAAAAATATCAAAAAAAAAGAAAAGCTTATAGACTTTATTCTACCACCCATGCTGCAATCATACATTACCCATTACGTCATATTATGGGGGAAAAGGGAATCAGAATTTAAGCCATCGCCTGAATATGTCTGATTCTATTTGCTCTTTCATAAGTCTGTACAAGACACGGATGAAAAACAAATATGGGATAGGCAATACCCAAGCTGACCCAGTGGTTCGAACCCCTTGGGTTTAATGTCATCATTTGCATGATAACCACAGGACCATCCGGGATATAATCAGTATATATAGTTAAATTATTATCAGCAAACGTTGATGTTATGAATCTATCTACTTTAGCTCCGCTTCGAAACTAGTCTGCTAATGTTTTAAGTGCTAACAATAGTTGGTTTATATTTCAGAAATAACAGCTGAGATCCGGTCTATCATGTCTTTCCCACTGAACAGCATTCATCAAAGCCGTAAAAGTATATCAAGGAAATTGTGGATTAATTAATGTACGCCAAAGTAGGTAATACACTTATAAAAACTGAAGATTAATTATAACATCAACTAGCCTTCCCATCAATCAAGATCTATTGGTGTTTAATATTATTGTTGAAATATATGTCACTAAGCCATGTACTGCCAATATGGCGCCGGATGTCAACCAATATACGATCTACTTGAGCAGACAAATTTTGTCAACATATTTTACTTATCTCGTCTGCTGCTAGACGAAGTATTTATCATAATTTCTGCTGATAACCTGCTAATGTATTACCTACATTTACATGAACGCATTTTCATCTAAATATCTAACACTTACCTATTTCAAATTAGTACTGCAGAACACAATCTGTCATTATTCAAAGCTAGAAATACAGAGCAACTGCAAATATCTGCAACATTAATGAGTAAATAGTAATATTACTTACCTTAGGCAGCTGGGCAGGTGTTGGGCTGGAAGTCATCATTCACCTTAAAGCGAAGACATATTGAGGGTAGTAATCACTTCCAAATGTTTACGAAGTAATGACACTATATTTAAGTACAGTTTGTATTTCCTGAAGGATACATTATACAGAAGCCATTTACAATTATCTTGTTTTGTAATATTTCGATCCTATGGTTCCAAAGTCACAAAATTTTTACTTTTGCACCGTAAACATCTATAAACTCTTGAACTTTACAGGTATTTCATTATCCTTTCTACATCCAACCCCACCAAGTTACAAACCACAGTCGTAACACATAAATACAGCCATAGGTGACAGAACCTACATCTTTGGGCGAGCAGCTGTCATTTCGTTTCCATGGCACAGGTGATCACTGTGACCCGACCTACATGACGGTAATGGTTGGATTGTTAACTGTTGTCATTACACACCAAAATCAAACGAGTTTCCAAATTATTCATTGGATTTTATTTATATATGGTTCATACGACCTGTAATATAAATGCTTTCTGAAATGTTAAAAAATACTTTACTGAATGTTTGTTTTTTTAGCGAAAATAGATCACTTGCACTAAAAATATCTTGCATGAATTACTCAGTTTACACCTTAAAAATAAGTCGGAACACTTTAGTATCGCTCTTTACACACACACATCATCACATTACTTCTTGCTCGTTATCAACAAAATGTAATTCACGTATTACACAGCAAGTGTAATGTACACAATATGACCCGCGTGTGACCACCATGGAGAACAGGGCACAACTGATGGCATGGGTTGACCCGGCCATCAACAGAAGGCCGGGTTCAGGCAGCGTCATAACCAGTGGTGTGGATGGATTATTATTGGGATGTAAAACCCTATGCCGTCTCTATTGATGTAATCAAATTCAAACTAATAAATACATGGTCATTATTTTTTCTATCAATCACCATAGATAAGTTGGGATTATGTAAATAGACGTGGTAAATAGATTGGCGTGCAATGGTCGCTTGCTAAACGGCAAAGATGGTGGTGGTGGTTGAGGGGGGGGGGGTCATTATGACGTGGTTATCTAATTTGAGAAAACCAGATGCTAGACATGTAGATTTCCTTTGTAATCATAAGGGGAGCTTTCATAAACTTCTATGAAAATGGTACTTTTCCATTTAATCACTAAAGCTCGGGGAAGGCTTATAACTGTATGATTGAGTCTACAGTAACCATATACTGACCAAAGACTATGTATCCTGACCTTTGGTATACATGAACACAAGTGCATATCCATATTTGCTGGGGAGGTTGGGGGACGACTTAATACTTCGCAAAGATAACGATGATCAGCCCAGATCAGGAATGATATGTAGGAAAACGTTGCTTATGAAAGTTACCATTTGGTTGTTGTTGTTATTTGGGTATTACATATAATCTCTAATATACGTAAAATTCTCACAAAACTAATCACAGCTGAAGGTAAGATAACTTAGAGGCCGACGACCAAATTCACATCGAAAGTACATTTGATAACATAAAAAGCTGATTCCTATAAGCAAGGGATATTTGTTTAATGAAACATTAATATGTTTATACAGATAGATTTCATTACTACAAACATGTCAGAGTTTTGGATCGGCGGTGAAACGAAGTTGTTCCCTTGATCACTTACATAAATCAGAGCAACAGGTAAACATACATTTGTTTTCTCTTTTGAAGTATGTAAAGGATTAGAATAAAATTAACAGTTTATAAATCGTCGTTAAGTATACTGTACAGTACACTGTACACCTCAAAAAGGAAAGGAGGGAGACACTGTTCCAGGCGCCCATTCCCCTGGTAGTCCCTGTAATGAAAAGACTGTACACTCATTCATCACCTGCCCTGTACACGTTTCCAACAGACACACACACACACTTCTTGACCTGTGGTCTTGCCCTGTAGTAATGGCTTAAATCCTGAGCACCGCAGAAATTTCATATATTTGGTATTACCGGGCTCGTGGGTATTGAGGGTCTTGGAAGAGGGTTTATCTGGGATGTGGGGATTCTGATAGAGTTGAAGTTTAAGACCGAATTGGGAGGGCAGTTGTCCCATGCATGATGACTTAATTTTGTGTATGTGTTTTGTTATTGTTATATTTGCTGGAGGCTGGTGGATCTGTGAGGGGAGGCTGCTGAAGTAAGCTTTTAATTTCTCATGAAGGGTTGGTGTTTAGTTATGGAATGGTCTGGGTGGGAGTCTAATGCTGTTTCACAGAATCGAGTGCCAACCATGTTGAGGTAAGAATGTATTGGAAAAGTCTTTGTTACATTGTACAGCTGTCAAGTGTCTGTAGCAGCTAGTCTGCCAGTGTCTGTTCCAAGTGCACTATTTTGCATGGTTTATAGTTTCGTTGTATTTCCTTTGGAAAGGGCAGAAAACCAAGCAAGTTGTACTTTAAAGTGGAGAGAATGAATTGCCTGTAGATGTTCAAAATCAGATGCCGGTTGGTCTTTGAGCGTATTCAGTTTATGTGTTAATTTTGTGTTGACTTTTGTGTTGATATGATTGGTGTGGGAAATGAAGGCAACGTGTGTACTATGCCTACAATCATTAGTGTATCCTCCAATGGGAGTGACTGTCCATTCAAGTTGACTTTAAGGAGTGAGCTATAGTTTTGTCTACCTAGGGATATAAGAGTAAATGAAGACTTCTGTTATGGGTGAGCCACTGTTTCGTCAAAATACTTACTTCGTCTCCTCCTCACCTAACCTCACCAACTCTAATTTGCACTCTTTTTCAGTCTGCAATTTTCCTATTGATCTCTTGCCTCTTTCTTTTATACATCTCCCAATCACTTCACTCCCTTCCTACAAATAGAGTCTATATACCTCCCTTTCCTTTTGCAATAACATCCTAATTTAAACATTCCACTACTCTTTTTACAACTGTCCACCTCACAATTGCTTTACGCAATGCTTTACGCTTCTCTTTAACATGTAAGTAGTACTTCCCTTCCCCTTGCTTTATTTACTTACCTTTTGTCATTCTGCAATCAATCTCTCCAGGTATTTCTTCCAGAGAGCCTCTTTTCCAAGCTTACTAATATTCATAACCCTTTACCCACTCATACGATTTCCTCTATTCCTAAAGTCTTTAATAACTTTCACCCTTACCTCCAAGTAATAATCAAGCACATTCAAATCCATGAGTTTCTCCTTTGCATGCCTGTCAATTAGTACATAATCCAATAATGCCTCCCTATCATCTTTCCTACAAATCCATATATTCCATGGTATTCCAATCCCCAGTCCTCTTTCAGCATGCAACACTATAAACTGTTTATCATTCTTATTCACACTGCCACATACCTCATGCCCCCAGTTTTACCCTCAACAGCCACAATACCCATCATCCATTACTAATATTCAATCCTTGCATCAAAACTGCTGACACACTCACTCAGTTCCTCCCAAAACACTTGCCTTTCTTATTCTTCAAGAAGTATAATGTACACTATGAAGCTTCAATTTGGAGTAAAAATACTTCATTTAGATGGTCCTTCTATGTTCACTACCAAGTATCTGAAAAATCTGTATGGCATATGAAGGTCACAAATTATTCAAACACTTACGACAAAGTTTTATGAAATAAATATATTCATCGTTATTATCAATAAAATCTTTTTGTATGTTTATAAAAGTATTTCTTGAAATCTTTATGCATGTCTTGGGTCACAATCTATTTAAGAACTTATCAGAAAATTAAACTACATAATATAAAGTCATTAACCTCTATTCTAAACACATAAAAATACATTTAGAATCCATTAGCCAGGAGATCAGTGAATTTTATAGTAACACCACGATTCCATAACTTTTCTTGTAAACATCTCCACCTCTTAAGTTTCCTTGGTACATATATAGACCTCAGTTTAGGGCAGTGTTTTAGTATTACACACAGATGGTCATCTATATCAGCATCATTCACAGTATCAAGCACCGGTAAAATCAGCACCATTATATGGTTACCTTTATGCTCATTTATAATTACACGTAAATTTTCTATGGCAAACGTACTTATACACAAACTTTCAACAAAACAGCATGCGGACAAAAACATTTGCATTAACTCAACATTTTCTGGATGGGCAGCATTGAGCATGAACTGTAAAGTCTTCACTTTTGGCCACTTGCATTTAATGTCAGCTCCTAATAATATACCTTCATATGATCCATTTCCTGTGATCGCTATGTTCTCTAAATTAGGACAAAGGGACACAATTGATATAATATGTTGCTGAGTTGTTGTTGCCGTAGAATGTAGCTGTAGACCCAGTGATTTCAGTCGGTGACCATGAAGACTTAGAACGGGATGCAAAATAGATTGTAAATGCACAATGTCACCACCAGCAGTAAGAGCCTCTATCTTACTGCATTCAGACAACACATTAGTTAGAGTCTCTATAATTTGGGTGGCTCTCATCTTACAAGGGCCTCTTAGCTCGCAGCGTGAACACTGGCAATCTGTGCCTCTTGCAAAAACCAAGGATACATCTTGGAGACCAGGAAATAACTGTGGCAAGTACCCAACATCCACACTGCAAATCAGTCTATCTGTTGCTGAGTTCCTATTGGAGTCTGAGAGATCTAAAGTTGTCAGTAACAAACTTTCCAAATTATACTGCTTACCACTTAATCCAGGTATTTTAGTAAGAGCATAATTATGGTTGAAATCATTAACACGCCAATTTAGTGTTTTTAGGTTTGGATAGTATGTAAGAATTGCTGTCTTTATGAAGTTGTCATTCCAGTTTTGATGTGAATTTTGTCTTTGGTACCATAAATGCTTTAATGCTGGAAACTGAGGCTCGAGACAGCTATTTCTACCATCATGACTAGATATATATTCTATCCACGGCCTACCTAACAAAGATACACAAAATACATCCTTGGTTAAGGATCCAAATGAGTCTATCAATACTAGTTCTTCTAACTGTTTAGAAAAGCACTTGAGTTTACTTAGTGCAACAAGATGAACACTCTTCCCTGCTAGATGAATACTCCTGATTTTTGTACAACTCTTAAACAGTGCCTGTAGGACTGACTTCATATCATCAGTATCTTTAAAGTCAAATGATATGATAACTTTCTCAACTGGAAAAGGACCACACGTCTGTAAAACTCGAATGAAGGCATTAAGGTATGCTACATCAGAAGTAGAATACTCAAAAATGAAATCCCCATCACTGTCACCCCACGTCACATCTCTGCCTTCCCACTCAACCCCAGTACTAAATACAAACTCTTCCAAAAGCAGAAGTTTCAATATTGATGCTTTCAAGAAGTTCACTTGAGACTGACATGATATATATTCAGCTACAGATGCAATCCTCTGTTTCAAAAGTCGAGATGCAGGGTTGCTGATACTAGCAGATGCTGTGCACTCTAGGCTGGATAAATGTTGCCTGAGGTTCTTCTGAAAAAATAATTAAAGACACTGACAATAATCAAAAAATATTTTGTCTAAACAACCCAGCCTTGGGCATTACACTGAAATTATCAGTACACTACAATAAAGTTTTGATCAAACATTTATTTTACCAGTAACTAAAAATGTTCAATTACCACACAAAAAAAATTATAGCAAAAGTACCAATATTTAAGAATAAAAATCTGATCCCTCTTGAATCTCCAACTGCAATTTTACTTAAGTATATTTTCATTTTAAATAAATTTGTAAATGCCAAATATCCTCCCAGAAAGTATGTTTCTGCTTTTGTGCTTCATCATGATTTCAGTTTAAGTAAGCTAATTTCTTAGGCCTAGAAAAAAAGACAAGAAAAATCACCATGATTTTAGTTTAAGTAGGCTAATTTCTTAGGCCTAAAAAAAAAGACAAGAAAAATCATCATGATTTTAGTTTAAGTAAACTAATTTCTTAGGCCTAGAAAAAAGACAAGAAAAATCATCATGATTTCAGTTTAAGTAAGCTAATTTCTTAGGTCTAGTAAAAAGACAAGAAAAATATTCTGGAGATTGTTGGTGGGATGAAGATGCATTTGTAGGGAGCAAATACAATCTTATTCTGAAGTTGGAAAAAAGCTGCAGGCACTGAAGATAGTTTAACATAATAAATAGAGCTATTACAAATCCATAAGCTTCAAGTTACTCAAACATTTCAGATTCTAAATTGTATTATATGTGTAACAGTTTGGTATTGTAGTAAAAAAAAAAAAAGTGCCAAATCATGAATTGGTCATAAATACATAAAAACTAATTAGAAAAATTGAATTCAGGAAAGTGTATGTGTAAATGGAAATGTTAAGAGCACATGTAAATAAAAGCAAGGTTGTTGGGTTTAGCACTGCAAAGAGATGGGCTAAATGGGGTGTGACTTTAAATGGAGAGAATTTGGCAGACGTGAAATGTAGAAAGAGTAATGGTGTTTCACAGACTCTTGCCAGGGGCTCCTGCAGCCTATGGCTTTACTATACCCAGTAACAAGGAAATGTGAACTCCTTTGGAGTGAGAAATTCTTGGATGACACTATACTCCCATTGATATAGCCTCATGAAATGTGACTTTTCACTTGGAGTGTATCCTTGAGCTAGTAAGGTCTATTGGAAAAGTAAAAACTAGAGGGGAGGATTTCCAGCTCCCCACTCCCACCCCTTTTAGTCGCCTTTTACAAAATGCAGGGAATACATGGGAAGTATTCTATCTTCCCTATCCCCAAGGATATATTGGGTTTGTTGTGCTGTCAATGGACTGAACTTGGGCTTGTGAAACATCTGGGGTAAACCATGGAAAGGTTTTTGGGGCCTGGATGTGGATAGGAAGCTGTGGTTTCGATGCATTACACAGGACAGCTAGAGACAGTGTGTGAAGGAATGTGGCCTTTTCTGTCTGTTTTCCTGGTGCTATCTCGCTGAAGCAAGAGGTAGTGATGCTGTTTCCTGTGGGGTGGGGTAGCACCAGGAATGTATGAAGGCAAGCAAGTATGAATATGTACATGTGTACATATGTATAAGTCTGTGTGTGTGTATGTATGTATATGTTGATTTTTCCATTATTTCATTTAACCGCTGTTTCCCACGTCAATGAGGCAGCGCAAGGAAACAGAAGAAGAATGGCCCAACCACCCACACACACACACATATATATATACACATAAATGCCCATATACATACATATACATTTCAATGTATACATACATATACATAAATATATACATATATACACATGTACATATTCATACTCACTGCTTTCATCCATTCCTGTCGCCATCCTGCCACACATGAAATATTATCCCCCCCTACAGTGAGGTAGCATCAGGAAAAGACAAAAAAGCCACATTCGTTCACACTCAGTCTCTAGCTGTCATGTGTAATGCACTGAAACCACAGCTCCCTTTCACATCCAGGCCCCACAGACCTTTTCATGGTTTACCCCAGACACTTCACATGTACAATCCACTGACAGCACGTCGACCCTGGTATACCAGTATAACACAATGTTCCAATTCACTCTATTCCTTGCACACCTTTCACCCTTCTGTGTGTTCAGGCCCCAATCGCTCAAAATCTTTCTCACTCCATCCTTCCACCTCCAATTTAGTCTCCAACTTCTCCTTCTTCCCTCCACCTCTGACATATATATCCTCTTTGTCAATCTTTCCTCACTCATTCTCTCCATGTGTCCAAACCATTTCAAAACACCTGCTCCTGCTCTCTAAACTACACTCTTTTTATTACCACACATCTTTCATCCATTCATTACTTACTCGATCAAACCACCTCACACCACATATTGCCCTCAAACACTTAATTTCCAACACATCCACCCTCCTCCGCACAACCCTATCTATAGCCCATGCCTCGCAACCATATAGCATAGTTGGAACCACTATTCCTTCAAACATGCCCATTTTTGCTCTCCAAGATGACGTTCTCGCCTTCCACACATTCTTCAACGCTCCGCAAACCTTCATCCCCTCCCCACCCTGTGACTCACTTCTGATTCCATGGTTCCATCCACTGCTAAGTCCACTCCCAGATATCTAAAACACTTCACTTCCTCCAGTTTTTCCCCAATCAACTTGTCCCTCAACCCTACTGAACCTAATAACCTTGCTCTTATTCACATTTACTCTCAACTTTCTTCTTTCACACACTTTCCCAAACTCAGTCACCAGCTTCTGCAGTTACTCACCCGAATCAGCCACCAGCACTTTATCATCAGCGAACAACAAGTGACTTGCTTCCCAAGCCCTCTCATCCAGAACAGATTGCATACTTGCCCCTCTCTCCAACACTCATGAATTCACCTCCCTAACCACCCCATCCATAAACAAATCAAACAATCATGGAGATATCATGCTCCACTGCCATAAACTGACATTCACTGGGAACCAATCACTTTCTTCACTTCCTAATCATACACATGCCTTACATCCTTGGTAAAAACTTTTCACTGCTTCTAGCAACTTACCTCCCACTCCATATACTCTTAAGACCTTCCACAAAGCATCTCTATCAACCCTATCATATGCCTTCTCCAGATCCATAAATGCTACATACAAATCCATGTTTTTCTAAGTATTTCTCACATACATTCTTCAAAGTAAACACCTGATCCACACACTTTTGAAACTACACTGCTCTTCCTCAATCTGATGCTCTGTACATGCCTTTACCCTCTCAATCAACACCCTTCCATATAATTTCCCAGGAATACTCAACAAACGTATGCCTCTGTAATTTGAACACTCACCTTTATCCCCTTTGCCTTTGTACAATGGCACTATGAATGCATTCCGCTAATCCTCAGGCACTCCACCATGATCCATAAATACACTGAATATCCTTACCAACCAGTCAACAACACAGTCACTCTCTTTTTTAATAAATTCCACTGCAATACCATCCAAACACATGTACATTTTCATACTTGATTGCCATTTCCCACATTAGCAAGGTAGTGCCAGGAAAAGACGAAGAAAGGCAGCATTTGTTCACATCCATTCTCTAGCTGTCATGAGTAATGCACTGAAACAACAGCTTCCTATCCACAACCAGGCCCCAAAGGCCTTTCCACAGTTTACTCTGCTTTACATGCCCTGGTTCTGGCAAGTGACAACCCCTTTATACCAAATGATTCCATTTCACTCTATCTTGTGCACACCTTTACCCTCCTGAATGTCCAGGCCCAGGTCTCTCAAAAGTATTTTACTTCATCCTTTCATCTCTAGTTTGGTCTACCCGTTGTCCAAGTTCCATCCAGTTCTGAAACATATATTCTCTGGCAACCTTTCCTCATTCATTCTCTCCTTATGTCCAAACCATTTCAGCACACCCTCTTCAGCTCTCTCAACCACACTCTTTCTATGTACCTTGCATCCATTCAATATCATTGGGACTACTATAACATCAAACAAACCCATTTTTATACTTTCAGATTGAGATCTCTCTTTCTACACATTTATCATCCATGGAATCTTTGCCCCTTCATCCATTCAGTGACTCACTTCTGCTTCCATGGTTTCATATGCTGCCACTTTCTCTTCTAGGTATCTAAAACACCCCACTTCCTCCAGGTTCTCTTCATGCAAACTCACACCCCAGCTAAGCAACCTGTCCCTCTGCAATGCAAAGCCTTGCTTTTATTCACATTTACTCTCAACTTTCTCCTTTCACACACTCTCCAAAACTCGGACACCAACCTCTGCACTTCCTCACTCAAATCTACTATCAGTGCTAAGTCATCAGCAAACAACAACTGACTCACTTCCCATGCCTCCTCACCCCCTGCAGACTGCAAACCTCCCCCCCCCCCTCTTGAAGAGCCTCGCATTTCCCTTGCTCACTACCCTATCTATACACAAATTAAAAGCAACAGTACCATCACACACACACCTTGCTCATCTACACATGCTATGTATCTTTTGAGTTATAGTTTGAAGTGGAATATTAACCAAACTGCTCATGAGGAGAATGTAAGACATGGAAGGAATAATGCACTGGCAAACACTGTGATGAATGGATACATGAACATATGCACAAACAGAAAAATAAATCTTAATATCAGGACTATTATTTCTATCTTTAAAAAGAAAACAAAAGTACCATATCTGCTTATCTATTGTATCTTAACCTTTTGAGGAAACAAAGATGGAAAGCAAGGTGTAAATTCATATCAGTCATAGAAGTTTCCATTCTTCATAAAGATGCCTGTGAAATTTTATAGAATGGATAGATGAACACTGGAAAACTTCTAAACATGGGTTATTCAGTAAATTGGGATTGTAATATGGAAAGTTATAATTTGTCCTTTCACTGATGACTGATATACAAATAGCCTGATCACCAATGAAAATGTGAATCATAACGATGAAGTAAGAGCTTAAGTGTTAAAGTGGTATGACAAATAAAAGATATTTTTTATATTTTATTATACTTTGTCGCTGTCTCCCGTGTTTGCGAGGTAGCGCAAGGAAACAGACGAAAGAAATGGCCCAACCCCCCCCATACACATGTATATACATACGTCCACACACGCAAATATACATACCTACACAGCTTTCCATGGTTTACCCCAGACGCTTCACATGCCCTGATTCAATCCACTGACAGCACGTCAACCCCGGTATACCACATCGCTCCAATTCACTCTATTCCTTGCCCTCCTTTCACCCTCCTGCATGTTCAGGCCCCGATCACACAAAATCTTTTTCACTCCATCTTTCCACCTCCAATTTGGTCTCCCTCTTCTCCTCGTTCCCTCCACCTCCGACACATATATCCTCTTGGTCAATCTTTCCTCACTCATTCTCTCCATGTGCCCAATCCACTTCAAAACACCCTCTTCTGCTCTCTCAACCACGCTCTTTTTATTTCCACACATCTCTCTTACCCTTACGTTACTCACTCGATCAAACCACCTCACACCACACATTGTCCTCAAACATCTCATTTCCAGCACATCCATCCTCCTGCGCACAACTCTATCCATACCCCACGCCTCGCAACCATACAACATTGTTGGAACCACTATTCCTTCAAACATACCCATTTTTGCTTTCCGAGATAATGTTCTCGACTTCCACACATTCTTCAAGGCTCCCAGAATTTTCGCCCCCTCCCCCACCCTATGATCCACTTCCGCTTCCATGGTTCCATCCGCTGCCAGATCCACTCCCAGATATCTAAAACACTTCACTTCCTCCAGTTTTTCTCCATTCAAACTCACCTCCCAATTGACTTGACCCTCAACCCTACTGTACCTAATAACCTTGCTCTTATTCACATTTACTCTTAACTTTCTTCTTCCACACACTTTACCAAACTCAGTCACCAGATTCTGCAGTTTCTCACATGAATCAGCCACCAGCGCTGTATCATCAGCGAACAACAACTGACTCACTTCCCAAGCTCTCTCATCCCCAACAGACTTCATACTTGCCCCTCTTTCCAAAACTGATGTGAAAAAATAATAGTTTATCTAACTGAAAATAGTGGAAGCATAAGAGGAGACTGTAGAAGAAACGATTATATCTAAGAATGAGTGAGCACATATGACATATATTAAGAGGGGAGTTTGCAGTGACAACCCTAGTTCCTTAGTTCAGCTTAATGTAAAAGAAGAGGATCTGTATACATTTGTAGAAGGTTACAAAATCTAACTAGTTCTCATATCCAAATAACAAGAGTTCTGATTTTCCTTGTATATAAAATATAAAAAAGATTCTGTGATTTAGGTCGGCTGACTAAACTTGTTTCATATGTGCCAATTGAAATATGGTTACAAAAAAAGGTAAGGACCAACTGGCATGAAAAAAAAAAATCTTTCAACTATTATTCTTTTCAGTGCTACAACTGAAAGCACTTTACTTTTGACCTAACAACTTTAGTTTTTAGCCTAACTCTTTCTCCCTTTTTAGCACATGACCGCATACTTCTTAAGCCTAAGTATATCTTACCTTATACAGAGCATTTGTAACACTTTATACTTGTCAGACCATCTCCAATCTCAGTGTACAGTATTGTTTCATGTCTATTGATGCCAATACTGTACTTCTATAAAGCAGATCCCTAAAGTACCCTTTACCAGAGCAATACTGTTACTTCAGAAACAAACAACTTGTTTCCTATTTAAAGCTCTCAAACTAGTAAAAACTCAGAAAAAACTAAATTTAAATGGAGAGAAATAAGGAGAAATGCCAAGTAGGAAAAACAAATGCAAAATCTAAACATGCAGAAATTAAGAGAATGCCAACTTTTTCTCACCAAACACTGGGAGATTATAATTTTTTGAGTGGATCCATTGTGATCTCGGAATGCAGATGTTGCCAGCTGAGTAACACACACACTGTG
Organism: Panulirus ornatus; assembly: GCF_036320965.1. NCBI lineage: Eukaryota > Metazoa > Arthropoda > Malacostraca > Decapoda > Palinuridae > Panulirus > Panulirus ornatus. The sequence continues at coordinate 19,363,755 of NC_092228.1, forward strand.
AAGAAGATTCTGAGCAATGCAGTCAGCAGCCCACTCTTGCAGACTTTTCATTGGAGTCATAATGAACTATTCCTTAACTGAAAGCATAAAAATATTCTGTCATACATTACGAATGCATGGCAAAATCACAGAATCTGGTTGTGAGGAATAATGGTAAAGTGTATGGATTAGAAGACTAAACAGTGTGAAAGGCCTAAAGTGATGATGATGACAAGACATAGAAGGGGAATGTTTAACAGGTCTACATTTAAAGTGATAAAGAATAGGACAGAGTAGGAGAATCAGCAAGCCTATGCCTAGAGTGACAGTCTCATATTAATGAATGGAAGACACAGGCCTCACTTTTTGCCATAACTGGTTTCTGGCTTAAATGTGCAGGTCCTGACTTTTAATATCCTAAACTTGACACTTTCAAGAGCAGGCCAGTGAGTTAGTTGTGGTGACCATAAGTTGCCAAATGCCATGAAACATTCACTCATAAGAAAAATAACTCAGTCCTCATTTCCTAGTCAGTGACTGCATCATGTGCTGCACCATTCAAGTTTTATAATTTGCTTATGGCTGGATACCCTAGCTTTAATCATGTTTTATAGATGCAGGTCTATGGGGCCTGACTGCAGATATGGGCCTGTGGTTTCTGGGCATTACACATGACAGCTAGAGAGTGGATGTCAATGAGTGAGGTCATTTCTTTGTCTGCTCATATCATTACCTTACTGACAGGAAATGGGGAACAGTTTGAATAGGAAAAGAAGAAGCAACAGATCACAAAAGCAAAACGGTGCAACAGATCAGTAAATCAAATATAATAAGTCAGGAGAGTAACAAACTTAATGAGAACATAAAGCATACTTAAAAAAACATGTGGGTTATCCATTGATTTACTGCTTAAATGTCTCTGCATGCCCCCCTCACCACGAAATTGGACCAGTCAAATAGTAAATAGACTTTAGTTTGTTTTTAATTGTTTTAAAGTTGCTTAGGTGTGCTTTATAATGCTGGCACATTAAACATGTAATAAGAGATGACATAGGCCTTCAGAAATGCTAGTTGTATCTATGGGTGTAAGGTAAACAACTCCCACATCCCGCCTCCCAACCATGCTTAGATTGCGGCTGTCACTACATGGTATAAGATATATTACTTTATTCACGGCTTCATATTTGGTAAAATGTGTCCTCCATTTTCTACAGGTTCTTTGTTTAGAAGAGACACTTGACTTTTTCTCATTCCATACACACATGAAGAACAGAAAGAATTTTTCCATGCAATGCATGAAAAGGGATGAATGTCCTAGGCCTAAAGTACTGACCAAGAATGATATGGAAGGGGTGCAGTAAACTAAGAAAAATTTTTAAGTCATGATCATTACAGAAGAGGAAGGAAAGAGGGTTTGAAAGTATGATGGGTAAGAACAGGGGAAGAATGATGGGAACAGGCCAAAAGCTATTAAGATTCTATTGCCATGGCCACCACCTCATATTTGAAAAAACAGTAGGTGCTGAAGCATGAAAACCCATTTCTCTAACGTAGGCAGATTCATACAGACATCTGAACTTGAGCTTTGTGAAAGTTAGCACTTCACTTCTAAATTGGGTGTATCCAACTTGGAGGAGTCAGTGTGTTCAATCTCCATAACACCCATGAGGCCAGCTGATGCTCATTTACAGAGTCCCAGATAAGGTCTATAACATTACTGGACAGCAGTGATGTAGCAAAGAGCTGGCAACATATCCTATCAAGAGAGTCTGTCCTGTCCCTTGGGCCTGTTATTATTCAGACTCATGATGTCTTTCCAAAAAGGAAACGGAGAAGAATGATGGCTGATCATTCTGTTTACAATTGGGGAATGATTTTTCATACTTACAAACCTACATTTCTCATCCATAGAAAGAGCCCTATTGAGCATCTGGGAGCATAACCTCATGATGGAGTAGGGGACAAAGAAAAAAAAAAATTCCTTTGGCATCAACTTGGCCTTCATTGTGGATTGTTCTCAAATGAATGGAGAATTTCTAGATCAACATAAGGGATAACAGCTAGAGCTAGGCATAGGTGTCATTTCAAAATATGAGTTGTTGAAAGTCACAAACATCTTACTATAATTTCATCCAAGAGAGATTCCTTCAGAAAGCCACAACGTAATCCATTTGATTAACAACACTGGCTCTAGTAGACGAATCTGGCAGTAAAAGGAGTATCAACTTCTGGATGCAACATGAATGTTTCCTTCCTATCAAAAAAGGCTCAATGATCCTGAATGACCACAAAGAATTTTCTAATGTAAATTTCAAGTCTCATTTTAGCTTGAAACTTTGTTTTGAAAAACCTTAACCATAAATGCTAAATCCTAACTTCTGAGGATTCTGCAGCAAAACAATGATAACTCTTCTTGAGCCTAAAGGTAGAAGGATCAGACTTCATCTATCTATCTATATCTCCAATGCCTGTTCCAACTGGAACTCTCTCAAAGGGGTGGCAACAGCAACAGTCAACATAACAAGTGAACTCCTGGGCTGCTTCTTAGCCTTTAGTGCCTCACCCTTAACAGGCCAATGGTAGAGGGTACCCCTGGTGCAGTGTTTCCATAGGATCCTACATAATGCTCCAGCCTAAATGTTCCTAGCTACTACTTCTATCTACTGCTCCTACCATTTTGCAAAAGGCAGGGCAAGCGCATAAAGCTCACTGCAAGAAAAACTATAGTTATGAAGAATGAGCTGTGTGAGTTAAGTGTTGTCAAGTGTTACGTATGACAGGGAGAGACTGTACGTTTGCAGACAAAATGCCAGTTGTCCATGTGTTAGTGAAGCAGAAAGAAAAGATAGCTAACTGGGTCACAAGAGTTCAACTTGATATTGACAAAAGTGCTGGCTCATTAAGCAGATGTCACTAACCCTCCCGATACCCAGGTGGGTAATACTGGTAATACACCATCTTGGTCGTTGGCTGCCAATCAGCTACTACCACCAAAGTTCCATCAAAGTAAAGAAAATGGGAAGTTTTAATTAAAGAACTTACTAACAATAAGAATTAATGAAGGTGACCCACACTAACCTACTTTAATGTACTTAATTTTGATCCACAAGCTCCAGACAGTATTAGGAAACTTTAAAATCGGCTCCAAAGAAACTTCACAAAGCAGTAACAGAAACTTTTAAACCTTACTAACTGTCAGAATACTATAAAAGAAAACCAACAGCAAACCCTGCTGAAGGATCTGTCATAATAGAATAAGTGACACATGTAACAGGGTTCTCTGGGATCAACAGTAAATTTTAACATCGCTAAGAAAATCAAGGTCAGAGATGTGCCTGACAATTGAGTACTTTATAAATTTGAATGAGGTCACAAAATGTCTGGAAGAGTTTGGAAATCAGTGAAGTCACTACACAATTACTAATTCAACTACACTAACACACCATAGCTATGAATAATTTCATGGCTTGCCTAATTAACAAGAGGGAATCCCTCATTATATAACATGAACTCAATGATTGATGTGATATTTTCCCAATGACAGCTTGTAGACAGCTTGTCATATGGATTGTGGTCAGCTTAACTTGGCTTCTGACATTAGCCTGTAGACTTTAAGTAGACAGGTTGTCTTGGCTTGTAGACAGCAGCATGTCAACAGCTTGTCTTGGTTTGGAGACAGTATGTAAACAGCTTGCCATGGCTGGCAGACAGTGAGTTGTGGCTTGTGACAGCAGTCTGTAGAGGATTTTCTAAGGTTTCCTTGGCCTGTGTAGCTGCTACTCTGCATCTTATGTTTCTAGACACCTGGTCATGACTAAAAAGATGTCCTGTACACTGGATAGACAAATTTCCTGAATCTAAGGCTTCCTGAAGTGCACAGACCAGAAACACCATTTTCAGAGTGTGAAGAATACAAAGGTTTTAATCATTTTGCCTAAGTAAGGGTGCAGCCTCTGATACTCCCTTTCTCAATGACATTACATGTGTTTAGAGAAAGGCTAATAACTTTTTTACCAAATCTAATAACCTCTTAATCATGAGACTGATGGTATCTTACACTCCCAGCAATTTCTTGTACAGTAGTTTGAAAATGGCATTTAACTCCACAGTTGCCTAACCATCCTCTTCATGTATGCTAATTGGCAAATATAGTCAGCAAATATCTCATAATCTGAAGAAAATATAGTTCAGCTTCATTAGATTAATTCATGGACTCAGTTGATCTGTCTTACTGAAAGTTGTAACTTGTACAAAAGTAGATTTTGAAGAATGTTTTTAAAAACTTGCTCTCCAGAACACTATCCAGTAAATTTTGAGACTCTTTACCATCCCTGGGGGTTTGGATGCTTTAACTCCTGTCTTTTGTTGAGATAACTGCCTCTTACCCTCTGCTAAACCATCCATTATGTAGAAGTAGTCTGCTTGTGCATCCCCAAGTCTTCCCTAACAATCAGTGCCTTTACATTTGTGAAATGTTATTGTCCTGCTCATTGCCAGGGTCATAAATGACCTCCCACCACATAATTCTCACAACATTGATGTCAACCATCAATTAAAGGGATTTTTTTAATGAAAGAACAGAGGGGAAAGTAAAACCAGAAAAAAAATGCTCAAAAGGAAACCACACCAGGGAGTTTTTCCTTCTCTAAAACTTATATATCCTTCTAGGGTAAGAAAGCCTCACAAGATTGAAAGCATGCTTAAGAAAAACTTTTAAATTAGCATTTGACTAAACCCAATATACTTATCTCAATAATTATCCTGAAGCATTCTAGGATCCATCTTCTCTGAAGTCAGTATCCCCAGCACCACAAAAGGTAGACCTCTAAGGCTAGACCAAGGTAAGGTTTGTTGATCTCCTTTAATGAAAGGGTTCCCAAGAAGACCAATGTAAAACTAACTTCTACACAACATAAACTCTAGAAAACAGGATAGGTTGGGACATAAAATGTTTTTCATCCAAAAAGTGATACCCCTTGCATGGAGGGACTTTAAGTTTCCAGGACGAACAAAAAGATGTTCCCATGCCAGTTTCTAATGATCTCTACAAAGTCTCTACGAGAGATAACTGACATGAGAAATTATACTTATTAGTCATAGCCTTCCAAGAATAAGTAACAAAAGGGGTATTTCTACATTTACATATTTCATTTTTAATGGTGACTCTACAGTGTAGGGCTTTTATTTATCTTAACCTAAGACATGCCATCTTCAAAAATCACTATGTGTAATTTATTAACCCTTTTTCTCAAGCCCAAGGCTAAAAGAGAAAGTTTTCATAAGACATGAAGCAGTTAAAATGCCACAAAAATCAGAGACTGTTGATGGTCTAGGAATTTTGAAAGTCTCCAATCAGGATAAGCCAGAGCTTTGATGTAGGGCTCCTGCAAAAAGGTATTGTGGTCTAGAAAAACTAAAAGTACCACCTGAGGAAAGTTGCATGGCTGAAGTTTCTGGCATCAATATTGTCTCTCCCACACTGGGGTTACAAGTCAATATACCCTGAGAACCATTTAGCAGAAGAATTTTTCCCAGAGTTCCTTGGGGAAAAAAGAGAAATTTGTCTCCAAAAACTCTGGTCCAAGGATATAGCTTATGCCCATTGTTGAATATCAGGAAGACAAAGCCACCATAATGAAAGAATCTAACTGAATGCATCTTTCCCTACAGATATTTCTCTTGTCACGGAATTAGATCTCAAGAAGGCATCTATCCACACTACATAAATGCTTTGAATATAGGAATCCTGAAGAGATGGACCTTTGCACTTTCCATGGGGAAGAATTTCTTTCCATCATCCTTAAGAGAGTAAGGGATCTGAATGAGAATTTATTCATCAGACTGTGGATGGTCACAGTGTGGTCCATCAGCAATAAGATTCCACAAACTCAAGACATTCTAGTAAATGAAAAAGCACAAAACCAATAGCTCCTATGTTGAGCTGCCAAGACTTTTGTTTCTTCTCTCAACAAAATGCTCTAACATGACCCTACAATGAATGGACTTGAAACATTCATCCAAACTCCAAATAGGTTGGTGGGGCTGTCCAAGGAATAAGCCTTGGGAGATTTCTTACATATGTCCACCAACTGAAGTTTTTGGGTGAGACCTTCTGGTGATCTGTTTAACAGATGGAAAAGCTTTTATCCAAAATACAGTGTTACCATGTCTTTGTAATGAGCTGCAAAGATACTTTTCCCAAAGGATGTCCAAGTTGACATGGAAACCTATAATCTGGTGCTAAACTGTTATGGCAGCATTTGTATTATCCAAGGCTGTGTCCTCCAGAAAACAACACTAATTTACTCCTAGCCAAGTAAAACTCTGAAAGGGAATCAAGCAAGACATTCTAGTCAATGATAAAACCTGACTTTTTGAAAATACTCAGGATTCCCAAGACTTGTCTGGAACATTTCTCCAGTGATTTTGAGTTTACTAGAATATCACTGAGGTAGACTAGAACTACAGCATTGGAAGAGGTAAAGTATGGAGGCAGAAAAGCAGCAACTTGTCAAAACCTAAGGTACAATGAAAAAGCTGAAGGGCATCGCCTTGTACTGTCAAGTATGGACCTATCTTAAACGCCAAAAACTGCCTTGCTCTCGGATGAATTGGAATGTGCTAGTAAGCATCCTTGAGGTCTGTCATGTAATTCACATAAGAGGAATGGTGGCTTCATCGTTTTATGAGGTAACTTGTGAGGAAAAGTTTGGGTTATATTTCTTTCTATGTCTGTGAAAAGTGCTTATATCATGTTCTATGGCATACAACCCTGGTTCTCAAAGAAGAACCAATCTCTAGATCTAACTAGATGTGTCCTGAAAGGAACATGGAAGAACAAAGACATGGTGTAAGCATTTTCCTGTATGACCACGAAATTCTTTGAGAATTTTCACCAGACATAAATATACTTCTTGAGTTTATTGCTTATGAATGTATAACAGTTGTCGGATTGAAGTGTGAATATAGAACAGTTGTGACATGGGTAAATAGATCAGATTAAGTGAGTTTAATATATTAAACCAATAATGTAAATTAGAAACAGCAAGGGGCCCAGAAAAGGTACCTGAGGTACAACTACATTTATAAACTGGGTATCAGAAGCTGTACAGTTTACAGAGGTATATTATATTCAGTTAGTTAGGTAACAGAGGATATCATATATATATTTATTCATTTATTCATTTTGCTTTGTCGCTGTCTCCCACGTTAGCAAGGTAGCACAAGGAAACAGACGAAAGAATGGCCCAACCCACCCACATACACATGTATATACATACACGTCCAAACACGCAAAAATACATACCTATACATCTCATTGTATACATATATATACACACACAGACATATACATATATACACATGTACATAATTCATACTGTGTGCCTTTATTCATTCCCATCGCCACCTCGCCACACATGGAATAACAACCCCCTCCCCCCCTCATGTGTGCGAGGTAGCGCTAGGAAAAGACAACAAAGGCCCCATTCGTTCACACTCAGTCTCTAGCTGTCATGTAATAATGCACCGAAACCACAGCACCCTTTCCACATCAAGGCCCCACAGAACTTTCCATGGTTTACCCCAGACGCTTCACATGCCCTGGTTCAATCCATTGACAGCACGTCGACCCCGGTATACCACATCGTTCCAATTCACTCTATTCCTTGCACGCCTTTCACCCTCCTGCATGTTCAGGCCCCGATCACTCAAAATCTTTTCCACTCCATCTTTCCACCTCCAATTTGGTCTCCCACTTCCCCTCGTTCCCTCCACCTCTGACACATACATCCTCTTGGTCAATCTTTCCTCACTCATTCTCTCCATGTGCCCAAACAATTTCAAAACACCCTCTTCTGCTCTCTCAACCACGCTCTTTTTATTTCCACACATCTCTCTTACCCTTACGTTACTTACTCGATCAAACCACCTCACACCACACATTGTCCTCAAACATCTCATTTCCAGCACATCCATCCTCCTGCGCACAACTCTATCCATAGCCCATGCCTCGCAACCATACAACATTGTTGGAACCACTATTCCTTCAAACATACCCATTTTTGCTTTCCGAGATAATGTTCTCTACTTCCACACATTCTTCAAGGCTCCCAGGATTTTCGCCCCCTCCCCCACCCTATGATCTACTTCCGCTTCCATGGTTCCATCCGCTGCCAGATCCACTCCTAGATATCTAAAACACTTTACTTCCTCCAGTTTTTCTCCATTCAAACTTACCTCCCAATTGACTTGACCCTCAACCCTACTGTACCTAATTACCTTGCTCTTATTCACATTTACTCTTAACTTTCTTCTTTCACACACTTTACCAACCTCAGTCACCAGCTTCTGCAGTTTCTCACATGAATCAGCCACCAGCGCTGTATCATCAGCGAACAACAACTGACTCACTTCCCAAGCTCTCTCATCCCCAACAGACTTCATACTTGCCCCTCTTTCCAAAACTCTTGCATCTACCTCCCTAACAACCCCATCCATAAACAAATTAAACAACCATGGAGACATCACACACCCCTGCTGCAAACCTACATTCACTGAGAACCAATCACTTTCCTCTCTTCCTACACGTACACATGCCTTACATCCTCGATAAAAACTTTTCACTGCTTCTAACAACTTGCCTCCCAAACCATATATTCTTAATACCTTAATACCTTATATATATATATATATATATATATATATATATATATTTTTTTTTTTTTTTTATACCTCGTCGCTGTCTCCCGCGTTTGCGAGGTAGCGCAAGGAAACAGACGAAAGAAATGGCCCAACCCCCCCCCCATACACATGTACATACACACGTCCACACACGCAAATATACATACCTACACAGCTTTCCATGGTTTACCCCAGACGCTTCACATGCCTTGCTTCAATCCACTGACAGCACGTCAACCCCTGTATACCACATCGACTCCAATTCACTCTATTCTTGCCCTCCTTTCACCCTCCTGCATGTTCAGGCCCCGATCACACAAAATCTTTTTCACTCCATCTTTCCACCTCCAATTTGGTCTCCCTCTTCTCCTCGTTCCCTCCACCTCCGACACATATATCCTCTTGGTCAATCTCTCCTCACTCATTCTCTCCATGTGCCCAAACCATTTCAAAACACCCTCTTCTGCTCTCTCAACCACGCTCTTTTTATTTCCACACATCTCTCTTACCCTTACGTTACTTACTCGATCAAACCACCTCACACCACACATTGTCCTCAAACATCTCATTTCCAGCACATCCATCCTCCTGCGCACATCTCTATCCATAGCCCACGCCTCGCAACCATACAACATTGTTGGAACCACTATTCCCTCAAACATACCCATTTTTGCTTTCCGAGATAATGTTCTCGACTTCCACACATTTTTCAAGGCTCCCAAAATTTTCGCCCCCTCCCCCACCCTATGATCCACTTCCGCTTCCATGGTTCCATCCGCTGACAGATCCACTCCCAGATATCTAAAACACTTCACTTCCTCCAGTTTTTCTCCATTCAAACTCACCTCCCAATTGACTTGACCCTCACCCCTACTGTACCTAATAACCTTGCTCTTATTCACATTTACTCTCAACTTTCTTCTTCCACACACTTTACCAAACTCAGTCACCAGCTTCTGCAGTTTCTCACATGAATCAGCCACCAGCGCTGTATCATCAGCGAACAACAACTGACTCACTTCCCAAGCTCTCTCATCCCCAACAGACTTCATACTTGCCCCTCTTTCCAGGACTCTTGCATTTACCTCCCTTACAACCCCATCCATAAACAAATTAAACAACCATGGAGACATCACACACCCCTGCCGCAAACCTACATTCACATATATATATATATATATATATATATATATATATATATATATATATATATATATATATATATATATATATATTATATATATATATATATATTTTTGCTGTCTCCCGCGTTTGCGAGGTAGCGCAAGGAAACAGACGAAACAAATGGCCCAACCCACCCCCATACACATGTATATACATACACGTCCACACACGCAAATATACATACCTATACATCTCAATGTACACATATATATATACACACACAGACACATACATATATACCTATGCACACAATTCACACTGTCTGCCTTTATTCATTCCCATCGCCACCTCACCACACATGGAATACCAATCCCCTTCCCCCCTCATGTGTGCGGGGTAGCGCTAGGAAAAGACAACAAAGGCCTCATTCGTTCACAGTCAGTCTCTAGCTGTCATGCAATAATGCCCGAAACCACAGCTCCCTTTCCACATCCAGGCCCCACACAGCTTTCCATGGTTTACCCCAGACGCTTCACATGCCCTGATTCAATCCACTGACAGCACGTCAACCCCAGTATACCACATCGATCCAATTCACTCTATTCCTTGCCCGCCTTTCACCCTCCTGCATGTTCAGGCCCCGATCACTCAAAATCTTTTTCACTCCATCTTTCCACCTCCAATTTGGTCTCCCACTTCTCCTCGTTCCCTCCACCTCTGACACATATATCCTCTTGGTCAATCTTTCCTCACTCATTCTCTCCATGTGCCCAAACCATTTCAAAACACCCTCTTCTGCTCTCTCAGCCACGCTCTTTTTATTTCCACACAGCTCTCTTACCCTTAAATTACTTACTCGATCAAACCACCTCACACCACACATTGTCCTCAAACATCTCATTTCCAGAACATCCACCCTCCTGCACACAACTCAATCCATAGCCCACACCTCGCAACCATACAACATTGTTGGAACCACTATTCCTTCAAGCATACCCATTTTTGCTTTCCGAGATAATGTTCTCAACTTCCACACATTCTTCAAGGCTCCCAGGATTTTCGCCCCCTCCCCCACCCTATGAGTGGTGGGATGAAGAAGTAAGATTATTAGTGAAAGAGAAGAGAGAGGCATTTGGACAAATTTTGCAGGGAAAAAATGCAATTGAGTGGGAGATGTATAAAAGAAAGAGACAGGAGATCAAGAGAAAGGTGCAAGAGGTGAAAAAGAGGACAAATGAGAGTTGGGGTGAGAGAGTATCATTAAATTTTAGGGAGAATAAAAAGATGTTCTGGAAGGAGGTAAATAAAGTGCGTAAGACAAGGGAGCAAATGGGAACTTCAGTGAAGTGCGCTAATGGGGAGGTGATAACAAGTAGTGGTAATGTGAGAAGGAGATGGAGTATTTTGAAGGTTTGTTGAATGTGTTTGATGATAGAGTGGCAGATATAGGGTGTCTTGGTCGAGGTGGTGTGCAAAGTGAGAGGGTTGGGGAAAATGATTTGGTGAACAGAGAAGAGGTAGTAAAAGCTTTGCGGAAGATAAAAGCCGGCAAGGCAGCAGGTTTGGATGGTATTGCAGTGGAATCTATTAAAAAAGGGGTGACTGTATTGTTGACTGGTTGGTAAGGTTATTTAATGTATGTATGACTCACGGTGAGGTGCCTGAGGATTGGCGGAATGCATGCATAGTGCCATTGTACAAAGGCAAAGGGGATAAGAGTGAGTGCTCAAATTACAGAGGTATAAGTTTGTTGAGTATTCCTGGTAAATTATATGGGAGGGTATTGATTGAGAGGGTGAAGGCATGTACAGAGCATCAGATTGAGGAAGAGCAGTGTGGTTTCAGAAGTGGTAGAGGATGTGTGGATCAGGTGTTTGCTTTGAAGAATGTATGTGAGAAATACTTAGAAAAGCAAATGGATTTGTATGTAGCATTTATGGATCTGGAGAAGGCATATGATAGAGTTGATAGAGATGCTCTGTGGAAGGTATTAAGAATATATGGTGTGGGAGGCAAGTTGTTAGAAGCAGTGAAAAGTTTTTATCGAGGATGTAAGGCATGTGTACATGTAGGAAGAGAGGAAAGTGATTGGTTCTCAGTGAATGTAGGTTTGCGGCAGGGGTGTGTGATGTCTCCATGGTTGTTTAATTTGTTTATGGATGGGGTTGTTAGGGAGGTGAATGCAAGAGTTTTGGAAAGAGGGGAAAGTATGAAGTCTGTTGTGGATGAGAGAGCTTGGGAAGAGAGTCAGTTGTTGTTCGCTGATGATACAGCGCTGGTGGCTGATTCATGTGAGAAACTGCAGAAGCTGGTGACTGAGTTTGGTAAAGTGTGTGAAAGAAGAAAGTTAAGAGTAAATGTGAATAAGAGCAAGGTTATTAGGTACAGTAGGGTTGAGGGTCAAGTCAATTGGGAGGTAAGTTTGAATGGAGAAAAACTGGAGGAAGTAAAGTGTTTTAGATATGTGGGAGTGGATCTGGCAGCAGATGGAACCATGGAAGCGGAAGTGAATCATAGCGTGGGGGAGGGGGCGAAAATCCTGGGAGCCTTGAAGAATGTGTGGAAGTCGAGAACATTATCTCGGAAAGCAAAAATGGGTATGTTTGAAGGAATAGTGGTTCCAACAATGTTGTATGGTTGCGAGGCGTGGGCTATGGATAGAGTTGTGCGCAGGAGGGTGGATGTGCTGGAAATGAGATGTTTGAGGACAATGTGTGGTGTGAGGTGGTTTGATCGAGTAAGTAATGTAAGGGTAAGAGAGATGTGTGGAAATAAAAAGAGCGTGGTTGAGAGAGCAGAAGATGGTGTTTTGAAATGGTTTGGGCACATGGAGAGAATGAGTGAGGAAAGATTGACCAAGAGGATATATGTGTCGGAGGTGGAGGGAACGAGGAGAAGTGGGAGACCAAATTGGAGGTGGAAAGATGGAGTGAAAAAGATTTTGTGTGATCAGTGCCTGAACATGCAGGAGGGTGAAAGGCGGGCAAGGAATAGAGTGAATTGGATCGATGTGGTATACCGGGGTTGACGTGCTGTCAGTGGATTGAATCAGGGCATGTGAAGCATCTGGGGTAAACCATGGAAAGTTGTGTGGGGCCTGGATGTGGAAAGGGAGCTGTGGTTTCGGGCATTATTGCATGACAGCTAGAGACTGAGTGTGAACGAATGGAGCCTTTGTTGTCTTTTCCTAGCGCTACCTCGCACACATGAGGGGGGAGGGGGATGGTATTCCATGTGTGGCGAGGTGGCAATGGGAATGAATAAAGGCAGACAGTGTGAAATGTGTGCATGGGTATATATGTATGTGTCTGTGTGTGTATATATGTGTACATTGAGATGTATAGGTATGTATATTTGCGTGTGTGGACGTGTATGTATATACATGTGTATGGGGGTGGGTTGGGCCATTTCTTTCGTCTGTTTCCTTGCGCTACCTCGCAAACGCGGGAGACAGCGACAAAGCAAAATAAGATAAATATAAATAAATAAAAATAAATAAAATGGATAAGGAAATATATATATTGATTTCTGCTGCAGTAGATGCCATAATAATCTACAGTCTTGAATAATAAGTCATGATTTACAATACCAAAGTCAACTGATAAAGCTAAGGGGAAACTTTTTAATCATAATAGATTTAAGATAACTTAAAACTGCTACTTCTGTGCAAAATCCAAACTGAATATGGTTTAACATATCAAAGTATAATTTTTTTACAGTAACTTCCCAAATACATTTAATTTAATAAGACTGGCAGCAAACAGACTGGATAATAATTCTTAACATTACAGTAATGTAATAAATCTCTAAATAATGGTATTACTCTTGCAGTTTTTCCTAAACCAGAACTTATCATGGACCAGCCAATTTAATAAGGCAAATTTTTGGGGTGAGAGTATGAAGCCAGCATATTCTATGCGTGTTTTACCTACATTTTTATTCTTTCTCACTTCCAAAATCATATTGTACACCTTATCTTCATTAACATGAGTGAAGTATAATGACCGCTGGTAGTGGACAGTTATATACTCGCTTCACTCTAGAGATACAAACATGATTCCATAGGATAGGTTTGAACCTATGGTGGTAAAGGAATCATTTGAGACAGTAACCACCTCCATTGGATTTATATATCATTGAGTAGTCACATATTGATTCTGTAGCAGATCTCGTAAATTCTTTCCATTTGGTTCCTATTACAAGAACTACATCATTTATTAATTTTCAGTCAACCTCAACATTATGATTTGCCTTCCAATCTTTTTATGTAAAATTATACTTTAGCAAACCTTGAAAATCTAATGACTATTACTGTACACAGCAGCAATTTTGGTCAGTAATCTTTATTACAGGTATTTTTCAATGTTATGCTTAATTGACTGATTGATACATTTGTTGAGGTAAAAAAAAAGCAGTAATTCAAAGTGATGAGGTGACATAAGTATTGTTATTAAGTTAATTACCATAGCTTAAAATGCCACTCTGTAAATATATCTGGTGACACATACACAGCATCTGTTGTAGCACTTCTGGACCTCATTCAAGCAAGAACTAACATGACTCAAGTTTCCTGACCTAGAATAATATTTTGGAATAAAGTTTTAACTTGACTGTTAAACACTCTGGAGTGAATATTAACTTTTCTAATGATGACTTAAGCAGTGATGTTGGAATGAAAGTTAAACGGTGATCAGTGGCATGGTCAATAACAATGTTATCTGTATCATACTGGAATGTTGGTCAAACAGGATCAAGAGTATAGGCAACCATACTGAGATCCAGGCTGACTAGGTGATGAGTGAAGAAGGCATTTATTCATAGCACTGGGGAATATGTCAATGGGATTTTGTGACATTTGGTTGAGTAAATTTGTGAGCCACAAGGTTCTACATTACTGATACTTTCTGAATGTGAATACTCTCAATGAAATTTGCTACACTGGTACCCATCCAAACTGTTCACAAGTTATAAGTATTATACATATATATGGAGAATACAATACAGAGGAGAATAATCAGAAGCAATTTTATAATATTTTGATAATACATGAATCAAAAGTGAGAAGAGATATAAATATCAAGGAAAGTGTAAGGTTAGTTACTATAAAAAGTAGGTAACACGTATAAATGAAAAAAACTATGAAAATCTCACCAAGTTAAATTTGGGAGTAGATACTTACTTTATTGTCAATATTTTCAGAAGACTTTGTAGTTGTTATTGCCTCTTGTTTATATCAAGTTGTCAAGTATTATGTACATTCAAATGAGTTCCAGCACACATTACTCACCATGTGGTATGGTGATAAAGATAAATATATTTCCACTAAAATGTGGAAAACTTTGGTAAATTCCGACCCCAAAACAAAACTAGGTTATGTGTATTTTGTACAGTATTTCATCCTTTGTGACACCAACCCCTCATTTTCCCTAGTCATCCTAACTATACCGACTCTTAATATGTATCACAGTACAATGCTCCAAATCATACCCTAACACTTCTGTTTTATACACGGTACTGTACGCAGACTTGGCAAAGACACTTTAAACTTATTGTCGTGGTTTCGTTAACTTGAGCTTTAACCCCAGCGTTAGTAATTCCGGAAATATATGAATAATGACTATACTACAGACTATAACCTTACGTGGAAGGAAACCTGTAACACAACTCGTACAACTTTTCCAACACAACCATAAGCCGTCATGCCGTGCATCTGTTGTGTTCCAGTTGAAAATGCTAAAGCATAAAAACCAAGAAATACATCCCATATCCTTATAATAATCTCTACTCGAAAACTTCTCAACTTAAACTTTAAAGATTCGGGTGTACTGCTGCTAGTGCTGTTATCTCACGAATCCCGGTAAAATCTAGTGGTGAGGAGAAGAGAAGGACAGATAGGAATCTTGGGCAACCACGCACCTATAAAAGATCCTGTTAACCCCTAAATTTCCCATTGACAGACGGCTCGGCGGCTGTGCATGGTGCTGGACATTGTATATGTACACATCCTGGCAATCAGCTGTTCGTCTGGGCCATGACAAAACTAACTCTGACATATTGTCAACACATATTCTTAAATAGTATCAAATATTAATATTATTAATGCACAAATTAGATACTAACTATCATTTTATCGATTTTACAATGAAACAACTGGCTTATAAATATTATAACAGGAGTTGGAGAAGTGGGGATTATCGACCACACGCGCCATGTCAAGTTTACTAATCGCCATATTGCAGAAGAGTTGATTGTTATGAATTAAGCTAGACTATCGATTACCTTGGGTGAGATCATATATATCGGTAAGAGAATTTAATTTTTAAGGCGCCTTAAAGTAGCACGTAAGGTTAAGTATAGTGCAAATGGTGTGTGTGGGTGGGCGGAGACGGGAAACGCCCATCTGTGACCAGCAAGACAGAGCAACTGTCAGACAAGGGTTCAATCAAAACAAAATCTGATTCGCCCTTATTATTGCCCTTTTACTGTTGTGGTTTTAAGTCATTTGAAACACAGAGGCAGTCTGAAACACAGTGGGCAAGGCTGAAAACCGCATTCGCCATTGAGGTGCATATCTGAAGTATTTACGTCTGGTGAATTGAGAATTTGTGTGCACGAAGGATTACTACAGTATCCTACTTAAAGGCTGAAATAGTGCCACGCTAAAGTGTTGAAGCAGTTAGATTGATCGTCAAAGTAGTAGTGTAGCCAGATATCCAATATTGGGTAAGTTTCTGTCACCATTTGTCGTAGAGGGAGAGTCAGTGGTCACTTGTTAGAGGATCATATGATTACCTGATAATGTATCTTGGTTGAACCCTATATTGAATGTCTGAAGGCAGTTTTCAGTTGAGAATGCTTCACACCGTTGTAGAAGACTATGTTAGGTGGACAAAAGCTATATGAAGTAAATACATGTCATATTGAATATCTAAAATCATTTTGGTTATGCTGTTTCTTTGGGTTAGTCTTGGGGAATATTCTGTTTTTGGGATACCACAGATATTACTTACAATGTAGGTGGAGAAGAGAGATACTTCTCTGTGGACCTTAGATTTGGTACAAGTTATTTAAACCGTGGGAACATAATTGAGAGCACCATTTTTTCCTCCATCGTTAAAAGATGCTTGATAGTATGGAGGAGTGTGATGATCTGGGAAATTACGAGATGAAAGTAAGCAGTTACCTCTAGATATTAAAAAAAAACTATGAAAACCACCTAACTTCAACTGTCAACCTAAATTAACTTTTTGATATTTTCAATATATGACTGCTATCGTGTTGTTTGCATGCAGTTCCTGCGAATTTGTTTGCAGGGTTTTTACTTTTCATTGTATGCATCAAGTGTGATGGAAGGAAGATGACAATGTCATTGATACATTTCATTTATGAGACTGAAAATTAAGATAAATCTCAGCCCCTTTGCTAGATGGGTGAGGTTGTCATGAGCTGTGTTGATTTTTTTTTCTTAATTCTACATTGTTCTTTATCATCACAGTCTTCTGGAGGATACTTATTTATTATTTGATATCTTGTGTTCCAAAATTATGGTCTCTAGTTTAAATCACTTTTACTAGCTCAAAATAAGAAGTCCATGGATTTACCAGCAATTTCTTTCAGGTCCATTAGTTGATTCTGTGTTGCTCATAAAATGGAACTTGACCTCATGTCTTTGTAAGGAATCTTGCCTAATGTGGAAAATTTGAACACAGTTCTTGATAACTAATATTATTATTATCATTATTATTGGTTGGGGGAGGGGGCAAAGGTTCTGGTAGCATTGAAGAATGTGTGGAAGGAAAGAACGTTATATGGTTGTGAAGCATGGGCTGTACATAGGGTTGTGTGGAGAAGGGTGGATGTGTTGGAAATGAAATGTTTGAGGACAGTATGTGGTGTGAGGTGGTTTAATCGAATAAGTAATTGAAAGGGTAAGAGAGATGTGTGGTAATAAAAAGAGTGTGGTTGAGAGAGCTGAAGAGGGTGTATTGAAATGGTTTGGTCACATTGAGAGAATGAATGAGGAGAGATTGACAAAGAGGATATATGTGTCAGAGGTGGAGGGAATGAGAAGTGGGAGACCAAATTGGAGGTGGAAGGATGGAGTGAAAAAGATATGTTGAGCGATCAGGGCCTGAACAAACAGGAGGTGAAAGGCATGCAAGGAATAGAGTGAATTGGAACGATGTGGTATACCGGGGTCGACATACTATCAATGGATTGAACCAGGGAATGTGAAGCATCTGGGGTAAACCATGGGAAATTTTGTGGGGCCTAGATGTGGAAAGGGAGCTGTGGTTTCAGTGCATTACACATGACAGCTAGAGACTAAGTGTGAACGAATGTGGCCTTTGTTGTCTTTTCCTAGTGCTACCTCGATATATATATATATATATATATATATATATATATATATATATATATATATATATATATATATATATACACATATATATATATATATATATATATATATATATATATATATATGATAGAGTTGATAGAGATGCTCTGTGGTAGGTATTTAGAATATATGGTGTGGGAGGCAAGTTGTTAGAAGCAGTGAAAAGTTTTTATCGAGGATGTAAGGCATGTGTACGTGTAGGAAGAGAGGAAAGTGATTGGTTCTCAGTGAATGTAGGTTTGCGGCAGGGGTGTGTGATGTCTCCATGGTTGTTTAATTTGTTTATGGATGGGGTTGTTAGGGAGGTAAATGCAAGAGTCCTGGAAAGAGGGGCAAGTATGAAGTCTGTTGGGGATGAGAGAGCTTGGGAAGTGAGTCAGTTGTTGTTCGCTGATGATACAGCGCTGGTGGCTGATTCATGTGAGAAACTGCAGAAGCTGGTGACTGAGTTTGGTAAAGTGTGTGGAAGAAGAAAGTTAAGAGTAAATGTGAATAAGAGCAAGGTTATTAGGTACAGTAGGATTGAGGGTCAAGTCAATTGGGAGGTGAGTTTGAATGGAGAAAAACTGGAGGAAGTGAAGTGTTTTAGATATCTGGGAGTGGATCTGTCAGCGGATGGAACCATGGAAGCGGAAGTGGATCATAGGGTGGGGGAGGGGGCGAAAATTTTGGGAGCCTTGAAAAATGTGTGGAAGTCGAGAACATTATCTCGGAAAGCAAAAATGGGTATGTTTGAAGGAATAGTGGTTCCAACAATGTTGTATGGTTGCGAGGCGTGGGCTATGGATAGAGTTGTGCGCAGGAGGATGGATGTGCTGGAAATGAGATGTTTGAGGACAATGTGTGGTGTGAGGTGGTTTGATCGAGTAAGTAACGTAAGGGTAAGAGAGATGTGTGGAAATAAAAAGAGCGTGGTTGAGAGAGCAGAAGAGGGTGTTTTGAAATGGTTTGGGCACATGGAGAGAATGAGTGAGGAAAGACTGACCAAGAGGATATATGTGTCGGAGGTGGAGGGAACGAGGAGAAGAGGGAGACCAAATTGGAGGTGGAAAGATGGAGTGAAAAAGATTTTGTGTGATCGGGGCCTGAACATGCAGGAGGGTGAAAGGAGGGCAAGGAATAGAGTGAATTGGAGCGATGTGGTATACAGGGGTTGACGTGCTGTCAGTGGAGTGAATCAAGGCATGTGAAGCGTCTGGGGTAAACCATGGAAAGCTGTGTAGGTATGTATATTTGCGTGTGTGGACGTGTGTATGTACATGTGTATGGGGGGGGTTGGGCCATTTCTTTCGTCTGTTTCCTTGCGCTACCTCGCAAACGCGGGAGACCGACAAAGTATAAAAAAAAAAAAAAAATATATATATATATATATATATATATATATATATTCCCTGGGGATAGGGGAGAAAGAATACTTCCCACGTATTCCCTGCGTGTCGTAGAAGGCGACTAAAAGGGGAGGGAGCGGGGGGCTGGAAATCCTCCCCTCTCAATTTTTTTTAATTTTCCAAAAGAAGGAACAGAGAAGGGGGCCAGGTGAGGATATTCCCTCAATGGCCCAGTCCTCAGTTCTTAACGCTACCTCGCTAACGCGGGAAATGGCGAATAGTTTGAAAAAAAAAAAAATATATATATATATATATATATATATATATATATATATACGTCAAAATGTATAGTTATGTATATGTGCATGTGTGGACATGTGTATGAGGGTGGGTTGGGCCATTCTTTCTTCTGTTTCCTTACGCTACCTTGCTAATGTGGGAGACAGCGACAAAGTATAACAAATAGAATAAATAAATATATGGGAGGGTATTGATTGAGAGGGTATAGGCATGTACAGAGCATCAGAATGGGGAAAATTAGTGTGGTTTCAGAAGTGGTAGAGGATGTGTGGATCAGGTGTTTGCTTTGAAGAATGTATGTGAGAAATACTTAGAAAAACAGAGGGATTTGTATGTAGCATTTATGGATTTGGAGAAGGCATATGACAGGGTTGATATAGATGCTTTGTGGAAGGTATTAAGAGTATATGGTGTGGGAGGTAAGTTGCTAGAAGGAGTGAAAAGTTTTTACCAAGGATGTAAGGCATGTGCACGAGTAGGAAGAGAGGAAAGTGATTGGTTTCTAGTGGTTTACCCCAGATGTTTCAGATGCCCTGGTTCAGTTCATTGACAGCACTTCTACCCTGGTATTCCACATCATTCCAATTAACTCTATTCCTTGCCCACCTCTCACCCTCTAGTATGTTCTGGCCCCGATCGCTCAAAATCTTTTTCACTCCATTTTTCCACCTCCAGTTTGGTCTCCCATGTCTCCTTGTTCCCTCCACCTCTCACAAATATATCCTCTTTGTCAATCTTTACTCACTCATTCTCTCCATACGTCTAAACCATTTCAACACACCCTCTTTTGCTCTCTCAACCACACTCATTTTATTTCCAAACCTTTCTTATCCTTTCATTACTTAGTCGATCAAACCACCTCACACCACATATTGTCCTCAAATATTTCAATTCCAACACATCCACCCTCCTCCATACAACCCTATCTATAGCCCATGCCTCGCAACCATATAAATATTGTTGGCACCACCATTCCTTCAAACATACCCATTTTTGCTCTCTGAGATAAAGTTCTCTCCTTCCACGGATTCTTCATCACTCCCAGAACCTTTGCCCTACCCTGTGACTTACTTCTGCTTCCATGGCTTCATTCACTGCTAAGTCCACCCCCAGATATCTAAAACACTTCACTTCCTCCAATTTGTCTCCATTCAAACATACATTCCAATTAACTTGTCTCTCAACCCTACTGAACCTAATAATCTTGCTCATATTCATATATACTCTCAACACTCTTCTTTCACACACTTTTCCAAACTCAGTCACCAACTGCAGTTTCTCACTCGAATCAGCCACCAGACCTGTATCATCACCGAACGACAACCATCTAACTTCCCAGGCCCTTTCATCGTCAACAGACAGCATACTTTCTTCTTTCTCCAAAACTCTTGCATTTACCTCCCTAACCACCCCATCCATAAACAAATTGAACAATCATGGGGACATCATACACCCCTGCTGCAGACCGACATTCACTAGAAACCAATCACTCTCCTCTCTTCCTATTCATACACATGGCTTACATCTTTGGTAAAAACTTTTCACTGCTTCTAGCAACTTACCTCCCACACCATATACTCTTAAGACCTTCCACAAAGCATTTTTGTCAACTCCATTGTATATGCCTTCTCCTGATCCGTAAATGCAACATACAAATCCATCTGTTTTTCTATTTCTCACACACATTCTTTAAAGTAAAGCAAACACCTGATCCATACATCCTGTACCACTTCTGAAACCACACTGCTTCTCCCCAATCTGATGTTCTGTACATGCCTTTACCCTCTCAGTCAATACTTTCCCATACAATTTTCCAGGAATACTCAACAAACTTATGCCTCTGTAGTTTGAACACTCATTTTTATCTCCTTTGCCTTTGTACAGTTGCACTTTACCTGCATTCCACCAATCATCAGGCACTTCACCATGATCCATACTTACACTGAATATCCTTACCAACTAATCAGCGACACAATCACCCCTTCATTAATAATTTCAACTGCAATACCATCCAAATCCACCACCTTGCCAGATTTCATCTTCCGTAAGGTTTTCACCACCTCTTCTCTCTTAACCAAAGTATTCTCCCTGATCCCCTCACTTCGCACACCACCCCAACCAAAGCACTACATCTGCCACTCATTCATCAAACCCATTCAACAAACCTTGAAAATACTCACTCCTCCTCACTTCATCACTACCTATTATCACTTCCCCTTGCCCCCTTCATTGATGTTCCCATTTGTTTCGCACGTTATTCACCTCCTTCCAAAACATCTTTTTATACTCCCTAAAGCTTAATGATACCCTCTCACCCCAACTCGCATTTGCCCCCATTTTCAACCCTTGCACCTTCCTCTTGACCTCCTGCTGCTTTCTTTTGTACATCTTTCGGTCATTTGCACTCTTTCCTTTTAAGTATCGTCCAAATGCCTCTCTTTTCTCTTTCGCTAACAACTTTACTTCTTCATCCTATCAGTCACCACCCTTTCTAATCTGCCCACCTCCTACCTTTCTCATGCCACATGCATCTTTTGCATATGCTATCACTGCTTCCCTAAATACATCCCATTCCTCACCCATTCCCCCCCAGGTCATTTGCTCTGACCTTTTGCTATTCAACACTAAATCTCTCCTCGTACTTCCTCACACATGTCTTTCCAAGCTCACTTACTCTCACCACTCTTCTCCCCAGCATTCTCTCTACTTTTTTGAAAACCTCTACAAATTTTCACCTTCACAAGATAGTGATCAGACATCCCTCCATCTGCCCCTCTCAGCACAATAACCTACAAAGGTCTCTCTTTTACATGCCATTCAGTTAACATGTAATCCAGTAATGCCCTTTTACCATCTCTGCCACTCACATATGTATACTTATGTATATGTCTTTTAAACCAGGTTTTCCCGATCACCAGACTTTTTTCTGCACACAAGTCCACAAGCTCTTCACCATTTCCATTCACAACACTGAATACCCCATGTACACCAATTGTACCCTCAACTGCCACACTGATTACCTAAACAATTAAATCATCCATCACTAATACCCAGTCCCATGCACCAAAGCTGCTGACACTCACTCAGCTGTTCCCAAAAAACTTGGCTCTCATGATCTTTCTTCTCATGACCAAGTGCATAAGCACCAGTAATCACTCATTTCTCTCCATCCACTTTCTGTTTTACCCACATTAATCTAGAATTTACTTTCTTACACTATCAAACACTCCCACAACTCCTGCTTCACGAATAGTGCTACTTGTTCCTTAGCTCTTGTCCTCTCACCAACCTGACTTTACTCCCAAGATGTTTGCAAACCATTCTTCCCCTTTTCCCTTGAGCTTCGTTTCACTCAGAGCCAGAACATCCAGGTTTCTTTCCTCAAACATACTACCTATGCACAAAAGATTACCCCCCCCCCCCATATCCAGCATAAAGCACACTAACATATCTATACCAAAATGACATATGACACCAAACAGCTCCACCCAAGAGTCTTGATCTCCTTGCCACCAGACACCTATGTCAAGCTATACTCCCCTGATTGATACCAGTCAAATTTTCTGATCTGAGCTCAGGACACTGCCTATCTTTTCAGCATTGACACTATATCACAGAAACCCTTATGATGAAGGTGCATCTTCCATACTCAAGGCATTGAACATGTACCTCACAACTGCCCTGCAGTCCCCCTTCCAAGAGAATCACATAGTATGACCAAAATCTTGACATTTTGTCCTTGCTGATGGATGTGGATGACCTTCTTAGTGCTGTGGGTGCTCCATAAAAGGAATCCTGCTATAGAAGAATTAAGTATAGATGCATACATATAAATGATAGGGCAGAAAATTTAAAATAAATATTAATAATGCTTGAATTTGATAACCATCCCATACATATAAGGATGTAATTAACTGTTGTATTAAAAGTATTTTGTATTCCAGGGTCACAATGTCTGCGGGTCCGTACAATTATTCATATATCTTCAAATATATTATCATTGGGGACATGGGTGTAGGGAAGTCATGTCTCCTCCACCAGTTCACAGAAAAGAAATGTAAGTAAAATTTTATTATGACCAAATAGAAATATAATTCATGCCATAAGGTTGAAGTAGTAGGAAGGAACATTAGGTAGGAACATTAGATAGGAGTCTGCAAACACTGTGCTAGAATTGCCCTCTGCCAGTGGCCTGTTAAGGGTGACTAAAAGCTTTGAAGTCACTTTTGGAGTTCACTGGTTATGGAGATTCTATTGCCATCATCACCCTCTTGAGGGAGTTCCAGTTTGGAACAAGTGTCAGAGATATGGATATATAGATAGCCATGAATTATATTTTCTCACAATAGTGTGTGATCTTGTTATATTTTCTCATAATAGGATGTAATCTTGTTTATGCAATGACTGATAAGTAATTGAAATAGATAGTAGCTTTCAGCTGCTAAGAGAATTAAGTATATTAGCAAAATGTATTGAAATGTGGAAAAGATGAATACGTATTAAGTTACCGCAAAAGTTAATTCTGGTGTGCTGTAATCTAAAATTATTATTGTATGATATAAATTTTTTACTTCCATTGTTCTCACCTTTTTCCATTCTGTACTCAGTCTCTCCTGGTACTTCCTCACACAAGTCTCCTTCCCAAGCTCACTTACTCTCACCACCCTCTTCACCCCAACATTCACTCTACTGAAAACCCATACAAATCTTCACCTTAGCCTCCACAAGATAATGATCAGACATCCCTCCAGTTGCACCTCTCAGCACATTAACATCCAAAAGTCTTCCTTTCGTGCGCCTATCAATTAACACGTAATCCAATAACGCTCTCTGGCCATCTCTCCTACTTACATACGTATACTTATGTATATCTCGCTTTTTAAACCAGGTATTCCCAATCACCAGTCCTTTTTCAGCACATAAATCTACAAGCTCTTCACCATTTCCATTTACAACACTGAACACCCCATGTATACCAATTATTCCCTCAACTGCCACATTACTCACCTTTGCATTCAAATCACCCATCACTATAACCCGGTCTCGTGCATCAAAACCACTAACACACTCATTCAGCTGCTCCCAAAACACTTGCCTCTCATGATCTTTCTTCTCATGCCCAGGTGCATATGCACCAACAATCACCCATCTCTCTCCATCAACTTTCAGTTTTACCCATATCAATCGAGAATTTACTTTCTTACATTCTATCACATACTCCCACAACTCCTGTTTCAGGAGTACTGCTACTCCTTCCCTTGCTCTTGTCCTCTCACTAACCCCTGACTTTACTCCCAAGACATTCCCAAACCACTCTTCCCCTTTACCCTTGAGCTTCGTTTCACTCAGAGCCAAAACATCCAGGTTCCTTTCCTCAAACATACTACCTATCTCTCCTTTTTTCACATCTTGGTTACATCCACACACATTTAGACACCCCAGTCTGAGCCTTCGAGGAGGATGAGCACTCCCTGCGTGACTCCTTCTTCTGTTTCCTATTTTAGAAAGTTAAAAAATACAAGGAGGGGAGGATTTCTGGCCCCCCGCTCCCGTCCCCTCTAGTCGCCTTCTACGACACGCGAGGAATGCGTGGGAAGTATTCTTTCACCCCTATCCCCAGGGATAATATATATATATATATATATATATATATCAGATTGGGGAAGAGCAGTGTGGTTTCAGAAGTGGTAGAGGATGTGTGGATCAGGTGATTGCTTTGAAGAATGTATGTGAGAAATACTTAGAAAAGCAAATGGATTTGTATGTAGCATTTATCCCTGGGGATAGGGGAGAAAGAATACTTCCCACGTATTCCCTGCGTGTCGTAGAAGGCGACTAAAAGGGGAGGGAGCGGGGGGCTGGAAATCCTCCCCTCTCGTTTTTTTTTTAATTTTCCAAAAGAGGGAACAGAGAATTGCGCCAGGTGAGGGTATTCCCTCAAAGGCCCAGTCCTCTGTTCTTAACGCTACCTCGCTAATGCGGGAAATGGCGAATAGTTTGAAAGAAAAAAAAAAAAAATTTATGGATCTGGAGAAGGCATATGATAGAGTTGATAGAGATGCTCTGTGGAAGGTATTAAGAATATATGGTGTGGGAGGAAAGTTGTTAGAAGTAGTGAAAAGTTTTTATTGAGGATGTAAGGCATGTGTACGTGTAGGAAGAGAGGAAAGTGATTGGTTCTCAGTGAATGTAGGTTTGCGGCAGGGGTGTGTGATGTCTCCATGGTTGTTTAATTTGTTTATGGATGGGGTTGTTAGGGAGGTAAATGCAAGAGTTTTGGAAAGAGGGGCAAGTATGAAGTCTGTTGGGGATGAGAGAGCTTGGGAAGTGAGTCAGTTGTTGTTCGCTGATGATACAG
Source organism: Panulirus ornatus (assembly GCF_036320965.1). Lineage (NCBI taxonomy): Eukaryota > Metazoa > Arthropoda > Malacostraca > Decapoda > Palinuridae > Panulirus > Panulirus ornatus. The sequence continues at coordinate 19,389,928 of NC_092228.1, forward strand.
CGCTGGTGGCTGATTCATGTGAGAAACTGCAGAAGCTGGTGACTGAGTTTGGTAACGTGTGTGGAAGAAGAAAGTTAAGAGTAAATGTGAATAAGAGCAAGGTTATTAGGTACAGTAGGGTTGAGGGTCAAGTCAATTGGGAGGTGAGTTTGAATGGAGAAAAACTGGAGGAAGTGAAGTGTTTTAGATATCTGGGAGTGGATCTGGCAGCGGATGGAACCATGGAAGCGGAAGTGGATCATAGGGTGGGGGAGGGGGCGAAAATTCTGGGGGCCTTGAAGAATGTGTGGAAGTCGAGAACATTATCTCGGAAAGCAAAAATGGGTATGTTTGAAGGAATAGTGGTTCCAACAATGTTGTATGGTTGCGAGGCGTGGGCTATGGATAGAGTTGTGCGCAGGAGGATGGATGTGCTGGAAATGAGATGTTTGAGGACAATGTGTGGTGTGAGGTGGTTTGATCGAGTGAGTAACGTAAGGGTAAGAGAGATGTGTGGAAATAAAAAGAGCGTGGTTGAGAGAGCAGAAGAGGGTGTTTTGAAGTGGTTTGGGCACATGGAGAGGATGAGTGAGGAAAGATTGACCAAGAGGATATATGTGTCGGAGGTGGAGGGAACAAGGAGAAGAGGGAGAGCAAATTGGAGGTGGAAAGATGGAGTGAAAAAGATTTTGTGTGATCGGGGCCTGAACATGCAGGAGGGTGAAAGGAGGGCAAGGAATAGAGTGAATTGGAGCGATGTGGTATACCGGGGTTGACGTGCTGTCAGTGGATTGAATCAAGGCAGGTGAAGCGTCTGGGGTAAACCATGGAAAGCTGTGTAGGTATGTATATTTGCGTGTGTGGACGTATGTATATACATGTGTATGGGGGTGGGTTGGGCCATTTCTTTCGTCTGTTTCCTTGCGCTACCTCGCAAACGCGGGAGACAACGACAAAGCAAATATATATATATATATATATATATATATATATATATATATATATATATATATATATATATATATATATATATATATACATACATATATATACACATACACATACATAAGCACATATACACACACACACACATATACATATATATACATATATATGTCGTAGAAGGCGACTAAAGGGGAAGGGAGCGGGGGGCTGGAAATCCTCCCCTCTCGTTTTTTTTTTTTTATTTTTATTTTTTTTTAATTTTCCAAAAGAAGGAACAGAGAAGAGGGCCAGGTGAGGATATTCCCTCAAAGGCCCAGTCCTCTGTTCTTAACACTACCTCGCTATCGCGGGAAATAGCGAATAGTATGAAAAAAAAAAAAAAAAAACATATGAAAAATGTAAGAAACAATTTAGAAAACTGAAACTTCTAGCTTGAAATGAAATGAAAAAATGAATGTCACATAATGGTTCAACCTTTGGCTATGGAAAAGGGAAAAGTATAATTTATTTACACAAACAATGGATGTAAGGGGAGTGGGGGAGGAATGGGATGTATTTAGGGAATCAGTGGTGGATTGCGCAAAAGATGATTGTGGCATGAGAAGAGTGGGAGGTGGGTTGATTAGAAAGGGTAGTGAGTGGTGGGATGAAGAAGTAAGATTATTAGTGAAAGAGAAGAGAGAGGCATTTGGACGATTTTTGCAGGGAAAAAATGCAATTGAGTGGGAGATGTATAAAAGAAAGAGACAGGAGGTCAAGAGAAAGGTGCAAGAGGTGAAAAAGAGGGCAAATGAGAGTTGGGGTGAGAGAGTATCATTAAATTTTAGGGAGAATAAAAAGATGTTCTGGAAGGAGGTAAATAAAGTGCGTAAGACAAGGGAGCAAATGGGAACTTCAGTGAAGGGCGCAAATGGGGAGGTGATAACAAGTAGTGGTGATGGGAGAAGGAGATGGAGTGAGTATTTTGAAGGTTTGTTGAATGTGTTTGATGATAGAGTGGCAGATATAGGGTGTTTTGGTCGAGGTGGTGTGCAAAGTGAGAGGGTTAGGGAAAATGATTTGGTAAACAGAGAAGAGGTAGTAAAAGCTTTGCGGAAGATGAAAGCCGGCAAGGCAGCAGGTTTGGATGGTATTGCAGTGGAATTTATTAAAAGAGGGGGTGACTGTATTATTGACTGGTTGGTAAGGTTATTTAATGTATGTATGGCTCATGGTGAGGTGCCTGAGGATTGGCAGAATGCGTGCATAGTGCCATTGTACAAAGGCAAAGGGGATAAGAGTGAGTGCTCAAATTACAGAGGTATAAGTTTGTTGAGTATTCCTGGTAAATTATATGGGAGGGTATTGATTGAGAGGGTGAAGGCATGTACAGAGCATCAGATTGGGGAAGAGCAGTGTGGTTTCAGAAGTGGTAGAGGATGTGTGGATCAGGTGTTTGCTTTGAAGAATGTATGTGAGAAATACTTAGAAAAGCAAATGGATTTGTATGTAGCATTTATGGATCTGGAGAAGGCATATGATAGAGTTGATAGAGATGCTCTGTGGAAGGTATTAAGAATATATGGTGTGGGAGGCAAGTTGTTAGAAGCAGTGAAAAGTTTTTATCGAGGATGTAAGGCATGTGTACGTGTAGGAAGAGAGGAAAGTGATTGGTTCTCAGTGAATGTAGGTTTGCGGCAGGGGTGTGTGATGTCTCCATGGTTGTTTAATTTGTTTATGGATGGGGTTGTTAGGGAGGTAAATGCAAGAGTTTTGGAAAGAGGGGCAAGTATGAAGTCTGTTGGGGATGAGAGAGCTTGGGAAGTGAGTCAGTTGTTGTTTGCTGGTGATACAGTGCTGGTGGCTGATTCATGTGAGAAACTGCAGAAGCTGGTGACTGAGTTTGGTAAAGTGTGTGAAAGAAGAAAGTTAAGAGTAAATGTGAATAAGAGCAAGGTTATTAGGTACAGTAGGGTTGAGGGTCAAGTCAATTGGGAGGTAAGTTTGAATGGAGCAAAACTGGAGGAAGTAGAGTGTTTTAGATATCTTGGAGTGGATCTAGCAGCGGATGGAACCATGGAAGCGGAAGTGGATCATAGGGTGGGGGAGGGGGCGAAAATCCTGGGAGCCTTGAAGAATGTGTGGAAGTCGAGAACATTATCTCAGAAAGCAAAAATGGGTATGTTTGAAGGAATAGTGGTTCCAACAATGTTATATGGTTGCGAGGCGTGGGCTATGGATAGAGTTGTGCGCAGGAGGATGGATGTGCTGGAAATGAGATGTTTGAGGACAGTGTGTGGTGTGAGGTGGTTTGATCGAGTAAGTAACGTAAGGGTAAGAGAGATGTGTGGAAATAAAAAGAGCGTGGTTGAGAGAGCAGAAGAGGGTGTTTTGAAATGGTTTGGGCACATGGAGAGAATGAGTGAGGAAAGATTGACCAAGAGGATATATGTGTCGGAGGTGGAGGGAATGAGGAGAAGTGGGAGACCAAATTGGAGGTGGAAAGATGGAGTGAAAAAGATTTTGTGTGATCGGGGCCTGAACATGCAGGAGGGTGAAAGAAGGGCAAGGAATAGAGTGAATTGGATCGATGTGGTATACCGGGGTTGACGTGCTGTCAGTGGATTGAATCAGGGCATGTGAAGCGTCTGGGGTAAACCATGGAAAGCTGTGTAGGTATGTATATTTGCGTGTGTGGACGTATGTATATACATGTGTATGGGGGTGGGTTGGGCCATTTCTTTCGTCTGTTTCCTTGCGCTACCTCGTAAACGCGGGAGACAGCGACAAAGCAAAAAAAAATAAATAAATAAATAAATAAATTTTTTAATGCAGTGTTATTGGAAAAGTAGTATGTTGTGATGCAGCTGTATTTATTAATCTCATTTCATTGATGGAAATGTTTTTAGAAGGAATAGTTTTTGACTTGTGGTATATTGTGGTTTAAATGCATTGTTTTCTGTTAAATCCAGAATGAAGAAACCTAGACACACAGATTGCAATGACTTCTAAATACCTGTTCATGTTGCATGGGGAGGGAGTTCTAGTCCTGTAGATCTCAATCTCTTGCTTTTTCACAACTATCAGATAACTTTTAAACTTCTGTGTGTTACCCATAGTCACAGTTTCCTCATGCATGTGATACTCTTTTACTGTACAAAATCAGGTTTTAATCAGGTCACCCCTAACTCTTCTCTCTTCACTGATGGACAAATCTAAGGGCACTAACCATTCCAAGTAACTTATCTAAATTCTTGTATCATCTTTGTTGCCTTTGTCTGTATCTTTTCTGTTAATTCTTTATGCTTCTTCAAGTGTGGCTCACCACACTTGCGGAGTCTCTCCTTTCCCTGCTACTGATTGTTGTGCTACTGTGAAGCTGCAGGAACCCCTGGAGAAGAGGTCCTTAGGGTAAAAAATAATGCAGTTGTGATATTTGCCAGCAGACAGTTCATCTCCTTTTTTAATCCCTTAAGGTGCATCTTTGGTGACCGGCAGGGGGCATTGTTTACTTCAGAGTCCTTCATACACACAGATAACTACTGTTATTTTCTTCTGTATAATGGGCATGTGAGGCTTTCTTTCACTGTTTCATCTTCATGACCTCACATTTATTCTGATTGAATTTTATCAACCATGGATTAGACCATTTTTGGTGATTCTCTATGTTCCCTTTTAAGTTGATGAATTCTTCCTCAATTTTCTTTTTACTTTCCTCATGACCTTAGCATTATCTAGATCAGTGCTTCCCATCTTTTTTTTCACAGCACAAATTAGAGTTTGCTTGATTGTGGTACACCTTATTAAATTTTACAGGTATCCTACTGTTATTACACATTATCCATTGAATTAAAGGAAAACAAAATCTTTATACACACATATCCTTCAGAATCCTTTGCCTTACTGGATGCTGTTTAACTGATTTTACTTTTGTGGAATATATTGGAAAGTTGTGTATTGGCTTCAGCCTTGTTTACAATATTCTTATCAAAGTTTTTTATATTCTTTCATATCTTGTTATACTTATTCCTTTCTCTTCCATTAAACTGTATGTATATGTACATTAGTGGTTTTGCAACAGTTTTAATTGTCTTTGGTAATGGGCTTTACTTTATTCTAGATTTTTTAATATAGTAGTCTTTCAGTAACTCAAGAAATTATAATCTTTTATATTTTAATGTTAAACTCTATTTCCATTCATATGAGATAAATCATATGCTCATATCCTCAACTTTTGTTTGCTGCATTCAAATGAACAAAGATTTCTTCACCACTTATGCACTTGTGTTTCTTAATCATATTTTTTACACTCTAGTTTATTTATTAAGCGAGGCTAATGGCTCTGTTCACATAACACCTCTGCGTTCACACACAATCCTTCGACTGCACGTGATGATGTTAATATACTCTTGGAATCCTCATTTGCATGGTAGTTATCACTCCCTTAGGATCCTCATCTGAAATACCTCAGGCTGTCACCATCAATCTATTTATATATCTATACTTCTGATGCCAGTTTCCTCAGGGAACTCCCTTGAGGGGGGTGGCCATGGCAAAAGAGTTCCCATAACTGGTGAACTCCAGTGCCACTTCTTAGCCTGTAGTGCCTCACCCTCAACAGGCCACCGGCAGAGGGCACCCCTAGCACAGTATTTTCAGAGGCTTCTACATAATGTTCCCACCAACTTCTATTACCTAATTTGTCAACCTAATGTTCCTACCTACTGCTTCTCCATAATGCTCCCAGTAAATGTTCCTACCTACAACTTCTACCTAATGCTCTTGTGGCCATTTATCCATCACTAATCACCAGTCAGATGTTAAAAGTTAACTTTTATCTAATTCCTCATTTCCATATAAGAAAACAGAAACACAGTATTCAGTAGTCTAATGGGAGAAATAATTACATAAAAATTAATGTTTTCTGCGAGACATTATAGTAGGCCTAATATCTCACATAAGAATTACTACTGGTAACTACCTATACAGAGGATTTGATGAAAAAAAGTGTAGCATTTACATTAAGAACAATATCATTAATATGCTTTCATCCTTTTTGATTGGTTGATTTAACTCAATAAATCATGTAAACTCATGACCACGGAATAACTAACAGAGCACGTTACTTTTTCCAGCCATTAAGTACAACTGTCTGTCCATTTGTAATCAGTGTTATCAAATTAGAAGCAGTTGTTTCATTATCTTCAACCCTCACTTGATCATTCCATAATTACTGCTTGATACTTCTTAAAAACCAATGGGTAGGACTCTATATGGTGGAAACATTCTGTTGATGGAATATAAACCTTATGAGCATCCTCACTACATTCTTTCTTCTTTTCTCTCTGCTATAGTCTACCTCTACACCTTGTACATTAGACCATACTACCATAGATCTTTCTGATTATCATGTTATCTCCTATACATTCTTCATAAGAGGCATAAAAGGCATTCATCCTTATACCATGATTTTTTTCATGCTTTGTATCTTCCTCACAGTCTAATTTTTATTATTACTCTAAGTTAATCATTTCTACTGGCCTTACTCTCTTCTTAGCTCAAGCCAGAAGGACATTGTTTCACATCCCATTCACCAGAGTTCACAGTGCACCCCCAGTTCTTTATTCGTACATGACACTACTCTCACATTTAGCCAGATGAGGATATTCCCTCAAAGGCCCAGTCCTCAGTTCTAAACGCTACCTTGCTGACGCAGGAAATGGCGAATAGCATGAAAGAAAGAAAAGAAAGTACTGTCCTCATTAATCATAATCCCAAATACGTAAACTCATTAAGAACTTTCAAATGGCCCTCTTTCCACCTAAGAGGACACTACTGTGGTTACCAAATAGTGATCCTTCCACTTACACTTTATGTGATAAGCTAATCAATTTACACATTTCAGAGATTCTTAGGAATCACTTGTAAATGAATCGGTATCATCAGAGTGATCTCCAGCTCTCATAAATGATGCACTAAAAGAAGAGACTACCACCCATAGCTGGGCCTCATCGACTGTAACATGATTTACATTAAACTCTTTATATTCCAGGGTTCAGCTCATTGACAGCACATCACCACTCCTATACATCAATCCAGTCCCATGCATGGCTTTTACCTCCCAGAATGTTCAAATCCTAATACCCCAAAGCATCTTTTAGTTCATCCTTCCATCTTCTCAGTCTTCCCTTTCCTCTTCTTCCCTCCTCAGATGACATGATCATCATAGTCAGTCTTTCTTCAGTCATCCTCTCCATATTCTGAACAAAATAAAACAAACCTTGGTCAGCTTTTTCAGTCATCCAGCAATTTCTGCCACACCTCTTTCTTACATTGTTATTCCTTACATAAGCATCCTACTTCACCTGATGTGTTGTCCTAAAGTATTTCATTTTCAGTACATCCATTGTCTCCTGGTCTTTTACACTCCAGGCCCTAAGACTCAATTGTACAAAATTTTTCTTTCACTTTACCTTCAAACATAGGAGACACTGATTTCCCCTTCCACATACTCCTCAGTACATGCGGGATATTATATCTTTTACCCTCCTTATGACTCACCTCAACTTGTGTTTACCTAAATCTGCTGCCCAGTCCACACCCAGGTGTCTAAAGCACTCCACATTCCTCAAATGCTTCCCATTTAGACATTCCCAGACTGTCCTGCCTCATCTCCCTGCTGCCCAATATTACATCACTTTTGATCATGTACACTCTCAGCTTTCTCCTTTAACATATACCTAAGTCTGTCTCCAGCCTCTACCGTTTCTTTAGAGTCTACCACCAGAACTGTATCATCTGCAAACAGCTTCTGACTCACCTTCCATGCCTCCCGCCTTCAGAAGCATATGCTGTAGACCTGCCTTTCTTTTTAAGACCATTCCTCACCATCCTTTCCATCATCAGATGAAACGGTGGCATGTCACATCCTCAACATAGACCTTCCTCCCAACTTACATACATGCCATTCTGCCATAGTGAAATCTCCTGACTGAATTTGATAACTTTCCATGTACCCTATATATTTTTAACATCTTCCTAAAGACCTCTCTGTCAGCCCTGTCATACACTTTTGCCAGATTGATAAATGCTACGTTCAATTCACCCTTTCTCAAAGTATTTTCTGCACTAATTTTTCAAATCACTCATCTAGTCCAGACATTGTAAAATTCTTATAAAGCCATGCTGCTTCTCCCCAATCAGATGTTCTGAGCTTACCACCACACTCCCATATACCTTACCAGGTACACTCAAGAAACTAAAGTGCACTCTTCAGGCATTTTATAAGTTCTCAAGAACCTCACCTTGAACTATACAATATTGAATAGCCTGACAAATTGATCAATAGTCACCTTTTCTTGAGAAACAACTGCAGTACCATCTGCACTTTATTTTTCAGGAGGCTTTCACTTCCTCCTCTCTTTTCACCAGACCAATTTCCAGGTCACTTTCACACTGCATGCCACCTTGCCCAAGTTTCACCACATACTCTACCCTGTTGTATAACACATTCGCAATTCTTCAAAAGTATTCCATCTCTTTTTCGCCACTTCTTTGCATGACACCACTTCTCCCCCTCTGCTTCCTTGATAGTTGTCCCCATTTTTTCTCATTCTTCTCAAACTATTCACCTCCATACAGCACATTTTCTAATAACTCTGAAGTTCATATGTACTTTCTAACCTCATTTTTCACTTACTTTTTTTCGTCTCTTGACTTCTGCCTGCTTATTATCATGTACCTCCCAGTCACTCACATTCTTCTCATGCTGATGCCATCTCTCCCCTATCTTTTTTTCTTTCCTTGGCAGTTTAACTTCCACATCCCACCACTTACTACCCTCTGTTGTACCTACCACATGCCTTACTTTGCTAAAATGAGATGTCTGAATTTAGGAATAAACTTACCATTACACAGTAAGTTGCTCTCCAGAAGCATCTTTTATGCCCAGTCAAAATTCTCAGAGAGTTTTCTGGTCATGCAGGAATATTGCATACATGTCTGTTTTTCCATGCTTCTTTATGAGAACATACCTTGCTGGATCTGGAGGATGGTACCTTATTAAAAACAAGGGTTGTCTTTGGCATTTGTTAAGTACTTTTTTTTCAATTTCTGTTTAGATCAAGTTAATCTTTTTCTGGCTTTGAGTATGCAGCCGTCAGAAGAGGATGATCCTGAACTGGGATCAGTTTTCATAAAGGATAGAACTTTCTTTAGTTTTCTTTTGATTTATGTTTAAGTCTGCCCTCCTTCATCTCCATATTCTGTCAGATGCTTGTAGTGTTTGGTCCAAAGGTTAGAAATATACCCTAAGCTTTCAAAAAATGAACCCTGTGAGCATTCATGTATTTTCTTATGCTTCTTTCTGCTCTTTCCTTTCTGAATACCTGTTTTCTGACTAAGGTTAGAAACATGCCCAAGACTGATACCAACACTTTGTCCATGATTAGAGTAAAGCTAATGATTTGGCACTACCTTGTCTCTGTGTTCTGATTTTATAGGCTCGTATGGGCTGCTGCTCATATGTTTTGTTATGGTCAACAGCTTTTTTTCCTTTTCATTATGCCTCATTTTGGGGAGTAAATCTGGGTTTTACCCGCTCACCAAGCAAATGTTGTTTCTTGTGCTGATAGGTATAAGCTTGAATGGTATGGGTTAGATTAGTAGCCAAACAAATGTGTGATGAGATTGGTGCATTCAGGTTAACTTGTATACTTTACAGGTGTCACATACAGAAAAATGAAAAGAATCTTTTGTTATTTCAAAACTGATTCAAAGACAGTAATATATTTTTCATATCACTAAACTGTGATTTTATTTTAGAGCATGTGGTTGTCTTTCAGTTCATCAAGAAGTTTCCCAGGTAAAAAGTAAAATGAAGTTTCTTCCCACAGTTATGGCAGACTGCCCACACACAATAGGTGTAGAGTTTGGCACCCGAATAATTGAAGTCGCAGGTCAGAAGATAAAGTTACAAATTTGGGACACGGCGGGGCAGGAACGCTTCAGAGCTGTTACAAGGTTAGTTTCAAGAATGTGGTATTTATATTTCACATGAATCTTTCATCCCTTTTTCAGTCAACTCCTAAGTTTTCATAAGTATCTCATGAGGTTTGAAAAGTTTTACTCTGTAATGTTGAGAGGATTAACTCACTGTGCACACTCCAAGGGAGGCAGAAGAAATCATAAAAAGATGAAATAAACATGAAGCTCCCTTTATGTTTTGAGAATGATGGAAATCATTAAATAAATCGTGCAGTGTATTTGCATATTTATTCAGCAAATATGGAGAAATTTCATCAGAATCATGTGTTGTATATGGGTCAGTGCCTGCTAGTACTGTTTATATCTTTCTAGATACTTCAGTGTTTTCATGACCTTCTCCTTATTCGATCTTATTAGTTAGGGCTGTATCCTCAAGAATAAGATCACTTGAACTTGTTATTCAGACCTTTGCTTGTCTTTACATCATTGATAGCATTTAAGACAGGTTCAACATTCTCATTAACCATAAAATGTAGCTCTGAGAGGGCTAAAGTAATGTTTGATTTTATTTATTAAGGAGGGATTCTCTCCCCTCATGGCTCTTGTATGTAGAGATTACCTGAATTAAAACTCCATTTCCTGATGTCTTTTCCACAATTATATCTATTTTAAGTGTCTCATTTACCACAAAATCATCACTGAGTAATGATGGTGTATCAGTCCCCCCTCGTCCAAATGTGTTCTCCTCTACTCACACAAAGAACTTTTATCTCCATGATTCCGTGTCACCTAAAAATTCAGATTACCAAAGTTTATCCTTATAACTGAAATCTCTCAGAATCAGCACTACCTTTTGAGATCATGTTTTGCTGCTTCATGAACCATCCAGATTTTTCCTTCATTATTACCTTTGTACTTAGTTCTGAATCACTAGAATTCTTTGAAAGACCATTTAATATTAACCTCACTGTGCTTTTCTTTACCACAGATACCCTATATTGTTTGAATGGGTCATTATTACTATATCATGAGACTAAGGTTATCTCATGTTAGGAGGGCCAATCCCCCTCCTGCTTTGTCTTTTCTTTCATACCATCAAGTACCCCTTTGGACAGAGGAGATGAGATCCTATCTCCTAGTGCTCACTATTTCTACAACTCTGACAATATCAGGTGCATTGTCTCGTATATGATCCTTAAATTCTAGCTCTTTATCGTGTACAGGTTGAACCTCTGTAATCTGGAGCTCTGTGGTCCAGTAACTCCCATGGTCCAGCATGTTTTGAATCTGCTGCCATTAGTTTGTGGACCTGCCACCAGAGTGGCACTGTTAGCAGTGCTAAGGTGCCAAAATCTGTTTACTCTACAGCCAAGCTAATTACCAGTCCTGTTAATTTCCTATATTCAGTTTTTTACTGAAAATGAAAGCCAGAAAATTTTAAAGTTTTGGAAAACTTTGAAAGGTGCCAGAAGTACAGAATTAGACTGCACTTATGAAGTGGTTCAAGCTCCCATGTAATGAAGGTGTAAGCATTTCTGGGGAGATGCTTATCGAGCAGGCCAAAGTTTTTCATAGAGAACTAAAGCTAGACTATGTGAATATTTGCATGGATGGTTACACAAGTTTAAATGGAGACTTGGAATTTCAGTACAGCGTGCAGTGAAAAGCGTAGTGCTGACACAGAAGGTTGTAGTGTAAGGTCATATTAAATGACTCAATAAAAACTCCAATTCTCTATTAAACAACCAACATGTGCAGGGGGAGAGAGAGTATATGAGCTGGCTGGGACTGACGCCACAGTGCGGGCTGGCTGCCTTGACGATAATGATAAAACAACAATAGTAACAAGAGTCGACCAAAGCCAACTACCAACCTATGATCATTCCTTACATTAACTACTTGTCACAAAGCTGCAGTAAAGTTTGTGGATGAATTTGCACAGTTAGTGGCAGCAGAAAACTTTGCCTAGAATAAATGTATGATGTTGATGAATCTGCCCTATATTGGTGTTGTATGTTGTAAAAAAAAAAACCTTGCCCAAGGTATTTTGGAGTCTCTATCTAGAGGTACTTCTGATGTAATCTGATGTGACAATAATAACCTTGTTTGGAAGCATTAATTGTTGTATTATTTCCTGTTTTAAGCTTTGTTCTACTTTTGATAACACAGCAATATGTATGTAGAATGAGCTGGCAAGACTAAGGGTTGGGCAAATATTTACACAGGGGTTCCCTTTGGGGTCAATTTCTGTTTTCCAGCATTTTCTGTGGTCCAGCAATGGCCAGATCCCAAGGTTGCCGGATTAAAGAGGCTCAATCTGTACCACTAATCCATCAGCATTTTTATACTTTATTCTCAGTCTGAAAATACCATCATCTAACATTCCTGACCTCTGCAGTGCTGGCAGTGTTCTATTCTCTTGCTTCATTTGATGTCTCCCCTTCTTTGCCTTCTAATTATATTCTTAGCTTTTCTTTGCCTCTTCCCTTGATCTGTCACGTCTGATGCATACCTTATTAGATTCTTACCATTCTAGGTTTCAAATAGGATACCCATTTGGCATTCACTCCCCACAATAAAAACCATCACTAAGCAACACAAAAACTCAATGCCCCTGAACACTAACTGGCACCAGATTTGGGTAAGATAAAGAATCCCTCAGCATCCACCACAAATAATTCACCTTCACCTAAAACTATGTATCACCTGCCTAGTCTTCCACCCTCTCAAAAGCAAATACAACAATGCTGCAAACCAAGTACAATAGAGCACTCAGAACAAATCACTGGCTGCCTAGCAACCACAACCATTTGCCACCTCTCAGCAGAGACCAGATAAATTTCTATATTCTCTTTTCTTTCATCTGAGATGGCTTTGAGGCATGTTTTTCCCATTCCATGATGGTCATCATTAAAAAATAAAAGTGAAAAAAAATCCTGATATTATCACACTATATGGAATGAACTGGGGCATATGAAGTACATGGGGTAAACCATGGAATGGTCTGTGGGGCTTGGATGTAGATAGGGAGCTGTGGTTTCTGTGCATTACACATGACGGCTAGAGAATGGATGTGGGCCGGTGTGGCCCTTCTTCGTCTGTTCCTGGTGCTACCTTGCTAATGCAAGAAACAGCAATCAAGTACGAAGGATTTTTATCTTAAAACATATTTCCTTAACTCCTGTTTCCCCTTTTAGAAATTTAAATACGAGGAGGGGGAGGGTTCAGCTCCCTGCTCCCGCCCTCCTTAGTTGCCTCCTAAAACATGCGGGAAGTATTCTTTCTCCCCTATCCCCAGATTTGCATGTGTGGGCGTTTAGGTATATGCATGTGTATGTGGGTGGGTTGGGCCATTCCTTGTCTGTTTCCTTGCGCTACCTCACTAACACGGGAGATGGCAGTTAAGTATAATAAATATAATTACTCATTTGCCATTTCCAGCGTTAGCAAGGTAGCATCAAGAACAGAAGACAGCCTTGGAGGGAAAAATCCTCTCTTGGACCCCTCTGTTCCTTCTTTTGAAAAAGTAAAAGAAGAGGGGAGGATTTCCAGCCCCCCACTCCCACTCCTTTCAGCCGCCTTCTATGACATGCAGCAAATACATGGGCAGTACTAACTGTGAATCCTTACTTGACAATGTTGAGTTGAAAGTGGTGTGACTTATAAACTGTCTTTGGCTGCTTTCCAAACTAGCCCCTCTTGCCCTACTCTGCAATTTTGGTTCACTTTCCCTCTTCTGTAGGTATTACTTCGGTTTTTGCTCCCAAGAGCTGGCTGCATGTATGCCCCCACCACTAGCTAGCCCACACAATACTCAGCAAGCTGCTGCATCACATGATTGCTGTGTGGCCATTGGCAACTCAAGGGTGGGCCATTTTGGTAACTGCTTCTTTCCCTACCTTCTCATGTCTTTCCCAATAACTATGACCAAGCTCTTTTAAAAGACAGGTTTTTCACTTCCTTCATAATTAGTATATAATTTCCCGTCTTTTCTTTTTTTTCATAATTCTTTCCATATTTCAATTATGGCCCAGCCTTGATGGGGCCTTTTGTCTGTGGCTAGTGATTTCAGCTTGAAAAAAAATTTCTAATCCCCAGGGATATATACAGTAAACCCTTAATTTAACAGACCCTGATTTAATAGGGTTGGGATTAACAGACCGGGCTAATAATAATACAGTAATTGATAATAATTCAGAAAAAATAAAGAAATCTCAAATATCGCAACATGCGCATTTCATATCAAACTTGTTTTTGGTAGTGTGGGGTATACTCACTTTGTTTTGGTCTTAGCTACCATGTGGTCATGTTGTATACATATAATTGTGACATCAAATAATTTTGCTCTCCTTACAATTCAAAATGGAATCAAGTGATAAAGGAGATAAAAGAAAGCATGTGAACTGTATATTGTATTAAAAAGTGCCCCATAGGTTATATTCTCAATTTAATAGACTTTTACCATTAACAAACACCCCCTCCCACCTATTAGTCCGTTAAATCGAGTTTTTTTTTTTTTTTTTTTTTTTTTTATACTTTGTCGCTGTCTCCCGCGTTTGCGAGGTAGCGCAAGGAAACAGACGAAAGAAATGGCCCCCCCCCATACACATGTATATACATACGTCCACACACGCAAATATACATACCTACACAGCTTTCCATGGTTTACCCCAGACGCTTCACATGCCTTGATTCAATCCACTGACAGCACGTCAACCCCGGTATACCACATCGCTCCAATTCACTCTATTCCTTGCCCTCCTTTCACCCTCCTGCATGTTCAGGCCCCGATCACACAAAATCTTTTTCACTCCATCTTTCCACCTCCAATTTGGTCTCCCTCTTCTCCTCGTTCCCTCCACCTCCGACACATATATCCTCTTGGTCAATCTTTCCTCACTCATTCTCTCCATGTGCCCAAACCACTTCAAAACACCCTCTTCTGCTCTCTCAACCACGCTCTTTTTATTTCCACACATCCCTCTTACCCTTACGTTACTCACTCGATCAAACCACCTCACACCACACATTGTCCTCAAACATCTCATTTCCAGCACATCCATCCTCCTGCGCACAACTCTATCCATAGCCCACGCCTCGCAACCATACAACATTGTTGGAACCACTATTCCTTCAAACATACCCATTTTTGCTTTCCGAGATAATGTTCTCGACTTCCACACATTCTTCAAGGCTCCCAGAATTTTCGCCCCCTCCCCCACCCTATGATCCACTTCCGCTTCCATGGTTCCATCCGCTGCCAGATCCACTCCCAGATATCTAAAACACTTCACTTCCTCCAGTTTTTCTCCATTCAAACTCACCTCCCAATTGACTTGACCCTCAACCCTACTGTACCTAATAACCTTGCTCTTATTCACATTTACTCTTAACTTTCTTCTTCCACACACTTTACCAAACTCAGTCACCAGCTTCTGCAGTTTCTCACATGAATCAGCCACCAGCGCTGTATCATCAGCGAACAACAACTGACTCACTTCCCAAGCTCTCTCATCCCCAACAGACTTCATACTTGCCCCTCTTTCCAAAACTCTTGCATTTACCTCCCTAACAACCCCATCCATAAACAAATTAAACGACCATGGAGACATCACACACCCCTGCCGCAAACCTACATTCACTGAGAACCAATCACTTTCCTCTCTTCCTACACGTACACATGCCTTACATCCTCGATAAAAACTTTTCACTGCTTCTAACAACTTTCCTCCCACACCATATATTCTTAATACCTTCCACAGAGCATCTCTATCAACTCTATCATATGCCTTCTCCAGATCCATAAATGCTACATACAAATCCATTTGCTTTTCTAAGTATTTCTCGAGGGTTTATTGTGTATATATATTTTCCTTCTATTCCACATGGCAATGAAACACGATAATTTCCCAAGTGCACTTTCATGTAATGATCACATTATCTGCGGAGATACAAGAAAGAAATATGATAGTTGATATACAAGGAAGAGACGTAGCTAGGACACCACTTGGTAAACAAGTGACTACCCGAATGAAGATCGAGTGTCCAAGTCTGGCAACATGCATATCATAAAACTTAAGTGGACAAGAAAGGGAACTATTTCCAAATTTTATCATCAATAAAACCATCCAATCTGTATAGACCTTCACAAATATCATGTTACAAATCTTTGTGTATTTAACATTAAAAGATTCAATGATATATATCTTGGTATAGGAGTTAGAGTTAATAACTGAGATGGCATTACTCCAGGAAATACGATGATCATTTTTAACATGATTAAACAAGGCATTTGATTCTTGTCCTGTTCATATACTACATTTATGCTGCTTAAGTCCAACAGAAAGATCCTTACCAGTCTGCCCAACATAAAACATATCACAATTTTTGCATGATACTCTATAAACGCAGCCTGTAGAACTTTCTGGTGAGTTCCTGATTAAGGCATTCTTTATAGAATTGTTGTTGCTGAAGGCATCATATATGTTAAAGGAATTAAGCAACATGGGAAATAATGTAAAATTTTGACAAAAAGGGAGAACTAAAAGGTTCTTGGTGTCAAGGGGAGGTTTGGGTTTAATTCAACAAAACGATTCCTTTGCTAATTTAAGGGATTTATCAGTGAAAGATCTAGGATACTTTAACTTGAATCCAATAGAATATATCTTCTTAACCTCATCATCAATAAACTCTGGTCTGCATATACATAATTAGCTAAAGAACATAGACTGGAATGATGATGATTTGACTTTGTAATGCTGAGTTCAGTAATAATGGATATATGAAAATACATCCACAAGATAATGATCAGACATCCCTCCAATTGCCCCTCTCAGCACATTAACATCCAAAAGTCTCTTTCACATGCCTATCAATTAACACGTAGTCCAATAACACTCTCTGGCCATCTCTCCTACTTACATTTTTTTTTTTTTTTTTTTTATACTTTGTCGCTGTCTCCCGCGTTTGCGAGGTAGCGCAAGGAAACAGACGAAAGAAATGGCCCAACCCCCCCCCATACACATGTACATACGTCCACACACGCAAATATACATACCTACACAGCTTTCCATGGTTTACCCCAGACGCTTCACATGCCTTGATTCAATCCACTGACAGCACGTCAACCCCTGTATACCACATCGCTCCAATTCACTCTATTCCTTGCCCTCCTTTCACCCTCCTGCATGTTCAGGCCCCGATCACACAAAATCTTTTTCACTCCATCTTTCCACCTCCAATTTGGTCTCCCTCTTCTCCTCGTTCCCTCCACCTCCGACACATATATCCTCTTGGTCAATCTTTCCTCACTCATTCTCTCCATGTGCCCAAACCATTTCAAAACACCCTCTTCTGCCCTCTCAACCACGCTCTTTTTATTTCCACACATCTCTCTTACCCTTACGTTACTTACTCGATCAAACCACCTCACACCACACATTGTCCTCAAACATCTCATTTCCAGCACATCCATCCTCCTGCGCACATCTCTATCCATAGCCCACGCCTCGCAACCATACAACATTGTTGGAACCACTATTCCTTCAAACATACCCATTTTTGCTTTCCGAGATAATGTTCTCGACTTCCACACATTTTTCAAGGCTCCCAAAATTTTCGCCCCCTCCCCCACCCTATGATCCACTTCCGCTTCCATGGTTCCATCCGCTGACAGATCCACTCCCAGATATCTAAAACACTTCACTTCCTCCAGTTTTTCTCCATTCAAACTCACCTCCCAATTGACTTGACCCTCACCCCTACTGTACCTAATAACCTTGCTCTTATTCACATTTACTCTTAACTTTCTTCTTTCACACACTTTACCAAACTCAGTCACCAGCTTCTGCAGTTTCTCACATGAATCAGCCACCAGCGCTGTATCATCAGCGAACAACAACTGACTCACTTCCCAAGCTCTCTCATCCCCAACAGACTTCATACTTGCCCCTCTTTCCAAAACTCTTGCATTCACCTCCCTAACAACCCCATCCATAAACAAATTAAACAACCATGGAGACATCACACACCCCTGCCGCAAACCTACATTCACTGAGAACCAATCACTTTCCTCTCTTCCTACACGTACACATGCCTTACATCCTCGATAAAAACTTTTCACTGCTTCTAACAACTTGCCTCCCACACCATATATTCTTAATACCTTCCACAGAGCATCTCTATCAACTCTATCATATGCCTTCTCCAGATCCATAAATGCTACATACAAATCCATTTGCTTTTCTAAGTATTTCTCACATACATTCTTCAAAGCAAACACCTGATCCACACATCCTCTACCACTTCTGAAACCGCACTGCTCTTCCCCATACATACTTATGTATATCCCTCTTTTTAAACCAGGTATTCCCAATCACCAGTCCTTTTTCAGCACACAAATCTACAAGCTCTTCACCATTTCCATTTACAACACTGAACACCCCATCTACACCAATTATACCCTCAACTGCCACATTACTCACCTTTGCATTCAAATCACCCATCACTATAACCCGGTCTTGTGCATCAAAGCTGCTAACACACTCACTCAGCTGCTCCCAAAACACTTGCCTCTCATGATCTTTCTTCTCATGCCCAGGTGCACAGGCACCAATAATCACCCATCTCTCTACGTCCACTTTCAGTTTTACACATATCAATCTAGAGTTTACTTTCTTACACTCTATCACATACTCCCACCACTCATGTTTCAGGAGTAGTGGTACTCCTTCCCTTGCCCTAGTCCTCTCACCATCCCCTGACTTTACTCCCAACACATTCCCAAACCTCTCTTCCCCTTTACCCTAGAGCTTCGTTTCACTCAGAGCCAAAACATCCAGGTTCCTTTCCTCAAACATACTACCCATCTCTCCTTTTTTCACATCTTGGTTACATCATCTCGGTTACATCCACACACATTTAGACACCCCAATCCGAGCCTTCGAGGAGGATAAGAACTCCCCACATGACTCCTTCTTCTGTTTCCCCTTGTAGAAAGTTAAAAATATAAGGAGGTTAGGGTTTCTAGCCCCCCACTCCCGTCCCCTTTAGTTACCTTCTACGACACACGAGAATGCGTGGGAAGTATTCTTCTTCCTCTTGTGGAGACAAAGGTGAAGATTTGTAGAGGTTTTCAGAAAAGAAGAGAGAATGGTGGGGTGATGAGAGTGGTGAGAGTAAGTGAGCTTGGAAAGGAGACTTGCATGAGGAAGTACCAGGAGAGACTGAGTACAGAATGGAAAAAGGTGAGAGCAAATGACGTAAGGGGAGTGGGGGAGGAATGGGATGTATTCAGGGAAGCAGTGATGGCTAGTGCAAAAGATGCTTGTGCCATGAGAAAGGTGGGAGGTGGGCAGATTTGAAAGGGTAGTGAGTGGTTGGATGAAGAAGTAAGATTGTTAGTGAAAGAGAAGAGAGAGGTGTTTGGATGATTTTTGCAGGGATATAGTGCAAATGACTGGAAGATGTATTAAAGAGAGGCAGGAGGTCAAGAGAAAGGTGCAACAGGTGAAAACCAGGGCAAATGAGAGTTGGGGTGAGAGAGTATCATTAAATTTTAGGGAGAATATAAAGATGTTTTGGAAGGAGGTAAATAAAGTGCGTAAGACAAGAGAACAAATGGAAACATCGGCGAAGGGGGCTGATGGGGAGGTAATAACAAGTAGTGGTGAAGCGAGAAGATGGAGTGAGTATTTTGAAGGTTTGTTGAATGTGTTTGATGATAGAGTGGCAGATGTAGGGTGTTTTGGGTGAGGTGGTGTGCAAAGTGAGAGGGTCAGGGAGAATGGTTTGGTAAACAGAGAAGTAGTGAAAGATTTGAGAAAGATGAAAGCTGGCAAGGCAGTGGGTTTGGATGGTACTGCAGTGGAATTCATTAAAAAAAGGGGGGTGACTTTGTTGTGGACTGGCTGTTAAGGATATTCAATTTACGTATGGCTCATGGTGAAGTGCCTGAGGATTGGCGGATGCATGCACAATGCCATTGTACAAAGGCAAAGGGGATAGAGGTGAGTGTTCATATTACAGATATAAGTTTGTTGAGTATTCTTGGGAAATTATAAGGGAGGATATTAGTTGAGAGGGTAAATGCATGTACAGAACATCAGATTGGGGAAGAGCAGTGTGGCTGCAGAAGTGGTAGAGGATGTATGGATCAGGTGTTTGAAGAATGTGTGTGAGAAATACTTAGAAAAACAGATGAATTTGTATGTAGCATTTATGGATCTGGAGAAGGCATATGACAGAAATGATAGCGATGCTCCGTGGAAGGTATTAAGAGAATATTGTGTGGGAGGTAAGTTGCTAGAAGCAGTGAAAAGTTTTTATCAAGGATGTAAGGCATGTGTACGAGTAGGAAGAGAGGAAAGTGACTGGTTCCCAGTGAATGTCGGTTTGCGGCAAGGGTGCGTGATGTCTCCATGGTTGTTTAATTTGTTTATGGATGGGGTTGGTAGGGAGGTGAATGCAAGAGTTTTGGACAAAGGGGCAAGTATGCAGTCTGTTGTGGATGAGAGGGCTTGGGAAGTGAGTCAGTTGTTGTTCGCTGATGATACAGTGCTGGTGGCTGATTCGAGTGAGAACCTCCAGAGGTTGGTGACTGAGTCTGGTAAAGTGCGTGAAAGAAAGCTGACAGTAAATGTGAATAAGAACAAGGTTATTAGGTTCAGTAAGGTTGAGAGACAAGTAAATTTAGATACCTGGGAGTGGAGTTAGCAGAGGATGGAATCATGGAAGCGGAAGTAAATCACAGGGTGGGGGAGGGGGCGAAGGTTCTGGGGGTGTTGAAGAATGTGAGGAAGGCGAGAGGGTTATCTCAGAGAGCAAAAATGGGTATGTTTGAAGGAATAGTGCATGGGATAAGGATAGGGTTGTGCAAAGGAAGGTGGATGTGTTGGAAATGAAATGTTTGAGGACAGTATGTGGTGTGAGGTGATTTGATCGAGTAAGTAATAAAAGGGTAAGAGAGATGTGTGGTTGAGAGAATAGAAGAGGGTTTATTGAAATGGTTTGGTCACATGGAGAGAATGAGTGAGGAAATATTGACGAAGAGGATATATGTGTCAGAGGTGGAGGGAAAGAGGAGAAGTGGGAGACCAAACTGGGGGTGGAGGGATGGAGTGAAAAAGATTTTGAGCAATGGGGCCTGAACATACAGGAGGGTAAAAGTCATGCAAGAATTAGAGTGAATTGGAACAATGTGGTATATGGGGGTCGACGTGCAGTCAATGGATTGAACCAGGGCATGTGGAGCGTCTAGGGTAAACCATGGAAAGTTTTGTAGGGCCTGGATGTGGAAAGGGAGCTGTGGTTTCAGTGCATTACACATGACAGCTAGAGACTGAGTGTGAATGAATGTGGCTGTTGTCTTTTCCTAGCACGACTTCGTGTGCGCAGGGGGAGGGGGGGGTGCCATTTCATGTGTGGCAGGGTGGCGAAGGGAATGGACATACATACTTAAGTTTTCCGTATATGCTATACTTCAACATGTTTCCATCTCTATGGATCATGCAATCTAAAAATGGTAACACAATTTTTATTTACAATTTCTATAGTAAAGTTGATGGAAGGTACTAAATTGTTAAGTAAAGGGAGAAATGTTTGTAAATTTTTGTTTGTAGACCAAAAACATATAATATCATCTAGATACCTAAACCAAATTGCATAAGAGGGTAAGATATCTTTTAGTAATTCAAAAGAGTTCCATGTAAAGATTACTTAATACAGGTGAAAGAGGGTTACCGATTGCCATACCAAATTTCTGAGCATAATATTCTCCATTAAATTGAAATACACAGACTCTTATACACAATTTTATCAACTCAGTAAAAACAGACTTTGTAACAGGAAATGAATATTATCCATGACATCAACTAAATATTCTAAGAGGTCATGAACTGGAACTTTTGCAAAGAGATGAAACATCAAAACTAACCAGTTTGAAATCAAAATCAAAATTAATATTGATATTAAGGTTGTTAATTAAATCTACACTGTTCATATTAAAAACTGATAATTTACCCACAAATGGGCTTAATGAAGAAACTAACCACTTTGATAATCTATATGTGATGGAGCCCACTGAACTATGGGTTTTGCTGGAAAATTTGGTTTATATGTTTTGATAAGTCCATACAAATATGGCAATGAAGGGGACAAAGATGAAAAACTTTTCATTAGAGAACCATTTCCTTGCAATAACTCTAGTTCTTTATTAAAACTTTATATGTCCCCAGGTAACTTTACAGCACATCTTATTATCAACCAAATCTTTATGAAAGAATTATCAAGACACAACATAAGAAGAGTACTTGTAGACATCTCACTACCTAGATTTAGCTCCCCGCCACAGCCCCTTTAACCACAGGCACCCCTCCCCTTTCCTTATAACAGTCAGGCCTATGTATACCTTGGCATAGCAGTAACAGGGTGGACAAGTCTGTGTTGGTGTTGGGATTTAAAAACCTTAGTTTGCACCTGATGAAGACTGTCTCTGTGAAATGTGAAGTGCAGTATATATGGAAAAATATGTATTTAAAAAAATTATCTGAACTACTAAATTGCTATTTCACCTTCAAAACTATCACCATGGAGTAGTGTGATCAAAATATATATATTTATTTTATTTATTACACTTAATAGCTGGTGTCAGAGGGAGTGCCAGGAAACAGATGAAGAATGGCCCATCCACTCATACACACACACACACACACACACACACGTATTTATTCATATTTATTTATTTTGCTTTGTCGCTGTCTCCCACGTTAGCAAGGTAGCGCAAGGAAACAGACGAAAGAATGGCCCAACCCACCCACATACACATGTATATACATACATGTCCACACACAGACATATACATATATACACATGTACATAATTCATACTATCTGCCTTTATTCATTCCCATCGCCACCTTGCCACACATGGAATAACAACCCCCTCCCCCCTCATGTGTGCAAGGTAGCGCTAGGAAAAGACAACAAAGGCCACATTCGTTCACACTCAGTCTCTAGCTGTCATGTAATAATGCACCGAAACCACTGCTCCCTTTCCACATCCAGGCCCTAAAGAACTTTCCATGGTTTACCCCAGACGCTTCACATGTCCTGGTTCAATCCATTGACAGCACGTCGACCCCGGTATACCACATCATTCCAATTCACTCTATTCCTTGCACGCCTTTCACCCTCCTGCATATTCAGGCCCCGATCACTCAAAATCTTTTTCACTCAGTCTTTCCACCTCCAATTTGGTCTCCCACTTCTCGTTCCCTCCACCTCTGACGCATATATCCTCTTGGTCAATCTTTCCTCACTCATTCTCTCCATGTGATCAAACCACTTCAAAACACCCTCTTCTGCTATCTCAACCACACTCTTTTTATTACCACACACCTCTCTTACCCTTACATTACTCACTCGATCAAACCACCTCACACCACACATTGTCCTCAAACATCTCATTTCCAGCACATCCACCCTCCTGCGCACAACTCTATCCATAGCCCACGCCTCGCAACCATACAACATTGTTGGAACCACTATTCCTTCAAACATACCCATTTTTGCTTTCCGAGATTATGTTCTCGACTTCCACACATTCTTCAAGGCTCCCAGAATTTTCACCCCCTCCCCCACCTCTGACACATATATCCTCATATTTACATTTTGATTTATATTCAGCAATCAGTAGTGCTAATACAGACCCAGACAGAACATCATCCAAAGCAGGCAAATGAACATTATGCTCCTTTATCATACCAGTGTGTTTGTTTTTTACAGATCATACTATCGGGGTGCTGCAGGGGCATTGATGGTGTATGACATTACTAGGCGGTCTACCTACAATCATCTTAGTTCTTGGTTGACTGATGCACGCAACCTTACCAACCCTAATACTGTAATTTTCCTCATTGGCAACAAAGCTGATTTAGATGCACAGGTAAGCCTTAGAATTGGTATAGTAGAAAATAACTAATAATTTTCAGTTAACTATTCTTAAAGAAACTTTTATACTATACAAACATTTTTGGCTTGTGTCTCCTATGTAGGAAGGTAGACACTTCTGCAGCTTAACCATGGTCATAACTTGAAAAGCTTAATTCAGAATTTTTTCACTTAGGTCAGGTCATCCAGGTAGACTTAAGAGAATCTCATGAACCCTTAGGGTTACAAACCTCGAAACCCCTAGCCTTCTATGAGTTAAAGGCCTTGCAACCCCTCACTACACTTTCTGTCAGTGTTAACTACTTATTGGCTCTGTCCTGGTCTATTGACTAATCAGCAGCCTCTGCTTGGCAAGATTTATCTAGCTGTTGGTGCTAACCTGCCTCATAATTGGGTAGATCTTAAACTTGTTGCAGATTGTGTACTCCAGTATGCTTATCTCTTTTAGCATCATCCACTATACCAGGGATAAGTGTCCTTTTCTTATTTGGTTAGGATGCGATATATTTTATATCATACTTAATCGCTGTTTCCTGCATCAGTGAGGTAGCGCCAGGAAACAGATGAAGAATGGCCCATCCACTCATATATACATACATACATTCATACAGACATACATTTCATGTGTGGCGGGGTGGCGGCAGGAATGGATGAAGGCAGCATGTATGAGTGTGTACATGTGTATATATGTATATGTCTGTGTATGTGTATGTATGTGTACGTTGAAATGTATAGGTATGTATATCCGGTGTGTGGGTGTTTATGTATATACATGTGTATATGGGTGGGTTGGGCCATTCTTTTGTCTGTTTCCTTGCGCTACCTCGCTAACATGGGTGACAGCGTCAAAGTATAATAATAAAAAACATACATAAATGCCCATACACGCACATATACATACATATTCATATGTACATATTCCTACTGGCTTGCTTTCGTCCATAGTGATATATTATGCAAATGAATTAATTCATATGGCTTGTACATTTATTGATGTTATTACATATTCAAGTTTTTAACTTTCTTGAATGGATGGCAACACTTCTACCCCTTTCCCCTTTTTGTTCCCTGATTCAAGGTTGTTTTTCTCTTCCTCTGGGAGCTTTCATTGTATGGGTTCTGTATAAGGGGAACACAGAGGTAGGAACTAGAACAGTCTTTCCTCAGCGACAGCATTATTTCAGATCTCAAGGATGTGCCACCTGAGGTCAGACATCAGATAGTCAACCCTTCACTTTGTTGGTTCTGTCCGATTGATCATGACTGATATTTTGGTAGTAAAGGAGCTTCCATAATTCGATTCTTGGGTGAAGTGAGTTTTCTCTTATGTAGAGACTATTTCTGACCGGGTTAGGAGTGGTGAGGATGAATGGTTGCAGATTGAGGTGGGTCTTTAGCTAGGGTGTGTGAAGTCACTTTGACTGTTTATTCTATTAATAGGTGGAGTGATGAAGGGGGTAAATGCCAGGGTCTTCAGGTATGCAGCATGTTGGGTGAGACGTGGAAAATGAGTCACTTGTTTTTTGCTGATGACACAGTCGGTGATGGTGGTGGTAAAGTGAGAAACTGCAAAAACTTCTAACATGGGGACCTATTGGTGAATCGGTTGTGTTGAATGAAAATTCACATAATGAACACTTTTCCAGGAATGCATATTGTTCTTTAAACAAGGCTTACCTGTACCCCAAAATGGACTAACTGACATAAAGTTAAAAGAATTTTACAGTTGAGTTCTGAGATGGGTAGTGACTGGTGTTTGTTGAAGGGTCATCTTAACCTATCTTG
Source organism: Panulirus ornatus (assembly GCF_036320965.1). Lineage (NCBI taxonomy): Eukaryota > Metazoa > Arthropoda > Malacostraca > Decapoda > Palinuridae > Panulirus > Panulirus ornatus. The sequence continues at coordinate 19,415,547 of NC_092228.1, forward strand.
ATGAGTACTATATAGAAACCAAAATATTTTAGTTAGATGAATAGATTAGATTAAAGTAACATGTTAATTAATGTGCAGTGTGTAATTTTTACCTAAATGATTGTTTGAATTTTACAGTATATGCTTGTATCCATTACAGAGAGATGTTACTTATGAAGAGGCTAAGCAGTTTGCAGAAGAAAATGGCTTGATGTTTGTTGAGGCTAGTGCAAAAACGTAAGTACATTTAGGGAACTGTACTGAGAATATATATATGGTTGCGAGGCGTGGGCTATGGATAGAGTTGTGCGGAGGAGGGTGGATGTGCTGGAAATGAGATGTTTGAGGACAATATGTGGTGTGAGGTGGTTTGATCAAGTAAGTAATAATAGGGTAAGAGAGATGTGTGGTAATAAAAAGAGTGTGGTTGAGAGTGCAGAAGAGGGTGTTTTGAAATGGTTTGGTCACATGGAGAGAATGAGTGAAGAAAGATTGTCCAAGAGGATATATGTGTCAGAGGTGGAGGGAACGAGGAGAAGTGGGAGACCAAATTGGAGGTGGAAAGATGGAGTGAAAAAGATTTTGAGTGATCGGGGCTTGAACATGCAGGAGGGTGAAAGGCGTGCAAGGAATAGAGTGAATTGGAACGATGTGGTATATCGGGGTTGACGTGCTGTCAATGGATTGAACCAGGGCATGTGAAGCGTTTGGGGTAAACTATGGAAAGTTCTGTGGGGCCTGGATGTGGAAAGGGAGCTGTGGTTTTGATGCATTATTACATGACAGCTAGAGACTGAGTGTGAACGAATGGGGCCTTTGTTGTCTTCCTAGTGCTACCTCGTGCACATGAGGGGGAAGGGGGTTGTTATTTCATGTGTGGTGGGGTGGCGATGGGAATGAATAAAGGCAGACAGTATGAATTATGTACATGTGTATATATGTATATGTCTGTGTGTGTACATATATGTATACGTTGAGATGTATAGGTATGTATATTTGCATGTGTGGACGTGTATGTATATACATATGTATGTGGGTGGGTTGGGCCATTCTTTCGTCTGTTTCCTTGTGCTACAAAGCAAATTAAATATATATATAGATTTTTTTTTTTTTTGTCGCTGTCTCCCGCGTTTGCGAGGTAGCGCAAGGAAACAGACGAAAAAAATGGCCCAACCCACCCCCATACACATGTATATACATATGTCCACACACGCAAATATACATACCTACACAGCTTTCCATGGTTTACCCCAGATGCTTCACATGCCCTGATTCAATCCACTGACAGCACGTCAACCCTGGTATACCACATTGATCCAATATATATATATAGATATATATATTTATTTTTTATTTTGCTTTGTCACTGTCTCCCGCGTTTGCGAGGTAGCGCAAGGAAACAGACGAAAGAAATGGCCCAACCCACCCCCATACACACTGTATATACATACACATGCTTACACTCAAATATACATACCTATACATCTCAATGTACACATATATATACATATATACACATGTACATAATTCATACTGTCTGCCTTTATTTATTCCCATCGCCACCTCGCCACACATGGAATAACATCCCCCTCCCCCCTCATGTGTGCGAGGTAGCGCTAGGAAAAGACAACAAAGGCCCCATTCGTTCACACTCAGTCTCTAGCTGTCATGTAATAATGCCCAAAACCACAGCTCCCTTTCCACATTCAGGCCCCACAGAACTTTTCATGGCTCACCCCAGACGCTTCACATGCCCTGATTCAATCCATTGACAGCACGTCGACCCCGTATTACCACATCGATCCAATTCACTCTATTCCTTGCCCGCCTTTCACCGTCCTGCATGTTCAAGCCCCGATCACTCAAAATCTTTTTCACTCCATCTTTCCACCTCCAATTTGGTCTCCCACTTCTCCTCGTTCCCTCCACCTCCGACACATATATCCTCTTGGTCAATATTTCCTCACTCATTCTCTCCATGTGCCCAAACCATTTCAAAACACCCTCTTCTGCTCTCTCAACCATGATCTTTTTATTTCCACACATCTCTCTTACCCTTACATTACTTACTCGATCAAACCACCTCACACCACATATTGTCCTCAAACATCTCATTTCCAGCACATCCACCCTCATGCACACAACTCTATCCATGGCCCACACCACGCAACCATACAACATTGTTGGAGCCACTATTCCTTCAAACATACCAATTTTTGCTTTCCGAGATAATGTTCTCGACTTCCAAACATTCTTCAAGGCTCCCAGGATTTTCGCCCCCTCCCCCACCCTATGATTCACTTCAGCTTCCATGGTTCCATCCGCTGCCAGATCCACTCCCAGATATCTAAAACACTTTACTTCCTTCAGTTTGGTTTGGTGAAGAGAGAAGAGGTGATGAAAGCTGTGGAAGATGAAATATGGCAAGGTGGCAGGAGTATTGCAGTTGACTATATTAAGAAGGGGGGTAACTGTGTTGTTGATTGATTGATAAAAATATTCATTGTATGTATGGATCATGGTGAAGTGCCTGAGGATTGGCACGGAATGCATGCATAGTGCCATTGTACAAAGGCAAAGGGGATAAAGGTGATTGTTCAAACTACAGAGGCATAAGTTTGTTGAGTATTCCTTAGAAATTGTTTGAGAGTATTGATTGAGAGGGTGAAGGCATGTACAGAGCATCAGATTGGGGAGGAGCAGTGTGGTTTCTGAAGTGGTAGAGGATGTGTGGATCAGGTGTTAGCTTTGAAGAATGTATGTGAGAAATACTTTGAAAAACAGATGTATTTGTTTATGGCATTTATGGATCTGGAGAATGCATATGATAGGGTTGATAATGATGCTTTGTGGAAGGTCTTAAGAATATATGGTGTGGGAGGTAAGCTGCTAGAGGCAATGAGAAGTCTTAATCAAGGGTGTAAGGCATGTGTATGACCAGGAAGAGAGGAGAGTGATTGATTCCCATTGAAGATCGGTCTGTAGCAAGGATGTGTGATGTCACCATGGTTGTTTAATTTGTATATGGTTGAGATGGTGAGGGAGGTAAATGCAAGAGTCTTGGAGAGAGGGGCAAGTATGCAGTCCATTGGGATGTGTGTCAATGATACAGCACTGGTGAGTGAAACAAAGCCCAAGGGTAAAGGGAAAGAGTTGTTTGAAAAAGTCTTGGGAGGAAAGTTAGGGGTTGGTGTGAGAACAAGAGTTTAGGAAGGTGTAGCACTACTTGTGAAGCAGTTCTGGGAGTGTGTGATAAGAGTGTATGAAAGTAAACTCTAGATTGATGTGGGTAAAATTCAAAGTGGAAGGAGAGAAATGGATGATTATTGGCACTTATGCACCTGGTCATGAGAAAAAAGAAAGATCATAAGGGGCAAGTGTTTTAGGAGCAGCTGAGTGAGTGTGTCAGCAGCTTTGGTTCACGAGACTGGGTATTAGTGATGGGTGATTTAAATGTGAAGGTGAATAATGTGGCACTTGAGGGTATAATTGGTGTACATGGGGTATTCAGTGTTGTGAATGGAAATGGTGAAGAGCTTGTGGATTTGTGTGTGGAAAAAAAGATTGGTGATTGGGAATACCTGGTTTCAAAAGAGGGATATACATAAGTATATGTACACAAGTAGTAGAGATGGTCAAAGGGCATTATTGGATTACATGTTATTTTATAGGCATTTAAAAGAGAGACTTTTGGATGCTAATGTGCTGAGAGGGGCAGATGGAGGGATTTCTGATCACTATCTTGTGGAGGCAAAGGTGAAGATTTGTAGAGGCTTTCAAAAATGATGAGAGAATGTTGGGGAGAAGAGAGTGGTGAGAGTGTGAGCTTGGAAAAGACACTTGTGTGAGGAAGTACCAGGAGAGATCGAGTGTAGAATAGCAAAAAGTGAGAGCAAATGACATGAGGGAAGTGAGTGAGGAATGGGATGTATTTAGGGAAGCAGTGATGGCATATGCAGAAGATGCATGTGGCATGAGAAAGGTGGGTGATGGGCAGATTAGAAAGGGTAGTAAATGGTGGGATGAAGAAGTAAAGTTGTTTGTGAAGGAGAAAAGAGAGGTATTTGGATGATACTTCCAAGGAAGGAGTGCATATGACTGGGAGATTTATATATAAAAAAAGCAGCAGGAGGTCAAGAGGAAAGTGCAAGGGTTGAAAAAGAGAGCAAATGATAGTTGGGGTGAGAGAGTATCATTAAGCTTTAGGGAAAATATAAAGATGTTTTAGAAGGAGGTAAATAACGTGTGTAAGACAATAGAACAAATGGGAACATTGGTGAAGGGGAAAAGTAATAACAGGTAGTAATGAAGTGAAAAGGAAGTGGAGCAAGTATTTTGAAGGTTTGTTGAATGTGTTTGATGATAGAGCGGCAAATATAGGGTCTTTTGGTTGGGTGATGTGTGATGTGAGAGGGTCAGGGAGAGTGGTTAAGAGGGAAGAGGTAGTGAAAGCTTTGCGAAAGATGAAATTTGGCAAGGCAGCGGGTTGGGATGGTACTGCAGTAGATATATTAAGAAAGGGGGTGACTGTGCTGTTGACTAGATGGTGAGGATCTTCAATGTGTGTATGGATCATGGTGAAGTGCCTGAGGATTGGCAGAATGCATGCACAGTGCCATTGTACAAAGGCAGAGGGGTTAAAGTGTTCAAACTACGGAGGCACAAGTTTGTTGAGTATTCCTGGGAAATTATATGAGAGGGTATTGATTGAGAGGGTGAAGGCATGTACAGAGCATCAGATTGGGGGGAGCAGTATGGTTTCAGAAGTGGTAGAGGATGTGTGGCTCAGGTGTTTGCCTTGAAGAATGTGTGAGAAATACTTAGAAAAACAGATGGATTTGATTGAAGCATTTATGGATCTGGAGAAGACATATGATAGGGTTGATAGAGATGCTTTGTGGAAGGTTTTAAGAGTATATGGTGTAGGAGGTAAGCTACTAGAAGCAACGATAAGTTTTTACCAAGAAAGTAAGGCATGTGTACGAGTAGGAAGAGAGGAGAGTGATTGGTTCCCAGTGAATTTTAGTCTGTGGCAGGGGTGTGTGATGTCCCCATGGTTGTTTTGATTTGGTTGTAGGTGGGGAGGTGAATATGGGAGTTTAGGAGAGAGGGGCGATTATGCAGTCTGTTGGGGATGGGAGGGCTTGGGAGGCGAGTCAGTTTTTGTTTGCCGATGATGCAGCTCTGGTAGCTGATTCGAGTGAGAGACTGCAGAAGTTGGTGACGAGTTTGGAAGGGTGTGTGAAGGGAGAGTTGAGAGTGGGTGGGATGGGGGCAAGGTTGTTGGGTTTGGTGGGGTTTGGGGGCAAGTGGGTTCGAATGAAGACTGGTTGGAGGGGGTGAGGTGTTTTGGATATCTGGGAGTCGACTTGGCAGCAAATGGAACCATGGAAGTGGAAGTGAGTCACAGGGTAAGGAAGGGGTTGAGGATTCTGAGAGTGTTGAAGAGTGTGTGGAAGGAGAGAATGTTGTCTGAGAGAGCAGAGGTGGTTAGTTTAAGGAAATAGTGGTTCCAGCAGTGTTGTGTGTGGAGGAGGGTAGATGTGTTGGAGGTGAGGTGTTTAGGGGCAATATGTGGTGCGAGGTGGTTTGATTGAGCGAGTAATGAAAGGATGGGAGAGATGTGGGGAAGTGAGAAGGGTGTGGTTGGGTGAGCAGGGGTGGATGTGTGAAAGTGGATTGGACATGTGGAGAGATTGAGTGGGGAAAGGTTGGCAAAAAGGATGTGTGTGTCAGAGGTGGAGGGAACAAGGAAAAGTGGGAGACCAAATTGGAGGTGAGAGGGATTTTGAGTGATTGGCACCTGAGAGAGAGTGAGAGGCATGCAAGGAATGGAGTTAATTGGAGCACTGTTGGCACCTGAGAGAGAGTGAGAAGCATGCAAGGAATGGAGTGAATTGGAGCAATGTGGAATACTGGGGTCGATGTACTATCAATGGACTGAACCAGGGCATGTGAAACATCTGAGGTAAACCATGGAAAGGGCTGTGGGGCCTGGATGTGGGTAGGGGTCTGTGGTTTCAGGGCATCAGACATGACAGCTAGAGACTAAGTGTGAATGAATGTAGCCTTTGGCCTGTTTTCCTGGCGCTACTTTGCTGAATCAAGGGGTAGCGATGCCGTTTCCAGTGCGACGGGGTGGCGCCAGGAATAGATGAAGGCAAGTAAGTATGTACATGTGTATATGTCTGTGTATGTATATATATTAGCAGTATGCATGCATAGTGCCATTGTACGATGGCAAAGGGGATAAAGGCGAGTATTCTTGGGAAATTATATGGAAGGGTATTGATCGAGAGGGCAAAGGCATGTACAGAGCATCAGACTGGGGAAGAGCAGTGTGGTTTCAGAAGTGGTAGAGGATATGTGGATCACGTGTTTGCTTTGAAGAATGTATGCGAGAAATACTTAGAAAAACAGGTATGTATATGTGCATTTATGGATGTGTATGTGGGTGAGATGGGTCATTCTTTCGTCTGTTTCCTTGCGCTACCTCACTAATGCGGGAGATAGTGACTAAGTATAATAGAAAAATGAAAAAAATGACTTGGAACTAAACACCATTTTGCAAAACCATTTAAAAAATTTTCAGTATTCACATGGAAAATGAAGGTCATTATGACAATCTAAAGATAGGGGATAAATGAGTGATCAGAGAACGAATACTTCCAGTATATTCTGTATGTGTCATATAAAGTAACTAAAAGGGGTTGAAATGGAGGGTCAGAAACCCTCCCCTTCATATATTTTGATTTCTAAAAGTTGGAACAGAAGAAGCCAAGTGAAGAGTATTCATCTTCCTCAAAGGTTCAGGCTGTGGTGTGAGTGTGTATGTGGATGTAGATAAGATAAAAAGGGAGAGAGAGAGAGAGGGGGAGAGAGAGAGAGAGAGGAGAGGGAGAGAGAGAGAGAGAGAGAGAGAGAGAGAGAGAGAGAGAGAGAGAGAGAGAGAGAGAGAGAGAGAGGTAATAAGTTTGAAGAAATGAACCTGAATGTTCTAGCTCTGAATGAAACAAAGCTCAAGGGTAAGGAGGAGAAAGATTTTGGATAATATGAAGGGTAAAGTCAGGGGTTAGTGCGAGGAAATGTGTGACAAAAATGTAAGAAAGTGAACTCCAGACTGATGGGAGTAAAAATGAAAGTAAATAATGAGAGGTGGATGATTTTTAATACTTGTGCACAAATCCATGAGAGGATGGGGAAAGTGAGGCAAATGTATTTATTGTGAGGAGCTGAATGTATGTCATCAGTTGTGATGCAAGAGGGATGGTATTAGTAATTGTTGATTGCTGAAGCAGATAATTTGGCAGTTGAGGGTATAACTGGTAGGCATGGAGTATATGATGATGTGAATGGAAGTTGTGGACAGTTTGTGGAATCGCATACTGAAAAGGATTGGTGATTAGGAATAACTGGTTTAAAAAGAGGGACATACATAGAACATATGGGTGACTAGGAGAGATAGTTAGCTAGTATCATTTGATTAAATACAGGTTGTACCTATTTAATCTGGCAACCTTGGGACCTGGCCTTTGCCAGAAAACAGAAATTGACCCCTGAATCATACATAGTTGATCCAGTCTCATAGTAATTGCACTAAGTCTTTACAGAAGTTCCTTTATATAATCTTTTCAGTAACTCCACCTTTTCAGGCATAGATTATTGATTATGCTTATGCTTATCAGCACTAGCACCATCTGCACCTCTTGGTCTCTTGGATGATATCCTGAAGGGTTAAAATATAGCTGAATACAAGAAATTAACAGAACTGTTAATTAGCTCAGCTGCTGTGTAAACACATTTTGGCACCTTCACGCTGTTAACAGTGCCACCCTGGTGGCAGATCCACAAACTAATAACTAATGGCAGCAGATTAAAAACATGCCAGACCACAGAGTGCTGGATTAGAGAGGTACAACCTTTACTAATGGATAAGCATGCAAAAGAGAGACTCTTGGATGTGGTTGGTTTAGGAGAGGAATATCTTTAACTTGACCTATTACCTTTAGAATCTTCACAGCTGACCTCATAACCTAAATTAAACATCTGAAAATACTTTAATATAATATCTGTTTTTATATACTTCCAGAGGTGAAAATGTAGAAGAGGCCTTTTTGGAAACAGCGAAGAAAATCTATCAAAATATTCAAGATGGCAGGTTAGTTATCTTTTATGAATTGAATAGCATGACTTATATGATACTAATATTCTCGTCTTAAGGCAATTCCCAACTTTCCAGGATTAACCATTTTGTATCATATAATTGTTCTCAGCTTCCAAAAACGTCTCATTTTTATAGTAAAAACTGTAGTTGTGTAATTTGAATATTTATGACCTAAAAAGAATTAAATTGGTCTTTCAAAAATGTTATTAATTTGATTCATGCATAACTACCTTAGAAGTTTAGCTTGCCCATGCAAACCTCATGTATTCACTCTTATCTTCTAGGTAAATGTTTGATTATAATTTGATTGCTTGTAGAGATACAGCATTAAAAAAAAAAATGGGAATGTCTGTGACATGGACATTACTGGATTTTTCTGAATTTTGTAGATTTCTGCAAGTATTAAAATAATACTTCTGTCCTTCTACATCTCTCTCTCTCTCTCTCTCTCTCTCTCTCTGATGCCTATTCCCAACTGGAAATCCCTCAAGGGGGTGGCCACCGCACTAGTCTCCATAAATAGTGAACTTCAGTGCTGCATCTTAGCCTTTACGCCTCACCCTTAACAGGACACTGGCAGAGGGCAACTATAGTGCAATGTTTACAGAGGCTCCAACCAAATATTCCTACTTACTACTTCTATCTAATGCTCCTGCCTGATGTTCTTACTTTATATCGGTTCTGCCTGATATATTCACCTAATGCTCCTGCCTAATTGTTCCTGCCAACTACTTCTATCTACTCTTCCTACCATTTTGCCAGAAGACAGGACTAGCACATAGTGCTCACCTCAAGAAAATCAAGAGTTACAAAGGAGCCGTGTGACTTAAGTGTTGTCATTGTTATGTATGACGGAGAGATTGTATGTTTTTGGTCCGAATGCCACTAGTTCACATGCTGTGCCTCGAGTAAGTTTGTCTAAGGCTGTCATACTAGTACAGTTATTTACTTGTTTTTTTTTTCTAATATTAGTAAATGCAGTGTAATAATACATTTAAACAAAATAGGAATATTAAAAATGATACATAGGATAAAATACTTATCTTGAAAGTGTTCTGGATTTCTATTTTCGATGTTTTTGACGTTTCTGTACCATAGTTCAGACCCGACTTACTGCTGGCAGCAGATAATTGTGATATTTTTGTATGTCATAATAATAATAATAATAATAATTGTTACTTCCCACGTATTCCCTGCGTGTCGTAGAAGGCGACTAAAAGGGGAGGGAGTGGGGGGCTGGAAATCCTCCCCTCTCGTTTTTTTTTTAATTTTCCAAAAGAAGGAACAGAGAATTGGGCCAGGTGAGGGTATTCCCTCAAGGCCCAGTCCTCTGTTCTTAACGCTACCTCGCTAATGCGGGAAATGGCGAATAGTTTGAAAGAAGAAAGAAAGAAAGTGTAATCTTTCGGAATAATATATATACTGTACCCACAGTAACTTGGCCATTCAGAGTCTCATAATTTGTGTTAACTTGACACAGCACCAACTAACGATTGTAAGAAACATGGCAATGCATTGCTACATTGAGAAACCAACTTGGAGAGTGTAACACTGCCAGTAACCTTGCGGCTTACACCCCAAGTGCATGTGCACTGGTTTTCTCTGTCATTTCACATTCTTGTGTTTTATTTGGCATTGCAAGCTTACTATATTTTCCAAGGCATGCTCATTAAGTTCCACAAGTTTCTCTAAGCCCTGTAGCAGAATAGGGCTTAGCTTAAGGGCTTGAGCATTGAAAATATGTTGAAAGTGCAAAACTGCATAGATGCCAATGCCTCCCTGAGCATGGTGTGTGAGGAGTTTAAGATTGTCATTGATCTTTGACATGAAAAAACAAAAGGACAAGCTTCATGCCTTTTTTATGCAGTGGGACAACCAGAAGACATTGCAAGGGAAGAAGAGGATGAAAACTCGCATGTGTGTAGAACAGGTGGCAGTGCTCAAGTGGTTCAAGCAGGAATATGCTGCTGACATCCCCATGAGAAGAATTGACACACAGGATGCTGCTTAACACTGTGCTCAGCACTTGCAGATTGAAGGCTTTAAGGCAAGTTCTGGATGGCTTTTTAAGTTCTGGAATCAGCATTGTGTGGCCTGTTGCAAGATTTTTGGTGATAGTCTCAGCTCTGAAATGGTCAGTGTGGAACCTTTCAGGGAACGTTTCATTAATCTCATGAAGGACAGTGGTCTCCCCTTATTTTTATCTTTCATTACATTCCTTCTTTTCTGTCTTGCATCTACTATACCTTGTCTGCATAAGGCAACCCATATCTAGGACTTCTATAGATCCCTTTCAGCCATCTATGAATGAGTGCCATATAAAGGTGGATACATGAATTTCTTCTCTAATGTTAATTGTTTAAAATCCAGCAATCTAGGGGCCAGGCAGTTGCTGCAGTATGGAATCTGCCATATTTTGCATTCCTGTTGTACAAAGCGGACCTGATAGTAAGTTGAATAGATTGTAACTGACCCTGTGGAGTTTTCATTTCCCAGTATGTAAGTTTATGTAGGTTTTGAACATTAAAATTTGTATTTACTGTATCTACTATCGAATGTCTTAGATGTTATGTTGATGGGTATGGTGTTTGGGACAAGGTGACTTATTGGAGTGAGAGGTGGTAGTGAAAGCTTTGTGTAAAAGGAAGCATGGCAAAGCAGCAGGACTGGTAGGAAAAAGAGCCAAGTGATTTGTTAGTCAAGTTTTCAAATATATATATATATATATATGTGGGCCATGGTAAGGTGGTTGAGGATTCAGACATATTGCTTTTATGTAAAGGCAGGAGGGAGAAAAATGAGTGCTTAGAGTATTTAGGTATGTGTTGAGTATACCTGGTAAGGTGAATGGGATATTGGTGATTGAGAGGGCATATAAAACATCTGACCTGAAAGAAACATAGAGGCTTCAAGAGGAAGAGGGCTTATGAACCATCTGCTTGCTGTGAAGAATTTATGTTAAATACTTGGAGAAAGAGTGTAACAGTTTGTGGCATCTTCCATTGCTCCTGATTGGAACTGAGCCTTGAAGCTGAGGGGTTCTGGGTTTTCATAATTGATCATAGATTTAATTATATAATTTTTCTTGTGTATTTTCAGTTTGGACTTGAATGCAGCTGAGTCCGGTGTCCAGCACAAGCCAACTCAGCCAGGCAGAACCAACCTTAGCAGCGACTCACAATCTAATCGTGATAACTGTTCCTGTTAAACTCTTCTGTTACCCTTATCACTGTGTGGTTTGTGGTAGATTTGATGGACAATAGATGAATTTTGATTGAAGGGAATCTTTTTTTTTTTTGAAATGTGAAGAAAGAAAAATGATCAATCTTTCATTTAGGTATGGAAAAGTGTGTTCTTTGGATATTTCTATTAACACAGGTAACAATTCTGAATTTCACGTGATTTTTGGTAGTTTGCAGAGAAAGAACACTGTTCAGAATGTAAGAATATAATATAACAGCAGGTAAGCCATCATTACTGAGGCAAGATTTGGGAGCATAATTAATCACTGAGAGGAATTTAGGAGATATTTGTATATTTAAAGAATCAAAGCTTCATCTTCTGTAAAGGTTTCAAATGAATTCACATGATGAGTTCTCTTTCACTAGCCATAGTTATAGAACTTAAATTGCAAAATATCAAGCTCATTTCTCTCTCATAAATAGGACTGTGACCCTTCTTTCCTTTCTTCTTATTTTTTTTATGAGGGAAGTTATATTTAGAATTATGAATTGGCAAGTAATTGATAGAACTGTGCTACCTCTAGAAACCTCTTATTGTATCATCTTGCTGGAATTAAAGCCAGTTATATATAAACATAAAGACTAATTACTAGAATTGAGCAAACAATTGGAGGATTAGGTGTTAAGTTTTATATCATCAGTGATTTTATTACCTCCAAAGGAAAGTCAAACTGTTTCATTAGAATAAGAGATGTAAAGTTATTGTTTCATTATCTTACAGAGTCCAAGAAAGTATTATTTATTTTTATAATCTGTGTGGATGTTTAAACATATCATTTACCTTGGTACATTTCTAAGCCTTGTATCACAAATTTTAAAGTGCTGCCCCTTTTAGGATTCCCATAATATGGAATGTGACCTCGCATGCACGCAAAAAGTATCACATTAGTAGTCACTTATCTTCAGAAATTCTGGGACCAGCTTGGAAATGAGAGTAGGTGCTTTTAATGTCAACTTTTTTCCCCCTCTTCAATCCAACTACAAAATGTAAGTCCTTAGACTGTAATACTTAACAACATGATTAGTATGGCTGTACAAGAAAAGATAAGACCATGGAATGAATTTCAATAATGAAAGCAGTTAAAGCATCATCTTTTGTACATGGTCTCCAAGACACTGCAGTTCATGGCCACTATTATTAATGACAATGCATCCTGTGACTTTATCCTTTCTCATAGTCATAATATTTTAACAAAATTCAAAAAACTTGTATACTTTGAGATCTTCACTGCAGCCAGACATGGCTACTTTGGCTAATACTTCAGTTTTAACATTATTTTTTTTAATAGCTGCATTTAAAGAAAAGTATAAAAATATTATACGTTGCAGTTTTTTGTGGTTAAGACTGTTGCATAATGACCATGATAAGTCATGCATTGAGGTAGATTTCCTTAAAAAACTTCTTTTTTTAATGTACAGTTGTAGAGCATACTGAAAAACTTGCCATTCCATCAGTCTTTCCACTCCTATTCTCTATACTTCATAGGTGACATCCATGCCATCACTTTGTTATTCCCCTGCAGCATCAGATTATTTTGTAATACAAAGTAAGTGTATCTTCTTACCTCGTTACATTAATCTATCTATCATGCCATCCAAAAGTACCTTTAAGAGAATTTAAAGATTATCTTCTTGTACTCAATATTTTTTCCAAGTATTGTATAACCCAGAATTTCTTAAGGCAAAGATGATGTTATTACAATTACTGACTGGTCTGATAATTTGACTTATTTCCAGTTTATCATCACTCTGTGTGTTAAATTAGAGAACTGGAAGTATGGCAGAATTTCAAGTAAATGTGGCACAATCAAATAAATTGACTATCATGGCTGATAATGGTACATTCAAACACCCATTAAGATTATAAATGCAGTTCTGATTTTCTCATGTCATAACTTCTTATATTTCATATGCCATAAAAAGTTTACAAGAAATTGCAGTTTCTGAAAACAAGGTTGGTGTGATATATATATATATATATATATATATATATATATATATATATATATATATATATAAATGTGTGTGTGTGTGTGTGTGTGTGTTTACACCTATCTAACAGAATCGACCAGAATATCTCACACCTACAAAGCATGGGTATGAACCTAGTTACTCCATTACAACAAGGCATAGGAACCTCATGCAACCGTAACCCCTTCCCACACAGTACTAGTGGCAACAGATATAAACAAAGGATTCAGCACTATTGTCCGACATATCCTCGCACAAATGATACTTGACACCACCCCTCTTCAACAATGTTAAAAAATGCTTAGCCAACTTCATAGCTGTAGCTAAGCCAGTGTCTTGCATGGGTTTCACTTCCAAAACCCTTAAGCCCTACAAAGGAGTTCCTCAAGGGGCAGTTCTTTCTCCATCCTCATCAATCTCTTCCTACACAACCTTCCATCACCTCCAGCAGACCACAGTATGAAAGTTTTTTAATATACAGATGATCTCACAATCACATAAGTTACCCTAACACTACCTAAGCATTAAAAAACATGCAGCATTACCTCACATAATCAGAACAGTAGCTCACTCAAAACAGAATGTCTGCATCAGTACAGATGTCTGTCATTTTTAATACCCAACGGACAAGAATCCAGTCTACAACCTCCTGTTATCCTGAATGATCAAGCACTTCCTTTCAACAAAACTCCAGATATACTGGGCATCACAAACAGCACACATATGACATTCACTTCCCACACAACATACATCAAGACAAAACCTAATTACTCAGACAACACCTGCTGGTAAACAAGAAAAAAAAATCCCTTAGTATCCTCTACATGCAAAGTCATCCAATTCATCTACTTTGTCATCCACCCTGTCAAAAGCAAATATATTTGCAAACCACACATAAAAGAACACTCACAACAATCACTGGCTGCCTTGCAACCACTAACATTCACCACTTGCATAATGAGATAAAAATCCATCCAGTACAATTTTGCTTCAGTATGCTTGGCACTTAGTTCTTTGCAACAGCACTACACTTATTGCATCCAAACCTCTCCATAACCAACCAACATACCCCAGGTAGGAATAAAAACTGACTCCTGCCTCATTTCAACACCCTATACTCACAGATATGCTTCCCCCAGTAAATGATTTAACCAAAATGACTTGACAAGCACTAAAAACTGACTTCCAAACCCAGCGTTAACCATTTCAGTGCTATTGTCATCAGTCTATTAAGTACCCATGGGTGCTATTGTCCTTAATCAAGACAACAGGTTTCCAACCACAAGCTAAAATTGGCACACCCGGTAGGCTCTGTTGTATGGCCATAGGGGGTAAGCCAAACAAAGGATCAGTTTTTAGATCTGCTCAGAGGCCTAAGTAACTTGCTAGTGTCCAAGGTGGGTGGATGGTTGGACACCTTTTGTAATGAGTCTCTGTCCATAGTGCCCAGCACCCATCCTGCATTACTTCACATTAACCCAGTCTGATAAAGGATGTGTTTTTTCCTTAACTAGGAATGATTAACTCCTAATTCATAAAAAAGAAATAATGGTTTGTCTTTTGTGTACCTAATCATATAAACAGAAATGTTACAAACACAATTTAAAATACCACAAGACCCCATGTCCTGTGCTTACCCCACTGAAATATGTACACACCATCATACTACATGGCCTGGGGACATGGCTGGTTTCCTTAGCATTGTGAGAGTCCTATAGAAGGGACTCTTGAGGCTGTAAGGTTATATATATGTGAAAGAATGTGGCCTTTTTTGACTGTTTTCCTGATGCTATCTTGTTGAAGCAGGGGGTAGCGATGCTTTTTCCTGTGGAATGGGGTGGTGCCAAGAATGGATGAAGGCAAGCAAGCATGAATATGTACATGTGTATATATGTATATGTCTATGTATATGTATGTATATATGTATATGTAGGCATATATATATATATATATATATATATATATATATATATATATATATATATATATATATTTTTTTTTTTTTTTTTTTTTTTTTTTTATACTTTGTCGCTGTCTCCCGCGTTTGCGAGGTAGCGCAAGGAAACAGACGAAAGAAATGGCCCAACCCCCCCCCCATACACATGTACATACGTCCACACACGCAAATATACATACCTACACAGCTTTCCATGGTTTACCCCAGACGCTTCACATGCCCTGATTCAATCCACTGACAGCACGTCAACCCCGGTATACCACATCGATCCAATTCACTCTATTCCTTGCCCTCCTTTCACCCTCCTGCATGTTCAGGCCCCGATCACACAAAATCTTTTTCACTCCATCTTTCCACCTCCAATTTGGTCTCCCACTTCTCCTCGTTCCCTCCACCTCCGACACATATATCCTCTTGGTCAATCTTTCCTCACTCATTCTCTCCATGTGCCCAAACCATTTCAAAACACACTCTTCTGCTCTCTCCACCACGCTCTTTTTATTTCCACACATCTCTCTTACCCTTACGTTACTTACTTGATCAAACCACCTCACACCACACATTGTCCTCAAACATCTCACTTCCAGCACATCCATCCTCCTGCGCACAACTCTATCCATAGCCCACGCCTCGCAACCATACAACATTGTTGGAACCACTATTCCTTCAAACATACCCATTTTAGCTTTCCGAGATAATGTTCTCGACTTCCACACATTCTTCAAGGCTCCCAGGATTTTCGCCCCCTCCCCCACCCTATGATCCACTTCCACTTCCATGGTTCCATCCGCTGCCAGATCCACTCCCAGATATCTAAAACACTTTACTTCCTCCAGTTTTTCTCCATTCAAACTTACCTCCCATATATATATATGTGTGTGTGTGTGTAATTTGAGCACTCACTCTTATCCCCTTTGCCTTTGTACAATGGCACTATGCAAGCATTCCGCCAATCCTCAGGCACCTCACCATGAATCATACATACATTAAATAACCTTACCAACCAGTCAACAATACAGTCACCCCCTTTTTTAATAAATTCCACTGCAATACCATCCAAACCTGCTGCCTTGCCAGCTTTCATCTTCCGCAAAGCTTTTACTACCTCTTCTCTGTTTACCAAATCATTTTCCCTAACCCTCTCACTTTGCACACCACCTCGACCAAAACACCCTATATCTGCCACTCTCTCATCAAACACATTCAACAAACCTTCAAAATACTCACTCCATCTCCTTCTCACATCACCACTACTTGTTATCACCTCCCCATTTGCCCCCTTCATTGAAGTTCCCATTTGCTCCCTTGTCTTTGTTGAGTATTCCTGGTAAATTATATGGGAGGGTATTGATTGAGAGGGTGAAGGCATGTACAGAGCATCAGATTGGGGAAGAGCAGTATTGTTTCAGAAGTGGTAGAGGATGTGTGGATCAGGTGTTTGCTTTGAAGAATGTATGTGAGAAATACTTAGAAAAGCAAATGGATTTGTATGTAGCATTTATGGATCTGGAGAAGGCATATGATAAGAGTTGATAGAGATGCTCTGTGGAAGGTATTAAGAATATATGCTCCCAGAACTTTCACGCCCTCCCCCACCCTGTGACTCACTTCCACTTCCATGGTTCCATCCGCTGCCAGATCCACTCCCAAATATCTAAAACACTTCATTTCCTCCAGTTTTTTCCACTCAAACTTACCTCCCAATTGACTCGTCCCTCAACCTTACTCTACCTAATAACCTTGCTCTTATTCACATTTACTCTCAGCTTTCTTCTTTCACACACTTTACCAAACTCAGTCACCAGCTTCTGCAGTTTCTCACCTGAATCAGCCACCAGCGTCATATCATCATCGAACAACAACTGACTTACTTTCCAAGCCCTCTCATCCACAACAGACTACATACTTGCCCCTCTTTCCATTCACCTCCCTAACAACCCCATCCATTAACAAATTAAACAACCATGGAGACATCACACACCCCTGCTGCGAAACGACATTCACTGGGAACCAATCACTTTCCTCTCTTCCTACTCATACACGTCTTACATCCTTGTTAAAAACTTTTCACTGCTTCAAGCAGCTTACCTACCCCACCATATACTCTTAATACCTTCCACAGAGCATCTCTATCAACTCTATTATACGCCTTCTCCAGATCCATAAATGCTACAAACAAGCACATCTGTTTTTCTAAGTAGTTCTCACATACATTATTCAAAGCAAACACCTAATCCACACATCCTCTACTACTTCTGAAACCACACTGCTCTTCCCTAATCTGATGCTCTGTACATGCATTTACCCTCTCAATCAAGTATATATCTTTCTTTCTTTCATCCTATTCGCCATTTCCCGCATTAGCGAGGTAGCGTTAAGAACTGAGGACTAGGCCTTTGAGGGAATATCCTCACCTGGCCCCCTTCTCTGTTCCTTCTTTTGGAAAATTTAAAACAAAAAAAAAGGAGAGGGAAGGATTTCCAGCCCCCTGCTCGCTCCCCTTTTAGTCGCCTTCTACGACACGCAGGGAATACGTGGGAAGTATTCTTTCTCCCCTATCCCCATACATATATATAATCATTATTATTATATTTAACTGCCGTTTTCCATGTTAGCAAGACAGCACCAGGAGACAGATGAAGAATGACCCATTCACTCACACACACATATATACATACATATACATGTAAATACACATATACATATTCATACTTACTCGCCTTGATCCATTTTTGTTGCCACCCCACACCAAGTGAAACAGCACCACCACCAACCTGCATCAACAAGGTAGCTCTAGGAAACAGGCAAAGAAAGGCCACATCCACTCATCCATTATCATATACATGTGAGACTGTAAAACCACAAGGAAATAAAAAATATGAAGTGTCGAGTGTTTTCATATATTACATTGTTAAGACTCAGTGAGTACAGGAAAGTGCTTGACACTTCCTATTTTCCATTTCCTTGTGGTTTTATCTGCATCTCTAGGTAAACTGGCTACTTGTGTACTTTTTGCATGCGTTATAAAATTTTTGTCATACTTGATCACCATTTTCTGAGTTAACAAGGGAATGCCAGGAACAGACAAGAGAAAGGCTGCATCCTCCAATCCATTCCCTAGATATGTAATGCACCAAAACCATAGCTTCCTGTTCACAACCAAGCCCCATAGACCTTATCATGGTTTACCCTGGACACTTCACATGCCCTGGTTCAGTCCATTGACAGCATGTCAAACCCTGTATACCACATCGTTCCAATGCACTCAATCCCTGTTCTTCTCTCTCTCTCTCCACTTCCAACACATATATCCTCTTGTCAACTCTTCTTCACTTATTTTCTCCTTATGTCCAAACCATTTTAGTACACCCTCAACAACTCTCTCAACCACTCTTTTTATTACCCCACCTCCCTCTTACCCTTTCATTAATTTCTTGATCAAACCACCCCTCCCTTCCCATTTTCAATTTTCCTAAAGAATGAACAAGGAAGGTGGCCAAGTAAGGCTATTCCCCTTCTTTCATACTTGTTCATCATTCCTTGCATTAGAGGCAGTGCCAAGAACAGATGAGGAAAAGGCCTCATTTCCATATATCTGTACTCTAGCTGTCATGTGTAATCATCAAAAACACAGTCCCCTATGCAAAACTAGGTCCCACAAACCTTTTAGAGGTTTCTCCCAGCTGCTTCACATGCCCTGATTCTGTCCATTGATGGCACATCCCCTTTTATAACATCGTTCAAGTCATTCTAACCTGTGCACACCTTTAACCCTCCTGCTTGTTGAGACCCTGAGCACTCAAAACCTCATTCACTTAGTTCTTTCATCTCAAATTTTGTTCTCCTCCTTTTCCCCTCCACCTCTGACATGTGTATCATTTATGTCAGCATCTGCTTCCTCTTTCTCTCCATATGTCCAATCCATTTCAGCACACTCTCTTCGGATATCTCAACCATACTTAATATTCTTACCCTATTATTTCTTACTTGATCAACCTCCCCACACACCACATACTATCCTCAAAGATATCTTTTTCAAAATATTTGCCCCATTTTGTATATCCTCCTCTATAACCTATGCCTAGCTTCCGTACAACACCTTCAGGACTAATATACCTTCGAACATGCCCATCTTTGCCTTCCTTTCACATGAAATCTTGATTTTGTTGTGTTTTAATTCTACACTTCATTTTCAGTACCAAATGCATGTTTTGGATTTTATGATTACATCATGACACCCATCATGGAGAAACCAAAGGTAATCTTTACATTGAAGACAAATTTAAAATCACCAAATGGTCTAATAGCAAGTCTGTTGCCTCCTGAATGTAGTATACATTGGCTGCTACTATAAAGGAATAGAAAATGAAAAAATGAAAAAAATGAAAATGAAAAATGAAAAAAATATTAGGCTAGGTGAAAGATGAAAATCAGAAACAGACATTTTCATATTCAAGTATGATCATGCAAAGGCTCTCAGTGTTATTCATCTCCATAAAATTAGCGAGTACTTTTATCCCCACAGTGGGAGTTAAAAGGGAAACTTTAGGAAGTTAGGAACACATTCCTATTTTCCTCATGTGATAGGTGTGCTTTGTGCAGGTTCACTCATCTAAGACTTTATCAAGAATGCATTCCCCGTGCTTAGTGGGGGAATTGTGTATTTTCTCATCAAACCAGTTGACCTTTCACCTTTCTCCACATATAAATATGTACATTCTGATGCAGTGTTTCACATCTTTGCCAAAAGGTCTGTTCAGTGATGTACTGGAATTGGATACCATAACTGCAGGGTGTAGAAAATATCCAAAGGTAAAGTCAGCCCAAATGATAATGCAAATCTCTGCACTAACAGGTATCAACTGCAGGTGGGCAGGGAAGTCTGTAAATGACAATGCTAAGTTGCAGTGTTGGGAACTAGCAGTGGTGCAGACCTACAACAGTGTATGAGAATTCGCCAGAACATGCTGGATAAAACCAAATGGATATCAGTAACTGCAATGTGCATTTGTACTGGGAAATTCTGGATACAACAGCTTTTTGTTCAGCTGAATGCTGTACAACACAGCTTTACCTGTATTAAGTCAACCCCACCGAGTATAAATCAGCAAAAAATAAGAAATCCTTTGGTGTACCTTTTTTATATACAGTGTTTGTAGTCCTGGCAATTACAGGCAAAAATGATATAGGAAGAAGGAAAGACGAAAGGCGTCATTGTAAAGCGATAATATTGTATCCAGATTTGCATTATTATAAGTCATGAGGTTTGTTTACATTCTTTATAGTCATGAGGTTTGTTTACATTTTATATTGGCTTGTAAATGCAAATAAGGCACAGATTCAGTAATTTCACAATTACCCATATTTGAGCTTATCTTTTTCAACAAAGTTTTCTCTTTTAGTCCTTTCTTCAGCAACAGACCTCTTATTTTCTGCTGTCATGGAAGATGTACACAGCAAATACTAATTGCTATAACCTTAAAAGGTAATGATTTAAATTCAGAGCTAATGTTATGGCCAATCACCATTCACTGCAGCTGACCCATATGCATAAATTTTCTACTCTGCCAAAATACTAAATACGGCCAAACATTTTCAAAAATTCCACTTACACAAGGGAGCATACCTGTGAGTAGGAATATATTTACTGGCTTCCCACATACAAATTCTGTATTTTTCCCAATGGCTTGCTAAGTACTGTTGAAATGGTGATGACAGCTACAAAACTATTTCATGCCAGCAAGGTAGCAACTCAGAACCACAGGTATTGCATGGATTTATTCAACACCAGTGATTCAGATAGATTTGAAGATGGTGATGTTGAAATTGGATGGACTGTTGTACATCCTGATTTGGAAGAAACCATAAGACATAAGGAAGAAAGTAATTCATCACCTGTGTTTCCGGGTGTACCATGCATAGAGAGAGATTACTGAAGTGGAGCTGTGTAGGTACTTTGTGTAACTGTATGTTGAAGTTTGTAAACAGTAATAAGAAATTAGCATACAGAATTCTTTATTATTTTCATTATACTTGATCGCCATTTCCTGCGTCAGCGAGGTAGTGCCAGGGAAACAGATGAAGAATGGCCCTTTCACTCATATATATATATATATATATATATATATATATATATATATATATATATATATATATATATTTTTTTTTTTTTGTCGCTGTCTCCCATACACATAACATATAAACACAAATACATACACAGACATATACATATATATACACTTGTACGTATTCATACTTGCTTTACATATGTTTATAAATAAATGGACAAGTGCATGAAAGTAGCTGAAAATCAGAAAAACTGTGATATCTAATGAACTAAAATGAGGGAGTTTACACATTATATGGTACAATGTAAACATGGGTAAATAGTGCACATGGCAGCACCTACTGCCCCAAAATTTCAGGTCTGATAGCTCCTCAAACTTCTAAGTTTTAAGCATTTTTTATGTGTGTTGTAATGGTATGCTAGTAATGATGGAAGAGAAAGAAAAATGTATTGAAAAGTGCTGCACATGGGGAAACCTCAGGTTTAAAAAGCCTGCGGTACTAAATGCTGTAAATAGTTAAAAGATAATTTCGCTTGCTGTGGTCCACATTCTACTTTTATATGTGTACTTACTCATATTGATGCACATGTAGAAGACAGAACACTGAATGGATGGATGATGACTCATTGCTGAGGAGGCTCACTAAGTGCTTCATGTTCCTAATGATGCCATACCACCCTCTCAGTAATCTCAGGCTATCAGGCCCCTGCACACTATTGTGTTGGACCTGTGCAAGAAATGGAAAGCAGATTAAATAAGTTCACATCGTGTAGTATTTACTGTAACTTCAGAATTTACAAGGAGTGTTCTGAATGGCTAAGTTGCATGCTAGTTAGCATACAAAATGAATCTTGGAGGCTCCAACCCTAACATGGTTGCTGGCCGGAGGGTGGGCAACTGGACTAAACGTGGGACCACAAAACATGAAGTAGCTTTACGTTGTTCAGATACTCTACCTTTTAGCAAATATGCATGGCTTTTGAAAACATGCAGTTAATTAATCCTTGTGGATAGTAGGGTGTATCGATAGTTGATGTCTGACTACACATACACACACACACACACACGCCTAACCTTACATTCCTGCCTAAGGACCCCTGTGGGGCTTGTGCAGTGCTCAGGAAGCCAGCCATATCCAGTGGGTAGGAGGACCATATTTCAAAAAGTGTGATGTAGTGTGTGTGTGTGTGTGTGTGTGTCTCGTGGATTGAGTGTAGGACTTTTAAGGATTAGGTGCACAGTGTCTTTGATGTGAAAGTTTCATTTTGGGCATGAGGATTCTTGTGATACGATGAATCATTGTTTTTAATGTTGAAGAGATGGATGGCATCCATAAAACAAATGAGAAAGTGTTATTCATATTTATCTGAGGGCTGTGGTTTAAGATGGTGGAATGAAGTTCAAGATTGGGTTGGGGGCAGTTGTTTTGTGTTTTTATATTATTACTATGGGAATATGTTTTATTAATATGGCATCTGTTTGTGGGTCGGGAGATGTGTGTGTTGGTTGTTGAGGTTGAGGCAGGAATGAGCTCTTCAGTATTATGTGGGGTGGGATTGGTGGCTGTTTGGGTGGGATGGGGTAAGCACTGATATACAGAATTAGGTACCAAGTATTTTAAGGTGAGATTGTATTGAAAGTATTTTGATTTAGGTATGCAGGTTCTTTACCGAACGGCTTCTCTCAAAATGAGGCAGTGTCAGAAGCAAATGAACAACAGCCTCATTTGCACACATTGTCTCTGTCATGTATTGAAACCAGTGCCTAGCATCTAAAGCCAAATTGCAAAGACCATTCCAAGGTTTACCTGTATGTGCTCGAGTAGGTTGTAAGGAATGGCAGAAGGTATAGTATTTTTTACAAGCTTCATAAAACTAATTGTTAACAGATATCTTTTTTAGCTATGCATATGAGAGATTATAGAAAGCGTGAGAAATCTGATAAAGTCTAAGTTGCAATAGGGGGTTCATCTAGGAGATGAAGTTGGAATTACAGTCAAACCATGGCATAAAAATTTCAATTAACAGACTTCCAGTTGCCTGATTATTCCAACTATTTGATAGGATTTGTCCAATTCTGGTAGTTCTGATTATCCATCAACAGTCCACTAAGCCAACTTTTGGACCCCCTAAATAAAGCTTAGACTTTTGTGAGTTGGCTACTAGAGATGCTGCTCTTCCAGCATCTCTTATCACTCACGAGCATTCTCAGAATCCCTCACTATGTTTCTTGGTGGCTGCTCTCATTGGTATTGGACTTTATCAAAAAAGTAAATCATCCCTTCACTGCATTAGCTGAAAGCAATCTAAGCACTTTCACAATTTTATTGGAAAATAGTAAAGAGTTGAAGCATGTGTTAAGCATTCAGAAAAATTATTATAAAATGCAGTGAAAAAGGTAAGACTAAGGCTGTGAGTTTAACATAGGTAAGGCAACTTTAATGGAGGCTACACTTCATGTACACCTATTTTGCAAGACTATGTGAGGAACTTCAGTATCATTTTTTGGTGAGTATATTTACAATACAGTCCTGCATAATTGACTAGTTTTGATTTAATTTTCAAAAATTTTCATTAATACATTATTAATGAGAGAAAGCATCCAGGTATGTGACTTTTCCAAGTACCACACTTGCCACAGGCTACGATGTGGTCAGATGATTTGGCTTTGAGTATAAATTTTGGATAATTCAGGGATCAGATTAATGAATTCCTCAAGGGATTTATTAAGAAGACTGGATTTAACACATGAAAAATGATGTGCTAATTATAACAACATACTTAAACACATACACACACACACATACACACAAACGAACACAGTTAATGTTATGGGAAAATTAGAAGGAGCTGTTCTGAAGCGTAAAGTGTGGATTATTCAGGTGATAAGTTTTTATATTAATATCCCGAAGTTAAGCAAAATCTCTACATCTCAAGCAAGAGTAGAATGAAGGTGCCATTACTAAGATTTTCAGTACTGAATGTACTCATTATTTAAAAGGTTATGTGTTGAAACACTTGACCGAATTTCCAGAATATATCCCATAGTTGTGTGACAGTGGTACTTTTGCTTTGAAATATGTATGATTGTGTTTGGGAAGAAATTCTTTGTATATTGATATTGTTTAAGGTTACGATTTTTTTTCTTAAACTGAATTCTTTAATTATACAGTTGTGATAATCCCTAATAACTTATACTATTTAGCCTTTAATTGTATACCAAGTATTTATTGTTGATGCAGTCTTATCCCTTTCTACTTAGATTTTTCATTCCATGTGGCTATACACCAATCATTTGATAGTCTCATATTGGATTATCAGAGTTTGGCATATCTGGCATTGGTTTCATCATGTTTACATCATGATTTAAACATTATAAAATCTTCTACATAAAAATTTGATATAGTCTTAAACATGCCAAGTGTGAACTAACTAGTTTATGATTGTGCAAATCATTGGTGTACATAGGCTGTTTAAAAGAGTCTGAGTGGGTACGTCAAACGAGGGGTTTTCTCATAAGGCAGCAGTGCCAGTTCTAAAAAATTGAGCAAGTAACATAAGCAGCTAATGATGAGCCTTATGAGTTAGAGTGATCAATATTTCATTAATTTGGCCTTCACAGAAAGTCCGTGCTTTAATGTAACTAGAAGCAGACTCAAATGCACGAAACAAGCTCATATTTGATTTAATATATCTGATGATTTCATACTATATGTTTATGCCTATGCTGGAAAAGACAGCTAGTCAAGTATTTCAGGCTTATGAACTTACATTTTATGAGTAGGTCTAAAGCAAAAATAGAGTTAATAATAATTCAGTTTCTGTGATTTTTGACTGGGATTTCTTTTCAATATTTAAAGTGAAAACTGAGGTACTAAAGCACACTGGGACAAACCAAAGATCAGAATGAGTTGATAAACCAAATAATTCTTTCTTATCATAGGACAGCATCTGCTGATTTTGGAGACAGATGTCCTTTGTTAATAACTTAGTATCTACTTTTGTTTTGTTTCATGACAGATTGTTACATATATGTCTGTTTAAAATTTGCCAAAGAAAATAATGTAATATTTGTCAGCCAAGGTTCCCATGGTTGAAGGAATAGCATCACAGTCATCATTTCACACCTTCTATACCTTCTATTTATCTGTCTCCTGTTATACTAAATAAGAAGAAATTATAGTTTTCTGTGCTGATTATGGATTGGACTGGTGCTAGATTTCATAAGATAAAGAGAGAAAGCATTTGTTTTGTTTGCATTGTAAGTTCTCAGAAATATGACTACAATGTATGTGAATTATGACTTGATATTGTATGCCTCCAAGTGTGCGTATGTATATATATATATATATGTATGTAAGAATGACATCCAGATGGATGGGGTTCTCAGTGGCATATCCTTTTAGTGGTGACTGGTGAAGATATTCACCTTAAGAGTGGGTTTTTTAATCACGAATGGTTATTCAACTGTATATTATATTTTCCTTTAAAAAAGAAATGGATTTTTGAAAACCTTTGAAACATCCAAATACTGTACATATATTGAATATCTTGATAACTGTGATATTTTTATTTTGTTAAGGAATGGTCTATAATGAGGCATAATATTGGATGGTATACCCTCAAGTTAACTAAATTATCCTTTGAACTAGTTGGCCTCATTATCAAGGTTTTATTGAATATCAAATGCTGTTTTATGTGGGAAGAATAACTTGCCTAGGATGAAAGTCTCCTATTGTGTTGACTGCCGGTATTTTAAAGTTGGTATCAGTCTGGAAGGCTTGAATATATTTTCTTGCATTTTGCTCACCTCCAGCATCCTTAGTAAAGTAGTATGTTCCATAGGAATCTTTTTCACTCTACAACAGGGCCTAACTTGCGGGGGATTATGTAAAAACATTACTTTGAACCTAATTATACACCTGTGTTTGTTTATTACGTTTGAGTATAACCTTGTCAAAGAACTTTTCACTTCAAAGGAATCGGTCTTGTCCCTGCCACTAAGTGCAGCTATGTCATGGAGCTGCAGAAGCACCAGCTCTCTTTCTGAAATGGAGAAACACCAGGACTTTGTCCGAAAGAGGTCCTGGGATAATTAGATAAATGAATAAAGTGCAGGAATAAAATCCCGAGCTTAAAATTTCTCATGTACATTTAGTCCATACTTAACACTAGACAAGTTACTGAAAAGTGCATTGTTTTGTGAAATGATCTAATGGCATGATTCGGGATTATGTACTAAGGTCTAGCTTTGGACCAAAGTTTTCTACCACTGACTACAGATTATTAAAAGTTAAAAAAGTATCAAAAATTTTTTGAAATACACTTTAAATATATAAAACAATGTGAACCATATAAGTTATTAGAGATAGTTCAGGGGCTAGGTTAGGCTGGTATGGGCCTGGTTAGGTAACAAGTGGTAGAGTTACCGAGACAAAGGAAGAGTACGATATTCTTTTTCATTTTTGGCATTCTTTGAACATTTAGAAGAAATTTCCACAGACTACTGGACACCTTGTTCTCCCAGTACAGCTTCTTGTAGCAGGTGATGCTTGCTGTTTACTGTGATCCTGTTAAGTGTGGGGCTGCGTTCACTTTTAGGATAATTTTCATTGAAGAAGGCCATTTCTTTCTTTAGTTGATCAAAGGCCTCTGGTAGTCATAGTCATTCTAATGTTAATGTTTTAATGGGTGTTGTTTCAGAATCTTTAGCCTCTTTCTCAGCTCACTGTTGTTGCAGCTGCATGTGATCGTCATTTCTTCATTATTAATTCCTCTTCATCAGTGTGAAGCATCTCCAACATATCCACCTCTTCAACATTAACCAAACCTAACTTGTTTGGCCATACCCACAGTTTCGAGCTGAATGCCATCACAGTTTCCTGAAATCACTAGAAATTGTGGGCACACTCAGGCCAGACTTTCCACCTCACATCACTGTTGGACTACATAACTACTTGCCATAACTCATTAATGTTGCCAATGGTTTTCATGAAATACTGTTGGCATATTTTCACCATCTGTTTACTTGGTGAGGTGGAAGAAGGTGTGATGTAAATACAGTAACAGGCTTAAAATAGCTGTGACTTCTTGATCCATAGGTTTAAACAGGAAAGTTATGTCGAGTGGAAAAAAAATCAATGGACTATGTTCAGATGACCATTTTAATGCTATTCCCAACTTGCACTTTAAAAGAAAAACAATTCTATCTCTTTACATACAGAGTATTTCCTACTTTTTTCACACAACCTACAAGTGGAACAAAGCTCAGCAGGATGATGTTAAGCAAACAGTACTTGTTCATATTATACAACTCCAGGATTCTTTCTGGGGTGAATATGTATGAAAAAAAATCATTATTATTGTAATTCTTCTTTTTCTTATTATTGTTATTATTATTATTATCATTTCTATACATGGTTGCCATTTCCTGTGTTATAGAAAAAAGGGCCAGGAACAGACGAAGAAAGGCCACCTCCACTCACATCCATTCTCAAGCTGTCATGCGTAATGTACTGAAACCACAACCAGGCCCCACAGACCTTTCCATGGTTTATCTTTGATGCTTCACATGCCCTGACTCTTTTTTTTCTTTTACATACTCACCACTTCCTGCATGAGCAAAGTTGCATCAAGAACATACATGGGAAGTATTCTCTCTCTCCTATCCCCTATATTATTATTATTAATCATTATTATTATCATTGTCATCATACGACCCGGTATCAGGAAATCTAAGGCAGCACTAAATTCAGTAATTAAAACAGGATGAACTATTTTGAAGCGATAAGTTCTTTGACAAAACTACTCTCTTTTGTCAACTATCAGTGATACAGACTCGCTAAAGGTGACTTTACATTTAAGGTGTAAACTTGAGCAGGCAGAGTACAGTAACACCTGTGCATGCATATATATATATATATATATATATATATATATATATATATATATATATATATATATATATATATATATATATATATATGCAAACTGGGCTCTGGTTCCTCATTAGCATTACATGTAATTCATATGCCATAGTAGAGTTATGAGTGGCATGAAAGTATGTATAATTCATGTTCAAATCAGGATGAACATGGAACAATGATGAAGGCAAGAAGTGGAATAAGCTAGGTGTTACTATTTGGTGGAAATAACTTTTTTTTCTGGAAAGAGCAGAGTGCTACAGCCAGGATCGTTGTTGTTACTGCACAGTGGTACATACAATTTTATGAATATTGGAGTGGTAAGGGGGGAAAAAAGTTTTTTTTTTCCTGTATTAACTGTCATTCCACCGATTTTAGGTTCATTTTTTCTTCTTTGCCAACTGCTGGCGACTACCCCTCTGTTCACGACCTGCTCATACCTACCTAAAATGATGCCCAGTACTGATTTTGGTACTGTTGTGTATGTATGACTAAATTATTTATAATGTATTTACTTGTATATATTCATAAACAGGTATTTGTAATCACCAGTAGAGAATGTAACACCTTCATAAATTATATTTACTTGAATCCCATTTGTAAAGAAATCAGTAATTTTCAGTTCCAGGACTGAATTTTTAGTGATTGTTTGAGAATTACTTTTAATAGGAAACAAGCAAAGCTGTAGCCACCGCGCCTATGACCAATTAAATTGAAAAAAATTGGAACCTCATGCCAGTGGCATAGCCTCAAACAATAACTAAGATAGTGAGTCTCGTAGCAACATGCAACAAGATATCTTTATTCCTGTTATTCAGAATAAGGGAATGTTGATAGATTTTTGTCTAGCCATTTCTGCTCATTTTATATAAGACAATCTCCACTCCTAAATGTGTTCTCTGGTGTTTGTAATACTTGCTGCATGCCAAGTATCATGCACATATCTTTTTAAAGAAATTTTGTTACATATACTTACCATCAATCAAACAAGTTCCCCGAGAGACACAGAGGAAGAGATCCAAGTGCAGAAAATGACAGACAACATATGATTCTGCCCAGATACAGATATGACATTGGAATAAGCTTGTGTTGCTGTTTATACTGTAAGATTTGTGTACAAATTATTAGATTGTTAGTAATAAATTTGTACAAGTGTATCCCTGTTTGTTTATGCTGCTAACCCGATCAGTTAAATAAACACTTTACTGCACATGTCACATAAGAAAAAGCAATTGACTCCTGAAGAAATTTCAGTCTCATTTATTAATGAACCATGATAGAAAGATCAAATACAAATAAAGGATAGGCTCAATCTAATTATTTTATACAGGGGCTTTGTCAGTGACCTTTCTGTCTACAGACTCCTCAATGCTCCAAAAACCTTTGCCACTCCCTAACCCAATTATTACTCACTTTTGCTTCCACAGTTGCATTCACTACCATGTCTACTCTCGGGTATCTGTAACGTTTCACTTCCTCCAATTTTACTCTGTTCAAATTCACACCACAACTAACCTGTCTCTGCTCTGCTAAAGCTACTAACCTCACTTTTATTCAAATTTGCTTTGAAATTTTTCCTTTTAAACTCTCTCCAATTGCACACTCAATCTGCTACCGGAGCCATGAGATCAGCAAACAAAGGCTGACTCACTTCCCAGGTCCCCTTACTCACCAACTACAGACTGCATATCTGCCCCTCCTCTCTACAAGACTTGCATTTACCTCCCTCACCACTCCATCCATAAACAAATGATCATGATAACATCAAGCATCCCTGCCAAAGCCTCATCTTCACCTGGAGCCCTTCATCCTTGTCTCAACCTACTCACACACTTTACTCTCTTGATAAAAACTTATAACTGCTTCTAGTAGCTTTGCTCCCACACCATATATCTGAAACACCTTTCACAAAGCATCTCTATCAACCTTTTCATATGCTTGCTCCAGCTTCATAAATGCCACATAGAAATTAAGTATTTTTCCAACATTCTTTAAAGAACACCTTATCTACTCATCCTCCGACACTCCTGAAACCACATTGTTCGTCTGATGCTCTGTGCATGCCACCACCCTCTCAATCGCCACTCTTCCATTTAATTTACAGGTGTACTCAACAAACTTAGATTTCTGTAATTTGAACACTCACTCTTGTCCCCTTCTTCCACTATTAACTTCCTTCCAAAGCTTCTTATTCTCTCTTAAGTATGCTGGTACTTGTTCACCTCAATTCTCTTTTGCCCTCATTTACAGCCCCTGCACCTTCCTCCTGACCATGTGCCACTTCATTTTCACATCTCCCAATCACTCACAATCCTTCCCTGTAAGTACCAGCCATACATACATCCCTCTTTTCTCTTTTGTTGGCAACTTCACTTCATCATCTCACCTCTCATTACCCTTTCTCATCTGCCCACCTCCCACCTTCCAAATGCCACACACGTGTACTGCTTCCCTAAATACCTCCCATTCATCAACCACTCCCCTTGCTTTGTTTACTCTTACCATTTGCCATTCTATTCTCAATCTCTCCTAGTATTTCCCCACACATGTCTCTTTTCCAGGCTCATTAACTTTGACCATCCTCTCCTCGCTCATACATTTCCTCTTTTCCAGAAATTTCTCAAAACTTCATCCTCACTTGCCTCCACCAGGTAATGATCACATATCTCACCAACTGTCCTTAGCAGCACATTCGCATAAGAGTATCTCTTTTGCATGCCTATCGATTAGCATTAATCCAATAATGCAGTCTTACCATTTTCCCTATTCACCTATGTAAGTATAATTTTGTATGTTCCTCTTTTTAATACAGGCATTCCCAATCACCATTCATTTCTCTGCACACATTTCACAAACTGTGGTCCATTTTCATTCATCTCACTGAATCACCCGTATGGCTTCCATAAAGCAGGATCCACTGGCAATATTCGTTCTTATCTCACAAATATCTGGTCATCATCCATGAAAGATGTGGGAGAGTTGTGTAGTTTCCCTTGACATATCCAGAGCTTTTGACAGCATGACATTGGGGTCTCTCTGTGTAAAGGCAAAGGGGATAAAAGTGAGTGTTCAAACTAAATAGGTATGTTTGTGGATTATACCAGGAAAGTTGTATGGGAGGGTATTGATTGAGAGGGTCAAGGCATGTAAAGAGCATCAGATTGGGGATGAGCAGAGTGGTTTAAGAAGTGGTAGAGGATGGATGTGTGGATCAAATGTTTGACTTGAAGAACTTGTGAGAAATACTTTGAAAAACATGGATTTGTATGTGGCATTCATGGATCTGGTGAAGGAATATGATAAGGTTGATAGAGATGCTTTGCAGGTCTTAATATCTGTGTGGGAGGTAAGCTGACAGAAGCAGAGAGAAGTTTTTATCAAGGGTTTAAGGCATGTGCATAGTAGGAAGAGAGTAGATTGAATGGTTCCAAGTGAAGGTCGGTCTGCAGCAGGGGTGTGTGATGTCACCATGGTTTAATTTGTTTATGGATGAGGTGGTGAGGGAGGTAAATGCAAGAGTCTTGGAGAGAGGGGCAGGTATGCAGTCTGTTGGGGATGAGAGGACTTGAGAAGGGAGTCAGTTTTTGTTCACCAATGATATATAGGATTGGTGGCTGATTCAAGTAAGAAAATGCAAAAGTTAGTGACTTAGTGTGGAAGAGTGTGCGAAAAGAAGGTCGATATCAAATGTGAATAACAGCAAGGGTTGAGGGACAAGGTAGTTGGGATATAAGTTTGAATGGAGAAAAATTGGAAGTGAAGTGTTTTAGACATCTGGGAGTGGCCTTGGCAGTGAATGGAACCATGGAAGCGAAAGTGAGTCATACAGTGGGGAGGGGGTGAATGTTCTGGGAACAATGAAGAATGTGTAGAAAGACAGAGCATTATCTCAAAGAGCAAAAATGGGTATGTTTGAAGGAATAGTAATACCAATAATACTATATGGTTGCCAGGAATTGGCTATAGATAGGGTTGTAAGGAGGAGGATGGATGTGTTGGAAATGAACTGCTTGAGGACAATATGCTGTGTGAGGTGGTTTGATCAAGTAAGTAATGAAAGGGTAAGAGAGATGCGTGGTAATAAAAAGTGTGGCTGAGAAAGCAGATGTGTTAAAATGGTTTGGATGTATGGAGAGAATGAGTGAGGAAAGGCTGACAAAGAGGTTATATGCGTCAGAAATGGAGGGAACAAGGAGAAGTCGGAGACCAAATTGGAGGTGAAAGTATGAAGTGATAATGATTCTGAGTGACTGAGGCCTGATCATACAGGAGGGTGAGAGGCATGCAAGAATAGAGTGAATTGGAACGATGTGGTATATCGGGGTTAACGTGCTGTCAATGGACTAAACCAGGGCATGTGAAATGCCTGGGGTAAACAATGGAAAGGTCTGTGGGACCTGGATGTGGATAGGGAGCTGTGGTTTTGGTGTGTAATGTACGGAAACCACAGCTCCCTTTCCACATCCAGGCCTCACAGACCTTTCCATGATTTACCCTAGATGCTTCACAGAGGACTGAGCCTAAGAAGGAAAATCCTCACTTGGCCCCCTTTTCTGTTCTTTGTTTTGGAAAAGTAAAAACTGGATGGGAGGATTTCCAGCCCCCCACTCCCTCCCCTTTTAATCGCCTTTTATACAAGGAATACGTAGGAAGTATTCTTTCTCCCCAAACCCCAAGGATAATATTTATTTTTTTATTATACTTAGTCGCTGTCTCCCGCGTGAGGTAGCGCAAGGAAACAGATGAAAGAATGGCCCAACCCACCCACATACACATGTATATACATAAATGCCCACACACACACATGTACATACCTATACATTTCAACATATACAGACACAGACATACATATATACACACGTACATATCCATACTTGCTGCCTTCATCCATTCCCATTGCCACCCTGCCACACACTCTAGCTGTCATGTGTAATGCACCAAAACCATAGCTCCCTTTCCACATCCAGGCCCTACAAACTTTCCATGGTTTACCCCAGACACTTCATATTCCCTGGTTCAATCCACTGACAGCACGTTGACTCTGGAATACCACATCATTCCAATTCACTCTATTCCTTGCATGCCTTTCACCCTCCTGTATGTTCAGGCCCTGATCCCTCAAAATCTTTTTCAATCCGTCCTTCCACCTCCAATTTGGTCTCCCACTTCTCGTTCCTTCCACCTCTGACACATATATCCTCTTGGTCAATCTTTCCTCACTCATTCTCTCCATGTGACCAAGCCATTTCAATACACCCTCTTCTGTTCTCTCAACCACACTCTTTTTATTACCACACATCTCTCTTACCCATTCATTACTTAATCAAACCACTGCACACCACATATTGTCCTCAAACATTTAATTTCCAACACATCCACCCCTCTCTGCACAACCCTATCTATAGCCCATGCCTCGCAACCATATAGCATTGTTGGAACCACAATGCCTTCAAACATACCCATTTTTGCTCCCCAAGATAACATTCTCGCCTTCCACACATTCTTAAACACTCCCAAAACCTTCGCCCCTCCCCCAACCATGCGACTCACTTCCGCTTCCATGGGTTCATCCGCTGCTAAATACACTCCCAGATATCTAAAACATTTCACTTCCTCCAGTTTTTCTCCATTCAAACTTAACTCCCAATTAACTTGTCCCTCAACCCTACTGAACCTAATAACCTTGCTCTTATTCACATTTACTCTCAGCTTTCTTCTTTCACACACTTTACCAAACTCAGTCACCAGCTTCTGCAGTTTCTCACCCAAATCAGCAACCAGCACTGCATCAACAGCGAATAACAACTAATTCACTTCCCAAGCCCTCTCATCCACAACAGACTGCAAACTTACCCCTCTCTAAAACTCTTGCATTCATCTCCTTAACAATCCCATCCATAAACAAATTAAACAACCATGGAGACATCACGCACCTCTGCCGCAAACCGGCATTCACTAGGATCCCATCACTTTCCTCTCTTCCTACACACAGAAATGCCTTACATCCTCTATAAAAACTTTTCACTGCTTCTTGCAACTTACCTCCCACACCATTACTCATACTACCTTCTACAAAGCATCTCTATCAACTCTATCATATGCCTTCTCCAGATCCATAAATGCTACCTACAAATCCATTTATTTTTCTAAGTACTTCTCACATACATTCTTCAAAGCAAACACCTGATCCACACATCCTCTACCACTTCTGAAACCACACTGCTCTTCCCCAATCTGATGATCTGTACATGCCTTTACCCTCTCAATCAATACTCTCCCATATAATTTCCCTGGAATACTCAACAAACTTATACCTCTGTAATTTGAGCACTAACTTTTATCCCCTTTGCCTTTGTACAATGGCATTATGCAAGCATTCTACCAGTCCTCAGGCACCTCACCATGAGTCATACATACATTAAATAACCTTTCCAACCAGTCAACAATACAGTCACCCCCTTTTTTAGTAAATTCCACTGCAATACCATCCAAACCCGCTGCCTTGTCTGCTTTCATCTTCTGCAAAGCTTTTACTACCTCTAATATGTTTTCCAAACCATTCTCACTGACCCTCTCACTTCGCACACCACCTCAACCAAAACACCCAATATCTGCCAGTCTATCATCAAACACATTCAACAAACTTTCAAAATACTCCAACTCCTTTTCACTTCATCACTACTTGTTACTACCTCCCCATTAGCCCCTTCACCGATGTTCCCATTTGACAGCTTATCTTACACACTTTACTTACCTCCTTCCAAAACATCTTTATATTCTCCCTAAAATTTAATGATACTCTCTCACCCTAACTCTCATTTGCCCTCTTTTCACCTCTTGCACCTTTCTCTTGACCTCCTGCCTCTTTCTTTTATACATCTCACAGTAATTTGCTCTACTTCCCTGCATAAATCGTCCAAACACCTCTCTCTTCTCTTTCACTAACAATCTTACCTCTTCATCCCACCACTCATTACCCTTTCTAATCTGCCCATCTCCCACCTTTCTTATGCCAGAAGCATCTTTTGTGCAAGCCATTACTCCCTCCCTAAATACATCCCATTCCTTCCCCACTCCCCTTACACCATTTGCTCTCACCTTTTTCCATTTGGCACTCAATCTCTCCTGGTACTTCCTCACACAAGTCTCCTTTTCAAACTCGCTTACTCTCACCACTCTCTTCACCCCAACATTCTCTCTTCTTTTCGAAAAACCTCTACAAATCTTCACCTTTGCCTCCACAAGATAATGATCAAACATCCCTCCAGTTGCCCCTCTCAGCACATTAACATCCAAAAGTCTCTCTTTCACACGCTTATCAATTAACACGTAATCCATCAACACTCTCTGACCATCTTTCCTACTTACATACGTATACTTATGTATATCTCTTTTTAAACCAGAAATTCCCAATGACCAGTCCTTTTTCAGCACACAAATCTACAAGCTTTTCACCATTTCCATTTACAACATTGAACACCCCATATACACCAATTATACCCTCGACTACCACATTACTCACCTTTACATTCAAATCACCCATCAGTATAACCCGGTCTCGTGCATCAAAGCTGCTAACACAGTCACTCAGCTGCTCCCAGAACACTTGCCTCTCATGATCTTTCTTCTCATGCTCAGGTGCATAGGCACCAATAATCACCCATCTCTCTCCATCCACTTTCAGTTTTACTTTCTTACACTCTATCACATTTTCCTACAACTCCTGCTTTAGGAGTAGTGCTACTCCTTACTTCGCTCTTGTTCTCTCACCAACCCCTGACTCCTCCCCTTTACCCTTGAGCATCGTTTCACTCAGAGCCAAATCATCCAGGTTCTTCCCCTCAAACATGCTACCTGTCTCTCCTTTTTTCTCATCTTGGTTACATCCACACACATTTAGACACCCCAATCTGAGCCTTCGAGGAGGATGAGCACTCCCTGCATGACTCCATCTGTTTCCCCTTTTAGAAAGTTAAAATACAAGGAGGGGAGGGTTTCTAGCCCCCGCTCCCGTCCCCTTTAGTCGCCTTCTACGACACGCGGGGAATGCTTGGAAAGTATTCTTTCTCCCCTATCCCTAGGGAGGGGGATAATATATACATATATTTTTTTTTTTTTTTGCCGCTGTCTCCCGCGTTTGCGAGGTAGCGCAAGGAAACAGACGAAAGAAATGGCCCAACCCACCCCCATACACATGTATATACATACGTCCACACACGCAAATATACATGCATACACAGCTTTCCATGGTTTACCCCAGACGCTTCACATGCCTTGATTCAATCCACTGACAGCACGTCAACCCCGGTATACCACATCGCTCCAATTCACTCTATTACTTGCCCTCCTTTCACCCTCCTGCATGTTCAGGCCCCGATCACACAAAATCTTTTTCACTCCATCTTTCCACCTCCAATTTGGTCTCCCTCTTCTCCTCGTTCCCTCCACCTCCGACACATATATCCTCTTGGTCAATCTTTCCTCACTCATTCTCTCCATGTGCCCAAACCATTTCAAAACACCCTCTTCTGCTCTCTCCACCACGCTCTTTTTATTTCCACACATCTCTCTTACCCTTACGTTACTTACTCGATCAAACCACCTCACACCACACATTGTCCTCAAACATCTCATTTCCAGCACATCCATCCTCCTGCGCACAACTCTATCCATAGCCCACGCCTCGCAACCATACAACATTGTTGGAACCACTATTCCCTCAAACATACCCATTTTTGCTTTCCGAGATAATGTTCTCGACTTCCACACATTCTTCAAGGCTCCCAGAATTTTCGCCCCCTCCCCCACCCTTCCGCTTCCATGGTTCCATCTGCTGCCAGATCCACTCCCAGATATCTAAAACACTTCACTTCCTCCAGTTTTTCTCCATTCAAACTCACCTCCCAATTGACTTGACATATATATATATATATATATATATATATATATATATATATATATATATATATATATATATATATGAGGTGGTTCGATTGAGTATGTATGAAAGGGTAAGAAAGAGGTGTAGTAATAAAAAGAGTGTGGTTGAGAAAGCTGAAGAGGGTGTGCTGAAATGGATTGGACATACAGAGAGAATGAATGAGGAAAGGTTGACAAAGAGGATGCATGTGTCAGAGATGGAGGGAATTAGGAGAACAGTGAGACCAAATTGGAGATGGATGGATGCAAAGAAAAAGCTTCAAAGTTATCAGGGCCTGAACATACTTTTGGGTAAAAGGTATGGAAAGGATAGAGTGTATTAGAATGATGTGGTATAATGGGGTTGATGTGCATTCAACAGTCTGAATCAGAGCACGCCAAGCCTCCAGAGCAAACCATGGAAATGTCCTTAGGGCCCGGCTGTAGACAGAGTTGTGGCTTCAGTGCATTACACATGACAGCTAAAGTATGGGTGTGAGCAGACGTGGCCCCTCTTCGCCTGTTTTCCGGAGCCATATATATATGTGTGTGTGTGTGTGTGTGTGTGTGTGTGTGTGTTATATTTAGTTGCTGTCTCCCGCGTTAGCGAGGTAGCACAAGGAAACAGACGAAAGAATGGCCCAACCCACCCAAATACACATGTATATACATCAACACCCACACACGCACATACACATACCTATACATTTCAAAGTATACATATATATAGACATATACATGTATACATATGCACATATTCA
This sequence comes from Panulirus ornatus, assembly GCF_036320965.1. NCBI lineage: Eukaryota > Metazoa > Arthropoda > Malacostraca > Decapoda > Palinuridae > Panulirus > Panulirus ornatus. The sequence continues at coordinate 19,453,530 of NC_092228.1, forward strand.
TACTTATTGCCTTCATCCATCCCGTCGCCACCCCGCCACACATGACCCCCACCCCCGCGCGAGGTTGCGCTAGGAAAGGACAAGAAAACCCACATTCTTTCACAGTCTCTAGCTGTTATGTGTAATGCACCGAAACCACAGCTCCCTTTCCACATCCAAAGCCCACAAAACTTCCATGGATTACCCCAGACGCTTCACATGCCTTGGTTCAATCCATTGACAACACGTCGACCCCGATATAACACATCGTTCCAATTCACTCTATTCCTTGCACGCCTTTCACCCTCCTGTATGCTTAGGCCTCGATCGCTCAAAATCTTTTTCACTCCATCCTTCCACCTCCAATTTGGTGGATATGAACGCACACTACCACATAACGTACAAACTTCCAACAGCCAGGATCGAAGTCGGGACCCTTGTGTAGCAGGTGGGAGCACTACTGCTAGGCGATCACCATCCTTAAAAGGGGAAATGACTATTCGAATACTATGTAATCGAATACCCTTCGTCTCACGTTGGTGAACAAAGAGGTGTTCACTGGTCATCACCCATAGGTTCACACAACCAGCAGATAGCATTTTACAGAATCCCATACATGGATGAGTGCCTCCCCCACACAAGAAAGCACCTCTCATACATGGGTGAGCACCTCTCTCATACATGGGTGAGTGCCACAAAGAGCACCTCCCACACCTAGTCAAGCACCTCTCCCACACAAGAAAACACCTCCCACACATGGGTGAGCACCTCTGCCACACAAGAAAGCACCTCTCATACATGGGTGAGCTCCTCTCTCACACAAAGCACTTCCCACACCTGGGTGAGCACCTCTCCCACACAAGAAAGCACCTGCCCCACATGGGTAAGCGCCTCTCCCACACAAGAATGTACCTCTCATACATAAGATAGCGCCTCTCCCACACAAGAATGTACCTCTCATACATAAGATAGCGCCTCTCCCACACGTGGGTGAGGACTTCTCCCACATAAGAAAGCACCTGCTACATCTGGTTGAGCAGTTGGGTGAGCGATCCCCCTGCCACACAATCAGTGTGTGTGTGTGTGTGTGTGTGTGTGTGGGGGGGGGGGGGGGGGGGGGGGAGGTCTGGGGTCTAGGTCTTCACGGTCACTGCTCCTACTTCCTCCACTCAGATCAACACATCATAACCTATCCTCTGACTCTTCCACTCAGATCAATACATCATGACCTATCCGACTTAGGCTATCATAATTGGTCAATATGGCTACGTCTAACACATATACTTCCTACACATGCAACCCGGCAACTTCAGGGGGCATGTAACCAGCTTTTACGTGATCAAGAGCCAGAAGATCGAGCTCAGTAGACCACTGCCTCGAGAGATGTATTGTCCCAACGTCAGGCAACGAGTACAGACGGCCACACCACAACCTCCCCGGTGACCCCAGGGAGGCGGGACGACCCTGCCTGCCACCATAACTTACAACTGGACACACACACGAGACCTCAGCAGCGAGGCCTGGCGAACCCACGGGCCAGGCAGGTACTGCAGGTTCTCCTGGCCTGACATGACCTGGCCAGGGTCACCAGCCGGGAGGCGACGTGGTCGACCCCGGACACCAAAAAGATCCGGAAGTGATGAGCTGAGAGGCAGCCAGATATAACGGTGCACAACAAAGTGGCCGGTGAGGCAGGCAAACATGAATCAATCGCACACACACACACACACACACACACACACACACACACACACACACACACCACAAAATAAGTACGGTCAACACATCACAAGCATGTGGAGGAGAAATTCATGGGGGAGGGAGGGGGTGAAAATGAGAAATTGGAATCCAGATGGAAAGTTGACGATGGATTGAGGAGGAGAGCGACATGTGCGAGCGACTGCCAGGGTGGGTGAGCTAGGTACGTGGTGAGCACCTCGGGCCCGGCCATCCTCCAGAGGAAAGTGAAGAAAGTCTGGGGCAGGAGGGAGGGAAGTCAATGCTCCCGCGGGAGGCGGGGCGGGACGACGGGGCCGGGGTGGGGCGGGGAGGTGACCGAGGTTATTAGGGCAGAGAAAACCTTACGAGCGGGGGAAGTTTCACGGGCCGTCACAATAGCGTGAATACCACCTAACGCGGGAGGCTACTGCGACCCTCCCACCGCTGATGCACAGACCATGGGAGACTCACCGCTGTGAGACGTACACCAGTGTGTGTGTGTGCGCGTGTGTGCGTGTAGCAGAGAACACACGAGAGAGTGTCCTCATTACGAAGTGAAAATGTGGGTGAGTATGCGCGCGTGTGTGTGTGTGTATGTGTGTGTGTGTGTGCGTCAGGCAATACATACGGTTGGCCAGCAGAGGTGGGCGGGTGGGCGACAGTCAGGAGTGGGTGCGGGCTGCGGCAGGTACTGCCCTCCAACACGACCGACTTCGTGCGCCCTTAAAACTATCGCAACGCAAAAGTGACTCTCAAAATACTTCACATAAACAAACATAAAAAGTGTCGCCAACATCAACAACGCACAATATGTTCCAAGACTAAAAGAACAATAAGGAAACTCCTCCTCCGTACATACATAGCAGGTAAACAAAGAAATCACAAGGAAAAAACAAAAACAAAACATGGAAATTGGACGCGTAGCTTGGATTATGGTGATGATAACAGCAGTAACGGTGGAGAGCGTCACAACCCAGAGCAACGTGAGTACAACACCCACCACTGGCCCAGCCAGCCAGGCAGACCTGCATCACAACCTCATCATGTTGTTATCATGTACATTATGGTTATCTGCTCACACGACCTGCATCACAACCTCATCATGTTGTTATCATGTACATTATGGTTATCTGTTCACACGACCTGCATCACAACCTCATCATGTTGTTATCATGTACATTATGGTTATCTGCTCACACGACCTGCATCACAACCTCATCATGTTGTTATCATGTACATTATGGTTATCTGTTCACACGACCTGCATCACAACCTCATCATGTTGTTATCATGTACATTATGGTTATCTGCTCACACGACCTGCATCACAACCTCATCATGTTGTTATCATGTACATTATGGTTATCTGTTCACACGACCTGCATCACAACCTCATCATGTTGTTATCATGTACATTATGGTTATCTGTTCACACGATCTGCATCACAACCTCATCATGTTGTTATCATGTACATTATGGTTATCTGTTCACACGATCTGCATCACAACCTCATCATGTTGTTATCATGTACATTATGGTTATCTGTTCACACGACCTGCATCACAACCTCATCATGTTGTTATCATGTACATTATGGTTATCTGTTCACACGACCTGCATCACAACCTCATCATGTTGTTATCATGTACATTATGGTTATCTGTTCACACGATCTGCATCACAACCTCATCATGTTGTTATCATGTACATTATGGTTACCTGTTCACACGATTGTTAATGTTCCTGTCATACACAATCATAACAACACAACCATTTATCGCTCTCTCAGACGAAATCATTTTGCTTTTTCATCACAGTAAACAGTAACTTTTTAACAGTTAAGACACACACATTGGCACCAGTAAAACAAGGACCTCAGAGGCCGTTTTTGGTATAACAATGTGAACTATGGTATTCCTTGTAAGTTTTCTATCATCATAATAGTCATCATGTATCCCCAAGCACTTTAAAATGGGGCCCTTCAGAAAATTTGTCCCCGTTGTGTATATTCCTAAACAGATGACCTTAAGTGTAACACATAGATAACATGTATTTTCGCATATGTTATATCGTAGTATACCACAGATATTTCCCAGGTTTTTCCAACCCTTTCTCGGCAACTCCTCCATTCTGATGTTTCCTGAAACAAAATATATATATATATATGAGACGGCACGGGAAACTGAGGCACTAAGCAAGGCCATCTCATTAACACTATATATATATATATATATATATATATATATATATATATATATATATATATATATATATATATATATATATAATCCCCCAGCATAACTCAGGTACCCATATCATTGACCAAGAATGGATAAACAGCTGGGTTGAGTGTGGATCGACTGCCGCAACCAGGAATCGAACCTATGCGCTCGACCCTGGGCGGCCCGTGAATGCGTCAAGGTCAGCAACGCTAACCGTTACCCCACTTATAAACAGTTCGGCTCCCATTTTCTTTTCTTTTTTCAATTTTCTTCATTAAGGAATATTACTGAACCCTCGACTGATGATCACGGAACCCGCTGGATGTGATCACGCGCAAAATTGTCATCCTTTCCAACACACACACATTTATATATATATATATATATATATATATATATATATATATATATATATATATATATATATATATATATATATATATATATGTGTGTGTGTGTGTGTGTGTGTGTGTGTGTGATTACCCCAGAGCCCTTGTAAGAGTCCAGGAGTTACTCTAGGATCCCTTAACAAAGGGAGTTTCTGCAACCCAATGCTGCGCTACACAGTAGCAGGGAGAGGAGGGCTCCCTTGAAGCGATAAGTTATATTTGACGAGACTTCCTTCCTTACCTGACGATGACACAGCCTCGCTAAAAGGTGACTTCTCCCTTGCAGTGTAGCAAACAGGCGTAATCCCGCAACACACACACACACACACACACACACACACACACACACACACATATATATATATATATATATATATATATATATATATATATATATATATATATATATATATATTTTTTTTTTTTTCTTTTCAAACTATTCGCCATTTCCCGCGTTAGCGAGGTAGCGTTAAGAACAGAGAACTGGGCCACTGAGGGAATATCCTCACCTGGCCCCCTTCTCTGTTCCTTCTTTTGGAAAATTAAAAAAAATTGAGAGGGGAGGATTTCCAGCCCCCCCGCTCCCTCCCCTTTTAGTCGCCTTCTACGACACGCAGGGAATACGTGGGAAGTATTCTTTCTCCCCTATCCCCAGGGATAATATATATATATATATATATATATATATATATATATATATATATATATACACACACGTACATAACGGTTCAGTGTCAAGTATAAGAGAAAGTTCAGGTTCAGGTTCAGGGTCTGGGTCAGGAGCACAGCACACAGTCAACGCCCATGTCAAAAGTTCAAAGATCGTTCTGGAATATTTTCTGACATGATAACAGACCGTCCACACACACACACACACACACACACACATGGGATATTAAGGGTCTCTCCACAGTCCTACCTAGTTAAGGAGATCCTAGCCTGTGACTTGGTCGCACTACAGTACCCAAGGGTCGTCCTGTCGTGATCAAGGTTCGTACCGTCGTGCTCAAGGGTCGTATCGTCGTGCTCAAGGGTCGTACCGTCGTGCTCAAGGGTCGTACCGTCGTGCTCAAGGGTCGTACCGTCGTGCTCAAGGGTCGTATCGTCGTGCTCAAGGGTCGTACCGTCGTGCTCAAGGGTCGTATCGTCGTGCTCAAAGGTCGTATCGTCGTGCTCAAGGGTCGTACCGTCGTGCTCAAGGGTCGTATCGTCGTGCTCAAGGCTCGTATCGTCGTGCTCAAGGGTCGTACCGTCGTGCTCAAGGGTCGTACCGTCGTGCTCAAGGGTCGTATCGTCGTGCTCAAGGGTCGTATCGTCGTGCTCAAAGGTCGTATCGTCGTGCTCAAGGGTCGTACCGTCGTGCTCAAGGGTCGTACCCACGTGCTCAAGGGTCGTACCCTCGTGCTCAAGGGTCGTACCGTCGTACTCAAGGGTCGTATCGTCGTGCTCAAGGGTCGTACTCTCGTGCTCCAGGGGTTAAACTAAACTATATGTGTTCTGTAAATCTGACAGTCTCTTTTGGCAGCGAGTTATGATCAAAACAACGGATTAAAACATCATTTCTACAAGAAATGTAAGAAATAGGAATCCTAATTGATAAATATACATCATGAAAACATAAGTTTGACGTCACATACGGTTATAAAGCTTGAGGAAGAATATACAAGGTAACTCAGTTTCAATTATAGAGTAAACTGAACGGTGGAAGGTACAACCAGGTGTTGTGTGTGTGTGCCAAGAGCACAATCAAGTACGAAGGTAAACACAGATCACGTGATGGTAACAAGAGTGTGGGTCTCCCACGGGGGAAAGGATGAGGTGGTCCACAGAACACCACACTATGATAATGCTTGTCCACAAAGATCAGGTGGCTCCATCAACTGTGTGGCTGACATACATGGACTGGGGAGGTCCAGGAGCCACACTATGACTGGTGGGTGCAGGAGCCACACTATGATTGGGGAGGTCCAGGAGCCACACTATGACTGGTGGGTGCAGGAGCCACACTATGATTGGGGAGGTCCAGGAGCCACACTATGACTGGTGGGTGCAGGAGCCACACTATGATTGGGGAGGTCCAGGAGCCACACTATGACTGGTGGGTGCAGGAGCCACACTATGACTGGTGGGTGCAGGAGCCACACTATGATTGGGGAGGTCCAGGAGCCACACTATGACTGGGGAGGTCCAGGAGCCACACTATGACTGGGGAGGTCCAGGAGCCACACTATGACTGGGGAGGTCCAGGAGCCACACTATGACTGGGGAGGTCCAGGAGCCACACTATGACTGGGGAGGTCCAGGAGCCACACTATGACTGGAGAGGTCCAGGAGCCACACTATGACTGGGGAGATCCAAGAGCCACACTATGACTGGGGAGGTCCAGGAGCCACACTATGACTGGAGAGGTCCAGGAGCCACACTATGACTGGGGAGATCCAAGAGCCACACTATGACTGGGGAGGTCCAGGAGCCACACTATGACTGGGGAGGTCCAGGAGCCACACTATGACTGGTGGGTCCAGGAGCCACATTATGACTGGGGAGGTCCAGGAGCCACAATATGACTGGTAGGTCCAGGAGCCACACTATGACTGTTGGGGAAGTCCAGGAGCCACACTATGACTGGGGAGATCCAGGAGCCACACTCTGACAGGGGAGATCCAGGAGCCACACTATGACTGGGGAGGTCCAGGAGCCACACTATGACTGGGTAGGTCCAGGAGCCACACTAGGACTAGATTCATAACGTAATAAAGCCACATATGTTCTCCAGCATAATGACTGGTAAGATGAGAGTCTCCGTGGACGTGGGATGGACGGGTCAGGAAGCACAAGGCTTGCTACGGGGGAGGTCGCCTTCGGCCGCCACATTGACGGTCTTCTTCCCACGGTAAATGAAGCTAACCTTCAGGTTTGACGACCAGGAATGCTGCACGTACAGTGCGCCTCCCTCGACCCAACACATCCGGTACGGCATAACCATACGACAACACCACCAATTAACTCTCAGATCAACGGACTTCAAAGCACCAATATTTGGATAATCCTTACCTACAACCACCAATATTTGGATAATCCTTACCTACAACCACCAATATTTGGATAATCCTTACCTACAAACACCGCATCAGTGTGTACGTACGTAGCCAGGGCCGGGGGGGGGGGGGGGGGGGGCACCATAATGACCCAGGCACACTGGGGAGAATATGATCCAGGCACACTGGGGAGAATATGCGGCCGGAACTGTCCTCCCTCCCTCACTCACGGGCCTCCCTCACACACGCGGACCAAGTAACGGTCGCCAGACAGGAAAACCTTCCCAGTAAATGTGGGTCATTATACGGTCGGTCAGGCACACCACACTGGACCACGACAAACTGGCTGACGGACCACATGACGGTACAGGTCATCCAGGTTAGGCTGTGGCAACTCCTTTAAAGCACGACGGTACAGTCTTACAGCACGACGGTTCAATGCTAGACCACGACGGTACAGTCCTAGACCACGACGGTACAGTCCTACAGCACGACGGTACAGTCCTAGAGCACGACGGTACAGTCCTAGAGCACGACGGTACAACCCTAGAGCACTCGGTACAATCCTAGAGCACGACGGTACAATCCAAGAGCACGACGGTACAGTCCTAGACCACGAGGGTACAATCCTAGAGCACGACGGTACAATCCTAGAGCACGACGGTACTATCCTAGAGCAGGTGGGTACAATGCTAAAGCACGAGGGTACAGTCCTAGAGCACGAGGGTACAATACTAGAGCACCTCAGACTGATAATATGGGAGAAACGGACACTGAGGAAATACTGTACAACTGAGGAAGAGCTGCGTCAGGTAGAGCAGTGAGGTAAGGTGTACCTGCTGTACCTCCTCGACATGACACACACACACACGGTCATCCTGGAAGGCACCATCACAACACGTCCTCACTATCATCACCATCACACAACCTCACCCCAAGATGATATAACCAGAGACTCCTTCCCAAGATAAGCCAGAGCCTCTCTTCCCGATAATAGCCAGAGCCTCACCCCCCCCCCCCCCCCGATAATAACCAGAGCCTCTCGCCCCGATAATAACTAAATCCTTACCCCCAGATAATAGCCAGACTCTCCCCCCGATAATAACCAGAGCCTCACCGCCAGATAATAACTAGAGCCTCTCCCCCGATAAAAGCAAGTCTCATTCCTAGCTAATAACCAGATCCTCACCCCAAGATAATAACCAGAGCCTCTCCCACGATAATAACCAGAGACTTTCCCCCGATAACAAGAGCCTCCACCCCGGATAATAACCAGAGCCTCTCCCCAATAATAACCAGAGCTTCACCCTCGATAATAACCAGAGCCTCATCCCGATAATAACCAGAGCTTCACTCTCGATAATAACCACCAGAGCTGCTCTCCCGATAATAACCAGAGCCTCACCCCCGATAATAACCAGAGCCTCTCCCCAGATGATAACCAGAGCCTTACCCCCAATAATTACAAGAGCCTCACCCCCGATAATAACCAGAGCCTCTCCCCCGATAATAACCAGAGCCTCACCCCAATAATTACCAGAGCCTCATTCCCGATAATAACCAGAGCCTCTCCTCCGATAATAAAACAGAGCCTCACCCCCAATAATTACCAGAGCCTCACCCCCAATAATTACCAGAGCCTCACCCCCGATAATAACCAGAACCTCTCCCCGATAATAACCAGAGCCTCACTCCGGATAATAACCAGAGCCTCGCCCCCGATAACCAGAGCCTCACTCCGGATAATAACCAGAGCCTCGCCCCCGATAATAACCAGAGCCTCACCCCCGATAATAACCTGAGTTTCACCCCAGATAATAACCAGAGCCTCTCCCCCGATAATAACCAGAGTTTCACCCCAGATAATAACCAGAGCCTCTCCCCCGATAATAACCAGAGCCTCTCCCCCGATAATAACCAGAGCCTCACCCCAATAATTACCAGAGCCTCACCCCCGATAATAACCAGAGCCTCTCCCCCGATAATAACCAGAGTTTCACCCCAGATAATAACCAGAGCCTCTCCCCAGATGATAACCAGAGCCTTACCCCCAATAATTACAAGAGCCTCACCCCCGATAATAACCAGAGCCTCTCCCCCGATAATAACCAGAGTTTCACCCCAGATAATAACCAGAGCCTCTCCCCCGATAATAACCAGAGTTTCACCCCAGATAATAACCAGAGCCTCTCCCCCCCATAACAACCAGAGTTTCACCCCAGATAATAACCAGAGCCTCACCCACAGATAATAACCACAGCCTCACCCACAGATAATAACCACAGCCTCACCCCAGATAATAACCAGAGCCTCTCCCCCAATAATAACCAGAGCCTCTCCCCCGATAACAACCAGAGTTTCACCCCAGATAATAACCAGAGCCTCTCCCCCGATAATAACCAGAGTTTCACCCCAGATAATAACCAGAGCCTCTCCCCCCGATAATAACCAGAGTTTCACCCCAGATAACCAGAGCCTCTCCCCCCGATAATAACCAGAGTTTCACCCCAGATAACCAGAGCCTCGCACCCGATAATAACCATAGCCTCTCCCCGATAACCAGAGCCTCGCACCCGATAATAACCATAGCCTCTCCCAATAATAATCAGAGCCTCTCCCCCGATAATAACCAGAGCCTCACCCCAGATAATAGCCAGAGCCTCAACCCCAGATAATAACCAGAGCCTCAACCCCAGATAATAACCAGAGCCTCTCCCCTGATAATAACCAGAGCCTCACCCACAGATAATAACCAGAGCCTCACCCACAGATAATAACCACAGCCTCACCCCAGATAATAACCAGAGCCTCTCCCCAGATAATAACCAGAGCCTCACCCACAGATAATAACCACAGCCTCACCCCAGATAATAACCAGAGCCTCTCCCCAGATAATAACCAGAGCCTCACCCACAGATAATAACCACAGCCTCACCCCAGATAATAACCAGAGCCTCTCCCCAGATAATAACCAGAGCCTCACCCACAGATAATAACCACAGCCTCACCCCAGATAATAACCAGAGCCTCTCCCCCAATAATAACCAGAGCCTCACCCCAGATAATAACCAGAGCCTCTCCCCCGGATAATAACCAGTGTCGTCAGTAAGGTACAGCGTGTCCTGTTGTACCCCCCCAGCAGGCTGATGGTGACGGTGGTACGTGGGAGGCGGGTCCTACCGGCAGGCAGATCGTGTCGCAGACCACCCCACTCAAACCTGCCAACTCCTCGGGCCTCAGGACCAGGCAGGTCTACGACTTCACCAGTAAGGTCCACCTCCAGCTTGGCTGGGTCCTCCTGCAACCACGTAGTCTGGTGGGTCTACCTCACTGAGCATGGAACCTTCCCTCACACCTCACTGAGGATCTCTCTACCTACACGTGTGGTGGTGGACTGCATCACTACAATGCTCTACCTCACCTACCTACCTCCTGTTGTACGAGGTTAGCTGTCCTACACCACAGTACACACAGGTTAGCTGTCCTACACCACAGTACACACAGGTTAGCTGTCCTACACCACAGTACACACAGGTTAGCTGTCCTACACCACAGTACACACAGGTTAGCTGTCCTACACTACAGTACACACAGGTTAGCTGTCCTACACCACAATGTACACACAGGTTAGCTGTCCTACACCACAATGTACACACTGGTTAGCTGTCCTACACCATAATGTACACACAGGTTAGCTGTCCTACACCACAGTACACACAGGTTAGCTGTCCTACACCACAATGTACACACAGGTTAGCTGTCCTACACCACAATGTACACACAGGTTAGCTGTCCTACACCACAATGTACACACAGGTTAGCTGTCCTACACCACAGTGTACACACAGGTTAGCTGTCCTACACCACAATGTACCTACAGGTTAGCTGTCCTACACCACAATGTACACACAGGTTAGCTGTCCTACATCATAAAGTGTTCTTGATCACCTCTGTCACTAGTATATCCCACAGTTCAGTTCTGTAGCGCAGACCTTGACCCCAGCCTGCATCAGTATATAGCGACCATTAGGGCGGGGGGGTTATAATAATCATGCAGCTACAGGTGACCACAGTACTGGACTGATGCATGATATCCTGCATGATGGTACTAGAGCAGAGTCTGATGCCCCAGTGCATGACCTTGGTTAAGTGCTGTTACCCAAGATAACTCGTCCGTATGTGTGGCTCACTTGGAATGACTTCACCACTCTGTTGGAGGGGCTGTCTCACCCACCAGTGTACAACCCTGGTGACCTCTGTCTCACCCATCTGTGTACAACACCTCTGTCTCACCCACCAGTGTACAACCCTGATGACCTCTGTCTCACCCACCAGTGTACAACCCTGGTGACCTCTGTCTCACTCTTCTATATCCTGCTTGGAGCTCTCGTTCCCCTGTATGTAGCCATAACTTCCTCCTGTCTTGTCTAACCCGTCTGTAGCGGCCAGTAACTTGTGCTGCTTCCCCCTCATTCACTGCCTTGTGTTCTACGTCACCAGTGCGTGACCTCGGCGCTGTAAGATGACCCCGGGTCTGCTAAACACCAGGTTGCAGCAGTGTCTTAGTTACAGTGTGGGCTGGTCTTCACCAACAGTGTTCAAGTCTTGGTCATTACCTTCCTAGTATATCCACATCACCACCACCACCAGCTACTTTACAGCCGTCTTCCTTGTAGTTTTGGTCTGTCTGACAGCACCAGCCTGTAGCCCTGGTCACTAAGCTCCGCCACTCCGTTCCTCGTGACTGGTTCTTCCTGTGTTCTGAAGCATCATTATCAGTCTTGTGTGCTTCAGTGGTCTGCAGCAGTGGTGAACACTCTGGTCTGAGGTCCACGACTCCGACCACCTGGTACCACCACCTTCGTGCAGGAGTGAGTGAGTGCGTGGCCAGTCCGCCCCTTGGTCGGTTCTCCTTCACTGGTGTGTGTGTGTGTGTGTGTGTGTGTGTGTGTGTGTGTGTGTGTGTGTGTAATCATGAGTCACAACCGGCTTCACGACTTATGCAATTTTAATCAACCTTCAAAGTCCTCCATCACATCTAACCTGTGGCACACTGAATTTTCAGGTCAAACTTCACACAGTTCTCGCAGCTAAGACCAATTTTTGCAGAAGTGTTGACTCACGTACAGAATATAAATATCGTCGCTTTTTGATAACCATAATTCTCGTCTCGCATCATAAAAACCTCAAAAATACAATAAAAAAAGTTTGAGAATATCTATCTTTCGAACCTTTATTTTTTTTACTGCTAAAGAAGAAAACTAAGACTAAAAAGCAATATCTTCCAACCATCCTCTGACTTTTCAAACCATTACAGACGTATTAACAGAAGCGTATTAGAAATCTCAAGTCTGGTTGGTTACCCCAGCTAAGGTGTGGTGGACGACAAAGAGTCACAGAGATAAGTGTGTATCATCAAGCGCCGCTCACCGTCGTATTGAACGCTCTTCACAGCCGAAGCTTCGCTGGCGTTCAGCGCTCTGAGCCACGGCGACCCCCCAAAAAACTTTCTCTCGCTATTAAGTTCTGGCTAAACAGACTGTCACAAGGGAAAGTACCGCTCAACGTCTTAACGATCGCTACCGAAACCTCCTTCCTCCAACACCGCTGCCGTGAACAGCGGCTCACTGTCTCTCCGCCAGTACCGCTGTCCTTGCCTCTGCTCCAACTTGATCATATCAGTTCACTCCACTCTGCTCCGAAGTCTCGCGCGCTGGTGACGCGTACTGCTCCGGGACTTCGAGCGCTGGCGACGCGTACTGCTCCGGCAGTGTCAGAGGAGACAGCATGGTATAGTGACGTGCAGCGGCTTGTATGGTGACCATACCTCAAAAAAAAAAAGGTTAAAATGGTGAACAGATGATGACTTAATGAACAACAATGATAATGAGATGCGGCAAAAACAGTGTTGTTAGGTTTAATGTCATGAACAGTGTTTCCCTCGAGCCCAGACATGTGTTTTCCTTGAGGCCATCACAAATATCGCTGAACAAAAATCAGTCTAAATACATCCCCGACGTATATATGGTGGTATTAAATGGAATATGAATATCGATGAATATCGCGTGTCACTGACAAGTATTATTGTTTTTTTTCAGAAACATGGACAAATACGGGGGATAAACGTCAATACTTGAATACTTTACTGGAGGAAAAGAGGAAGTCATGTGGGTAAAAAGAGGATTGTGAAAGTAAACGAGCTTGGAGAAAAACGTTTGTGAGAAAAACGTTTGTGTATAGATACCAGGAGAGATAAGAGCGCAGAGACTGGCAGAAGCGGAGAGTAAGTAAATGAAGTTAAGGAAAAAATGGGTGAGGAATGGAAGGTATCTAGCGAAGCAGCGTGAACACGCGCGAGTGAAGTGTGTGGCATGCGGGAGGTGGGTCTGTCAGAAAGGGCTGAGAGCGGTTGGAAGACGAAGTCCTTCGTGAAGGAGGAAAGACAGCATATGGGCGAACTGTTCACGACAATACCGAGAAGATTAATAAAGAATTACATTAAATACGAAAGGAGAATTCCCCTTAATGCTCAAAGTAATCGTAGGGAATTCATAAACAGATGACGGATATAGAACACACAAGATACAAGAGGACATGTAGGAAACTATGATAAATGTAAGGGCCTCCCGTGCGAGTATATCAGTATATTCTGTTTTCTGGGGGAAAACAAGTACAGAGAAGGGTTACAAAACTAATTCCAACCCTTACGAAAACTGTGGAGATGAAAGTCTTTCTCACTTAGGAAGCCAAGACAGCGTTTATACAACTTTTCCCAAATTCTGAATAAATACCACGATATACATCTTGAAAACCATATACAAATTGAAGGCAACAAAATAACCATTATATATGGAATTGAATTAATCATAAAGATTCTGAGTTCAATAATAACCTTAACACACAAGGTGGGAGGAGCTGTTCAGTGTAGGACAATGTGGGAGGAGCTGTTCAGTGTAGGACGACGTGGGATGAACTGTTCAGTGTAGGACGACGTGGGATGAACTGTTCAGTGTAGGACGACGTGGGATGAACTGTTCAGTGTAGGACGACGTGGGATGAACTGTTCAGTGTAGGACGACGTGGGATGAACTGTTCAGTGTAGGACGACGTGGACGTGGGATGAACTGTTCAGTGTAGGACAACGTGGGATGAACTGTTCAGTGTAGGACAACGTGGGATGAACTGTTCAGTGTAGGACAACGTGGGATGAACTGTTCAGTGTAGGACGACGTGGGATGAACTGTTCAGTGTAGGACAACGTGGGATGAATTGTCCAGTGTAGGACAACGTGGGAGGAGGTGTTCAGTGTAGGACAACGTGGGAGGAGGTGTTCAGTGTAGGAACCATGTTTGCGTCAGACGTAAGAGAGTTGGTCATCTTCTGCAGGATCCTTCCACGTGGCCACCAGCTGCCAGGACGTGCAGGCCACGCAGGGCGCCACCACCACCGGCATCTACCTCATCCACCCGCCCAACCTCGTCCAGGGACCATGGAAGGTCTTCTGCGACCTGGAGAGCGAGGGAGGCGGCTGGACGGTCTTCCAGGTCGGTACCACACACACACACACACACACACACACACACTACTACTACTACTACTACATTTCCTTCATAATTAGATTGAATCTTTGGTGACGATATTCAAATATTCTCTCACACTTGAGGTGAAAGTGGATCTTGAAATGAGCAATATTTGCTCAGGCGGTCATCATGCCACCAAGCACCTCAGACCTCCACCAGTAGTATACTGTTATACTGATACTACGCAGTGTGGCGTGTCTCACCGTATCATACCCTCTCTCTCGTACCACCACTGGGTCTACCACTGCGGGAACCTGCCACTTGGTCTTCCCTCCCACTGGACGCCGTCCGACGCGCCTGGCACAGGTGAGGGACGACGTTGAGCCGCACGAGAACTTCATGCGTGCCTGGGAGGACTACAAGGTCGGCTTCGGCGACTTCGACCGCGAGTTCTGGTTAGGTAAGTCGTGCTGTGTCGTACTGACCCCCCGCGCACGGCTGGGGTTCGAGGGGGGGCGCTCAACTGAGCCACGAGTTTCACCCAGTGGTAAGTCACACGGCTCCATCATACATAGTGTCTGGTGACTTAAGTCACACGACTCCGTCATACATAGTGTCAGGTGACTTGTGTAGTGAGCCATGTGGTTTTCTAAAGCTACTGGCGTGTGCGAGTGAAGGGAAAGAGCGTGACAAACGATCACAAAACACCATCTTTAAAACCCAGGCACGACACGTTCAGTATACGTTCCGTCTGGGAGAGACTTAAAGTCGTGTGTCACACTGAGCAATTCACGCTATACCTGGCAGGCAATCTGAGGTAATGACTGATCTAAACAACACCTCAGGGCTAATTGTCTTCAAAAGTTACTTACTTTTCCCAGCCTCGTCTCACAACGGGAGGTTAACAACCCTTCGTTAACATTACGTCTCCCATGTATGGTTAGGGAAAACTTGCAAAGTTGCAGTTCATGATCTAATAATACTAAGTTGTGGCATTAATATTAAGCTGATATATGACCATTTTTTTTTCAGCATTATTTATAACATGTAATGTAATGTGTCTGTCTGTATGTGTGGACAATAAGACAGAGGACTTGTTCCACCACACACACACACATACACACACACACACACACACACACACACACACACACCCGTCCATGACTGTCTGACTTAACAAGAACACTGGAATGGTCTCCTACCCCATCACCACTAGCGTCTCCTCCTGCCCCATCACCACCATAGTCTCCTGCCCCCCATCACCACCATAGTCTCCTGCTCCATCACCACCACAGTCTCCTGTCCCATCACCACCACAGTCTCCTGCCCCATCACCGCCATAGTCTCCTGCCCCCATCACCACCATAGTCTCCTGCCCCATCACCACCACAGTCTCCTGCCCCATCACCACCACAGTCTCCTGCCCCATCACCACCATAGTCTCCTGCCCCATCACCACCATAGTCTCCTGCTCTATCACTACCACAGTCTTTTGCCCCATCACCACCATAGTCTCCTGACCCATCACCAACATAGTCCTTCCCTAACGCATCATCGCCATAATCTCGACCCATCACCACCATAATCTCCAACCCCATCACCATCATAGTCTCCTGTCCCATCACCGCCATAGTCTCCTACCCTATCACCACCGTAGTCTCTTGCCCCATCACCACCACAATCTCCTGCCCCATCACCGCCATAGTCTCATACCCCATCACCACCATAGTCTCTTGACCCATCACCACCATAGTCTCACACCCACCACCACCATTGTCTCCTACCCCATCACCACCATAGTCTTCAACCCCATCAACCACAGTCTCAACCCATCACCACCATAGTTTCCTGACCCACCACCACCACAGTTTCCTGCCCCATCACCATCGAGTTTCCTACCCCATCACCACCATAGTCTCCTGCCCTATCACCGCCATAGTCTCCTACCCCATCACCACCATAGTATCCTACCCCATCACCACCAAGGTCTCCTATCCCATCACCACCACAGTCTCCAGCCCATCACCACCATTATCTTCTATGCCATCACTACCATAGTCTCCTCACCCATCACCACCATAGTCTACCCCATCACTATCATAGTCTCTTGACCCATCACCACCATAATCTCTACCACATCACAACCATAGTTTCAACCCATCACCACCATAATCTCCTACTGCACCATCATCACCATAGCCTCCTGACTCATCACCAACATAGTCTCCTGCGGTCCCATCACGACCATAGCTTCCTATCCCATCATCACCATAGCCACCTGCCCCATCACGGCCATAGTCTCCTAATGCACCATCACCACTACAGTATCCTGCTGTCCATCACTACTATAGTCTCCTACCCCGTCACTACCATAGTCCCCTGCCCCATCACGACCATAGTCTCCTGCTCCATCGCCACCATAGTCTACTGCCCCATCACCACTATAGTCTCCTATCCCATCACTACTAGAGGCTCCCATCCCATCACAGTCCCACTCCATCACCATCATAGTCTCCTGCCCCATCACCACCATAGTCTCCTGCCCCATCACCACCATAGTCTCCTGCCCCATCACCACTACAGTCTCCTACCCCATCACCACCATAGTCTCCTGTCCCATCACCGATATAGTCTCCCCGTGACCCATCACCACCACGGTCTATCTTACATGCATCTCCATCAGTGTTACAGGAATACAGTGTGATAATCGTATAATACAAAAACTTGGCCAGTGAAATATTAAGATATAATATCCAGGCCGTCACGTACTGCAAGAAGCCATGTTTAGATATCTAAATCACGGTTATTCACGAAGACGAATAAAATTCATTTAGAAAATCGACGTAGCACAGAATCTCTTACAGGCGTGAGTGTACAATACATCTGTATCTAGGATCCCTTATCTCAGGGTGAATGATATATACAAAGGCAAGAGTACCTAGTGTGGGGTGTCCTACATGGTTGTGGGGTGGAGGGCTGACTGTGGGGTGGTGGGCTGGTGTGTGGGGTGGAGGGCTGTGTGCAAGGTGGTGGGCTGGTGTGTGGGGGTGGTGGGCTGGTTGTGGGGACGTAGGGCTGGTTGAGGGCTGGGGTTATAAAGTATGAAACTGATCCTCGTCCCAAGCCAACCTCACAAGTGCCAAGCTGTAAAGTGGTAGCTCAAACACACACACACACACACATACACACATACACACACATACACACACACACACACACACACACACACACACACACATACAAACACACACACACACACACACACACACACACAATCTCAGGGGGAGTCAGAGGGAACGTAGATGTCAAGCGAGGGAGGGAGGGAAGAATATGTGAGGAGAATGACACTCACCATAGGTCGAGGGTCATGTGTATGGAAGCACCCGAGACTGTCACGACGTAGAGACATGCTACTGATAACAGAGGAGAGAGAGAGAGAGAGAGAGAGAGAGAGAGAGAGAGAGAGAGAGAGAGAGAGAGAGCTATGCTGTGACTAGTGAATGGACACGGTGAACAATGACAGACACAACCATCACTTAATGGCAGAGACCAATGAATGACAGTGACTACTATATGACACAGTGACTACTATATGACACAGTGACTACTGTATGACACAGTGACTACTGTATGACACAATGAGTACCGAATGACAGTGACTACTATATGACACAGTGACTACTATATGACACAGCGGGTACCGAATGACAGTGACTACTGTATGACACAGTGACTACTGTATGACAGTGACTACTATATGACACAGTGACTACTATATGACACAGTGACTACTATATGACACAGTGACTACTGTATGACACAGTGACTACTGTATGACACAATGAGTACCGAATGACAGTGACTACTATATGACACAGTGACTACTGTATGACACAGCGGGTACCGAATGACAGTGACTACTGTATGACACAGTGACTACCGAATGACAGTGACTACTATATGACACAGTGACTACTATATGACACAGTGACTACTGTATGACACAGTGACTACTGTATGACACAATGAGTACCGAATGACAGTGACTACTATATGACACAGTGACTACTATATGACACAGTGACTACTGTATGACACAGTGACTACTGTATGACACAATGAGTACCGAATGACAGTGACTACTATATGACACAGTGACTACTATATGACACAGTGACTACTATATGACACAGTGACTACTGTATGACACAGTGACTACTGTATGACACAATGAGTACCGAATGACAGTGACTAATATATGACACAGTGACTACTGTATGACACAGCGGGTACCGAATGACAGTGACTACTGTATGACACAGTGACTACCGAATGAGTGACTACTGTATGACACAGTGACTACTGTATGACACAGTGAGTACCGAATGACAGTGACTACTATATGACACAGTGACGACTGTATGACACAGTGACTACTGTATGACACAATGAGTACCGAATGACAGTGACTAATATATGACACAGTACTACTGTATGACACAGTGACTACTGTATGACACAGTGACTACTGTATGACACAGTGACTACTGTATGACACAATGAATACCGAATGACAGTGACTACTATATGACGCAGTGACTACTGTATGACAGTGACTACTGTATGACACAATGAGTACCGAATGACAGTGACTACTGTATGACACAGTGACTACTATATGGCACAGTGACTACTGTATGACACAGTGAGTACCGAATGACAGTGACTGCTATATGACACAGTGACTACCGAATAACAGTGACTACCATATGACACAGTGAAAACCGAATGACAGTGACTACCAAATGATATTAATCACCAAATGACAATGATCACAGCCTGAGACAATGACCACTGAATGACGATGAATAATGACACAATGACCACTAAAAGACAATATCCAGAGAATGGCTAAATGACCAAATTAATTACATTACTAATGATGAACGATACAACGACCATCACTGTAAGACACTATGACCACTGGCTGACACTACTGGCTGACACAATGGCCACTGGCTGACACAATGACCAACGGCTGACACCATGACCACTGGCTGACATAATGACCACTGAATGTCAAAATGTTCACTGGCTGATGTAATAACCACTGACAAACACCATGACCACTGGCTGACACCGTGACCACCGGCTGACATAATGACACTGGCTGACACAATAACTACTGCCTCACACAATGACCACTGGCTGACATAATGACCACTGGCTGACACAATAACTACTGCCAAACACAATGACCACTGGCTGACACCATGAGCACTGGCTGACAATAACTACTGCCTAATACAATGACCACTGGCTGACACCATGACCACTGGCTGACACAATGACCACTGGCTGACACAATGACTACAGCCTAACACAATGACCACTGGCTGACACCATGACCACTGGCTGACACAATGACCACTGGCTGACACCATGACCACTGCCTAACATAATGACCACTGCCTAACACAATGACTGCTGCCTGACAGCATGACCACTGGCTGACACCATGACCACTGGCTGACACCATGACCACTGGATGACACCATGACCACTGCCTAACACAATGACTGCTGCCTGACACCATGACCACTGGTTAACACCATGACCACTAGCTGACACAATGACTACTGCCTAACACAATGACCACTGGCTGACACAATGACCACTGGCTGACACACTGACTACTGCCTAACACACTGACCTCTGGCTGACGTAATGACTACTGACTGACATAGTGCCCACTGCATGTCACAATGTCCACTGGGTGATGATAAAACCACTTGGTGACGCTATGACCACTTGATAAATCAATGACCACTGGCTAACACAATGACCATTATGAGATCAATGAACACTGGCTGACACATTGACTGCTGGCTGACAATATGAGCAGTGATTCATGCAATGACCATCAGCTAACACAGTGAACACTGGCTGACACATTGACTGCTGGCTGACAATATGAGCAGTGATTCATGCAATGACCATCAGCTAACACAATGAACACTGGCTGACACATTGACTGCTGGCTGACAATATGACCAATGATTCATGCAATGACCATCCGATAACACAATGAACACTGGCTGACACAATGACTGACAGCTGACAATGTGACCAATAATTCATGCAATGACCATCAGCTAACATAATGAACACTGGCTGACACATTGACTGCTGGCTGACAATGTGACCAATGATTCATGCAATGACCATCAGCTAACACAATGAACCTGGCTGACACATTGACTGCTGGCTGACAATATGACCAATGATTCATGCAATGACCATCAGCTAACACAATGAACACTGGCTGACACATTGACTGCTGGCTGACAATATGACCAATGATTCATGCAATGACCATCAGATAACACAATGAACACTGGCTGACACAATGACTGACAGCTGACAATGTGACAAATGATTCATGCAATGACCATCAGCTAATATAATGAACACTGGTTGACACAATGACTGACAGCTGACAATGTGACCAATGACTGATAGTGTGACAACTGAATGACACAGTGACCACTGGCTGACACTATGATCAATGAATGACACAGTGACCATTGGCTGATAGTGTGACAACTAAATGACACAGTGACCACTGGCTGACACTATGATCAATGAATGACACAGTGACCATTGGCTGATACTGTGACAACTGAATGACAGTGACCACTGGCTGACACTATGATCAATGAATGACACAGTGACCATTGGCTGATAGTGTGACAACTGAATGACACAGTGACCACTGGCTGACACTATGATCACTGAATGAAACAGTGACCACCGACTGACACTATGATCAATGAATGACAGTGACCACTGGCTGACACTATGATCAATGAATGACACAGTGACCATTGGCTGATACTGTGACAACTGAATGACACAGTGACCACTGGCTGACACTATGATCACTGAATGATATAATGAACACTAGCTGACACTATGACCAATGAATGATATAATGACCACTGGCTGACACTATGATCACTGAATGACACAGTGACCAACGGCTGACACTATGATCACTGAATGACATTATAAACAGTGACTGACACTATGACCACTGAATGACACAGTAACCGCTGGCTAACACTAAGACCAACGGTTGAAGATATGACCACTGTATGACACAATGATCACTGACCGACACTAATGCCACTAAATGACACTATGACTATTGGCTGACTCTATGACCACTAAATGACACTATGATCATCGGCTGACTCTATGACCACTGAATGACACAGTGACCACTGGCTGACTATGACCACTAAATGACACTATGACCACCGGCTGACTCTATGATCAATGAATGACACAGTGACCACTGGCCGACACCATGATCAACGAATGACATGATGAGCCCTGGCTGACACAATGACCACTGGCTGACACAATGACCACTGGCTGACACAATGATCACTGACTTACATAATGACCCCTGGCTGACCCAATGACCACTGATGGACACAATGATCACTGATTTACATAATGACCCCTGGCTGACACAATGACCACTGGCTGACATAAAGACCCTTGACTGACACAATGACCACTGGCTGACATAATGACCCCTGGCTGACACAATGACCACTGGCTGACATAAAGACCCTTGACTGACACAATGACCACTGGCTGACATAAGGACCCTTGGCTGACACAATGACCACTGGCTGACATAAAGACCACTGAATGACGCAATGACCACAATCTGAAACTAGCAATTCCACGACAGAACGGCCATTGGCTAACACAATGACTAATGAATGACTCAACGACCACTGGCTGACACAGCAACCACCGAATGACTCAACGACCACTGGCTGACACAGCAACCACCGAATGACTCAACGACCACTGGCTGACACAGCAACCACCGAATGACTCAACGACCACTGGCTGACACAGCAACCACCAAATGACTCAACGACCACTGGCTGACACAGCAACCACCAAATGACTCAATGACCACTGGCCAACAGTGGCAAAGGAATGACACAGTGACAACTGAATGACGCAGTGACCAGTGACTGACATCATGATCAGTGAATGACCCAGGAACCACTAGGAGGACACCATGGCCATCAGCTGACATAATGACCACTGGCTGACACAATGATCACAGTCTGACAATGACTACAGACAATCGATGATCACAGACTGACAGGACATAATAATCACAGCCTGACGGATACAGTGACCGCAGACTGACACAAAGACCACAGACTGAAAGACAGACTGAAAATCAAATGCTGATAAAATGACCATAGACGAACAGACACAATAACTACAGACTAACAGACAAGTGTTCCAATACTGAAACAGTATTATGTTTATCATCAGATAAACATAATAATGACCACAGACTTACAGACACAATGTCCACAGACTAACAGAAGCAATTGGCATCCTCTAACAGACACAATGATTACCGATGAACAGACACAACGTCCACAGACTGACAGACACAGTGACCAGAGACTAACAGACACAAAGACGACAGACTTGACAGACACAGTGACCACAGACTGACAGACGCACTGTCCACAAACTAGTAGACACAATGATCACCGATTAACAGACACAACGTCCACAGACTGACAGACACAGTGACCACAGACTTGACACACATAATGATCACAGACTGACAGACACAGAGACCACAGACTGACAGACACAATGACCACAAACTGACACACTTAATGATCACAGACTGACAGACACAGAGACCACAAACTGACATACTTAATGATCTCAGACTGACAGACACAGACCACAAACTGACATACTTAATGATCTCAGACTGACAGACACAGTGACCACAGACTGACAGACACAATGACTTCAGATTAAGCGACAGTTATACAAGACTGACAGACGCTGATCACAAACTGACTGAGACAACGACCACAGAATGACTGACACAATGATCTCCGGCTGACAGACACAATGACCACAGACTGACAGACACAATGACCACAGACTGCAACACTGACTACAGCCTAACTGACACAGTTACATCAGATTGACAGACACAATGATTACCAGACTAACTGACACAATGATCACAGAATGACTGACACAATGATCTCAGACTGTCAGACAATGATCACAGATTAACACAATGATTACAGACTAACTGACACAATGATCACAGACTGACAGACAATGATCACAGACTAACACAATGATTACAGACTAACTGACACAATGATCACAGACTGACAGACAATGATCACAGACTAACACAATGATTACAGACTAACTGACACAATGATCACAGACTAACACAATGATTACAGACTAACTGACACAATGATCACAGACTGACAGACAATGATCACAGACTAACACAATAATTACAGACTAACTGACACAATGATCACAGACTGACAGACAATGATCACAGACTAACACAATGATTACAGACTAACTGACACAATGATCACAGACTGACAGACAATGATCACAGACTAACACAATGATTACAGACTAACTGACACAATGATCACAGACTGACAGACAATGATCACAGACTAACACAATGATTACACTAACACAATGATTACAGACTAACTGACACAATGATCACAGACTGACAGACAATGATCACAGACTAACACAATGATTACAGACTAACTGACACAATGATCACAGACTAACACAATGATCACATAATGACTGACACAATGATCTCAGACTGACAGACAATGATCACAGACTAACACAATGATTACAGACTAACTGACACAATGATCACAGAATGACTGACACAATGATCTTAGACTGACAGAAACCATGATCACACAGTGACAGACACACAATGACCACAGACTGACAAAAAGTGATCACAGACAGAGAAAATTACCACAAGATGACAGAGAAAATGACTTTACACTAACAGACATATTGACCCTAAACTGATAGACAATATGATCACTGACTGATCGACACCATCACCACAGACTAACATAATATGATCACAGTCTGTCAGGCATGTGACCACAGACTGACACACGCAGTGACAAAATGACCACACACGCACAGACGCAATGACCAAAAACTAACTGACACAGTGACTAAACCACTAAATCATGAGATTAACAGAAAAAAATAATTAAACACTGACGGACAAAATGATCAGACAGAAAAAAATTATCACAAACGCAACGACCAGAAGTAATGATCACAGACTAGCAGACTTCATGATCACAGACTAGCAGACTTCATGATCACAGACAGAAGCAATGATCACAGACTAGCAGACTTCATGATCACAGACAGAAGCAATGATCACAGACTAGCAGACTTCATGATCACAGACAGAAGCAATGATCACAGACTAGCAGACTTCATGATCACAGACAGAAGCAATGATCACAGACTAGCAGACTTCATGATCACAGACAGAAGCAATGATCACAGACTAGCAGACTTCATGATCACAGACAGAGGCAATGATCACACACTAGCAGACTTCATGATCACAGACAGAAGCAATGATCACAGACTAGCAGACTTCATGATCACAGACAGAAGTAATGATCACAGACTAGCAGACTTCATGATCACAGACAGAAGTAATGATCACAGACTAGCAGACTTCATGATCACAGACAGAAGTAATGATCACAGACTAGCAGACTTCATGATCACAGACAGAAGCAATGATCACAGACTAGCAGACTTCATGATCACAGACAGAAGCAATGATCACAGACTAGCAGACTTCATGATCACAGACAGAAGCAATGATCACAGACTAGCAGACTTCATGATCACAGACAGAAGCAATGATCACAGACTAGCAGACTTCATGATCACAGACAGAAGCAATGATCACAGACTAGCAGACTTCATGATCACAGACAGAAGCAATGATCACAGACTAGCAGACTTCATGATCACAGACAGAAGCAATGATCACAGACTAGCAGACTTCATGATCACAGACAGAAGCAATGATCACAGACTAGCAGACTTCATGATCACAGACAGAAGCAATGATCACAGACTAGCAGACTTCATGATCACAGACAGAAGCAATGATCACAGACTAGCAGACTTCATGATCACAGACAGAAGCAATGATCACAGACTAGCAGACTTCATGATCACAGACAGAAGCAATGATCACAGACTAGCAGACTTCATGATCACAGACAGAAGCAATGATCACAGACTAGCAGACTTCATGATCACAGACAGAAGCAATGATCACAGACTAGCAGACTTCATGATCACAGACAGAAGCAATGATCACAGACTAGCAGACTTCATGATCACAGACAGAAGCAATGATCACAGACTAGCAGACTTCATGATCACAGACAGAAGCAATGATCACAGACTAGCAGACTTCATGATCACAGACAGAAGCAATGATCACAGACTAGCAGACTTCATGATCACAGACAGAAGCAATGATCACAGACTAGCAGACTTCATGATCACAGACAGAAGCAATGATCACAGACTAGCAGACTTCATGATCACAGACAGAAGCAATGATCACAGACTAGCAGACTTCATGATCACAGACAGAAGCAATGATCACAGACTAGCAGACTTCATGATCACAGACAGAAGCAATGATCACAGACTAGCAGACTTCATGATCACAGACAGAAGTAATGATCACAGACTAGCAGACTTCATGATCACAGACAGAAGTAATGATCACAGACTAGCAGACTTCATGATCACAGACAGAAGCAATGATCACAGACTAGCAGACTTCATGATCACAGACAGAAGCAATGATCACAGACTAGCAGACTTCATGTCACAGACAGAAGCAATGATCACAGACTA
This sequence comes from Panulirus ornatus, assembly GCF_036320965.1. Classification (NCBI taxonomy): domain Eukaryota; kingdom Metazoa; phylum Arthropoda; class Malacostraca; order Decapoda; family Palinuridae; genus Panulirus; species Panulirus ornatus. Next base: position 19,480,246 of record NC_092228.1, read on the forward strand.
GCAGACTTCATGATCACAGACAGAAGTAATGATCACAGACTAGCAGACTTCATGATCACAGACAGAAGTAATGATCACAGACTAGCAGACTTCATGATCACAGACAGAAGCAATGATCACAGACTAGCAGACTTCATGATCACAGACAGAAGCAATGATCACAGACTAGCAGACTTCATGATCACAGACAGAAGCAATGATCACAGACTAGCAGACTTCATGATCACAGACAGAAGCAATGATCACAGACTAGCAGACTTCATGATCACGGACAGAAGCAATGATCACAGACTAGCAGACTTCATAATCACAGACAGAAGCAATGATCAGAGACTAGCAGACTTCATGATCACAGACAGAAGCAATGATCACAGACTAGCAGACTTCATGATCACAGACAGAAGCAATGATCACAGACTAGCAGACTTCATGATCACAGACAGAAGCAATGATCACAGACTAGCAGACTTCATGATCACAGACAGAAGCAATGATCACAGACTAGCAGACTTCATGATCACAGACTAACAGACATCATGATCACAAACAGAGGCAATGATCACAGACAGAAGCAATGATCACAGACTAGCAGACTTCATGATCGCAGACAGAAGCAATGATCAGAGACTAGCAGACTTCATAATCGCAGACAGAAGCAATGATCACAGACTAGCAGACTTCATGATCACAGACAGAAGCAATGATCACACACTAGCAGACTTCATGATCACAGACAGAAGCAATGATCAGAGACAAGCAGACTTCATGATCACAGACTAGCGGACTTTATGATCACAGACTAGCAGAGTTCATGATCGGAGACAGAAGCAATGATCACGGATCAGCAGACTTCATGATCACAGACAGAAGCAATGATCAGAGACTAGCAGACTTCATGATCACAGACAGAAGCAATGATCACAGACTAGCAGACTTAATGATCACAGACAGAAGCAATGATCACAGACTAGCAGACTTCATGATCACAGACTAGTAGACTTCATGATCGCAGACAGAAGCAATGATCACAGACCAGCAGACTTCATGATCACAGACAGAAGCAATGATCACAGACTAGCAGACTTCATGATCACAGACAGAAGCAATGGTCACAGACTAGCAGACTTCATGATGACAGACTAACAGACATCATAATCACAAACAGAGGCAATGATCACAGACAGAAGCAATGACCACAGACTAGCAGACTTCATAATCACAGACAGAGGCAATGATCATAGACTGACAGACGCAATGAGGACACAATGACAGATGTAATAGCTCACAGACTGACGGAAGCAATGATCAAAGAAGACATAATGCTCACAGACAGACAGAGTGAAACGTAATGCTTAATGACAAACATAATAACCACAGACACAATGGTAACAGACTGAGAGACACAAACACAAGTCTAAACAAACACAATGAACCGAGACTGACACTCATAATGATCACAAACTACAGGCACAGCTACTACAGACTGACAAACACGATCACTTCAAACAAGAAATAAACAACGACTAAAGACTTGGACACACTGACAACATACAGACACGATGACCAAAGTCTAACAGACAGTGACTATGATCTAACAGACCGTGACCACAGACTGACAGCCGGTGACCAGTCTGACAAACACAATGATCGCAGACTGATAGATATATTGACCCCAGACTGACATACAAAACGACCACAGACAGACTGACATACACTGTGATCACAGACAGACACACTGACTACAGACTGAGGCAGTGACCAGAGACAAAAATAGTGACCGTAAACTGACAGACACAATTACAACAGACTGACTAACGCGAAGATCGCAGAATGACACAGTAACCACAGAGTGGTCGACACAGTCATCACAGACTGACTGACACACCATGACCACAGAAGTGAGAGACGGTGATGACAGACTGACAGACACGGTGATCGCAGACTGACAGAAAGAGTGATGACAGATCAACAGTATGACGACAGAAACGAGGAGACGGAATGACACAGTGTTCACAGACTGCTAAGAACAATGTCCCCAAACTATGACAAAATGTTCACAGACTGAAAGACCCAGACAACAGGCTCAGATACAGACCGTAGACTGACAGACACAATGACCACACACTGAAAGACCCGGACAACAGGCTCAGACACAAAGACCGTAGACTGACAGACACAATGACCACACACTGAAAGACCCTGACAGATAAAGACCGTAGACTGACAGGCACAATGACCACACACTGAAAGACCCTGACAGATAAAGACCGCAGACTGACAGACACAATGACCACAAACTGAAAGACCCTGACAGATAAAGACCGTAGACTGACAGACACCATGACCACAAACTGAAAGACACAGTGTCTACAGACTACGAAAACGGCCACAGAAAGACACGCTGGCCACAGAATGAAACAGTGATCACAGACTGATAAACACACCAACCGAGACAATGAGCATCAAATTTGCCTCAAAAACTGACAGACGCAATGACCAAAGCCACGCAAATGCAATCATCAAAGTCTCACAGACCCAATGACCACAGACAATGGGTCCCAGACGCAAATCGTCAATAACTGGTAGAGGTAATGATCACAGACGCAATGATCACTGGATAACGGACGCAATCATCAGTCTTACAGACACAATGACCACGCACTGACAGACGCAATGATCACAGACTGACAGGTGCAATGATCTCAGACTGACAGACGCAATGATCGCAGACTGACAGACGCAATGATCACTGGATAACGGACGCAATCATCAGTCTTACAGACACAATGATCACAGACTGACAGGTGCAATGATCTCAGACTGACAGACGCAATGATCACAGACTGACAGACGCAATGATCACAGACTGACAGACGCAATGATCACTGGATAACGGACGCAATCATCAGTCTTACAGACACAATGACCACGCACTGACAGACGCAATGATCACAGACTGACAGGTGCAATGATCTCAGACTGACAGACGCAATGATCACAGACTGACAGACGCAATAATCACAGACTGACAGACGCAATGATCACAGACTGACAGACGCAACACAGACTGACAGACGCAATGATCATTGGCTAACGGACGCAATCATCAGTCTTACAGACGCAATGATCACAGACTGACAGACGCAACACAGACTGACAGACGCAATGATCATTGGCTAACGGACGCAATCATCAGTCTTACAGACACAATGACCACTCTCTGACAGACGCAATGATTATTGTCTGAGAGACATAATGACCGCAGACTGACACACAGTGACCACAGACTGACCAACACAATGACTATAGACTGACAGACACAATGACAACAGACTGAAATACTCAATGGTCACAAACAAAGCACAATCACCAGACAGACTTATCAGTAACCACAGACTGACAGACATAATGACCACAGACTGATATACATAAAGACCACAGACTCAAACACTATAACAACAGACTGATTGACGCAATGATCACAGAATGACACCAGACACCCAGACAAAAATGACCTCAGACAAAAAAGGCGCAATGACCACAGACTTAAGACGAAAATGGCCACAGATTGACAAAACAAAATGACCAAATACTGACAGAAAAGGTGACCACAGACTGAGGGACAATAAGTACAGACTGACACACACATAAGACACACACTGACAGGCACAATGATGACAGACTCATTGCACAATGGACAAAGACTGACAGACATAACCACAGACTGACATACAATGACCACAGCCAGACTGACACACAACGACCACTGACAGACTGACACAATAACCACTGTCAGACTGACACAGTGCCCACTGACAGTGACTACTGACAGACTGACACAATGACCACTGACAGACTGACAGTGACCTCTGAGACTGACACACAGCAACTACTGACAGACTGACAGTGACCACTGACAGAATGACACACAATAACGACTACCAGATTGACACACAGTGACCACTGACAGACTGACACAATGACTAATGACAGACTGACAGAATGACCTCTGACAGACTGACTATCAATGACCACTGCTAGACAGACAATGACCACTGACAGCTGACACACAATGACCAAAGATAGACTGACACAATGACCACTGCCAGACTGACACACAATGACCACTGCCTGACTGATATACAATGACCACTGCCAGACTGACACAACGACCACTGATAAACTGACACAGTGATCTCTGACTGACACAGTGACCTCTAACAGACAGTGACCACTGACAAACCAACATACAATGACCACTGCCAGACTGACACACAATGACCACCCATAAACTGACCACTGACACAGTGACCACTGACAGACTGACACATAATGACTAACAGTGACCACTGAGACAAACACATTGAGTACTGACAGACTAACACGACCAATGAAACAATGCCCACCGACAGACTGACACAGTGACCACTGACAAACTGAAACAGTGACCACTGACAGAATGATAGAGACCACTGACAGACTGACACAATAACCATTGACAGACACACATGACTAATAACAGACTGACACAATGATCAAAGACAGACTGACACAACGACCACTGAGACCGACACAAAATGACTAATGACGGAATGACACACAATGACCACTGACAGACTGACACAAAATGACTCATGACAGGCCGACACTAAATGAACACGAACACGATGACTAATGATAAAGTGACCACTGACGGACTAATACAGTGACTAACGACAGACTGTACTGTGACCACTAACAGACTGACACAGTGACCACTGAAAGACTGACACTGACAGTGTGACCACTGACACATAATGACTGATGACAGACTGATAGTGACCACTGACACACAATGACTAATGACAGACTGACACAATATGACTACTGACACAGTGACCACTGAAACTGACACAATGACTACTCACAGACTGACACAGTGACCATTGACAGACTGACACACAATGACTAATGACAGGCTGACACAGTTACCACTGGCTGACAAGAGGATCTATGATTAACACTATGACCAATGGATGACACCAAGACCACTGACTGACACCAGAACCAATGACTGATTCCAGGACCACTGGCTGACACCAAGACTAATGGCTGACACCAGGTCCGCTGACTGAAACCAAGACCAAGGGCTGTTACTATGACTATTGGATAACGCCTGGACCGTTGGCTGACGCCAGGACCACTGGCTGACACTTGAACCACTGACCAACACCATGATCACTGACTGATATCATGGTCATTGACTGACACAAGAATCACTGGCTGACACCAGAAGCAATGACAGACACCAAAACCACTGGCTGACACAAAAGCAAAGACAGATACCAAAAACACTGACTGACAGCATGACCAGTGACTGACATCAGAACACTGGCTGATTGCAGAAACACTAAATGACACCAGGACCACTAGCAAACACCATGACCACTGACTGACACCATGACCACTGCCTGACATGATCAGTGACACCTTGAACAATGATAACAGGGCGACTGATTGACACCAGAACCATTGACTGAAATAATGACCACTGGCCAACACCTTGACACCAGGACCACTAACTGACACCTAGACCACTAGAAGACACCATGACCCATGACTGACAAGATGATCAAAAGTTGACACCATGACAACTGACTAACGCCATAATCACTGGTTAACACCCAAACCACTGGCTGACATCAGAACCACTGACTGACAGCTAGATTAATGATGATATCATGACCACTGACACTAAGACTGCTGGATGACCACAATCTGACACCATGACCATTGGCTAACGTTAACCATGGACACTGACCGACAACAGAACCACTGACTGACAACCATGAACAATGACTAACACCAAAACCACTAGGACCACTGAAGGACCACTGGCTACCACTAGGACCACTGAAAGACCACTGGCTACCACTAGGACCACTGAAGGACCACTGGCTAACACTAGGACCACTGGCTAACACCACGACCACCGACTGACACCAAGACCATTGGCTGATACCAACATCGCTGACTGACACCATGATCACTGGCTGACACCAGGACCACTGACTGACACACAGCTCTCTCACGATGTTTATCTGACTGATACAATGACCACATTTGATACAACAAGCATCGACTGATACATTGACTACAGCATGATACATCGACAATGTATCGACTGATACAATGACTACAGCATGATACATCGACAATGTATCGACTGATACATTGACTACACAAGCAGAAAATGATACACCGATTACAGTCTGATACACAAGTACTGCATGATACAATGACCACTGTCTGGTACAAGTACTGCATGATACAATGACAGTTTGATACAAGTATTGCATGATACAATGACCACAGTCTGGCACAAGTACTGCATGATACAATGACAGTTTGATACAAGTATTGCATGATACAATGACCACTGTCTGGTACAAGTACTGCATGATACAATGACAGTTTGATACAAGTATTGCGTGATACAATGACCACAGTCTGGCATAAGTACTGCATGATACAATGACAGTTTGATACAAGTATTGCGTGATACAATGACCACTGTCTGGTGCAAGTACTGCATGATACAATGACAGTTTGATACAAGTATTGCATGATACAATGACCACAGTCTGGCACAAGTACTGCATGATACAATGAACGACAGACTGCCTACTAGTTAACACACCACAAACAACAAAAATGCTCATAATGACTGATACATTTACCAGAGTTGTACAGTAATACGAATGATATAATGATCAATGACTTACACAATGAATTACTTGTTACAGTGAAATATGATAATGACTTGATACAATAACTTAATAAACATCACATGATAATGACCAACTCAACGACATAAATGCATTGTATGATAATGACAATACGTATGATCAGTGACATTACAATGATACAATGACTGATACAATGGCACTGCAGAATAATGACTTACAATGACATTACATGATAATGACTGGTACAGCGGTACTGGGTGGTCACTGAAACATGACAAAAGACGACAATGTGCTGACAAGACAGGTGATTAACTGTCGGAAAGGCTTCATTATACGTAACTGACAAGACTGACCCCTGACTGATATGACACAATGACCTCTGCTGCGCCAACGCAAGGGCTGCTGATTAATATAATCGCTGATGGAATTCGTTGATTAATACACAAGACTTCTGATACAATGATTAATGACTGGCAAAGAGACTATTCACTAATACAGCGGCTAAAGACAAAGACCCAGTTATCAGCGACTGACAAAATGGCTGCTGACTGATACAATGAGCAGTGACTGACACAAAGACTACCGGGACACAATGTGCAGTGACTAATACAATGGCTGCTGACTATTACATTGACCAGAGACTGACGCAATAACTACCGACCAATATAATGTGCAGTGACTGAAACAGTACATACTGTCTGATACAATAAGTCGTGACAGACACAATGATTACTGACTGATACAATGAGCAGTGACTGACGCAATAGCAGCTGAAGTATGCCAATAACAGTGACTGACACAGTTACCACTAACTGATGCAATACTGCGGTGACTGATACAGAGGAGTAATGACTGACAGTGACTACAACACAGTGAGATGTGACTGATACAATGAAAGCAATACAGTAAGTGCTGACCGACACAATGAAGAATGACTGACTAAATGAGCAGTCCAACACAAAGGCTACTGACTGATACAATGAAAAGAGAATGAAACAATGAGGAGCGTCTGACACAATAATTACTGACTGATACAATGAGCCATGACTGACGCTATAACTACAGACTGATATAATGGGCCACGACTGACGCTATGACTACAGACTGATACAATAAGCCATGACTGACGCTATGACTACTGACTGATACAATGGGCCATGACTGACGCTATGACTACTGACTGATACATTGAGCCATGACTGACGCTATGACTACTGACTGATACAATAAGCCATGACTGACGCTATGACTACTGACTAATACAATGAACCATGACTGACGCTATGACTAATGACTGATACAATGAGCCATGACTGACGCTATGACTACTGACTGAAACAATTAGCAGTGATTACTACAATGATTATTGACACACAAAGAGTAGCCACCGACAAAATGACTGATGACCCACAGATTGAGCGATGTCTGACAAAATGATTAATGACATACAGTGAGCAGTGACTAACTCAGTGACTGCTGACTGATACGGTGACCAGCGAGTGGTACAATAATTGTCATGATACAATGATCAGTGACTGACACCATCACTACAGACATACAATAAAAGGTGACTGAAAATGACTGCTGATTGATACAATGATCTGCGACTGATACAGTGACTGCTGGCTTAAACACTGATCAGTGACTGATACGACTGCAGATTGAAACAATGATCAGTGACTGATACAATGAATGCAGACTGAAACAATGATAAGTGACTGATATAATGACTGCAGACTAAAACAATGATCAGTGACTGATACAATGACTGCAGACTGAAACAATGATCAGTGACTGATACAATGACTGCAGACTAAAACAATGATCAGTGACTGATACAATGACTGCAGACTGAAACAATGATCAGTGACTGATACAATGACTGCAGACTATAACAATGATCAGTGACTGATACAATGACTGCAGACTAAAACAATGATCAGTGACTGATACAATGACTGCAGACTATAACAATGATCAGTAACTGATACAATGACTGCAGACTAAAACAATGATCAGTGACTGCTACAATGACTGCAGACTATAACAATGATCAGTAACTGATACAATGACTGCAGACTAAAACAATGATCAGTGACTGATACAATGACTGCAGACTAAAACAATGATCAGTGACTGATACAATGACTGCAGACTATAACAATGATCAGTGACTGATAAAATGACTGCAGACTATAACAATGATCAGTAACTGATACAATGACTGCAGACTAAAACAATGATCAGTGACTGATACAATGACTGCAGACTATAACAATGATCAGTGACTGATACAATGACTGCAGACTAAAACAATGATCAGTGACTGATACAATGGCTGCAGACTAAAACAATGATCAGTGACTGATACAATGACTGCAGACTGAAACAATGATCAGTGACTGATACAATGACTGCAGACTAAAACAATGATCAGTGACTGATACAATGACTGCAGACTATAACAATGATCAGTGACTGATACAATGACTGCAGACTATAACAATGATCAGTAACTGATACAATGACTGCAGACTAAAACAATGATCAGTGACTGATACAATGACTGCAGACTATAACAATGATCAGTGACTGATACAATGACTGCAGACTAAAACAATGATTAACGACTGAGCGACTGATACAATGACCAATGACTAAAAGGGCGACTGGTGATACAATAAGCCGTGACGGACTGGCTACTGACTGATACAATGATGGGATGACTGAACGACGCTAAGAAAATGATCAATGTATAACATAACAACAGATGACACACAATGAGCAGAGGCTGATACAATGACAACCGACAGTGAATCCAACACTCGTACAATGAGCAGTGACAACAACACCTGATACAATGAACAGTCACTGGCACATTCACTCATACAGTGATCAACAACTAACAATAACCGATACAATTTTAAGTGACCAGCAAAATCATTGCTGACACATACAGTGAGAAGTGACTGACAGTGACTACTGAGCGATACAATAAGCAGTGATTTAAAGCAGTTATTGGCTACTGTAATGAGTTACAACTAACAATGACATGTGACAAACACTGAGAAGCAATGGCCAGTGACTATTGACTCCTACAATAAGCAGTGAATAATACTATTGTATAATACAATGACTGCGGACTGGTACAGTGACTGGCACAATGACCGCTGGCTCCTACAGTGACCAATAACTGACTGTTTGATTAAGAAAACCAACAGTGACTGGAACAATATCTGAGTGATAACAATGATCAGTGACTGCCACAAAGACTGATGATGACTGACGCAATGACTACTGACTGTCACAAATGATAAGTGACTGACGCGGTGACTGATAACTGAGATAACAGTTACCAGAAACCAACACAACGACAACCGACCGATACAATGAACAGTGACACAATGACTGCTGACATGCAGTGACCCACGACAGAATGATACAGTGAACAATAATAACTTGACACAATGACAAGTGTATAACAGTGAGCAGTGACTGACACCATGACCACCGGGAAACGGTGAACAGTGATTGACACAACGATTGAGGATTGATACAGTGAGAAGCAACTACAGCACGTTACCACAGTAAGCAGTGAATGACAAAACGACTGACTGTTACAGTGAACTGTGACTGACATTACGAGTCTGACGTGTATAACGAGAAGCAACCAACACATTGACTGATGAATGATATAATGAATAAGACATAACATAATAACTATTGAATGATGCAATGAACAGTACATAACACTATGACTGATACATGATGCAATGAACGGTGCATAACACAATGACCACAGAGGGATACAATGAACAGTACATAACAATGAACAGTTAATGATACAATGAACAGTATATAACATAATGAACAGTTAATGATACAATGAACAGTTAATGATACAATGAACAGTACATAACATAATGAACAGTTAATGATACAATGAACAATTAATGATACAATGAACAGTACATAACATAATGAACAGAGAATGATACAATGAAGAGTACATAACAATGAGCAGTGAATGATACAATGAATAGTACAAAACATAATGAACAGTTAATGATACAATGAACAGTACATAATGAACAGTGAATGATACAATGAACAGTACATAACATAATGAACAGTTAATGATACAATGAACAGTACATAACAATGACCAGTGAATGATACAATGAACAGTACATAACAATGACCAGTGAATGAAACGATGAACAGTACATAACACAATGACCACTGAATGATACAATGAACAGTACATAACACAATGATCACTGAATGATACGATGAACAGTACATAACAATGACCAGTGAATGATACACTGAACAGTACATAACACAATGACCAGTGAATGAAACGATGAACAGTACATAACAATGACCACTGAATGATACAATGAACAGTACATAACACAATGACCAGTGAATGAAACGATGAACAGTACATAACAATGACCACTGAATGATACAATGAACAGTACATAACACAATGACCAGTGAATGAAACGATGAACAGTACATAACAATGACCAGTGAATGATACAATGAACAGTACATAACAATGACCACTGAATGATACAATGAACAGTACATAACAATGACCACTGAATGATACAATGAACAGTACATAACACAATGACCAGTGAATGAAACGATGAACAGTACATAACACACTGACCACTGAATGATACAATGAACAGTGAATGATACAATGAACAGTACATAACAATGACCATTGAATGATACAATGAACAGCACATAAATCAATTAATGAATAATGACTAAGCATCATCACTCAAAAAATAATCAGTGACTGACACTATGATTAATGACTGAGCAGAGCGACACAACACTTGCTGACAGTGACTGCTGACTGAGACTGATTATCACGATGAACGCTGACTGACAAGATGACTTTTCACTGAACACAATGAAAAGTAACTATATAACTACAATGATTGCTGGCCGATACAATGAGCAGTAACTGTATCAGACTCCTGCCTGATAACTGACAAACTGACTGCTGATACAATGAGCAAAAACTGACAAAACTGACTGATACAATAAGCAATAACTGACAAACTGACTGCTGATACAATGAGCAAAAACTGACAAAACTGACTGATACAATGAGCAATAACTGACAAACTGACTGCTGATACAATGAGCGATAACTGACAAAACTGACTGCTGATACAATGAGCGATAACTGACAAAACTGACTGCTGATACAATGAGCAAAAACTGACAAAACTGACTGATACAATGAGCAAAAACTGACAAAACTGACTGATACAATGAGCGATAACTGACAAACTGACTGCTGATACAATGAGCGATAACTGACAAAACTGACTGATACAATGAGCAATAACTGACAAACTGACTGCTGATACAATGAGCGATAACTGACAAAACTGACTGATACAATGAGCGATAACTGACAAACTGACTGCTGATACAATGAGCGATAACTGACAAAACTGACTGATACAATGAGCGATAACTGACAAACTGACTGCTGATACAATGAGCGATAACTGACAAAACTGATGCTGATATAATGAGCGATAACTGACAAAACTGACTGCTGATACAATGAGCGATAACTGACAAAACTGACTGCTGATACAATGAGCGATAACTGACAAAACTGACTGCTGATACAATGAGCGATAACTGACAAAACTGACTGCTGATACAATGAGCGATAACTGACAAAACTGACTGCTGATACAATGAGCGATAACTGACAAAACTGACTGCTGATACAATGAGCGATAACTGACAAAACTGACTGCTGATACAATGAGCGATAACTGACAAAACTGACTGCTGATACAATGAGCGATAACTGACAAAACTGACTGCTGATACAATGAGCGATAACTGACAAAACTGACTGCTGATACAAATAGCGATAACTGACAAAACTGACTGCTGATACAATGAGCGATAACTGACAAAGCTGACTGATACAATGAGCGATAACTGACAAAGCTGACTGATACAATGAGCGATAACTGACAAAATCACTCCAGAATGGTCCTCACACTGACCATACCAGCACAATAACTACTGACTGATGTAATGAAAAGTGACTGATAAAATGAGCACTGACCAACACACTGAGCAATGACTGACAATGACGAATGACTTATGCAGAATGACTGATACAATGAGCAGTGACTGACACAATAACTAACGACTTATGCAGAATGACTGTTACGATGAGCCGTAACTGACACAATGATGAATGACTTATCCAGGATGACTGATACAATGAGCCGTGACTGACACAATAACGAATGACTTATGCAGAATGACTGATACAATGAGCAGTGACTGATACAATAACGAATGACTTATGCAGAATGACTGATATAATGAGCAGTGACTGACAATGATGAATGACTTATCCAAGTTGACTGATACAATGAGCCGTGACGGACACAATAACGAATGACATGCAGAATGACTGATGCAATGAGCAGTGACTGATACAATGATGAATGACCAATAAAATGACTAATGAGTAATACAATGAGCAGTGACTGACACAATGACTTCCGACTTATATAATGAACAATCATTTAGACTGATATTTTTGAGATGACAGACAAAAAAAAGGTCAGTGACTGATACAGTTATAAGATACAGTTATAAGCGACAGACAATGTCCGCTGACTGATGCCATGAACAGCGTATGACACAGTGACTGATGAATGATACAATGAGCACGACTGACACACTGACTGCCGATTGATACAATGAGCAATGACTCTGACACTAAGACTCCTAACCGATACAATGATAAGCTACGGATACAATGACTGCTGACTGATACAATGATAAACTACGGACACAATGACTGCTGACTGATACAATGATAAGCTACGGACACAATGACTGCTGACTGATACAATGATAAGCTACGGATACAATGACTGCTGACTGATACAATGATAAGCTACGGACACAATGACTGCTGACTGATACAATGATAAGCTACGGATACAATGACTGCTGACTGATACAATGATAAGCTACGGACACAATGACTGCTGACTGATACAGTGATAAGCACGAACACAATGACTGCTGACTGATACAATAAGCATAAACTAATACAATGATGACTGGATGATACAGTAAGCAGTGACTAAACCAATGACTTGTGACTGATAAATTTAGCAGTGACTCACACTAAGCACTGACTGATTCAACGAAGACTGTCATAATGACTGCTGAACGATAAAATGAGGAGTGACTAATACAATGACTGCTGACTGATACAATGAGCAGTGACTGACACAGTGCTGACTGAGAAAACGACTGACACAATGCTTACTGACTGAATGAATGACTGCTAACTGATAAGCCGAGAAGTAATTATCATAATGACTGTTTATCAATGTGATAAGACTGAAAAAAACTTATCTAATAACAGTGAGGACTGACTGGCACAATAACTGTTGACTGATGTAATTAGCAGAGTGACTGCATACTGATACAACGAGCAGATACTAACAGTGAGCAGTGGAGAAGTGACTGACAGTGATAAGCGAATGACAATCACAAGAGCTACACAACGATCAGAGACTGATGAAATGTTCAGTGACTGATACAGTGACTTGTGACTGGCAAAATGACAAACAACTGATCAAATAAGCAGTGGCTGACAATGAGCGTTGACTGACACGATGCCTGCTGACTTATACACAGTGACCAGTGACTGACTCCTGAATGAATGATCAATGATTAACATAACGACGGGTGACTAATACAATGAGTCGTGTCTGACACAATAACTTCAGGCTGATACAATGACTGTCGACTGATAAAATGGGCAGTGACTGACACAATAAATGCTGACTGTCGCACAATGATCAGCAAACTGACAAAATGATCAATGACTGACAATGATTAGTAACTAACACAATGATCAATGATTGACACAATGATCAGTGACTTATACAATGACCGCTGACTGATACAATGAGTAGTGACTGACAAAACAAACAGACTGACAATATTACTCCTAAGTGATACAACGAACAGACAAAATGACTGATCACCGACACAGTGATCAATGACTTCCACTGATACCACGGGAAGTGACTGACAGTGACTAGATATACAGTGAAAAGACACGATAATCAGTGACTGAAACAATGACTTAACTGATACAGTGACCAGCGACTGTTGCAATGATCAGTGACTAACAGCATGGTTGTTAACCAATACAATGAGCAGTGACTGACAGTGAATACTTATTGATACGATGAGCAGTGAATGAGAAAATGACTGGTCACACACCGTGAAGATTCAGACACATGACCACTGACCGTTCAATGTGCAGTGTGTGACAATGACTGATTCAATAACCGATGAACGATACAATGAGCAAAACCTGACCGAGCGAGCAGCAACTGACACGATGACAACTGATTAATACAATGAACAGCAACCAACACAATGAATGACAACAGATACAATGAGCAACGACGGCTGACTGTAGAAGCAACTGACACAATGACTGCTGACTGATAGACTTAGAAGGAACTGACACAATGACTGCTGATTGATAGAATTAGAAGCAACTGACACAATGACAGCTGACTGATAGAATTAGAAGGAACTGACACAATGACTGCTGACTGATAGAATTAGAAGCAACTGACACAATGACTGCTGACTGATAGAATTAGAAGCAACTGACACAATGACTGCTGACTGATAGAATTAGAAGCAACTGACATAATGACTGCTGACTGATAGATTCAGAAGCAACTGACATTATGAGTGCTGACTGGTAGATTTAGAAGCAACTAACATTATGACTGCTGAATGACAGAAGCAACTAACACAATGACTGCTGACTGATAGAAGCAACTGACACAATGACTGCTGACTAATACATTCAGAAGCAACTGACACAGTGACTGCTGACTGATAGATTCAGAAGCAACTGACATTATGACTACTGACTGATAGATTCAGAAGTTACTGGTGACCGATAGATTCAGAAGTTACTGACATTATGACTGCTGACTGATAGAATTAGAGGCAGCTGACACAATGACTGCTGACTGATAGATTCAGAAGCAACTGACATTATGACTGCTGACTGATAGATTCAGAAGCAACTGACAATATGACTGCTGACTGATAGAATTGGAAGCAACTAACACATTGACTGCTGACTGATAGAAGTAAAAGCAGCTGACACAATGACTGCTGACTGATAAATTGGAAGCAACTGACACAATGACTGCTGACTGATAGAAATAGAAGCAGCTGACACAATGACTGCTGACTGATAGAATTAGAGGCAGCTGAAACAATGACTGCTGACTGACAGAAATAGAAGCAATTAACACAATGACTGCTGACTGATAGAATTAGAAGCTACTAACACAATGACTGCTGACTGATAGAATTAGAAGCTACTAACACAATGACTGCTGACTGATAGAATTAGAAGCAACTGACACAATGACTGCTGACTGATAGAATTAGAAGCAACTGACACAATGACTGCTGACTGATAGAATTAGAAGCAACTGACACAATGACTGCTGACTGATAGAATTAGAAGCAACTGACACAATGACTGCTGACTGATAGAATTAGAAGCAACTGACACAATGACTGCTGACTGATAGAATTAGAAGCAACTGACACAATGACTGCTGACTGATAGAATTAGAAGCAACTGACACAATGACTGCTGACTGATAGAATTAGAAGCAACTGCCACAATGACTGCCACAGATAGAATTAGAAGCAACTGACATAATGAACTGCTGACGAATGATAAATTTAAAGCAACCTGACATAATGACTGCTGACTGATAGATTCAAAGCAACTGACATATCGACTGCTTACTGATAAGATTAGAAGCAACTGACAATGACTGCTGACTGAATAGAATTAGAAGCAACAGACACTGACTGCTGTAATGATAGAATTAGAAAGCACTGACACAATTACAGTGGACGATAGAATCAGATCAACGGACATAATGAACTGCTGAACTGATAAAACCGAAAGCAAGCGACACCAATGAACTGCTGACTGATAGAATTACAAGCAGCTGAACACAATGGACTGCTGACTATAGAATTAGAAGCTACTAAACACAATGACTGCTGACTGATAGAATTAGAAGGAACAACACGAATGACTGCTTGACAGGGAACAGAATTAGAAGCTACTAACACAATTACTGCTGACTGTAGAATTAGAAAGCACTAAACACAATAACTGCTGACTGATAAAATAGAAGCAACTAACACAATGACTGCTGACTGATAAGATTAGAAGCTACTAACACAATGACTGCTGACTGATAGAAGCTACTAACACAAAGACTGCTGACTGATAGAAGCAACTGACACATTGACTGCTGACTGACAGAAGTAGAAGCAGCTGACACAATGACTGCTGACTGATGGAATTAGAAGCAGCTGACACAAAGACTGCTGACTGATAGAATTAGAAGCAACTGCCACAATGACTGCTGACTGATAGAATTAGAAGCGACAGACAAAATGACTGCTGACTGATAGAATTAGAAGCAACAGACACAATGACTGCTGACTGATAGAATTAGATGCAACTAACACAATGACTGCTGACTGATAGAATTAGAAGCAACTGCCACAATGACTGCTGACTCACAGAATTAGAAGCAACTGAGACAATTACTGCTGACTGACAAAATTAGAAGCAACTGACATAATGGCTGCTGACTGATTGAAGCAACTGACACAATGACCGCTGATAAATCAAGCACTAACTGATACAATGACTCATGGTTAATAAAAGAAGCAGAGACTGGCGCAAAGTCTGAAGAGTGATACAATAGCCAATGTCACGTACAATGACTGAAGTTCACTACAGTATGCAGCGACTGACACACAGACTGAAGACTGGTACAATAAGCGGTGAATGACGACTTATACAATCAGCAGTGACTGACATAATGACTGACGACTGGTGCAATAAGCAATGACCGAAGACTGATACGATAAGCAGTGATTGACACAATGAGTGAAGACTGATGAAAAAACCTTGAATGACAGAGTGACACAGGCAGGAAGCGGTATATAGTGACTGACGACTGATACACAAAACAACTGACACAATGACTGGCGACTGATACAATAGGCAGTGATGACACAATGACTGAAGACTGATACAAAAACTGTCGAGTAATACAAGAAGCAGTGACTGACAATGAAAAAAATGTGAGACAATGACTGACGACTAATACATTAACTAACGAGCGATATGATAACCAGTGACTTACAATGACTGATGACTGATAAAGTAAGGCGAAATTGACAGTGACTATCCGACTGATACAAAAAGCAGTGACTGACAATGACCGGCGACTGATGCAACAAGTCGTGATCGACACAATGACTGATGATACAATGACTGAACTGATACAGTAATGAGCATCTGACAATAACAGAAGGTTGATACAATAACTGAAGACAGATACAATAAGCAAAGACTAATACAATGACTGAAGGTTGATACAATAAGCAGTGGCTGACGACTGACGCAATGAGCAGTGACTTGACATTGTGACTGATGTCTGATACAAGTAGCAACTTACACAATGACTGACGAGCATTGACTGACGACAATGACTGATGAGCATTGACTGACGACAATGACTGATGAGCATTGACTGACGACATACAATAGGCAGTGACTGACAAAATGACAGACGACTGATACAGAGCAGTGACTAACGACTGATACAAAGAGCAGTGACTGACACAATGACTGACGATTGAGACAATAACTGGCAACTGACACAATGCCTAACGACTGATACACTAAGCAGTGATAGACACAACAACTGATGACCTTTACAATAGTCAGTGAATGACAACACAATGACTGACGGCTGATGCAATAGGCATTAACACAAAGACTCCAGACACAAAATAACCACTGATTAACACAATGGCTGACTGAAGACTAATACATTAAGGGGTGACTGACACAAAGTGCTGAAGACTGATACAATAAGCAGTGACTGACGAATTATACAATATGTTGCAAATGACAGAGACTAACCATGAATATAACAAACAATGACTAATGAGTGATACAGTAAACAGTGACTGACATAATGACTGAAAAGATACAATAAGTGATTGACGAAATGACTGACGACTGATACAATAAGCAGTGACAGACACAAGAGACCGATGAATGATACAGTTAGCAGTGACTGACGAATGAGTATTGCCTCATCATGAATAACGACCGATACAATTAGCTGCAACTGATACAGTGACTGAGGACCGATATAATAAACAGAGTGACGCAATGAGCAAAGACTGATACAATAAGTAACTGACATAATGACTGACCTTTGATATCATAACCAGCAACTAACACAATGACAGACGACTAATACAATAAGCAGTAACTAACAACTGATATAATGACTGATGACTAATACAGTAAGGAGTGACTGAATACTGGTACAATAATAAGTGACTGACGACTAATGCAATCAGTGACTGACATCATGAATGACGACTGATACAATAAATTGCAACTGAGACAATGACTGTCGACTGATATATCAAGCAAAGAAGGAAGACAAATACAATAAACAGTTATTGACGACTGATACAATGAGCAGAGACTGACGACTGACACAATGAGCAATGACAGACATAATGACTGACGATTCATACAGTAAGAGACCAACAGCTGATACAATGAACAGTGACTGACAAGACTGACGACTGATACAATAAGCAGCAACCGACAACTTATGCAATACGCAGTGACTGACACAATATGCAGAGGCTGACATAATGACTGACGGATGATACAATAAGCGGTGACTGGCAACCGATATAACGAGCAGTGACTGCCGACTGATACAATCAGCAGTGACAGACATCTGCTATAATGAAGTGACTGTCAACAGAAACAATGACGGACAACGGATGATCAGTGACTTGCGACTGACACAACAAGCAGTGACTGGCGACTGATACAATAAGCAGTGACAGACATCTGCTATAATGAAGTGACTCAACAGAAACAATGACTGACAACGGGTGAAGTGACTGACGACTGATACAATAAGCAGTAACTGACATCTGCTATAATGAAGCGAGTCTCAACTGATGTAACGAGCAGTGACTGGCGACTGATACGATAAGCAGTGACTGACACAATCAAAAATAATAACAACAGTGACAGTCTTTAACCTTCGTGGTGCCGGAAAAAATCTTGGCAGCCGTGCTGGGCCAAGGGTCATACCGTCACCCCAGTGGAATTCTTTGATCTGTCTTGTATATATAAACCTACGTGGGAACAGTGAGTTTGACCTTTGAGCTCTCGAGCTTAAAAAGCACCCAAGCAAGGGTCATCTTCTATTCCTCCAAGTTCCAAGCGTTGAAAGGGGCAGTTGTCATACATTCTTAACAGTTGATTCTACAAAGGCTGCTGGCATTTGCCCTATGAGCCAAGATGACAGCACGGTAACTACGCCACCTTTACATGACCGGCTAAAATCCGTCATCATGGTGACAGACAATCCCAAATCAAGCTTTTAACCTTGGTGTAAAAGACATATCACCATTACAGACAACACTTGACGGAAGGAGATGTACGTAAAAATATATTTCGAGGTCCAAAAGGCAGACCAACTCCTCCAATACATAGTTTTCATCACCTGCGCGAGAGTTGACTAGGAGGGAATCGAATCCCTTATACGAAGCCACATAAAATTCTCCAGGTCAGAGCTGCTGCTTCTTAAGAACGCAACTTAAGACCTTTATCATCGTATATGTCCTCCTCTGTCTTGTGTGCACCACTAACCCCAAGATTACAATAAATCCAAGCCAAAAATCTTCTACCTTCATATAATTAGCATTAGTTTACAACCTTCCTTCATATAGTTAGCATTAGTTTACAACCTTCCTCTCATCGAAGCTGTCTTGACAGTAAGACTTGAAGGGGGGAAAAAAAACGCGTGTAGAGGTGTAAATCCCACACCATTATCATGTGACGTTAGTCAGAAATGGTCACAGTCTGGGGTATATACGAGTTAGTCATCCATTCGCTTTCTTTGATGGAATATAGTTTTTCTCTTCTAAACTTATATGATAACATAAATATGTTGGGGCGTCGTTGGCCAACCCCATTTCATGGAAATTTAAGATCTCATAAAAAACCACTGCCATTAAGTAAAACAGTCACAAGAAACAGTCATGAAAGAAACTAAAATAGATACAAATTACGATTACAAATAAAGTTACAGTATGAATACATTACAACACCACTTCAAAGACGCTTTAAAGTAGACGAAAAACATTTCGTAAACAATATTAATCAATCTCATCACACTAAACTTAAAACATAAATACAAGTGACAATCACTTGAATCTTAATTAAGTGCTGTTTCGAATTGATAATATAAAATGAATTGTTTACGTAATGATGAAAAAGTACAATCCTGGTCCAATGTCCTTGTTAATCGTAGCAAAATTTACAGAAAATCTTTCCCAGGTCAATACGTGTCTCTTGCCCGTGGCATTAAGAAACATGTCTGCCTCATACAACTACAAGTATAGTGTATACAAACTAAGTAGACATGAGCCTCTGCTTATAATCTTGTACAAAGTAGAGATGAACCTCTACTTATAATTTTGTACAAAGTAGAAGTGAACCTCTGTTCATAATTTAGTTATCTTAGCTTTTTATATCATCACACACACAAACACAACAACAACAACAACACATGTGCCCCCGACCAAGACGAACTGGTCATCTTAGGAAAACTGGTTACTTTAGAAAATGCTTACAATGCAAATGATCCCCGTCATCCATTTTAACCTAACCTTTCTCAAGTAGTAGTAATACCTCGGGTTACATTTAAAGTGACAAACATACATTTATTCGATACGGTTCAATTTCGTATGATCAGGATACATTGCTTGTTCATATGAACATTATTTACTGAAAAGGATTCATTACCCATGGTACCGAACCAA
Source organism: Panulirus ornatus (assembly GCF_036320965.1). Classification (NCBI taxonomy): domain Eukaryota; kingdom Metazoa; phylum Arthropoda; class Malacostraca; order Decapoda; family Palinuridae; genus Panulirus; species Panulirus ornatus. Next base: position 19,502,028 of record NC_092228.1, read on the forward strand.
GCGTCTCCACATACACTTAGCGCATCTCAGACATGGATACCTAAACATGGATCTAATTAATCAAACAAGAACAGGTGTAAAGGCAACTGAGATGCATGTATTTTAAACAGAAGGAATTCCCCAATCACTACACTTTAAAAGAATAAGAAATAATCACTTATATGCCGAGCAGTAGGTGGGAAATCATACATAAAATGGTAAAAAGTAAAAAACTGTACCCATGGTGCTGGAAGGAAATAAATCACAAAAATCTCTTAATTGTATATTGCAAGGAAAGGCTTTGGGTGTCGAAGAATCTGAGAGAGATTTATTTGAGCGCTCTTAGCGGTGCGATCAGGAAGAGAAAGCTTGGGAAAAGCAGTGGAAAGTAGGAGGGCAACAGGTCCTGGGGCTCATCATTAATGTACCATTGTTTCTGTACACGAAATATACCGGCAGTTGCTACTGTCTACGGCATTGCAGTCAGCATGGTACTATCGTCACGTTCTGTTTAATGGGAAAAGGTATATTATCTTTCTAACATGTAAACGACGTTCACTAAACATTCACAATGTTTATAATGAAATCCATAAAAAAAAGCAATGATGAATAACGTTTGGCAGAAATACTCGCTGTAGAGACATCCATCACAGACCCAGTGATGTCCTTAGCGTCTCCCAGCTAGTGGATATATGTACAAAGACGTGCTTTGCACCCAGCTAGTGGATACATGTACAAAGACGCGCTTTCTATCTTTTTATACTTTGAACGGTAAATGATCAATAGATCAGACGGGTAAGTTTGGGTAATACAATAGCTTCTCCTAACTCAAAGGGGGAACTAAAATCTATTTCGTAAATATCAATATTCACATTCAGTTCCTATTACTGAAACGATCACCTGTGATTTCCGAAGTCCAAAGCGGTTCTTGGAGAGCTCATGGCTGTAGCAATCCTGAAGTCTAGGGAAAGTGTGAGGCTAAAACAGGCAAACCAATCAACCTTACCTAATCCTCAACCAGGAGACTCCATGCCTCCACTAGCCTAACCTCAACGTAACCCAGAGGTGACAACAAGTGTATATAAACAATGTAGAATATAAACCTATTCAACAAATTAACGGCTACCTCATCCGCGGTCATCATTGGAACAGAATAACCATGAACTGCAAAATCCTATGTAAATTAGAGTCGACTCTACACATAACCCAAAAACAGTTTCTAGTCTGTCTTTCCAAACGTTCCCTCTGTTTCATACTGTGATTAACCTTGCCCTGTAATGACGGACATGAACAACAGTACTCGACTGTCAGGTGCTGAAAACAACCCAACACTACCTCTGGCCCCTCCCTTTCTCCATGACCCTTCCATGCCACCCCCTTCCCACCCCTAACTGGTCCTACCCTTCCCCCTCCCTCTGACTGTCTGACTGGAGACACACGACCGACTGGAGAGGTGCTTGCAGGCAACATCCTGCTATGGTCGCTCACCAATGTGGACAACGAGACCCAGTACGAGCTGCACATCGAGCTGGAGGACTGGTCCGGCAATAAGCGCTTCGCTCGCTACCGGGGCTTCCGCATCGGCTCAGAGAGGGACGCCTACCGCCTCTACCACGCCAATGTTTACTTCGGTAACGCTGGTAAGTACAGTACAGCTTTATAACATGCTAACCTTTGGTTCATCAAGCCAGGCAGGACCAGACTCATTACTTCGACAATGTAGGCGAGGTCAAACTGTCACACAAATATTATTTAGGTCAGAGCAGGTGAGGTCAGTGTCTCCCCCTATAAACATATGGCTTGCATATGCTGGTGAAGGTCAGCGTCATTCGTATGTTCGTCCAATGAGTTAAAATGTCACCCTACCACCTCGATGCTTAAGTTGGGTATTTTATACGTCGGCGGACGCACGTTTTCTTGAATTATGACCAGAAATGGAAAGTGAGGTCATATAAATTAATAATGTAAAATACCAGTATGAAAAGAAAGATAACCTGCCTGTTTTAATCATATAAATAGAACATGCATTTCGCTCAACTGCGTTATGATACATTTAGTTTGGAAGGTAAACAATCTCAGATGTGTAAAGAGGTATAGATTTCTGAACCTGTGGTCAGATACCATTAGCATTAATTCGAAAACTACCTTTGCAGACATCTGAACTCTCCCCAACTGTCTGCAATGTTTGCGTCATGTATGGCGGCATTCTTGTCAGTCAAAATTAACTATACAGACAAGTTTTTTGGTAATACGTCCTATGTTGATTTACAAACAATAAATTTCTACAGGATCAGAACAAACGCCATGTGAACGTATGGTGTCAGACGTCTGCAGGTTACTATGCCCTTAAATTAGAAAATGACGTCGGAACTCCGTTCATTTTTTACTTCAGAAACTTTGAAGAAGGTGGTACCTATCAAATATCAACACTTTCAACAGTTGGTACGGTGCATAAATACCGTGATTTTTCTTTATTTCTAAGCCCTTCCCACTCCGCTTTCCCAATAATCCCATTCTATATATCAACTCTCGAATGTGTAAGGAATCAAATAGAATCACTCGTCCAAATTGGTTAACTAGCACATGCGTCCGTCAACTGATAAACTTCTCTTAGTTTGCCAATATTTACTCTGTCAACAGAAATGAGGTCACAATGTCACCCTAAAGTTTAGTTCATTAATACAGGTTAGACTATACGTTCACGCCAATGTTTTCCTGTTGATGGAAGTAATATCACAAGCGACACCATCACTGGTATGCCTAAATAGCGACCTTAAGTTTACTTCATCACACGTTTGTAGCAACAATCCATCCCAAATGTTTTTTTTTTTTTTCCTAACGTAGGTAAGGCCATAATGTTCACAATGTGACATGTTACCTGCCTGCCTTCCCCATCTTTTTACTTGCACAACACAGGTGAAGTACGGCGGTGATTTCGACCTCAGCAACGTACTAAATATTACATTAATTATATTGTGATATCAGGCTTAGCAGGTGGTGCAAAAATATTTCGGGATATGACACTTATATAATATATTGGGAATATATCACAAAACCCGAGCACACTAATATACTTGATTTTTCGTACGAAACTCAGGATTGACTTTACTTTGTAGTGTTGTGACACAATTCAGTCAACAGGGCTTCTGGCTTTCACACCAAAACCTGAAAATGGCAGCCCAATTGTAATACGTTGAAACTGGAAGTTTCGAGCAAAAGTCCATTAAATCATTGTCTGTATTACCTTATCACATGGAGGGGGCTCCGCGTTCACTGAATTCGGTCAACAAGAAATATAATGAAAGCCAACACTTTCCCACATGTAAGCATTCATGTGTGGAGGCCAAAAGTATTACCAAGTTGTGTGCAGTGTTGAATCAAGGTGGAATAATAGAGGTATTCTGAAAGGCAGGGAGGTTTGTCTTCTACCTTTTGGACCGTTACTCATGTAACTGGAATTGTCAATACGGTGAACAAATGGTAACGTTATATGCTAAGGGATATGTTGCCAAGACAAATAATTTGCGTGGGATCTACGAAGTACTTTTAATAGGCAACTTTTTCCTAAAAGTATCTGGAAACCTTATTGTCCGAAAGTCATTTCAAATCATGGATGGTGGGAAAAAGTAAATCAAATGGAACAGAGAATTGGGCCAGGTGAGGGTATTCCCTCAAAGGCCCAGTCCTCTGTTCTTAACGCTACCTCGCTAATGCGGGAAATGGCGAATAGTTTGAAAGAAAAAAAAAAAAAAAATATATATATATATATATATATATATATATATATATATATATATATATACACCAAAAACAACTGAAGGCCCAAATGTATGGTGTACCCAAACTACTGGATATACAATCTTAAGTTTCACTGTTGCTAATGGTTCTTTAATAGGATAGGAAAAAAATGCTATTTATTTCGATGCTGTACTGCAATACATCACTGATGCTGTACCACAACAATCCAAGATAAAATTTAGTTATGCACGACATTATCTAACCATTAGTAACGTAGATCTGTTCAAAACCAAATCACTAATATCGAAACGAATTCATCTAACCAACTGTAATAGGTCTGTAAGACCTATTGGGGTCAACGTAATTAATGTAATTCTGACGAACAAGTAAACTTCCTTGCAATGTAAACGACCGCTGGCAATGAACTACCTAATCGGATGTCTGACGAAATACAATATTGTGTTTGCAGTTTAAAAAAACTGGGAGTAAATGTATTTCAGCCAAGGTTTAATGAGCTGCTAAAAGTAACACATATTTGGAGAAGCTAAACAGAGGTTGTAAAAACCAAACTGTCGTTGGCCAGTACATGTATAAGTAGCTTGTCCAGGCTAACGAGTGATGTTAATAACTTGTCCGAATCTGCCACAAAATAAAGGTCTTCCATCAACTGTGAGAGGTACAAGACTCTGCTACTTGCTTCCACCAACAAGACATTGGGACACGAGGCAGAACAAGTGGATGGGTCACAAAGGTAGACAACATAAAAGGTCTATTTGATCACTTAAAGGACTTGTAGAACCATCACGGATGAATGAGCCAATTGGAGGGTAATTGTGTCAAAGTTTTTTTGGAAATGTCTTAAACTATATATAATATTTTCTGTATATAAGAGGAAAAGACGCATACACAATGCTTGGCATCAGTTTAAAAAAGGAAATCTGTACAAAATAAATATTTCCTTTGCGTCTAATACAATTTTCTATGTTCTTTAAAGAATTCCTTTAATACCAAGTTTCATTTCGCGACTTGCCACAAGCTACAATGCTCTCCTTAAACACCCTAGACAGCACACGATGAATAATCATGGTGGCAAAATAACGAATGTTTATTATGCCTTGTTTACTACCCCAGAAGACCCCAGCTAAAATAACCTGAGATTTATTTGTCACACACGTAAACATTAGTTAGGTAAGGAAATAACTTGTAACTTACATTTTCACAGCTTCCTTCCTCTCAGCGTTCTGAGACATCCAGACCTTCCAATAAAGTATATACAGTAATGAATCAATAAAATACTTGAGGAGCTCAACACAACGGCCGACACACTTACTCACCCAACCTCAAATGCCATGACATGATGACGTCATGTCCAAAGACAACTGGTTCAAACCATTTTTTTTCCCTGTTCGAATAATAGTAATTACAACAATTATGATAATTATCATCATTATTACCTGTGAAATTACATGAAGTTGATATCAGATATAGAGGAAAAAGAAAAATGCCGTTCATGGCGTGTTTGATGGCGATATACATGGCTGAAAGAGGCAGTCTGCCAGAGCAGTTGGGCACACATGACTGAGATCATATTTCACTACAAATGAAATATATCCATAACTGAAAATAGGGGAGTGAGTGTGGTAGGTGTAATTATTTTACAAAAAGATAGATCCAGCAGACTTGTATTGCTGAACATTCTCCATCGAAAATGACCATATACGTGTTGAACAATTACACCCTATAGTTTTCCTTGCAAATAAGGAATTGTCATTTCGCATTATCAACAGCGTTTGACAGATGTCTTGATAACAAAATTATGGTAAATGATTTTATCTAAACAGTTTAATTTGAGGATAGTCGTGTCACAGAAACAAACAAAAAAAATACTGAACAAATAAGGGTGTCGGAAATTTATTAGTTGACTTAGGTTTTCATTTGAACCGATTTGAGTATATTTCATTATTATTATTATTATCATTATTATTATTATTATTATTATCATTATATGATTTCTACATAAAAGTCTATGAAAACGTGGAAGCTGTCAGCTTTGAGATTTGTTAAGAATTGAACTCTGAGGAATAATTCAAGCATTTCGAATGTCTTTGGCCTACCGTGCTTACGCGTACCCTTTTATAACACAAACTGCTACACCTATTAACCACATTCGTGATCACTACAGACACCAAATTACCACCGTTCTCCAACACGACTCACCGCCACTCTCATTCATCACAACTTGAACCACACCATACAGCAGCACATGCTTACCACTCACTACATAGTTACCAGCACCATTCGCCACCAATGCTTACTAACACCACCATCACCATGCCATGACCTCTCATCACCACCACGATCACTGGCCCTCACCATGATCTCATATCACCACCATGACCTTTTATCACCGCCACCATGAACTCAACATCACCATTGCTCACCACCTCCATGACCACTCACCACCGCAGGAGACTCGCTGTACTCGCACAATGGGCTGCCCTTCTCCACCTTCGACGTTGACAACGATAACCGGGATGGAGACTTCGTGGAGCGAAGCTGCGCCCGTCTATACAAGGTAGGTGTACGCACAGGTGTAGCCAGCTCACAGTGATACAAGCGATAGGACTCCCCAGTGGTGTAGGTGTGGGCGACCCTGACTGGTGTAGGAGTAGGAACCCTACGTGGTGCATATAGAACCTTAGTGGTACAAGTATGAATGACCAGTCGTGCAGTTATCGGGACCCTGAGTGGTGCAGGTGTGGTAGGGTCTGGGTAGTGCAGGTGTGGGAGGCTCGAGGTGGTGCTGGTGTGGAAGGCTCTGAATGGTGCGGGTGTGGGAGGCTTTAAGTCGTGCAAGTGTCGAGACCCTGTGTGGTGGAGGTGTGGGAGGCCCTAAATGGAGCAGGAGTCAAGACCCTGTGTACTGCAGGTGTGAGTGACCCTAAGAGGTGCAGGTGTGGACACCCAGAGTGGTGTACGTATGAGGGACCCTGAGAAATGCAGGTGAGGAAACCTGGGTGGTGTGTGTGTGTGTGTGTGAGGGACCCAAGTGGTGCAGGTATGGGGGACCCTAGTGGTGCAGGTGTGTGGGACCCTAGTGGTGCAGGTGTGTGGGACCCTAGTGGTGCAGGTGTGTGGTACCCTCAGTGGTGCAGGTGTGTGGGACCCTCAGTGGTGCAGGTGTGTGGGACCCTCAGTGGTGCAGGTGTGTGGGATCCTCATTGTTGATGGTTTTTGGGAACTCCTCTGGTTATATTGACCACTGCCTTGATCTCTGACTTTACTAAAAATTTTCATGGCCTCCTCTAACTGTATTGACCACTGTCATGATCTGTGATCCCACTGACCACTGTTATGACCTCTGATCATACTTCCTTCTTTATTGACCTTCTCTGATTGTACTGACCACTGCTATGATCCCCCAGGACCTTCTTTGACTATACCAACCATTTTCAAGACCTCCTCTGATTATACTAGCCATTGTCATGACCCCCAGGACCTTCTCTGTACTAACCACTGTTATGACTGGTGACCATATTGACCCATTATATGACCCCTGGTGACTGTACTGATCCTTACCATGATTTCTGGTGACCATACTGATTGCTACCATAACCTTTGGTGACCATGGAACAGGGTGCCTGGTGGTATGGCAACTGTCATGATGCTAACCTGAACGGGTGGTACCTCGGTGGCCCACACCGCTCCTTTGCTGATGGTGTCAACTGGTATACCTGGACTGGATATAATTATTCCCTCCGGCGGACTGTCATGAAGTTCAGGTTAGTACACTTTATCTACATATACTCAGTTTCATTTATGGTATATCTCTATTCTGTAGTGTGGTGTATTATCACTGTTTCTGTTCCTTAAGCAATCATCACGTGCAGTTCCTAAGTAATCACAGATTATTGTTTGACATGAATAAAACAAGTACATAACTACAGCCCAGCATTTTGTGGTGCTGTGTCTAATGTAGTGGTGTGGCTGGTGCTCTGGTAGGCTTCAGGTACCTTTCACAGCCACAGCTCCTGGCTGACCCTACCCATGCCCTACAGGCCCCAGAGCAGTGGCCCCATCCCTGTGGGCTTCGACACCTTCATCATTGCTAACCGTCGTCGCAGCCTGGACAGTCAGGCCCCAGAGCATCTTCCCCTGGTAAGTCACAACCAGTGGTATATGTATGTATGCAATTACCTGTTTGTAGTATGTGATGAGTAAGTTTTACACTTTTAGGACCCCTACTCTTGAACTTTCTCCATCATGCTTATCTTTCTGTATCCTATCCACATTCACAAATACATTATTCTGTTTATTCTGTTCATCTACTACTCTTATACAATAAAAGCATTCCTTAAATGCAACTTTTTTAACAAGTTTCTCAACTGATTTTATGTTAAGGCCTTATGTTGTTCTATTCCTGCATCTTTCAAAGACCTGTTCACAGTTAAAATCATCAAAAAGGTTTTAAAAAAACTGTGGGCAGGTTACCCCTTACGCTTTTCTTCCATGGTTAACAATTTGAGGCTTTGACCTTTCCCTATAACTCATGTCTCTGAATTCCAGTACCATCTTGTTACTTTACTCCAAACCTTTATGTGCATACTAGACTTCAGAAGCATATTCCAGTTTTGGCCTCATGTAGGATGAGAACAACTGGCTGAATATTTGCTTATCCATATACTTAAATGCTATTCATATATCTGCGTTTGATTACATTACTGTTCTCCTGATGTGGGACTCTAACAAGAAGCTAAGGATGACGTCTTCTCTTAAGTCTCTCACATACAGACCTCTACAACTTACTTCCTGCTAAATGTTATTCATACTGAGGCCTTCTTGTACTGTCTCTCATCCTCTTTACTTTACATTTACTTGGGCTGAATTGCATTAACCATTATCTGACCAACTTTCAAATTTGTATACATCGACTTGTAGGTTGTTGCAATGCTCCATGCTTTTCACTTCCATCATATCCTTAATATGAACTGAAAACATTTTCAGATAAGAGTTTACTTCTTTTGTTAAGTCATTTACATGAATAATCATAAAAAAAAGCATTCCCAGAACAGACCCCTGTGGCATGCTACTTGTAACCTCAACCCATTTCAAGATGACATGCATCCCGTGTTACTGTCCACTAAGATACTTTTCTGTCCATCAAAGTAGTCTCCCTATTATTCCTACCCAAGGACCCAGCTTCTTTACTATCCTCCTATGTAATACAGTGTCACAAGCTTTCTGAGAATCAAGATATACACAATCAATCCACTACACTCTCTTGTAGAAATCTAAGAGGTTTATTATATATGACCTCCTTTCCCTAAAACTTAATTCTCTTTCTTATGTAGTTTCTCCTTTGCAGGGTGCCATCCATTTGCTTTCTGATTATTTTTTCCAGTACCTAACAGACCAAACTCTTCAGGAAGAGCAGTCAGCGTCTTTCCCTGGTCTCCTTTCTTAGAGGCAAATATTACAGTTACAGTATTCAACTCCCATAATGCTTATCTTTTTCTGTTAACATCTTAAATATTTCAGAGTTAAGTGTTTCTGTACACATCCTCAGCTCACATGGAGATATTTCATCAGTAACAAGCGCTTTATACGAGTCAAAGCCCTCTAAAATTGTTTATGTCTTGTCTAGATATTTCAATGTTTTCCAGTACTTCCTCCCCACTCCATCTCCCTGGCATTAAGGCTGTAGTGTCTTCCAGTGCGAAACACTTAAACTTGTCATTTAGGTCCACACATATCCTTCCATCATTGTCCATAACTCTTCTTTCTCAATTCTTTAGCCTGAATAGCTGCTTTTTAACTAATATTTTACTCATGAATTTATGTGTGTAATTACGTATTTGTACTGTATGGGGAAGGAGTTTTACACTTGTGGTGCTCCATCTCTTAAACTTTAGTATCATACAACTTTTTAAGCTTCTGTATGCTGTCTACATTCATTCTCATAATTCTATCAGTTTCACTCACCAACCACCATTATAATATAAAAAGTACATTTTTCAACATTGCATGGTGAGGATAGACATGTTTGAAGGTGCATTTCCAATGGTGTTATATGGATGCAAAGCATGGGTTATTAATGAAAATGTCCAAAAGAGGGTGAATATGGCAGAATGAAATGTTCAAGGACAATACGTGGAGACAGGAGGGTTGGTCAAGTAAGAAATGATAGGACAAAAGAGAAGTGTAGTAGTAAGAAGAGTGTGGTTGAGAGCTGAATAGGGTGTACTGAAATGGCTTGGATATCTGAGTGAGGAGAGGTTGGCAAAGAGAATATATGTATCAGAAGTGGAGGGAACAAGGAGATGAAAGGATGGAGTGAATGTTTTTTAAGTGCTTGGAGCCTGAACACGCAGGAGGGTGAGACATGCGTGGGATAGAGTGACCTGGAGGGATGTAGGTGGGTATACAAAGGGCGACATGTTATCAACTGAGTAAACCTGGGCATGTTAAATGGCTGAGGAGACCATGGAAAGGTCATGGAGGGCTTAATTGTTGATAATGGGCTGTGGCTATGGTCTATCAAACATGACAGCTATAAAATTGATGTGCGAGAATAGGGCCATTTCTTTGTACCTGGCATTACCTTCCTAACACAGGAAACAGCAAACAAGTATGGAAAAAAAATGATAATGTACATAAATATCTATAGTGGCAATCAACAAACCCACTTTGTAATGGTGATTTTGGGATAAGATTTATTCTTCAGTAAATATAGTATTATAAGGCTGGTGACTGAGTTTGGAAAAGTGTGTGGAAGAAGAAAGTTAAGAGTAAATGTGAATAAGAGCAAGGTTATTAGGTACAGTAGGGTTGAGGGTCAAGTCAATTGGGAGGTGAGTTTGAATGGAGAAAAACTGGAGGAAGTGAAGTGTTTTAGATATCTGGGAGTGGATCTGGCAGCGGATGGAACCATGGAAGCGGAAGTGGATCATAGGGTGGGGGAGGGGGCGAAAATCCTGGGGGCCTTGAAGAATGTGTGGAAGTCGAGAACATTATCTCGGAAAGCAAAAATGGGTATGTTTGAAGGAATAGTGGTTCCAACAATGTTGTATGGTTGCGAGGCGTGGGCTATGGATAGAGTTGTGCGCAGGAGGATGGATGTGCTGGAAATGAGATGTTTGAGGACAATGTGTGGTGTGAGGTGGTTTGATCGAGTGAGTAACGTAAGGGTAAGAGAGATGTGTGGAAATAAAAAGAGCGTGGTTGAGAGAGCAGAAGAGGGTGTTTTGAAGTGGTTTGGGCACATGGAGAGGATGAGTGAGGAAAGATTGACCAAGAGGATATATGTGTCGGAGGTGGAGGGAACAAGGAGAAGAGGGAGACCAAATTGGAGGTGGAAAGATGGAGTGAAAAAGATTTTGTGTGATCGGGGCCTGAACATGCAGGAGGGTGAAAGGAGGGCAAGGAATAGAGTGAATTGGAGCGATGTGGTATACCGGGGTTGACGTGCTGTCAGTGGATTGAAGCAAGGCATGTGAAGCGTCTGGGGTAAACCATGGAAAGCTGTGTAGGTATGTATATTTGCGTGTGTGGACGTATGTATATACATGTGTATGGGGGGTGGGTTGGGCCATTTCTTTCGTCTGTTTCCTTGCGCTACCTCGCAAACGCGGGAGACAGCGACAAAGTATAATAAAAAAATAAAAAAAAGGCATGTACTAATGAATGAATGCATGCATGTGAAAAAACAATGCAAGATCAAAAACATCACCATAGACATTTAAACACTAGCTGTACTGAGCACATCAAACTTGCTGTAAAGGTTATGATGTAGCAGGATTTAATGACCATTTGGTGTTTATATCATATAACATTATAAACAAAAGCAAATTAAAATAATGACTTGAAATTGGATCAAAAATAATAATCAATGTAAACATTTGCATGTGGTTAACAGCTGGAACTGTATACCTCATTCATCTCATGGGTAGTGAGAGAGCTGACCCCTTTATGAATGAAAGTGAACTAAGACATGCAGTTAGCATTACAGGCTAGCCCAGCTCATAGGTAGGTTGGTAGTTCTATGGGTATCTCATATTTGAGTCTGTATGAGTGGTAGGTTTTTGCATGACAGGTGTTGCTTCAGAAGTTATGGAGGTAATAATGCTAATGTGTGTCTTTGGCCAATAGGGAGGAGGAAGCCAGCAGCAGCAGAGCCGTCATGACATCCCAGAGATGCTTTCCTCCCGCAACACCCTTTCCAGACCTGACTTTGAGGAGCTCTAATGAGCTCTTCATCTGCATTAACCTGGACAAGCTGTAAGAACATTTGGTAGCCTTGAACATAAGGTAACAGCTTATGAAGACAAAGGATGTCCTGTGGTACCAAAACATTTACACTCCATAATGTCCAGTGACCTAACAGTGATAACACTACCTGCAATAACTTGATCATTCAGAAACTTCACTAACTTCAGGTATCTCTGCCACCTTACCTCTCCCTGTCCCCTTGACTCACCCCCTCTCCCTGCACCTCATGCTGTCCCTCCACCTGCTGCTGTTTTGTAATTATTATGACATTTACCATCATGACGAGCATCAGGTTTAAATCAACCAACCTCTCTCTACAATCACTGTCTGGTGTTCAGCAATGGCCGGCATGACAGCTCCCATCACCAGCCAACCTGACACCCTCATCACCATCCAGTTCACACAAAACATAGTGACTCTAGTCTCTCCTTTCTCTGCTCCTTCCCATCCAAGTTTCTAAGTATGGTACCTGGATGGAGGAAGATGCAGTGACAAAAATGATTGCCATAATTGAGGTAGATCACTGATGACCACATAGAATCCGTAATAACTCCTCCACTATCAAGAACTCAACCTGACAGCTGTGTTTGGTTGTAGATGGCTTCCTAATGGCAGAAGACATGATTAATAAGAATCTTAATCTAACCTAACATACCTAATTTAGCTCCCATCCTATTTTACTTCCCCTCCTGAAAATAATGTTTTTACCATTAACTAACTGTTTAAGGGATATGTTGTTAACTAAAGCCAAGGCACCAGCAATTGCTGCAGCAGAAAAAACATGATAAGACCTTGAGTGCTATGGAAGAGTTTAAACTACAGGTACAATGGTATGATCTCTGACCTTACACTCAAGGGTTACATCCCAAGTCACATCCCCATACCTGAGGGTCGTACCGTCACCTTTTAGGGGCATACTGTCAAACCCAAGGGGTTAAGCTGAAAGGAAGGTGAAGGAGCGCAGGCTGGTGAGGTCAGTATCCAGCACAATTCCTGTTAGAGTTTACACCACTCTACCCACACACCAGCAGTCAAGACTTTGAGCTGAGAAATGTCAAAATAGACTGTGCTGCCCACATCCTGTGGTGCATCAGGATACATCAAAGTCATCACAAACAACACCAAGAGGGGTGGCATGGCAGTCTGATTTTCTATGTTGTGAACTAGTACAAAGTATGGCTTACCATGTTGTGGGTTTATGAGGTGGAATGCCTCCCCATTTTGTTAGCTGCTGTGAGGTTCTGGCTCCCCATACTGTGGATCAGTATAGAGATATGGCTCCCCAAGTTGTGAGCTGGCACGGGATCGGGTTCCCATGTTGTGGGATGGCTCGGGGATCTGACTCTCAGTGTTAGGGATCTGGATCACGTTTGTTGGGTAGCATGGTGGTCTGGCTTCCCATGCAGTGGGGTTTGGCTCACCATGTGAGTTGGTGAAGTTTGGTTCACCATGTGGAGTAGTGAAGTCTGGCTCACCATGTTGTGGGCTGACCTGGGGATTTGGTTCCCCATGTTGTGATCTGGCATAAGGGGTTTGGCTCACTGTGTTGTGGATTGATGTGGACTTAGCCCACTTCCCATCATATTCCACATCAAGTTGGTGGTAGAATACTATCATGTTCGATGATGTGATGCAAGTACAGTGTAGTAAATATATATACACATGAACACAAATTCTTGCATATTAGTACACAAATACATACACATTACATGTAGTAATACACTACAAAAACAAGAGTATAATTTCTCACTAACTATGCCCCATTCCAGAGCATATTGGTCTGGGTCTGAAAGGCTCTACTGCAAATGATCTCAGGTTGTAATCAGGCACATCCTTCCCCCAACAGTGGCAGGTGGACAGGGCTACTGGGCAGGAGATGCTGTCCTTATCTACACTCATTAAGGTGACCTCCTTCCCTTCCCTAATGACTGCCTTATCACCCCACTCCTTTTGTAGTGTCACCTTCTGGTACCTGTTAGATGTTGTGTGCAATGTATATAGCAATATAGTATTTATTTTATTTATCAAATAAAAATAATTATACTTTATCTTGTTTCAGTTTCATATTAGGAAAACCCACCATAACAAGTTGCTAGGCAGGTATTTTTTACCAAAGTGTGTTACATATATATGATCAGTTTGTGACCGTACTAATTGTATAGTTGGAGGGCAGTGGCAGTATCACAACCAATGAAATAAGAGGTGCTGCTACTGTAGAAAGTAAAGAAACTTAAAATTGGGAAAAGTTATTAAGTTTCAGCACCTCGAGGGAATACTCTAGTTTTACTGGACTAGCCAAGTCTCACTCCAACTTCTCGTGGTGACCTCATTATTACACCTCTTAAGGGTGGAACTAAAGGGGGAGGCGTTGCCCAATTACATCTGGGCAATACTTTTAGATTTGGACAAACACTTCAAGTGTACTTTCACTTACTTTTTTGACAATTTTGGAACCTTGCTGCCTCTGAAAACTGTGCTAAAGTTGCCCTCTACCAGTGACCTGTCAAAGGTGAGGCACAAAAGGCTAAGAAGTGCCACTGGAGTCTACCAGTTATGCCGAGGGTTAAAAGAGACGAGCAATTCAGGGTGATGGCGCTGAATGTGAATAAATGGTGAGAATAAAAGGAAGGAGATTGTAGAGAGGTTTAAAGTTGTAGCGTGGATGTGCTAGGGATTGGAAAAACCCATATCCTTGGGCAGGGTGTATGGAGTGAAAATGGAAATGATGAATACAAGTTATGAGAAGGCATGGAAGGTGTGGTATGGATGGGAATGAGTGAAAATTATTGGGGAAGAGGAAAAGAAGGATGAGCAATTCTGCTATCACCAAGAGTATGGGAGGGTGTTAGAGAGCATGGATGGAATGGATCAAGAATAGTGTGAGTCAAAGGAAATACTGGGATTGTGAAGTATGCATGGGGATGTGTATATGCACCTGTGAATATGAAGACTGTACGAGGTAAGGGTGAAATGAAGGGTTTCTGGAGGAATTTGAATGACTGTATAACAGTTTTGAGAATGAGAGAAATGTGGTTGTATTGGGTGATATGAATGCGAAAGTGAGATGTGATGAAATTTGTGAGATAGTTGGTAAATGGGGTGTGCCTGGAGTAAATGAGAATGGAAGCTATCTTGTGGATATTTGTTCTGAGAGAGGTTCACTCCTTGCAAACACATTCTTTCAGTACAAGATGATCCACAGATATAAATGGATGAGGGTTGATGGGAGAGAACAGCAAAAGGCTTTGATTGACTATTTAGCAGTGGATGAAAGATTGAGAAAGGCTGTGCTGGATGCTAGAGTCATGAGAGGATTCTTTAAAGACTGTGTCCATTCCGTGATTCTTGTGGGGATGAGGATCAGGGAGAAGTGGAGGTATGGTGTAAGGAAGAATGGAGAGGTAAAAGTGTTGGCAAGCGAGAAGATGAATCAGGAAAAATGCAGGGAGGAGTATGAAAGGAAGGTAACTGAAAGCTCAGATGGAAATGCAGTGAATATTGGAATGCAGTCATATGTGAATGAGGTGTTTAAAATGTTTAGAAAAATTCTATCAAAGGTTGTAATATCAACAGCTGGATACAAGGTAGTGAGATACAGGAATAAAAAGGGCAATGCACAGTGGATAGAAGAGATTAGGAATGCTGTGGAAGAGAAGAAAAAGGCATATGGTAGACGGCTCAATAAGAATGTACCAGTGGAAGTTCAGAAAAGGAGGAGGGAAGAATACAAGATATGTAAGCAGAATGCTAAGTTGATCCAGGCAAGCAAAGAAAGAGTAAAGGAAGTTTTGGAAGAAAGTAAAGTGGAAAGTTTTGGGATAAGAAGAAACTATACTGGAAGGAGGTGAAAAAGGAAACAGATGGATGTAAGAGTGGAAGTGTTGATGTAAAAAGTAAGGGGAATTGCTGAATCAAAAGAAGGAAGTGAAAGGAAGATGGAAAGAGTACTTTGAAGAATTGATGAATGTGGGAGAAGGGAAGGCAGCAATTGTTACATGCATGGGTATGGAGGATGGAAGGAAGAGGATACAAGTGCAGGGGCCTAAAGCAATAAGGGAGGTAAGAAGGGCAATGATGAGGCTGAAGGTAGGAAAGGCACCTGGAGTGGATAGATTACAGCCGAAATACTGAAGTATGGAGGAGAGAGGGTGACTTAGTGGATGCATCTTATATGTAATTTAGCATGGAAACAGAAGGTTGTGCCTGAGGATTGGATGAAAGCTATTATTGTTCCTTTAATCAAAGGGAAAGGTGCTGAGGATGTATGTAGCAATTATAGGGGAATAAGACTGTTAAGCATACCAGGAAAAAAGGATGCAAGAATATTAATTGACAGAGTGATGGAAGGGACTGAATGCAGAATAAGTGAAGAGCAAGGGGGATTTTGGAAAGGTAGGGGAGGTGTGGATCAGATTTTTGTAGTAAAGATACCCATGGAAAAGTATACAGTGAAAGGTAAGAAGCTGTATATAGCTTTTATGGATCTGGAGAAAGCGTATGAAAGAGTCGAGTGGAATGCTTTGTGGGTTGCATTAAGGATACATGGGGAAGGGGGATAACTGTTGGATGGTGTAAAAGCCTTCAACAGAGGAGCAAATTTGTGTGTAAGAGTGGATGGAGAGCCGAATGAAAGTTTTGGGATACATACAGGTGTGAAGCAGGGTTGTGTGATGTCATCGAGGCTTTTTAATATAAATATGGATGGATTGATACGAAAAGTGAAAGCAAAACTAGGGAAGGGGGGTCCAGAGATGAAGTGTGGCATGGTGGCTAGTGGCAAAACTGTTTGCAGATGATACTGTGTTGCTTGTTGTGAGTGAAGATAAGTTACAGAAGGTTGTGTGTTTTATGATGTGTGTAAGCATAGGGGATTAAAGGTAAATGCAAGTATAGTAAATTAATGGTGTTTGAAAGGAAACAGTGAAAGTATACATTTTGTAAAACAATAGAGAGTGAAAGAAGAAAGTATTATAAATTGTGCTGTGGATATGGGGAGAAAAGGACTGGAAGAAGTGAGGGATTTTAAGTACCTGGGAGCTGTCTTGGGTAAGTGAGGTGATATGGAAGGAGAGATAAGGTAGAGAGCAGTACAGGGTAGAAGCATCATTGGGTCCCTTAAGGGTAGAAGTGTAAGTATGGAAGTAAAGAGAGGATTAAGGGACAGCATAGTCCTCCCGACCCTGACCTGTGCAGCCAAAACATGGACATGGAATGAGGCAGAGAGATCAAGAATCCAGGCTGTGGAGAGGAGCATATGGTGTGACTGGATGGAATGAAGAAAGAAATGGAAGGGTGTTTGAGAGATGTGGTATGGCATGGAATGCTAAGGAAGTGAATTGTAGAGTGTAAGAATGGGTGCAACGTAATACTTTTGAGGGGGTTTGGGGATGTAGAAAGAATGCATGTGTGCGAGGTAGCACAAGGAAAAGACAGCAAAGGCCACATTCGTTCACACTCAGTCTCTAGCTGTCATGTATAATGCACCGAAACCACAGCTCCCTTTCCATATCCAGGCCCCACAAAACTTTCCATGGTTTACCCCAGACGCTTCACATGCCCTGGTTCAATCCATTGACAGCATGTCGACCCCAGTATACCACATTGTTCCAATTCACTCTATTCCTTGCATGCCTTTCACCCTCCTGCATGTTCCGGCCCCGATCGCTCAAAATCTTTTTCACTCCATCTTTCCACCTCCAATTTGGTATCCCACTTCTCCTCATTCCCTTCACCTTTGACACATATATCCACTTTGTCTATCTTTCCTCACTCATTCTCTCCATGTGACCCTCTTCTGCTCTTTCAACCACACTCTTTTCATTACCACACATCTCTCTTACCCTTTCATTACTTAATCAAACCACCTCACACCACATAGTCCTCAAACATTTCATTTCCAACACATCCACCCTTCTCCACACAACCCTATCTATAGCCCATGCCTCACAACCATATAACATTGCTGGAACCACTATTCCTTCAAGTATACCCATTTTTGCTCTCCGAGATAACGTTCTTGTCTTCCACACTTTTTCAACGCTCCTAGAACCTTCGGCCCCTCCTCCACCCTGTGACTCAATTCCGCTTCCATGGTTCCATCCGCTGCTAAATCCACTCCCAGATATCTAAAACACTTCACTTCCTCCAGTTTTTCTCCATTCAAACGTACCTCCCAATAAACTTGTCCCTCAACCCTACTGAACCTAATAACCTTACTCTTATTCACATTTACTCTTAGCTTTCTCCTTTCACACACTTTACCATACTCAGTCACCAACTTCTGCAGTTTCTCACCCGAATCAGCCACCAGCCCTGTATCATCAGCAAACAACTGACTCACTTCCCAAGCCCTCTCATCAACAACAGATAGCATACTTGTCCCTCTCTCCAAAACTCTTGCATTCACCTCCCTAATCACCCCATCCATAAACAAATTAAGCAACCATGGAGACATCAAGCTGTTTCCCGCATCAGCGAGGTAGCACAAGGAAACAAACAAAGAATGGCCCAATCACTCATATACACATACATATACATAAACGCCCATACACGCATATATACATACATATACATATCAACATATACATTTTTTTTTTTTTTTTTGCTTTGTCGCAAGTATATATTCATACTTGCTGCTTTCATCCATTCCTGTCCCTACCCCACCACACATGAAAAGCCGAAGATATATACGCATGTACATATTCGTACATGCTAGCCTTCATCCATTCCTGGCGCTATCCTGCCCCATAGGAAACAGCATCGCTATTCCCCGCTTCAGTGAGGTAGCACCAGGAAAACAGACAAAAAAGGCCACATTCATTCACACTCATTCTCCAGCTGTCATGTGTAATGTGCACAACCACAGCTTCCAATCCACATTCTGGTCCCACAGACCTTTCCATGGTTTAATCTGGATGTTTCACATCCCCAAGTTCAGTCCAGTGACAGCACATCAATACATACATATCCCAGGGGATAGGGGAAAAAGAGTACTTCCCACCTATTCCCTGCATATTGAGAGAGAGAGAGAGAGAGAGAGAGAGAGAGAGAGAGAGAGAGAGAGAGAGAGAGAGAGAGAGACCCACCACTACAAGCCCAATCTTTTCCTCAAAATCATTAGAATTATCAACATAATTTGCAAATACTTTAAAATTCACCAGTATGATGTAAACAAATGAAACACCATTCATACAATTACAGCGGATCACATACCACAATTTCTCTGGTCTTTGTTGTTCGTCAATGCTCAGTTCTCCAGAATATTAAGTATGATGTGGTTTCTCCCGGAATATTATTTCTTCAATAGGACTGGGGCCAGGGAGACATCAGAGGGAACCCCTCTCTCCTTTACATTACAAAAGCATGAAGTGTGATGGATATCTGAGAGGGTCTGCTCGATACACACCTTGATATCTAGATGAAATATAATGTTCCTCAGATTTACAGTTTTTGTTATAAAAGATACAAAAATAAATTGGATGGGAAAAAAGATACGTGTCAAAAACAAATCATAGTTCTGTTTTCGCAAGGCAGAACTACAATCATTGTATATTTACATATATATATACCTATTAGAAATTGTTGACAATGTACAGTAAAACAAAACTAGAATATATTTCTCATGCTTGGTTGTTGCTCATATGGAAGCACAAAGAACTCACAGAAAAGGTCTAGAGGATGGCATTAATAAGTCCCTGAAATAAGGAAGCTGAGTTATAGTGGGAACTTGATGGCTATAAATTTGCACATCAAATCAGGGAAAACTCAAAAGGATGTGGATACCTTATCCCAGCCTTCAAGCTTCTGAACTGTTTTGATGGTGGCAATGATTTGAAGAGTAACTGAAAGATGCAGAAAGTGAACAACCAAAAGCTATCACAGGATAGTAAGTAAGAAATGTATTAGCAAAGATGTTAAGTATTTTATAATGTCTTAGTGGATGAATGGTTATGAGGTACTTCTGTACTATCAGATTACAGGATAAATGGTTAAGAAATACTTTTCTTCATTGTCAGATCAATGGATATATGATTAAGTACTGTCCGAATACAAGATGAATAGTAAAAAGGTCTTCCATAAAGTCAGAGTAGCAGAAGAATAGAATGGCCTAAGTGATGAAACTGAGAATGCTGACAGCATACAAAAGTTTAAGAAGTTGTATGACAGTACAGAAAGTTTAAAAGATGTGGCCCAATGAGTGTACAGCTCCCTACCTGTAATGTACAAAGGTAATTACAAGCAGATAATTACATACAAATGAATGGATCTTTGGTGAGGCTATATCATCATCAATGGACAAAACCTAGCACAATCTTTTCAAGAAACTTCACAGTCCAAAGGAATTCCTACTAAATGTAGCACATCCTTGAACCTGCAGGAGCCCAATAAATTGGATTCTTGTGTTACAGTATTGAACAAATTTCATGAAGTAAATACCAGGATAAGATCAATTTTGGTGACTAGTAGTTATTTCTAAGAAAAACAGAATAGGCTTGACAATATATGACTGCATAACTATAGACAACTTGAAAATATAGTGCAAGAATCAGTTAAAAAAAGAGGGACTTAAAAATGAATAGTTCAATTAAGAAGACTGTGAAAATATGTAATGAAGCAAGATTCCACCAATAAACAATTCTGATTATCATGAAATTACACAAGAAAGAATCTTACTTTCTTCTCATGAACAATTTCAAGCTCCATAAGAGAATGAATTACATATTTCCATGAATAAAATCAACAGGCCTGTAAACAGTGAGTGAAAACATGAACTGTTCTGTACTTGGCCAACATCTGAGATAATGTATCATGCTTGACCAATATAGAAATCATGTAATATATTCAGGCAACATCTGAGGTCATGTACCACCACTCTTGGCCAACAAATGAGATCATGTACTACTACACTTGGCCAACATCTGAGGTCATGTATCATCACACATAGATAACACCTGAGGTCATACACCTCTCATTTCCACCAGAAAGAGACGGAAAAAGATGTGGAGAGTGACCTGACATAGTGCCAGCATCGCGGTGGGATGTAGAGGGCCTGGGCTGGTGCTAACACTAAGTCATGGTAACGTGCCTTCTTCATGAGTGGCCAGTCCTCGATGGTGCCCTCCACATCCACCTGTGAAGTGTTGCTCAGCAGAGGGTCTGGGTGGGGATACAGCAAATCACTCTGGTCCTCATGGTAAACACGGATATACTTGTATCCCATCACCTGTGATAACAATATCAAATGTAGTTCAGCAGTTCAGTGGAGAGTAGATATGCAAAGCCAGTGCCTTTATTGGAAATACAGAAAATGGGATTATTGACAAGACTACTCTCACATACTAAAGTTACTGGATCAGTGCCACACAGCAAATTACAAAAGTGTGCGTGTGTGCATGTGTATAATTCCTAATTATGTTCATTATTTATCTGTTGTTGGGAGAGAGTTTTACACCTGTGTTGTCCCATCTCTAAACCCTGTACATGTATCATACCCATTTATCACCTGGCCCCAGGAGTGGATGAACATCTGCAATTAGTTGTGGGCTAAATGCTGTGTTTGTGTGTGTCTGTGAAAAGGTTTTCAAAGTTTCACAGTCACCAATATTCTTAAACATCATTTCTTCCATAATTACAGGGATAAATACATCACTATCTGAATTTGTTGCCTCTCTCAGAGATATTTTCCATAACACAAGGAGCTAACCTGACCCAGACCTCCATCTGACCCCCTTGAACACAGTCTGGCATAACAACATTACTAAAATTACACTCCCCATCATGGAAGCCCCCTACCCCCCAAGAGAAAAAAGAAAGAGAAAGGAAGAAAAGAGTGGATTATTACATCACAGCTCATCGTGGATATGAAAAACTCTCAGCTTTCAACGGTGTGCAGCCCCTAAATGTAGTGTAAGACTTGAAACCACCTTATAACCTTCCCTGAATCCTGATTTGAAGCACATCTTAAAATCTTACTCCATAAAACCCATTGATTCTTAATCAGGTCATGCCATGGTCTCTGATACCCTAGACACCTCGCCTCCCTCTCCTGAACGCTCTCCTACACTCTGAGAAGACTATTTAATAAATAGCTTTCTGAAAGGCCAACTTACAATATTCACTCCCACAGATAAGACCTCAAAGAAGCATTCCTATGAACAGTGCTTATTAACATTCCATCATCAGTGACCAAGTCTAATCCATTGACAGTGATACTCTCTTGACACACTTTGCTACCAGTGTTTTCATGGGATCAGATCAAACACAACATCCCAGATACATACACAGGGAAGCCGTACTTAAAACCCAGCAAAAAGTTGAAGGTGCCACACGAAAAAGAAAATGGAGAATCATTATGAACTCTAATACCTTATATTAGCATTTCAAATACCTCTGCACTCGCTAAAGACAATAACAGTAGAATTTTACTCGTAGGAGCTTCAGTGGCAGCAAGAAATACCAAGGAACTCAACACAGGTGTAAACAAACATTACATACAGATTTGGCAAAATTTTTAGGTAGGAAGACGTAAATCTGAGTGACAGTATTTGGTCAGAATCTGAGAAGAAATGTTGTGTAAACCAACACATCTCCTAAGACTGGCCACACCTGAACTAATGCAGTAACTCAGATTTAGGTCTATATTATGTCTGCACCATCAAACATCAAGCTCCATCTCCACAAAGTGCTTATCAGCTAACTGTGGAGCAGCCATGCATCACTCTGGCTCAGATATCTAGAACTACCCAGAGTCATTCAGCATCTCAACAAGGTAATACACTTGATTTTCAATGTACATCTAGAAAATGGGTGGGTCTCTCTTTCCCTATCACTAAACTAGACACAATACTTTTCTCTCCATGAGAGAGAGAGAGTGTGCGTGCGTGCGTGCGTGCGTGCGTGCGTGTGTGTGTGTGTGTGTGTGTGTGTGAGCTACAATACAAAACAAAAACCTCAACTTTATGGTGAGAGGCCCCATATGAAGTTTTAAGTATTACAGACCAGGAAATCACCTCCTTGATTTATGAATACAGCACACAAGACACCAAAAAAAAAGTAGCCACCTATTTGAGGAATTATTAGCTACCAACTAGAATGCTGACGGGAATGCCTGATGTCCCCTAAATCTTATCAAAACTAGCTACTCATTTCTGAGCACTGAAATCATATAATGACAGAAACTCTCATCTAATCTATATTAAGGGGCATACAGTAATCATACTCAACAGACTCAGATTCTGACAATCACATCTAAAACCAAATACTGACACCATCACTAGGGGCTGCCAGAACTTATCTCTTCTAGAAAGTAAGACCAAATATAGCTACTTCATCATACCAGCTGCATTAGATGGTACCACAAGTCTCATGACCAAACATACTTCATTATACCAGGTACACCAGGGAGGGCCACATGTCTGACCAGGACTAGACATACTCCATTATACCAGGTAAACCACAAAAGGTCACACGTCTCACCAACACCAAACACTTCATCACATCAGGTCCACCAGAAAGGGTCACAGGTCTCACCAAGACTAAACACTTCATTATACCAGGTACCCCAGAAAGGGTCACAGGCCTCTCCAAGATCAAACACTTCATCATACCAGGGACATCAGAATGGGTCACAGGTCTAACCAACACCAAACACTTCATCATACCTGGTACACCACAAATGGTCACAGGTCTCATCAAGACCAAAAATACTTCATCATACCAGATATGACGAAAGGGCCAAGGGTCTCACTAAGATCAAACACTTCATCATACCAGGCAATGGACAGAACCAGGGCAAGTGATGCATCTGAGGTAAACCATGGAAAGGTCTGTGTTCCTGGTTGTGGATGGGGAGCTGTGGTTTCATTGCATTACATTTGACAGCTCGAGTTTGGATGTGAGCAAAAGCAGCCATTCTTCATGTGTTCCTTGCAGGAAAAGGCGATCATGTAAAAAAAAAAAATATATGGACTGAACCACGGTATGTGCAATGTCAGGTAAACCATAGAAAGGTCTGTGGGGCCTGGATGTGGATAGGGAGCTGCAGTTTCGGTGCATTGCACATGACAGCTAAAGACTGAGTGTGAGTGGATGTGGCCTTTTATTGTCAGTTTCCTGACACTACCTCACTGGCACTGAGGGTGGTGATGCTGTTTCCTGAGGGGCAGGTCAGCGCCAGGAATGGATGAAGGCAAGTAAGTAAGAATATGTAAGTAAGTAAGCAAAAATGGGTATGTTTGAAGGAATAGTGGTTCCAACAATGTTGTATGGTTGCGAGGTGTGGACTATGGATAGAGTTGTGCGCAGGAGGATGGATGTGCTGGAAATGAGATGTATGAGGACAATGTGTGTTGTGAGGTGGTTTGATCTAGTAAGTAACGTAAGGGTAAGAGAGATGTGTGGAAATAAAAAGAGCGTGGTTGAGAGAGCAGAAGAGGGTGTTTTGAAATGGTTTGGTCACATGGAGAGAATGAGTGAGGAAAGATTGACCAAGAGGATATATGTGTCGGAGGTGGAGGGAACGAGGAGAAGAGGGAGACCAAATTGGAGGTGGAAAGATGGAGTGAAAAAGATTTTGTGTGATCGGGGCCTGAACATGCAGGAGGGTGAAAGGAGGGCAAGGAATAGAGTGAATTGGAGCGATGTGGTATACCGGGGTTGACGTGCTGTCAGTGGATTGAATCAAGGCATGTGAAGCGTCTGGGGTAAACCATGGAAAGCTGTGTAGGTATGTATATTTGCGTGTGTGGAAGTATGTATATACATGTGTATGGGGGTGGGTTGGGCCATTTCTTTTGTCTGTTTCCTTGTGCTACCTTGCAAACGTGGGAGACAGCGGCAAAAAAAAAAAAAAAAAAAAAAAAAAAAAAAAAAAAAAAGTATAAATGTATATGTACATAGATGTGTATATGAGTGGATGCGTCTTTCTTTGTCTGTTTCTTAGCCCTACATTGCTGATGTGGGAAAAAGCAATCAAGTATCATAAAAAAAAAAAATAATAATAATAATAATGATAATAATAATGAAAACTAATAAAAAAGATAACAATTATGAGGAAGATATCTAACACACCAAAGGCAATGAAGCCATCTACCTGTTCTTCTTATCATTCTAACTTCTAATACCATCATGATAATCCAAATTCATCCCCTTAACCAAGCCTAAGTTTTACTACACCAAATTTGGCTGCCCAAGGATCATCACAGTCTATTTACATGTCTGACCTGAACTACCTCCCTTAAGGCCTACTGATTTCTGCCATTATTATCAATGTTGTGGTTCCCTATTTCTTTTGATCTTCAAGTCATTTCTAAAGCTTTAGATTTCATCAGTTATTGCTCACATAAAAAATTTGGCTAATACTTGAAACACCTAGTTTCATCTTGCTGAAGTTAACTAATAAGTACCTACAGCAGGTTCAACCATGAGAGAGACTGACCTGCACAAGTATGTTATGATCTGGGTCATGGTGGAGAGGACTGACAGTCCCTCGTGGTCCCAGCCAGGCATTAATGCGTGGAGGCTCCTCTCCCAGGTGGCAATAATCAGGCACTATGATGTCATTCCGCAACTGGGGCACCTGGTCCAGTAGCTGGTGCTGGGCCAGATAGCCAGTAGGGGTGTCTTTGCTAGGGTGCATCACATATTTGGTGAGATACTCATCAAGAGTTATAAGCGTCTGCGACCAAGTTAAATCAGTGTAACGGGCACCCACCTCTATTGGTACAGTACGCGCCCCAGCCACCTGGCGGAGATATGCAACGCTCCACAGCTTAAGGGCAGGCCAATGGTCCACAACACCAAGCAGCTTCACAGGCACACCACCACCCATATAGTGCAGCAGGAAACGGTCCAGGGGAGGGCAATGTAATGAGGGTAGTGGCTGTGTCACAGAGACTGTGTCACACTGGCTTATTGGGAGACTCTCGTCTCTTGTGTTATCTGAATTATTTACCACTGCCTGCCGAGCATAAGAATTCAGGCTGGCGGCTGCTGAGTGAAGAGGGTTGTTATCTAGAGGAGCACCCATGAGAAGGCCTCGGTCACATGCCCGCACTACATCTACCACCGCCTCTAGATGTGTGTGGCTGGGAGGTCCTGTGTGGCAGTCGAGATCAGCCTGTAGCCGCAGCAGCAGGAGGCCCACCAAAGCTATGCTACCCCATGTGAAAACCCACCGCCATGTCATAGCAACATCTCGCCAGTGACCTGTCATGAGCATTAAATGCATATGATTCATCTTTCTCGATTCTGAAATATTTCGTTGTATAATCCATTCATGATACAACATGCAAATAAAAAATACATCCTATAACTCATCTTGGACAGCTGTCTCCTAAAAATTACTCTTGTTTGACTCTGCACATCTATCCACTATGTATGTTTGTCTATGTTTTATATGGTAATACCTAGTTTTTCATTATACATATTAATAATCCAGCTAACCTAGATTTTAGCTCACCTAATGTTTCATACTGAGCATAACAACAGACAAGGTCATACCTGTATTGAGCTTCTGCCAAGTATAATCCAGGAGAGCACTGGCTAGGATAACATCATTACTAGTTGGTGGTAAGTGGTGAGTAAATGGCACAGAGGGCAATGACAGTGATGAGGGGGCCACAACCTGCAGAAGTGTTGCCAGTGTGTGGTTCACCCAGCTGCCTGCCACATTAGCTTCCACTTCAGGGGGCAGCTCCCTCTGCTGGCTGCCCACCTCCATCTTTACAGCATGAGGTAATATAACCACTCTAGTGCTTGCTGGCTCTTCAGGCAAAGCACTCTCTAGCTGAGAGATTGCAGGTCTCATGGTCTGACAGTTGGTGTCTGTGTCCACATCAGTATCAGCTAACCTGACCTTTGTCCTAACCTCTTCATAAATTTCTACACACTTTCCTTCATTTGCTTTTCTCTTTGTTCCTCTCTCTTGACTATCATCTTCCCAATCCTTCCTAGCACTCTCATCTTCTTTGGATGTACCTACATCCTGTGACTTGCTTCCTGCAGGAGGTGTGTGATGCAGGTCATGGGTGATTCTCGCTATGATGGTGAGCACTGCTTCCTGCACAGTGCATTGTAACCTTCCATCCTCCATACCAACAATACAGCAGCTCAGCTTAGTTCCCTTGCTTCAGTATTTATTGTTGATTTAAACTCAAACAGCAGCAAAACTGATAAATGATAATCCAAACTCTTTGGCATCATCTCAGTTGTCACTGAAAGCAAAGGCTAACGGTGAAGTGAGGGTGTCTGCTGGAACTATTCCTAGGCCTTGGCTGTGCCAACATAAGTCACCAGATTGTTCCAGAATACCATTAGTATCATTTCAACTGGTTATGCACTTCTCAGCCAACTGTCCTGTGTCAATATACCAGTAGCACTGCCACCTGTGGATACAGATTCTGTCAATAAATCATGTACTTAACAAATTGCTATGAACACATATCCCATACAAAATATCATAAAAGAAGTGAAAAACTTAAAATCTGGAGGAAAAGAGACAAAATATGACATACACCAGGGTACACTCTGGCATAAGAAAAGTAAACAGTATGAAATAAAAAGGGAATTCACGCTATAAAGATGTCCATGAAATCCTATTTTCTTCATTACACTGCCATATCATGACTAATCAGCAGAGTCCAACACTAATGGATATGATTATACATGCATATATGACCCAGGTAAGAAATATCAACTTGACAAAACTACAACCATCAATATATATCTACTACATAATAAGGCATAAACGTAGGCTTTCACATTACAAGTAAAAGAATAAGGCCACAAAGACATCTAACACAGATGAGCTACAGTAATAAGAACCATGCACAACATAAGGAGTAATAATAAAATCACTAACATTTCCCTTTACATAAAGAATGCCATATAAAATTCAGAAAGGAAGAACAAATTGTATGGCAACATTTCTATTCTTACCATTGTCCAATCAGCCACATACTTGTTAACCTAAAACTGGTTTCTCATAGCTTACATCACTTCATCAGATCAAGTGAACACTATTACCTATAATGTAAACATTACACCACATACATGTAGAATATGTGCCAAATCATTCAGACTAGAATTGGTATAAAATTGAGCCCTACACCTTGGTATCTCTTTTCTGACTACACAATTTTGTCAAAATCTTTCATGTAGTCACCTTCATCAAGCTAGTGTGCAAAACAGGCCATGATGTCAACCCTCACTTTACCCTAGTTTAAAAGTCAAACTGCTTGTTTAATCCTCAGTAATTGACAAATTCTTTGTTTACTACTGCACTTGTCTCCTATAGCCTTCAGTAATGTCTCTCCTATGCTATAATGACTTCATAGCTATACTCTTTTTCTAATCCCACATATTCCAGATCCACAAATTCTTCATACATTTCTTGACCAACAGCTTCACAGCAACAACATTATCAACTCACATTTGTATCTTTTCTTCGTATGAAAATGCATAATATTAATAAGTTCTTTCTTTTGTATATTCCTCCTTGAAATAGAGATGTATATTTCTCAGATAAATCCAGATTGGGGTGTGTAAATGTGTGTGGATGTAACCAGGATGAGAAAAAAGGAGAGATAGGTAGTATGTTTGAGGAAAGGAACCTGGATATTTTGGCTTTGAGTGAAATGAAGCTCAAGGGTAAAGGAGAAGAGTGGTTTGGGAATGTTTTGGGAGTAAAGTCAAGGGTTGGTAAGAGGACTAGAGCAAAGGAAGAAGTAGCACTACTGAAACAAGAGTGGTGGGAACATGTGATAGAGTGTAAGAAAGTAAACTTTAGATTGATATGGGTAAAACTGAAAGTGCATGGAGAGAGATGGGTGATTCTTGGTGCCTATGCACCTGGGCATGAGAAGAAAGATCATGAGAGGCAAGTGTTCTGGGAGCAGCTGAGTGAGAGTGTTAGTAGTTTTGATGCACGAGACCAGGCTACAGTTATGGGTGATTTGAATGCAAAGGGGAGTAATGTGGCAGTTGAGGGAATAATTGGTGTACATGGGGTGTTCAGTGTTGTAAATGGAAATGGTGAAGAGCTTGTAGATTTGTGTATTGAAAAGGAACTGATGATTGGGAATACCTGGTTTAAAAAGAGAGATATACATAAGTATATGCATGTAAGTAGGAGAGATGGTCAGAGAGCAATACTGGATTATGTGTTAATTGAAAGGCACATGAAGGCACATGAAAGAGCGACTTTTGGATGTTAATGTGCTGAGAGGTGCAACTGGAGGGATGTCTGATCATTATCTTGTGTAGGCAAAGATGAAGATCTGTAGTGAAGATCTGTAGAGGTTTTCAGAAAAGAAGAGAGAATGTTGGGGTGAAGAGAGTGGTGAGAGCAACTGAGCTTGGGAAGGAGACTTGTGTGAGGGAGTACCAGAAGAGACTGAGCGCAGAATGGAAAAAGGTCAGAGTAAGGGACATAAGGGGAGTGGGGGAGGAATGGGATGTATTTACGGAAGAAGTGATGGCTTGCGCAAAAGATGCTTGTGGCATGAGAAGAATGGGAGGTGGGCAAATTAGAAAGGGTAGTGAGTGGTGGGATGAAGAAGTAAAATTGTTAGTGAAAGAGATAGCCATCTGGACGATTTTTGCAGGGAACTAGTGAAAATGAGTGGGAGATGTATAAAAGAAAAAGGCAGGAGGTCAAGAGATAAGTGCAAAAGGTGAAAAAGAGAGCAAATGAGAGTTGGGGTGAGAGAGTATCATTAAATTTTAGGGAGAATAAAAAGATGTTTTGGAAAGAGGTACACAATGTGAGCAAGACAAGAGAACAAATGGGAACATCGGTGAAGGGGCCTAATGGAGAGGTAATAACAAGTAGTGGTGATGTGAAAAGGAGATAGAGTGAGTATTCTGAAGGTTCGTTGAATGTGTTAGATGATAGAGTGGCAGATATAGGGTGTTTTGGTTGAGGTGGTGTGCGAAAAGAGAGGGTCATGGAGAATGGTTTGGTAAACAAAGAGGTACTGAAAGCTTTGTGGAAGATGAAAGCCAGCAAGGCAGCAGGTTTGGATGGTACTGCAGTGGAATTTATTAAAAAAGGGGGTAACTGTGTTGTTGACTAATTGGTGAGGATATTCAATGTATGTACGGCTCATGGTGAAGTGCCTAAGGATTGGCAGAAAGCATGCATAGTGCCATTGTACAAAGGCAATGGGGATAAAGCTGAGTGTTCAAATTACAGAGGTATAAGCTTATTGAGTATTCCTGGGAAATTATATAGGAGGGCATTGATTGAGAGGGTGAAGGCATGTACAGAGCATCAGATTGGGGAAGAGCAGTGTGGTTTCAGAAGTGGTAGATGATATGTGGATAAGGTGTTTGCTTTGAAGAATATTTGTGAGGGTGACTGTGTTGTTGACTGGTTGGTGAGGATATTCAATGTATGTATGGCTCATGGTGAAGTGCCTGAGGATTGGCGGAATGCATGCATAGTGCCATTGTACAAAGGCAAAGGGGATAAAGGTGAGTGTTCAAATTACAGAGGTATAAGTTTGTTGAGTATTTCTGGGAAATTATATGGGAGGGTATTGATTGAGAGGGTGAAGGCATGCACAGAGCATCAGACTGGGGAGGAGCAGTGTGGTTTCATAAGTGGTAGAGGATGTGTGGATCAGGTGTTTGCTCTGAAGAATATTTGTGAGAAATACTTAAAACAAATGGATTTGTATGTAGCATTCATGGATCTGGAGAAGGCATATGATAGAGTTGACAGAGATGCTCTGTGGAAGGTATTAAGAGTATATGGTATGGGAGGCAAGTTGCTATAAGCAGTGAAATGCTTCTATCGAGGATGTAAGGCATGTGTACATGTAGGAAGAGAGGAAAGTGATTGGTTCTCAGTGAATGTTGGTTTGTGGCAGGGGTGCGTGATGTCTCCATGGTTGTTTAATTCATTTATGGATGGGGTTGTTAGGGAGTTGAATGCAAGAGTTTTGGAGAGAGAGGCAAGTATGTAGTCTGTTGAGGATGAGAGGGATTGGGAAGTGAGTCAGTTGTAGATGATTCAGTGCTGGTGGCTGATTCGGGTGAGAACCTTCAGAAGCTGGTGACTGAGTTTGGTAAAGTGTGTGAAAGAAGAAAGCTGAGAGTAAATGTGAATAAGAGCAAGGTTATTAGGTACAGTAGGATTGAGGGACAAGTCAATTGGGAGGTAAGACTGAATGGAGAAAAACTGGAGGAAGTGAAGTGTTTCAGATATATGGGAGTGGATTTGGCAGTGCATGGAACCATGGAAGCAGAAGTGAGTCACAGGGTGGGGGAGGGGGTGAAGGTTCTGGGAGTGTTGAAGAATGTGTGGATATATTTCATGCATGGTGGGGTGGTGATGGGAATGAATAAAGGCAGCAAGTATGAATTATGTACATGTGTATATATGTATATGGCTGTGTGAGTATATATATGTATACGTTGAAATGTATAGGTATGTATATGTGCATGTGTGGACGTGTATGTATATACATGTGTATGTGGGTCGGTGGGTTGGGCCATTCTTTCGTCTGTTTCCTTGCACTACCTTGCTAACATGGGAGACAGCAACAAAGTATAACAAATATATATATCATATATCATATCTATATAATATCATACTTTGTCGCTGTCTCCCACGATAGCGAGGTAGCACAAGGAAACAGATGAAGAATGGCCCAACCCACCCACATACACATGTATATATATACACGTCCACAACACACACATATACATACCTATACATCTCAACGTATACATATATATAAAGACACAGACATATACATATATACACATGTCCATAATTCATACTGTCTGCCCTTATTCATTCCCATCGCCACCCCGCTACACATGAAATGACAACCCCCTCCCCCTGCATGTGCGCAAGGTAGCGCAAGGAAAAGACACAAAGGCCACATTTGTTCACACTTAGTCTCCAGCTGTCATGTACAATGCACCGAAACCACAGCTCCCTTTCCATATCCAGGCCCCACAAAACTTTCCATGGTTTATCCCAGATGCTTCACATGCCCTGGTTCAATCCAATGACAGCACGTTGACCCCGGTATACCACATCATTCCAATTCACTCTATTCCTTGCATGCCTTTCATCCTCCTGCATGTTCAGGCCCTGATCACTCAAAATCCTTTTCACCCCATCTTTCTACATCCAATTTGGTCTCCCACTTCTCATTCCCTCCACCTCTGACACATATATCCTCTTTGTCAGTCTTTCCTCACTCATTCTCTCCATGTGACCAAACCATTTCAAAACACCCTCTTCTGCTCTCTCAACCACACTCTTTTTATCACCACACATCTCTCTTATCACCTCACACCACATACTGTCCTTAAACATCTCATTTCCAGCATATCTACCCTCCTCCGCACAATTCTATCTATAGCCCATGCCTCACAACCATATAACATTTTTGGAACCACTATTCCTTCAAACATACCCATTTTTGCTTTTCAAGACAACGTTCCCGACTTCCACACATTTTTCAATGCTCGTCTATCAACTGCCAAATCCATTCCCAGATATCTAAAACACTTTACTTCCTCCAGTTTTTCTCCATTCAAATTTACTTCCCAATTGACTTGTCCCTCAACCCTACTGTACCTAATAACCTTGCTCTTATTCACATCTACTCACAGCTTTCATCTTTCACACACTTTACCAAACTCAGTCACCAGCTTCTGCAGTTTCTCACCTGAATCAGCCACCAGCGCTGTATCATCAACGAACAACAACTGACTCACTTCCCAAGATCTTTCATCCACAACAGACTGCATACTTGCCCCTCTTTCCAAAACTCTTGCATTCACCTCCCTAACAACCCCATCCATAAACAAATTAAACAACCAAGGAGACATCACACACCCCCTGCCGCAAACCAACATTCACTGAGAACCAATCACTTTCCTCTCTTCCTACTCGTACAAATGCCTTACATCCTCTATAAAAACTTTTCACTGCTTCTAACAACTTGCCTCCCACACCATACATTCTTAATACCTTCTGTAGAGCATCTCTATCAACTCTATCATATGCCTTCTCCAGATCCATAAATGCTACATACAAATCCATTTGTTTTTCTAAGTATTTCTCACATACATCCTTCAAAGCAAACACCTGATCCACACATCCTCTACCACTTCTGAAGCCACACTGCTCTTCCCCAATCTGATGCTCTGTACATGCCTTCACCCTCTCTCAATCAATACCCTCCCATATAATTTACCAGGAATACTCAACAAACTTATACCTCTGTAATTTGAGCACTCCTTTTCTCCCCTTCGCCTTTGTACAATGGCACTATGCAAGCATTCTGCCAATCCTCAGGCACCTCACCATGAGTCATCCATTCATTAAATAACCTTATTAACCAGTCAACAATACAGTCACCCCCTTTTTTAATAAATTCCACTGCAATACCATCCAAACCCGCTGCCTTGCCGGCTTTCATCTTCTGCAAAGCTTTTACTACCTCTTCTCTGTTTACCAAATCATTCTCCCTAACCCTCTCACTTTGCACACCACCTCGACCAAAACACCCTATATCGGCCACTCTATCATCAAACACATTCTCCAGCATAACAAGGTAGTGCTCAAGACATATGAAGAACATCCTCATTTGCTCATACATCCATTTCCTAATTGGCATATATAATGCATTAACACTAGTTCCCTATCCACAGACTGCTTCATATGTCCTGGTTCAGCCCATCTACAGTTCGCCACCACCCAACTCCCCTTTGCATACTACATCAATCCAATTCTCCCTATCCCATGTATCCCCCACACCTTTCGGCATGTTCAGATCATAATCACTCAAATTTTCACAAAGCATCTCTATCAACCCTATCACATGCATTCTCCAGATCTACATATGCCACAAAAAAAATCCTTTTTCTCCAAGCATTTCTTACACGAATTTTTCAAAGAGAACACTTGATCTACACACTCTCTAACACTCCTGGGGACACAATGGTCCTCCTCAGTCTAGTGCTCTCTGCATGTCACCAACCTCTCACTCACCAATCTCCTACACAACATTACCAGGTATAGAATACTCAACAAACTTATACTTTTGTAATATGAAAATCACATTTGTCCCACTAGCTTTTAAATAATGGCACTATGCAAGCAATCCACCAATTTCTAAGCACCTCATTTAAAGCCATACATACTCTGGATATAACTAATCAATCAACACTGTTGCCACTTTTCTTAAGAAATTCAACTGTTATCCTATCTACCCCAGCCACTTTGTCATACTTCATCTTACACAAGGCATTCACTGACTCATTCCTTTTCACCAAACCACTTGCCACAACACTCTTGCTTCACATGCCTTCACATCCCAAACACCCTAAGGCTGCTATTCTGTAATCTCTCACAGTCAATAGCACCTCAAAAACACCAACTCTGTCTCCACATCCTCATGGGGGAGTGATGTGCCCACTTTATGTATTTCACTTTCAACATGCCAAGGCCACTGTTAATTATAGGTTAGGTGCTCTTGACTGTTTTTTCTTCCCCTTTCATATTATCATTCATACAGTGGAAAAGTTCCTTCCTCATGAAATACAGATACTAGTAATGCTCAATATCCCATAATAAACTATTATAATCTTTACAATACTACATATATTCTCAAGCTTCATCAAATACTTCTGTGTAGTAATCTATGAAACCTTTTTAAAGCACCTCAAGTGAAGAGAGACTCATGATTAGGCTACAGAGTTGGTTATAATTACAGTAATATGTTGAAAGGTACTTATGACTGGCAGAATTATTGTCTGACTCATGATGGAAAAGTCACGGGCCTCCATTCACACATCTATCAGGTGGTTCTAACCAAATCGGTCAGAAACTATATTCATAACACACTGATCAAGTTGGAGACATTTTCATGATTCTTTTTTCACACTGAAGGTTTACCTTAGGTTGGTAAGAGAACTGGAATGGAATTGGGATTACCCAATATAGAATTTGGCATTTTTTGAAACAAGAAATCTTTGGCTCTATGTTCCTGAGGATCATTCTATTACTTGAACTTTTCTATACTCAGAACATCACCAGTTCTCAAGTTATTTGGACCTCCTTCAACCTGTAAGTGACGTATTCCTTGTCAACACAATATATATTTCATCCTAGTTTAAGTTTGTACCTGCATTGTGTCACATATTACACACTTTGCACCTAAATTGCAAAAAGTTTTATACTTTCTGAATTAGAATATCACAAAATTGTTGTTCATTGTTTAGTGTTTTTTTGGATATCTCCACTTCCTTGTTTACATGTATGAGTGCCTTCCTCAACCAAATGTTTTTCTATTAGTGCTGGTCTCTTTCATCTGAGTTTCAGTGCTCTCTGCATACATATTCCTATTAAAGTTGTAGCACCTTATCAATCTCGTTGTCTCAGGATTATTGTTTGATCAGGTATCTCAATTGTTTCCATTCCAATATCTACTAATTCTTTGCCAATCAAATAACTGTCATTGCTATGCATGCCACTGTTACTGTTTTTCTTATATCATATGCAGAGTTATGTTGTCCAGGCCCTTATTCGTCATCTTTCTTTACTTAGCTTTTACTGATGTCATTATGTTCACCCTTTTTTAGGACATAACTTTCATCAGGCCTACTGAATACTTCCTTATTTTCTAGATCATCATACTGTACAACTTCAACATCGAAATACTATACCTTACTTTGTTGCCTCATGGCAAAATCTTGTCAACAAAATCTTGTCAAAGATAATTGTAAGTAGGTGTCATATGTATTTCGGTGTCCCACTGTCTTATTGAGACTTTCTTCTTACCCATAAGAGCCTCAACTCATAACTAAGTGTAATTCTTTCATCCCATAGATCATAAATAATCTCCAGTGACAGTCTGCAACATTCTAAATTGTGCCTCTATGCAGTCAAACAACACAAGTACCAACGTACAAGTACTACTGACATCTATTTATGAGTACTGGTATTCAAAAGAAGGTACTTTGGTTGTCAGAATTCACAATACCAATCCTGAATGTTACAGACAAACACAAGAGAGATTATTCATGACCTAAGGAATGAAATGACTACACACATGGGTGAGTTGCGGCTCTTAGGGCAGGTACGAAGTCCATACAAAACACAGTGGAACATCAAGGTAATAAACAAACATCACTGAAGATATGAATAGATAGGAAGGAGGAGAAGGAGTCAGGAAAGATGCTTAACCTACACAGATGGCAACACTCAGATCAGAAAGATGACCATGAAATCTAACCTTCAAAATATCAATAACAATGGGGTCACACAAATTGGACAGAGTACTGTATTACACGCAATACACTACAAGGATTGAAATGAGAGAGAAATCTGGAAGTTGCCACCATGCCAACTTTGTCACTACAGCTGCACATGACAAGAATTGTAAGGGAAGCAAATTATATTTTAGTCAATGTAAAAATTCCCTTTAAGTTTACATATTACTTGTATAAAAAGATATATATGATACATGATGAATTTTTTACCTGCTACATTATGTTGCATCACTGGTCTTTCATTCAAAGAACCATAAATAGTGCTGAAAAGGATCCACAAAAACGCAACAATAATGGTACCAGTGTCAACTCAAGTGAGTATGGAGATAAGGAAAGCTCTCAGTTACCTATACCAGATGAAAGATGAGCTAGGGGTCATTATAAAAACATACAAATTTCTAATATGTCATGATGACAAGAACATACATAATCTATTCAAATTTAATTGAGAGTCAAGGGCAAGAAGGCACAACTGGAAGTTTGATAAGAGAAGTATATAAAGGGATGAGTGGAAGCATTTACTTCAGCAACAGAGTGGTGGACTCATGAAACAAGGGAAATGAGAAGCAAACACTTGCATCTTCCAATATGAAATTCAAGCAATATTACGACATTAAAACAAGTTTAAGAGATGAGGCCCCATGAGCGTCAAACTCACTCCCTGTATGCACAATCAGGAAATACCAAAAGGTAATAATGCCATCCACTACAGCTGTGGCACTACTTTCGTGGCACACCACCCACTTCCACTACTCTTTCAAGGGTCATCTACGGTGAAGGCTTTTCACGAGTTAATATATTTAACATATCAGTAACATACCATCCACTCCACAAACAGGAGGGATATAACACTTATAACAATCTATCAATTTCCAGTGGTACACATAGGCATTATCAAGCAAATCAATCAATAAATTTGTATAATCCATTAACTACAGCAGACACATGACTCCACAAGGAACTATCATACATTGGACAAATTAACAATATAACTTGAAGTACAATACCAAGTGAAATGGTCACACAACAGTTTAAAGGACAAGCTACATGTCCTAAGATAAGCATTCAACTAGAGAGTTCTAATGTATCCTTAAGGGTTTTCTGATACACATTACATTTTGTAATAACTTGCAATGGTTTTTAATACTAACATCATATACATCTGTATCCAGGCCTTCCTTTAAAAGTAACAATATTACAGCATCAAACTCTCTTTCTGTGTTTGCTGTGGCTAAGTCAAGAATAAAGAGAAAAGATCAAAGACTGAAACTAATTCTAATGTTCATAATGCAATGAATATCCAGAGCCATTTCATTATCAATACATGAGTATTTTGTTAGAATAGTTCACACAGAATTATCTGACAAGTCTAACCTATTTGATTTTGTTTTGTTCTGTTTTGCTTTTGGTTTGTTTTTTATCTACATTGTCATGACTTATTCAACCAAATAAAGTTGTGTACTGTCCACAAGATATCTAATTGCACTACTATTCTTCATAGGGTAATATTCAGTAATACCTCATTATCCATACTGGCAAGCGTGGAGTGGTCCACTTCCCTTGCAAACAGTTCCTCCTTTCTTTATTTTCATCACTGCCATCTGGGCCAGGGGGAATCACCTGTTTACCCCAGTAATTCAACACTCTAACTGAAGGCTTCTGAGCCACTATGCATTGCAAGATCATACTGTCCACTCTACTGCAATGTTCCAAATCTAAAATAAGTAGGTCAGGGAGAGAGGAGGGAAGATCAATGAAGGCCACTCCTGTAAGTTGCACGACCCCAGCCAGGTCAAGGACACGAAGCCTTGGGCAAGCGGCAATGATAGCACTGATGCCTGCATCTGTCACCTCCCTGCACCACTGCAACACTAGATGGACTAGCCTGGGACAAGAGCATGACAGAGCCTTCAGTACATTATCATCAACAAGGGAACATAATTCAAGGTCTAAATGTGTCAAGAAAGGCAAACTTTCAGGGCAGAAAAGTGACAAAAAACCTCCTGGAGTTAACTTTGTACCACAGTGAAGTTTCAGAAAAGTGAGATATTTCAGTCCAGAGAACCCAGTGAGACTAATGTCTGTCATCTGTTCACAGGATGAAACTCCAAGTTTTTGGAGTTTTTTGCAAGCTTGAAGTGACTGATATGCAGTGTCTGTAAGATTGCTGCCATCAAGGAAGAGATTCTTGAGGCAGTGAGAAAGCTCTTTTGTCATGCATACAACTGCATCATCATAAATGTGTGGATTACCCTCAATATTAAGGTATTCAAGAAGCTGACAATGTTTGGCAATGATTGCCAGTCCTGAACCATCTAAAAAACCACAATAACATAGGCTTAAATGTTGCAAGTGGTGAAACCCCCTTATCACATCATAAAAGTCAATGCCATACACATAAGATAAATCCAAATCCAAGTAACAAATGTCAGGGCAATTTTCCATCAACAATTCAAAACCAGACTTTGACAAGCAGCAATGGTTCAAGGTAAGTTCTTTAAGTTTGGTGCAGGAGGTGGACACCTGCAGAAGCAAATCCCAACAGTCCTTACGTCCTTTTAACTTGAGTGAGAGCAAGAGAGGTGACCGCTCTAGTAAAATACGAACTTGCTCTCCCTCAGTCTCCTCCTGGAACACAAGATGTGTCCAGAGAGTGGGACTCTTGGACAAATTTCTCCAGGTAGTACAAACTGGAGCCACACTGATACACAAATCTGGCACACTCAAGAATGAGAAGATGTGCATCAGAAGTTCACATGGTAGGTTATTAATGTAACAGTCACCTAAGGAGGAGGTGATTATTGTTTCATCATTACTGTCAGAGCTCTCACAGCTTCCAGTCTGTCCACCTTGTGGAATAATACCTTTATCAACTGAAAAAGAACACATAGTCTTACTCTTACTCCCCTCAAGGACAAATGATCAAGTATGCATTGCCATATCAATTAGTGCAGTCTCTCTCTCTCTCTCTCTCTCTCTCTCTCTCTCTCTCTCTCTCTCTCTCTCTCTCTCCTTTATCTGGATATTATGTTGCTAAATCAGCCAATTTTAGATCATTAGCTTTCTGGCTAAAAGCATGTGATATTTGTTGAGTATAACAATGAATAACTGGCAGTCCTTACACAGTGCATTTCCTCTTTACCAAAAGCCTGGGCCATGGTCAGATATCTGTGTATGAGTCACAAGACTGGTACAGCCAGCACCAGGAGGAGCCTGGGTTAGAGGATGGTGTGGTGACTAACAGACTAAACACAGCAAGTGTCAAAAGCAGCCTGGGTCAGAGGTTGGTGTAGAAGCCAACAGAATGGTGCAGGCAGTAACAGGGAAGCAGCCTGGGTGAAAGGTTACATCAGAAGCCATCAAACTGGTGCAGCCATCAGCAGGAGCAGCCTTGGTCACAAGCTGATGCAGTAGACACCAATCTGGCACAGCCTGGGTAAGAGGTCACCAGATGTGTCCAGATGTGAATTCCCTCCATGTCTCAGGAATCTTTGAAAGAAAGAAACACAAATTCACTAACCAGAAGAAAAAGTTGTCATAAAATTCCTTGAAAGAAAGAAACAAATTCACAAATCAACAAATAAGCAAAAAATGTGAAAATCATAAACAGAAGTTATTTCACTTACCACAGTGGTGGTAGTACAGGAACTTATGCAAATACCAGGATGTATGCTAACTATATATTTTTTTTTTTTTTGCTTTGTCGCTGTCTCCCTGCGTTTGCGAGGTAGTGCAAGGAAACAGACGAAAGAAATGGCCCAACCCACCCCCATACGCATGTATATACATACGTCCACACACGCAAATCTACATACCTACACAGCTTTCCATGGTTTACCCCAAACGCTTCACATGCCCTGATTCAATCCACTGACAGCACGTCAACCCCGGTATACCACATCAATCCAATTCACTCTATTCCTTGCCCTCCTTTCACCCTCCTGCATGTTCAGGCCCCAATCACACAAAATCTTTTTCACTCCATCTTTCCACCTCCAATTTGGTCTCCCACTTCTCCTCGTTCCCTCCACCTCCGACACATATATCTTCTTGGTCAATCTTTCCTCACTCATTCTCTCCATGTGCCCAAACCATTTCAAAACACCCTCTTCTGCTCTCTCAACCACGCTCTTTTTATTTCCACACATCTCTCTTACCCTTATGTTACTTACTCGATCAAACCACCTCACACCACACATTGTCCTCAAACATCTCATATCCAGCACATCCATCCTCCTGCGCACAACTCTATCCATAGCCCACGCCTCGCAACCATACAACATTGTTGGAACAACTATTCCTTCAAACATACCCATTTTTGCTTTCCGAGATAATGTTCTCGACTTCCACACATTCTTCAAGGCTCCCAGAATTTTCGCCCCCTCCCCCACCCTATGATCCACTTCCGCTTCCATATATATATATATATATATATATATATTTTTTATTTATTTATTATACTTTGTCGCTGTCTCCCGCGTTTGCGAGGTAGCGCAAGGAAACAGACGAAAGAAATGGCCCAACCCCCCCCCTACACATGTATATACATACGTCCACACACGCAAATATACATACCTACACAGCTTTCCATGGTTTACCCCAGACGCTTCACATGCCTTGATTCAATCCACTGACAGCACGTCAACCCCGGTATACCACATCGCTCCAATTCACTCTATTCCTTGCCCTCCTTTCACCCTCCTGCATGTTCAGGCCCCGATCACACAAAATCTTTTTCACTCCATCTTTCCACCTCCAATTTGGTCTCCCTCTTCTCCTCGTTCCCTCCACCTCCGACACATATATCCTCTTGGTCAATCTTTCCTCACTCATTCTCTCCATGTGCCCAAACCACTTCAAAACACCCTCTTCTGCTCTCTCAACCACGCTCTTTTTATTTCCACACATCTCTCTTACCCTTACGTTACTCACTCGATCAAACCACCTCACACCACACATTGTCCTCAAACATCTCATTTCCAGCACATCCATCCTCCTGCGCACAACTCTATCCATAGCCCACGCCTCGCAACCATACAACATTGTTG
This sequence comes from Panulirus ornatus, assembly GCF_036320965.1. Taxonomy (NCBI): domain Eukaryota; kingdom Metazoa; phylum Arthropoda; class Malacostraca; order Decapoda; family Palinuridae; genus Panulirus; species Panulirus ornatus. The sequence continues at coordinate 19,543,361 of NC_092228.1, forward strand.
GAACCACTATTCCTTCAAACATACCCATTTTTGCTTTCCGAGATAATGTTCTCGACTTCCACACATTCTTCAAGGCTCCCAGAATTTTCGCCCCCTCCCCCACCCTATGATCCACTTCCGCTTCCATGGTTCCATCCGCTGCCAGATCCACTCCCAGATATCTAAAACACTTCACTTCCTCCAGTTTTTCTCCATTCAAACTCACCTCCCAATTGACTTGACCCTCAACCCTACTGTACCTAATAACCTTGCTCTTATTCACATTTACTCTTAACTTTCTTCTTCCACACACTTTACCAAACTCAGGTCACCAGCTTCTGCAGTTTCTCACATGAATCAGCCACCAGCGCTGTATCATCAGCGAACAACAACTGACTCACTTCCCAAGCTCTCTCATCCACAACAGACTTCATACTTGCTCCTCTTTCCAAAACTCTTGCATTTACCTCCCTAACAACCCCATCCATAAACAAATTAAACAACCATGGAGACATCACACACCCCTGCCGCAAACCTACATTCACTGAGAACCAATCACTTTCCTCTCTTCCTACACGTACACATGCCTTACATCCTCGATAAAAACTTTTCACTGCTTCTAACAACTTTCCTCCCACACCATATATTCTTAATACCTTCCACAGAGCATCTCTATCAACTCTATCATATGCCTTCTCCAGATCCATAAACGCTACATACAAATCCATTTGCTTTTCTAAGTATTTCTCACATACATTCTTCAAAGCAAACACCTGATCCACACATCCTCTACCACTTCTGAAACCACACTGCTCTTCCCCAATCTGATGCTCTGTACATGCCTTCACCCTCTCAATCAATACCCTCCCATATAATTTACCAGGAATTCTCAACAAACTTATACCTCTGTAATTTGAGCACTCACTCTTATCCCCTTTGCCTTTGTACAATGGCACTATGCACGCATTCCGCCAATCCTCAGGCACCTCACCATGAGTCATACATACATTAAATAACCTTACCAACCAGTCGACAATACAGTCACCCCCTTTTTTAATAAATTCCACTGCAATACCATCCAAACCTGCTGCCTTGCCGGCTTTCATCTTCCGCAAAGCTTTCACTACCTCTTCTCTGTTTACCAAATCATTTTCCCTAACCCTCTCACTTTGCACACCACCTCGACCAAAACACCCTATATCTGCCACTCTATCATCAAACACATTCAACAAACCTTCAAAATACTCACTCCATCTCCTTCTCACATCACCACTACTTGTTATCACCTCCCCATTTGCGCCCTTCACTGAAGTTCCCATTTGCTCCCTTGTCTTACGCACTTTATTTACCTCCTTCCAGAACATCTTTTTATTCTCCCTAAAATTTAATGATACTCTCTCACCCCAACTCTCATTTGCCCTTTTTTTCACCTCTTGCACCTTTCTCTTGACCTCCTGTCTCTTTCTTTTATACATCTCCCACTCAATTGCATTTTTTCCCTGCAAAAATCGTCCAAATGCCTCTCTCTTCTCTTTCACTAATACTCTTACTTCTTCATCCCACCACTCACTACCCTTTCTAATCAACACACCTCCCACTCTTCTCATACCACAAGCATCTTTTGCGCAATCCATCACTGATTCCCTAAATACATCCCATTCCTCCCCCACTCCCCTTACTTCCATTGAGGAAAGGAACCTGGATGTTTTGGCTCTGAGTGAAACGAAGCTCAAGGGTAAAGGGGAAGAGTGGTTTGGGAATGTCTGGGGAGTAAAGTCAGGGGTTAGTGAGAGGACAAGAGCAAGGGAAAGAGTAGCAATACTCCTGAAACAGGAGTTGTGGGAGTATGTGATAGAATGTAAGAAAGTAAATTCCCGATAAATATGGGTAAAACTGAAAGTTGATGGAGAGAGGTGGGTGATTATTGGTGCATATGCACCTGGGCATGAGAAGAAAGATCATGAGAGGCAAGTGTTTTGGGAGCAGCTGAATGAGTGTGTTAGTGGTTTTGATGCACGAGACCGGGTTATAGTGATGGGTGATTTGAATGCAAAGGTGAGTAATGTGGCAGTTGAGGGAATAATTGGTATACATGGGGTGTTCAGTGTTGTAAATGGAAATGGTGAAGAGATTGTAGATTTATGTGCTGAAAAAGGACTGATGATTGGGAATACCTGGTTTAAAAAGCGAGATATACATAAGTATACTTATGTAAGTAGGAGAGATGGCCAGAGAGCGTTATTGGATTACGTGTTAATTGACAGGCGTGCGAAAGAGAGACTTTTGGATGTTAATGTGCTGAGAGGTGCAACTGGAGGGATGTCTGATCATTATCTTGTGGAGGCTAAGGTGAAGATTTGTATGGGTTTTCAGAAAAGAAGAGTGAATGTTGGGGTGAAGAGAGTGGTGAGAGTAAGTGAGCTTGGGAAGGAGACCTGTGTAAGGAAGTACCAGGAGAGACTGAGTACAGAATATATATATATATATATATATATATATATATATATATATATAAGGGGATAAGAGTGAGTGCTCAAATTACAGAGGTATAAGTTTGTTGAGTATTCCTGGTAAATTATATGGGAGGGTATTGATTGAGAGGGTGAAGGGATGTACTGAGCATCAGATTGGGGAAGAGCAGTGTGGTTTCAGAAGTGGTAGAGGATGTGCGGATCAGGTGTTTGCTTTGAAGAATGTATGTGAGAAATACTTAGAAAAGCAAATGGATTTGTATGTAGCATTTATGGATCTGGAGAAGGCATATGATAGAGTTGATAGAGATGCTCTGTGGAAGGTATTAAGAATATATGGTGTGGGAGGCAAGTTGTTAGAAGCAGTGAAAAGTTTTTATCGAGGATGTAAGTCATGTGTATGTGTAGGAAGAGAGGAAAGTGATTGGTTCTCAGTGAATGTAGGTTTGCGGCAGGGGTGTGTGATGTCTCCATGGTTGTTTAATTTGTTTATGGATGAGGTTGTTAGGGAGGTGAATGCAAGAGTTTTGGAAAGAGGGGCAAGTATGAAGTCTGTTGGGGATGAGAGAGCTTGGAAAGTGAGTCAGTTGTTGTTCGCTGATGATACAGCGCTGGTGGCTGATTTATGTGAGAAACTGCAGAAGCTGGTGACTGAGTTTGCTAAAGTGTGTGAAAGAAGAAAGTTAAGAGTAAATGTGAATAAGAGCAAGGTTATTAGGTACAGTAGGGTTGAGGGTCAAGTCAATTGAGAGGTAAGTTTGAATGGAGAAAAACTGGAGGAAGTAAAGTGTTTTAGATATCTGGGAGTGGATCTGGCAGCAGATGGAACCATGGAAGCAGAAGCGGATCATAGGGTGGGGGAGGGGGCGAAAATTCTGGGAGCCTTGAAGAATGTGTGGAAGTCGAGAACATTATCTCGGAAAGCAAAAATGGGTATGTTTGAAGGAATAGTGGTTCCAACAATACTGTATGGTTGCGAGGCGTGGGCTATGGATAGAGTTGTGCGCAGGAGGATGGATGTGCTGGAAATGAGATGTTTGAGGACAATGTGTGGTGTGAGGTGGTTTGATCGAGTAAGTAACGTAAGGGTAAGAGAGATGTGTGGAAATAAAAAGAGCGTGGTTGAGAGAGCTGAAGAGGGTGTTTTGAAATGGTTTGGGCACATGGAGAGAATGAGTGAGGAAAGATTGACCAAGAGGATATATGTGTCGGAGGTGGAGGGAACGAGGAGAAGTGGGAGACCAAATTGGAGGTGGAAAGATGGAGTGAAAAAGATTTTGTGTGATCGGGGCCTGAACATGCAGGAGAGTGAAAGGAGGGCAAGGAATAGAGTGAATTGGATCGATGTGGTATACCGGGGTTGACGTGCTGTCAGTGGATTGAATCAGGGCATGTGAAGCGTCTGGGGTAAACCGTGGTAAGCTGTGTAGGTATGTATATTTGCATGTGTGGACGTATGTATATACATGTGTATGGGGGTGGGTTGGGCCATTTCTTTCATCTGTTTCCTTGCGCTACCTCGCAAACGCGGGAGACAGCGGAAAAAATATATATATATATATATATACATATATATATATATATATATATATATATATATATATATATATATATATATATATATATATACACACACACACACACACACACACACACATATATATATATATATATATATATATATATATATATATATATATATATATATATATATATATATATATATATATTTTTTTTGCTTTGTCGCTGTCTCCCGTGTTTGCGAGGTAGCGCAAGGAAACAGACGAAAGAAATGGCCCAACCCACCCCCATACACATGTATATACATACACGTCCACACACGCAAATATACATACCTATACATCTCAATGTACACAAACAGACACATACATATATACCCATGCACACAATTCACACTGTCTGCCTTTATTCATTCCCCTCGCCACCTCGCCACACATGGAATACCATCCCCCTCCCCCCTCATGTGTGCGAGGTAGCACTAGGAAAAGACAACAAAGGCCCCATTCATTCACACTCAGTCTCTAGCTGTCATGCAATAATGCCCGAAACCACAGCTCCCTTTCCACATCCAGGCCCCACACAACTTTCCATGGTTTACCCCAGACGCTTCACATGCCCTGATTCAATCCACTGACAGCACGTCGACCCCGGTATACCACATTGATCCAATTCACTCTATTCCTTGCCCGCCTTTCACCCTCCTGCATGTTCAGGCCCGGAGCACTCAAAATCTTTTTCACTCCATCTTTCCACCTCCAATTTGGTCTCCCACTTCACCTCGTTCCCTCCACCTCCAACACATATATCCTCTTGGTCACTCTATCCTCACTCATTCTCTCCATGTGCCCAAACCATTTCAAAACACCCTCTTCTGCTCTCTCCACCACGCTCTTTTTATTTCCACACATCTCTCTTACCCTTACATTACTTACTCAATCAAACCACCTCACACCACATATTGTCCTCAAACATCTCATTTCCAGCACATCCACCCTCCTGCGCACAACTCTATCCATAGCCCACGCCTCGCAACCATACAACATTGTTGGAACCACTATTCCTTCAAACATACCCATTTTTGCTTTCCGAGATAATGTTCTCGACTTCCAAACATTCTTCAAGGCTCCCAGGATTTTCGCCCCCTCCCCCACCCTATGATTCACTTCCGCTTCCATGGTTCCATCCGCTGCCAGATCCACTCCCAGATATCTAAAACACTTTACTTCCTCCAGTTTTTCTCCATTCAAACTTACCTCCCAATTGACTTGACCCTCAACCCTACTGTACCTAATAACCTTGCTCTTACTCACATTTACTCTTAACTTTCTTCTTTCACACACTTTACCAAACTCAGTCACCAGCTTCTACAGTTTCTCACCTGAATCAGCCACCAGCGCTGTATCATCAGCGAACAACAACTGACTCACTTCCCAAGCTCTCTCATCCACAACAGACTGCATACTTGCCCCTCTTTCCAAAACTCTTGCATTCACCTCCCTAACAACCCCATCCACAAACAAATTAAACAACCATGGAGACATCACACACCCCTGCCGCAAACCTACATTCACTAAGAACCAATCACTTTCCTCTCTTACTACACATACACATGCTTTGCATCCTCGATAAAAACTTTTCACTGCTTCTAACAACTTGCCTCCCACACCATATATTCTTAGTACCTTCCACAGAGCATCTCTATCAACTCTATCATATGCCTTCTCCAGATCCATAAATGCTACATACAAATCCATTTGCTTTTCTAAGTATTTCTCACATACATTCTTCAAAGCAAATACCTGATCCACACATCCTCTACCACTTCTGAAACCACACTGCTTTTTCCCATATTTGTTCACCATTTCCCATGTTAGCAAGGTAGTACAAGGAACAGATGAAGAAATGCCCTCATCTGCTCTCATCCACTCTCTAGCTGTCATATGTAATGCATCAAAATCAAAGCACTCTACCCAAAACCAGACCCCACAGACCTCTTTGTGATTTCCCCTGATTGCTTCAACTGACCTGGTTCAACCTACTGACAGCATGTTGCACCTCTGTGTACTACATCACTATAATTCACTCAATCCCATGCATGCCTTACACCTTCCATCATGTTCAGGCCCCAAGTGCAGGATGTACCTCTCCAGTCCAGCACTCTGTAGTCTAGCAACTCCCATTGTCTGGCACATTTTGAATCTGCTGCCATCAGTTATCAGATTGAGGATCTACCACCAGGGCAGCAATGTTAACAGCACTAAGGCACCAAAATCTATTTACACTGCAGCCATACTAATTAACAGTCCTCTTAATTTCTTATATTCAGCTGTATTTTAGCCCTTCAGGATGTCATCCAAGACACTAAGAGGTGCATAAGATGGTGCTAGTGCTAATAAGAATAAGCATAAATCATTATCTAAGCTTGAAAAGGTGGAGTTACTTCATGTGAGTACTATGAGATTGGATCATCAACTGTTTATGATTTAGGGATCAATTTCTGTTTTCTGGTATTTTCTGCGGTCTGGAAATGGCCAGGTCCCAAGGTTGCTGGATTAAAGAGGTACAACCTGTAATCAAAACTGCTTATCACTGTATTCTTCTAACTCCAATTAGGTCTTCCCCTTCTTGTCCCCTCCACACTTGATGCATATATCCTCTATGTCAAGCTCTCCTCACTCATTCTCTCCATATGTCCAAACCATTTCAGCACAGCCTCTTTAGTTCTATCACCCACCCTCTTCTTATCTCCCCACCTCTCTCTTACCCTTAGTTCTCTTACCCACCCCCTTCTTATCTTCACACCTCTCTCTTACCGTATCATTTCTTATTCTATCAACCATACTCACATCTACATCGTCCTTCGACATTTCATTTCTATTTCTAACACATCCACCCTTTACCATGTACTCTCATCTACAGCCCATTCCTCACATCCATACAACACCATCAGGAATACTATATTGTCAAATATACACATCTATGCTCTTCCAGATAGTGATCTCTCAATCCATACATACCTTGAATGTCCTTACCAACCAATCAACAACACAGTCACCCCTTTTTTAATAAATTCCACTGCAATACCATCCAAACCTGCTGCCTTGCTAGATTTCTTCTTCTGCAAAGCTTTCACTAACTCTTCTCTCTTAACCAAACCATTCTCCCTGACCCTCTCACTTCACACACCACCTCAACCAAAACACCCTATATCTACCACTATATCATCAAACACATTCAACTAACCTTCAAAATACTCACTCTATCTCCTCACTTCATCACTACCTGTTATCACTTCCCCACTTGCCCCCTTCACTGATGTTCCCATTTGTTCTCTTATCTTAAGCACTTTATTTATCTCCTTCCAAAATATCCTTTTATTCTCCCTAAAATTTAATGATACTCTCACCCTAACATTCATTCGCCCTCTTTCCAACCTTGCACCTTTCTCATGACCTCCTACTGCTTCCTTCTATATATCTCCCAGTCATGTGTACTACTTCCCTGCAAGTATCATCCAAACACCTCTCTTTTCTCTTTCACTAACAACTTTACTTCTTCATCCCACCTCTCACTACCCTTTCTAATCTGGAGAAGGCATATAATAGGGTTGATAGAGACGCTTTGTGGAAGGTTTTAAGAGTATATGCTGAGGGAGGTAAGTTGCTAGAAGCAGTGAAAAGTTTTACCAAGGACGTAAGGCATGTGTGCAAGTAGGAAGAGAGGAAAGTGATTGGCTCCCAGTGAATGTCGGTCTGCGGCAGGGGTGTGTGATGTCCCCATGGTTGTTTAATTTGTTTATGGATGGGATGGTTAAGGAGGAAAATGCAAGAGTTTTGGAGAGAGGGGTGAGTATGCAGTCTGTTGGTGATAAGAGGGCCCGGGAAGAGAGTCAGTTGTTTGCTGACGATACAGCTCCAGTGGCTGATTCGAGTGAGAAACTGCAGAAGTTGGTAGCAGAGTTTAGAAAAGCGTGTTAAAGGAGAAAGTTGAGAGTAAATGTGAATAAGAACAAGGTTTTAGGTTAAGTAGGTTGAGGGATAAGTTAACTGAGTTTAAATGGAGAAAAATTGGGTGGTGAAGTGTTTTAGATATCTGGAAGTGAACTTAGCAAAGAACCGAACCATGGAAGCAGAAGTGAGTCACGGTGGGGGAGGGGGCGAAGGTTCTGGGAGCGATGAAGAATGTGAGGAAGGAGAGAACATTATCTTGGAGAGCAAAAATGGGTATGTTTGAAGGAATAGTAGTTCCAACAATGTTATATGGTTGCAAGGCATGGGCTATGGATAGGGATGTATGAAGGAGGGTGGAAGTGTTGGAAATGAAATGTGGTTCTGGGAGCGATGAAGAATGTGAGGAAGGAGAGAACATTATCTTGGAGAGCAAAAATGGGTATGTTTGAAGGAATGGTAGTTCCAACAATGTTATATGGTTGCAAGGCATGGGCTATAAATAGGGATGTATGAAGGAGGGTGGAAGTGTTGGAAATGAAATGTCTGAGGACAATATGAGGTGTGAGGTGGTTTGATCGAGTAAGAAATGAAAGGGTAAGAGAGATGTGTGGAAATAAAAAGAGTGTGGTTGAGAGAGCAGAAAAGGGTGTGTTGAAATGGTTTGGACATATGGAGAGAATGAGTGAGGAAAGATTGACAAAGAGGATATATGTGTCAGAGGTGAAGGGAACAAGGAGAAGTGGGAGACCAAAGTGGAGGTGGAAGGATGGTATGAAAAAGATTTTGAGCGATCAGGGCCTGTACATACATGAGAGTGAGAGGCATGCAAGGAAGAGATTGAATTAGAACAATGTGGTATACTGGGGTTGACGTAATGTCAATGGACTGAAACAGGGCATGTGAAGCATCTGGGGTAAGCCATGAAAAGGTCTGTGGGGCCTGGATGTGGAAAGGGAGCTGTGGTTTCGGTGCATTACACACGAAAGCTAGAGACTGAGTGTGAACAAATGTGGCCTTTTTTGTCTGTTTCCTGGTGCTACTTCGCTGAAGCATGGTTAGTGATGCTACTTCCTGTGGGGCAGGGTAGCGACAGAAATGGATGAAATCAAGCAAGTAAGAATATGTACATGTGTATATATGTATAAGTCTGTACGAGTACGAAGAAAGGAAAGTGATTGGTTTCCAGTGAATGTATCTTTGCAGCAGGGGTGCGTGATGTCTCCATGGTTGTTTAATTTGTTTATGGATGGGGTTGTTAGGGAGGTGAATACAAGAGTTTTGGAGAGAGGGGTGAGTATGCAGTCTGTTGTGGATGAGAGGACTTGGGAAGTGAGTCAGTTGTTGTTTGCTGATGATTAAAGCGCTGAAGGCTGATTCAGGTCAGAAACCGCAGAAGCTGGTGACTGAGTTTGGTAAACTGTGAGAAAGAAGAAAGCCGAGAGTAAATGCGAATAAGAGTAAGGTTATTAGGTACAGTAGGGTTGAGGGACAAGTCAATTGGGAGGTAAGTTTGAATGGAGAAAAACTGGAGGAAGTGAAATGGTTTAGATATCTAGGAGTGGATTTAGCAGCAGATGGAACCATGGAAGCAGAAGTGAGTCACAAGGTGGGGGAGGGGGCGAAGGTTCTGGAAGTGTTGAAGAATGTGTGGAAGGCGAGAACATTATCTCGGAAAGCAAAAATGGGTATGTTTGAAGGAATAGTGGTTCCAACAATGTTGTATGGTTGCGAGGCGTGGGCTATGGATAGAGTTGTGCGCAGGAGGATGGATGTGCTGGAAATGAGATGTTTGAGGACAATGTGTGGTGTGAGGTGGTTTGATCGAGTAAGTAACGTAAGGGTAAGACAGATGTGTGGAAATAAAAAGAGCGTGGTTGAGAGAGCAGAAGAAGGTGTTTTGAAATGGTTTGGGCACATGGAGAGAATGAGTGAGGAAAGATTGACCAAGAGGATATATGTGTCGGAGGTGGAGGGAACGAGGAGAAGAGGGAGACCAAATTGGAGGTGGAAAGATGGAGTGAAAAAGATTTTGTGTGATCGGGGCCTGAACATGCAGGAGGGTGAAAGGAGGGCAAGGAATAGAGTGAATTGGAGCGATGTGGTATACCGGGGTTGACGTGCTGTCAGTGGATTGAATCAAGGCATGTGAAGCGTCTGGGGTAAACCATGGAAAGCTGTGTAGGTATGTATATTTGTGTGTGTGGATGTATGTATATACATGTGTATGGGGGTGGGTTGGGCCATTTCTTTCGTCTGTTTCCTTGCGCTACCTCGCAAACGCGGGAGACAGCGACAAAGCAAAAAAAAAATATATATATATATATATATATATATATAGGGGAGAAAGAATACTTCCCACGTATTCCCTGCGTGTCGTAGAAGGCGACTAAAAGGGGAGGGAGCGGGTGGCTGGAAATCCTCCCCTCTCGTTTTTTTTTTTTTTTTTTTTTTTTTTTTTAAAAGAAGGAACAGAGAAGGGGGCCAGGTTAGGATTTTCCCTCTAAGGCCCAGTCCTCTGTTCTTAACGCTACCTCGCTAACGCGGGAAATGGCGAATCGTATGAAAAAAAAAAAAAAAAAAAAAAATATATATATATATATATATATATATATATATATATATATATATTATCCCTGGGGATAGGGGATTAAGAATACTTCCCACGTATTCCCTGTGTGTCGTAGAAGGCGACTAAAAGAGGAGGGAACGGGGGGCTGGAAATCCTCCCCTCTCGTTTTTTTTTTTAATTTTCCAAAAGAAGGAACAGAGAATTGGGCCAGGTGAGGGTATTCCTTCAAAGGCCCAGTCCTCTGTTCTTAACGCTACCTCGCTAATGTGGGAAATGGCGAATAGTTTGAAAGAAAAATATATATATATATATATGTTTGAGGAAAGGAACCTGGATTTTTGGCTCTGAGTGAAACGAAGCTCAAGGGTAAAGGGGAAGAGCGATTTGGGAATGTCTTGGGAGTAAAGTCAGGGGTTAGTGAGAGGACAAGAGCAAGGGAAGGAGTAGCAGTACTCCTGAAACAGGAGTTGTGGGAGTATGTGATAGAATGTAAGAAAGTAAATTCTCGATTAATATGGGTAAAACTGAAAGTTGATGGAGAGAGATGGGTGATTATTGGTGCATATGCACCTGGGCATGAGAAGAAAGATCATGAGAGGCAAGTGTTTTGGGAGCAGCTGAATGAGTGTGTTAGTGGTTTTGATGCACGAGACCGGGTTATAGTGATGGGTGATTTGAATGCAAAGGTGAGTAATGTGGCAGTTGAGGGAATAATTGGAAATGGTGAAGAGCTTGTAGATTTATGTGTTGAAAAAGGACTGGTGATTGGGAATACCTGGTTTAAAAAGCGAGATATACATAAGTATATGTATGTAAGTAGGAGAGATAGCCAGAGAGCGTTACTGGATTACGTGTTAATTGACAGGCGCGCAAAAGAGAGACTTTTGGATGTTAATGTGCAGAGAGGTGCAACTGGAGGGATGTCTGATTATTATCTTGTGGAGGCTAAGGTGAAGATTTGTATGGGTTTTCAGAAAAGAAGAGTGAATGTTGGGGTGAAGAGGGTGGTGAGAGTAAGTGAGCTTGGGAAGGAGACTTGTGTGAGGAAGTACCAGGAGAGACTGAGTACAGAATGCAAAAAGGTGAGAACAATGAAAATAAGGGGAGTGGGGGAGGAATGGGATGTATTTAGGGAATCAGTGATGGATTGCGCAAAAGATGCTTGTGGCATGAGAAGCGTGGGAGGTGGGTTGATTAGAAAGGGTAGTGAGTGGTGGGATGAAGAAGTAAGATTATTAGTGAGAGAGAAGAGAGAGGCATTTGGACGATTTTTGCAGGGAAAAAATGCAATTGAGTGGGAGATGTATAAAAGAAAGAGACAGGAGGTCAAGAGAAAGGTGCAAGAGGTGAAAAAGAAGGCAAATGAGAGTTGGGGTGAGAGAGTATCATTAAATTTTAGGGAGAATAAAAAGATGTTCTGGAAGGAGGTAAATAAAGTGCGTAAGACAAGGGAGCAAATGGGAACTTCAGTGAAGGACGCAAATGGGGAGGTGATAACAAGTAGTGGTGATGTGAGAAGGAGATGGAGTGAGTATTTTGAAGGTTTGTTGAATGTGTTTGATGATAGAGTGGCAGATATAGGGTGTTTTGGTCGAGGTGGTGTGCAAAGTGAGAGGGTTAGGGAAAATGATTTGGTAAACAGAGAAGAGGTAGTAAAAGCTTTGCGGAGGATGAAAGCCGGCAAGGCAGCAGGTTTGGATGGTATTGCAGTGGAATTTATTAAAAAAGGGGGTGACTGTATTGTTGACTGGTTGGTAAGGTTATTTAATGTATGTATGACTCATGGTGAGGTGCCTGAGGATTGGCGGGATGCGTGCATAGTGCCATTGTACAAAGGCAAAGGGGATAAGAGTGAGTGCTCAAATTACAGAGGTATAAGTTTGTTGAGTATTCCTGGCAAATTATATGGGAGGGTATTGATTGAGAGGGTGAAGGCATGTACAGAGCATCAGATTGGGGAAGAGCAGTGTGGTTTCAGAAGTGGTAGAGGATGTGTGGATCAGGTGTTTGCTTTGAAGAATGTATGTGAGAAATACTTAGAAAAGCAAATGGATTTGTATGTAGCATTTACGGATCTGGAGAAGGCATATGATAGAGTTGATAGAGATGCTCTGTGGAAGGTATTAAGAATATATGGTGTGGGAAGCAAGTTGTTAGAAGCAGTGAAAAGTTTTTATCGAGGATGTAAGGCATGTGTACGTGTAGGAAGAGAGGAAAGTGATTGGTTCTCAGTGAATGTAGGTTTGCGGCAGGGGTGTGTGATGTCTCCATGGTTGTTTAATTTGTTTATGGATGGGGTTGTTAGGGAGATGAATGCAAGAGTTTTGGAAAGAGGGGCAAGTATGAAGTCTGTTGGGGATGAGAGTGCTTGGGAAGTGAGTCAGTTGTTGTTCGCTGATGATACAGCGCTGGTGGCTGATTCATGTGAGAAACTGCAGAAGCTGGTGACTGAGTTTGGTAAAGTGTGTGAAAGAAGAAAGTTAAGAGTAAATGTGAATAAGAGCAAGGTTATTAGGTACAGTAGGGTTGAGGGTCAAGTCAATTGGGAGGTGAGTTTGAATGGAGAAAAACTGGAGGAAGTGAAGTGTTTTAGATATCTGGGAGTGGATCTGGCAGCGGATGGAACCATGGAAGCAGAAGTGGATCATAGGGTGGGGGAGGGGGTGAAAATTCTGGGAGCCTTGAAGAATGTGTGGAAGTTGAGAACATTATCTCGGAAAGCAAAAATAGGTATGTTTGAAGGAATAGTGGTTCCAACAATGTTGTATGGTTGTGAGGCGTAGACTATGGATAAAGTTGTGCGCAGGAGGATGGATGTGCTGGAAATGAGATGTTTGAGGACAATGTGTGGTGTGAGGTGGTTTGATCGAGTAAGTAACGTAAGGGTAAGAGAGATGTGTGGAAATAAAAAGAGCATGGTTGAGAGAGCAGAAGAGGGTGTTTTGAAATGGTTTGGTCACATGGAGAGAATGAGTGAGGAAAGACTGACCAAGAGGATATATGTGTCGGAGGTGGAGGGAACGAGGAGAAGAGGGAGACCAAATTGGAGGTGGAAAGATGGAGTGAAAAAGATTTTGTGTGATCAGGGCCTGAACATGCAGGAGGGTGAAAGGAGGGCAAGGAATAGAGTGAATTGGAGCGATGTGGTATACCAGGGTTGACGTGCTGTCAGTGGATTGAATCAAGGCATGTGAAGCGTCTGGGGTAAACCATGGAAAGCTGTGTAGGTATGTATATTTGCGTGTGTGGACGTATGTACATACATGTGTATGGGGGTGGGTTGGGCCATTTCTTTCATCTGTTTCCTTGCGCTACCTCGCAAACGCGGGAGACAGCGGCAAAAAAAAAAAAAAAAAATAATAATAATAATAATAACAATAATAACAATAATAAATCGGGAGGTAAGTTTGAATGGAGAAAAACTGGAGGAAGTGAAGTGTTTTAGATATCTGGGAGTGGGTTTGGCAGCGGATGGAACCATGGAAGCGGAAGTGAATCATAGGGTGGGGGAGGGGGCGAAAATTCTGGGAGCCTTGAAGAATGTGTGAAGTCGAGATCATTATCTCGGAAAGCAAAAATGGGTATGTTTGAAGGAATAGTGGTTCCAACAATGTTATATGGTTGCGAGGCGTGGGCTATGGATAGAGTTGTGCGCAGGAGGGTGGATGTGCTGGAAATGAGATGTCTGAGGACAATATGTGGTGTGAGGTGGTTTGATCGAGTAAGTAATAATAGGGTAAGAGAGATGTGTGGTAATAAAAAGAGTGTGGTTGAGAGAGCAGAGGAGGGTGTTTTGAAATGGTTTGGTCACATGGAGAGAATGAGTGAGGAAAGATTGACCAAGAGGATATACGTGTCAGAGGTGGAGGGAACGAGGCAAAGTGGGAGACCAAATTGGAGGTGGAAAGATGGAGTGAAAAAGATTTTGAGTGATCGGGGCCTGAACATGCAGGAGGGTGAAAGGCATGCAAGGAATAGAGTGAATTGGAACGATGTGGTATACCAGGGTCGACATGCTGTCAATGGATTGAACCAGGGCATGTTAAGCGTCTGGGGTAAACCATGAAAAGTTCTGTGGGGCCTGGATGTGGAAAGGGAGCTGTGGTTTCGGTGCATTATTACATGACAGCTAGAGACTGAATGTGAACGAATGGGGCCTTTGTTGTCTTTTCCTAGCGCTACCTCGCACACATGAGGGGGGAGGGTGTTGTTATTCCATGTGTGGCGGGGTGGCGATGGGAATGAATAAAGGCCGACAGTATGAATTATGTTTTTTTTTTTTATACTTTGTCGCTGTCTCCCGCGTTTGCGAGGTAGCGCAAGGAAACAGACGAAAGAAATGGCCCAACCCCCCCCATACACATGTATATACATACGTCCACACACGCAAATATACATACCTACACAGCTTTCCATGGTTTACCCCAGACGCTTCACATGCCTTGATTCAATCCACTGACAGCACGTCAACCCCGGTATACCACATCGCTCCAATTCACTCTATTCCTTGCCCTCCTTTCACCCTCCTGCATGTTCAGGCCCCGATCACACAAAATCTTTTTCACTCCATCTTTCCACCTCCAATTTGGTCTCCCTCTTCTCCTCGTTCCCTCCACCTCCGACACATATATCCTCTTGGTCAATCTTTCCTCACTCATTCTCTCCATGTGCCCAAACCATTTCAAAACACCCTCTTCTGCTCTCTCAACCACGCCCTTTTTATTTCCACACATCTCTCTTACCCTTACGTTACTCACTCGATCAAACCACCTCACACCACACATTGTCCTCAAACATCTCATTTCCAGCACATCCATCCTCCTGCGCACAACTCTATCCATAGCCCACGCCTCGCAACCATACAACATTGTTGGAACCACTATTCCTTCAAACATACCCATTTTTGCTTCCCGAGATAATGTTCTCGACTTCCACACATTCTTCAGGGCTCCCAGAATTTTCGCCCCCTCCCCCACCCTATGATCCACTTCCGCTTCCATGGTTCCATCCGCTGCCAGATCCACTCCCAGATATCTAAAACACTTCACTTCCTCCAGTTTTTCTCCATTCAAACTCACCTCCCAATTGACTTGACCCTCAACCCTACTGTACCTAATAACCTTGCTCTTATTCACATTTACTCTTAACTTTCTTCTTCCACACACTTTACCAAACTCAGTCACCAGCTTCTGCAGTTTCTCACATGAATCAGCCACCAGCGCTGTATCATCAGCGAACAACAACTGACTCGCTTCCCAAGCTCTCTCATCCCCAACAGACTTCATACTTGCCCCTCTTTCCAAAACTCTTGCATTTACCTCCCTAACAACCCCATCCATAAACAAATTAAACAACCATGGAGACATCACACACCCCTGCCGCAAACCTACATTCACTGAGAACCAATCACTTTCCTCTCTTCCTACACGTACACATGCCTTACATCCTCGATAAAAACTTTTCATTGCTTCTAACAACTTTCCTCCCACACCATATATTCTTAATACCTTCCACAGAGCATCTCTATCAACTCTATCATATGCCTTCTCCAGATCCATAAATGCTACATACAAATCCATTTGCTTTTCTAAGTATTTCTCACATACATTCTTCAAAGCAAACACCTGATCCACACATCCTCTACCACTTCTGAAACCACACTGCTCTTCCCCAATCTGATGCTCTGTACATGCCTTCACCCTCTCAATCAATACCCTCCCATATAATTTACCAGGAATACTCAACAAACTTATACCTCTGTAATTTGAGCATTCACTCTTATCCCCTTTGCCTTTGTACAATGGCACTATGCACGCATTCCGCCAATCCTCAGGCACCTCACCATGAGTCATACATACATTAAATAACCTTACCAACCAGTCAACAATACAGTCACCCCCTTTTTTAATAAATTCCACTGCAATACCATCCAAACCTGCTGCCTTGCCGGCTTTCATCTTCCGCAAAGCTTTCACTACCTCTTCTCTGTTTACCAAATCATTTTCCCTAACCCTCTCACTTTGCACACCACCTCGACCAAAACACCCTATATCTGCCACTCTATCATCAAACACATTCAACAAACCTTCAAAATACTCACTCCATCTCCTTCTCACATCACCACTACTTGTTATAACCTCCCCATTTGTGCCCTTCACTGAAGTTCCCATTTGCTCCCTTGTCTTACGCACTTTATTTACCTCCTTCCAGAACATCTTTTTATTCTCCCTAAAATTCAATGATACTCTCTCACCCCAACTCTCATTTGCCCTTTTTTTCACCTCTTGCACCTTTCTCTTGACCTCCTGTCTCTTTCTTTTATACATCTCCCACTCAATTGCATTTTTTCCCTGCAAAAATCGTCCAAATGCCTCTCTCTTCTCTTTCACTAATACTCTTACTTCTTCATCCCACCACTCACTACCCTTTCTAATCAACCCACCTCCCACTCTTCTCATGCCACAAGCATCTTTTGCGCAATCCATCACTGATTCCCTAAATACATCCCATTCCTCCCCCACTCCCCTTGCTTCCATTGTTCTCACCTTTTTCCATTCTGTACTCAGTCTCTCCTGGTACTTCCTCACACAGGTCTCCTTCTCAAGCTCACTTACTCTCACCACCCTCTTCACCCCAACATTCATGAATTATGTACATGGGTATATATGTATATGTCTGTGTGTGTATATATATATGTAAACATTGAGATGTATAGGTATGTATATGTGCTATGTGTGGACGTGTATGTGGGTGGGTTGGGCCATTCTTTCGTCTGTTTCCTTGCGCTACCTCGCTAATGCGGGAGACAGCGACAAAGCAAATGTGAATAAGAGCAAGGTTATTAGGTACAGTAGGGGTGAGGGTCAAGTCAATTGGGAGGTGAGTTTGAATGGAGAAAAACTGGAGGAAGTGAAGTGTTTTAGATATCTGGGAGTGGATCTGTCAGCGGATGGAACCATGGAAGCGGAAGTGGATCATAGGGTGGGGGAGGGGGCGAAAATTTTGGGAGCCTTGAAAAATGTGTGGAAGTCGAGAACATTATCTCGGAAAGCAAAAATGGGTATGTTTGAGGGAATAGTGGTTCCAACAATGTTGTATGGTTGCGAGGCGTGGGCTATGGATAGAGATGTGCGCAGGAGGATGGATGTGCTGGAAATGAGATGTTTGAGGACAATGTGTGGTGTGAGGTGGTTTGATCGAGTAAGTAACGTAAGGGTAAGAGAGATGTGTGGAAATAAAATGAGCGTGGTTGAGAGAGCAGAAGAGGGTGTTTTGAAATGGTTTGGGCACATGGAGAGAATGAGTGAGGAGAGATTGACCAAGAGGATATATGTGTCGGAGGTGGAGGGAACGAGGAGAAGAGGGAGACCAAATTGGAGGTGGAAAGATGGAGTGAAAAAGATTTTGTGTGATCGGGGCCTGAACATGCAGGAGGGTGAAAGGAGGGCAAGAAATAGAGTGAATTGGAGTCATGTGGTATACAGGGGTTGACGTGCTGTCAGTGGATTGAAGCAAGGCATGTGAAGCGTCTGGGGTAAACCATGGAAAGCTGTGTAGGTATGTATATTTGCGTGTGTGGACGTGTGTATGTACATGTGTATGGGGGGGGGGGGGTTGGGCCATTTCTTTCGTCTGTTTCCTTGCGCTACCTCGCAAACGCGGGAGACAGCGACAAAGTATAAAAAAAAAAAAAAAAAAAAAATAATAATAATAATAACAATAATAATAATGTATATGTATGCATATGTATGTGTATGTGAGAGGATGGGCCACTCTTCATCTGATTCTTGGCACTACCTCACTGATGTGGGAGACAGCGATCATAAATATATAATAAACATTTGTCTCATACTGATGATCGCACTGTCATCAAATTGTTTACATCTGATGCCATGTTGGTAGTGCATCTTCATGAGTACGCCTGGTATATTTCAACTAGAATATTGAACATGACAATATAACGATAAATCACACCTGCTAGGGAAGCTAAACAAGGTGTTCATAAGCACAATGATTCTTCGCAAGTGTATTACCTACTTTTACATTCGTCAAACCCACAGTTTCCCTGATATATTAGTGGAGTATTACCTTACTCTGCACCATTCACTGCAAAAAGATGAAAAAAATTTATCCTCTAATAGAATTTCTGTGAAGACAATGAATTAAATAATGCACCTAAAACATATGTAGCCATTTCCCACAGCCAACAGCAGTGCAGAGATATAACAGACAATTACCTTTCATCATAATTTAATCATTAATATTATACTTGACATTATCATTAACACCACATTTTACCTCTCATAATCCTCCTTACTATTATGTTATTTATTGTCGAATAATGAATCATAATAATGCTAATGAAAAACCACCTACTTTATAACAAATAGCAAATCCATGAGAACAGAAGGAGAATTCCAAAGCTATAACATGAGCATCATAAAAAAATGGATGAATTACCTGGAGTTAGGTTAAATCTGGCAACAGTAGTAACTGCTAAGTATATCAGGAAAAATGAGGGGTTAATCAAAGCCATAGCAGATAGCTTATACACTTGTTAAATATCAACAGAACAAATAAAAACTTACCAAACAGGAAAAGATATCAAAAATGTGTCAACATTATATCTATCTGCTGCTCTGGATTATGTGGCCACTTGCTTTGTCGTTGGTTTATTGACATCTGGCAGCAATTTCTCAGTGCTCAATTACTGGTGTGACTGGTATACAGGGAACAGAAAACATTAAGATGGCTACATTTTAAAAGCTAAGGAGGTTAAGTAAAGTTTTCACAGGTTCTGTTGAATTTTTTACTGTTGTATTACCTTCCTTAACTCAACATTTTCCTTGATATACTTTTATACTCTTGCTCAATATCACAGTAAAATATAATGCTCCACAACTATGGGGAAGCAGAACTTTGAAATCCAATGAAATTCAAGAGTTGGCTAAATAAACTAGTACTAATGAAGAAGACTCAAGTCCACAAATGAAACTTTTCATCAAGTTTTCAGTTTTACTCGATTCATCTCATAAAATGCCACATATCACATAAGAAAAACAAAAATAACCAAGAAATAAGCGATACAAGCTTCAACTTACCCATGGAGGAAGAGGTACAATGTAGTACAGTTAGACCTTCACTGTCTGGGAATGATGTAACTTGAAATTTTTTTTTTTATATCAGCAAAAAAAAACCTCACCACCTGCCACACATGTCTCATTTCTTTCATATGACTTCATTACTTTCCAAACTGCTTCTATTTTCTTTTCGTGTTTTCGGTGTGATATGTTGTTTTAAGGTGCCGCCCCCACAGGTGTTACTGTACATCAGAATACTACACTAGCATTGTAGAATAAAGTTATTAACTATCTAAAACTAAAACCTAAAACTTACTCTCCATATATGACCTTAGACGCATAGCTCAACTAGTAAATCCAACTTCAAAACTTCACCACCTCTATATCTTACCTCAGACGCGTAGCTCAACTAGTAAATCAAACTTCAAACTTCACCACCTCTTATATCTTACCTCAGACGCATAACTCAACTGATAAATCCAACTTCAAACTTTATCACCTTCATATATTACCTCAAAGGCGTAGTTCAACTGGTAAATCCAACTTCAAACTTCACCACCTCTTATATCTTACCTCAGACGCATAACTCTACTGATAAATCCAACTTCAAACTTCACCATCTCTTATATCTTACCTCAGACGCATAACTCAACTAGTAAATCACACTTCAAACTTTATCACCGCCATATATTACCTCAGACGCGTACCTCAACTACTAAATCCAACTTCAAACTTCACCATCTCTTACATCTTACCTTCAGACGCATAACTCAACTTATAAATCAAACTTCAACACCTCTATATATTACCTCAGAGGCGTAGTTCAACTGGTAAACTTGATGACCATCTATCACAAGTAGACCCCACCAAGATGAGGGAGGTTACAGTCCCCAGACTCGCTTGGCCTCCTTGCTGGATGAGGACCTTTCACATCATCGTTAAAATGAACATTCTCCTCCAACAGTTATCTTGTGTGTGTGGCTTAACACTGGCGCTAAAAGCGTCAGAAGCTTCCTCACCCGCCATATTTAAACCCTTGACAATATTGCATATTTGTTGACGTACACACCCACCACCCGATTTCACACGTTTTCCGTAAGAGAAAATGGTATATGTAGGGGTAACTCATCAATGGCTTCTCGTCAATGTCTTTTGATGTTTGTAGTGTTGCTTTTTGTACAATGACATCGCTGCCACGTTTGAGGTAAATCGACCCAGTATTTTACGAGGAGTTTGTGGGAAAGACGCTAAACCATATGATGCCAATTGCTGTTAATGTACAAGCAAAATCATTGTATGCAGCTGAAAGACATTTTTACATATTCTATGATAAGGATCCGCGTTTTCTGGGAATATAGAATCGTTGTTGCCTCTCGTTTGTATCATTCACTGAGAGTTACAAAACTAGTGACCTTATACATATATATTTATATAAGTGAGTATTTCACTTGGAAACACTTGTACTGAACGAAGAGAACCGATTAGCAACTGCGTAATGTCCAAGGAATTTTCATAATAATAAACTATAGTAATCATTCTGTGCAACGTCACGGATATCTGTCACGTTGACTTGTGATAGTGGCGGCGGCACAGGGGGAGGAGAGTGGCGGCGGCACAGGGGGAGGAGAGTGGCGGCGGCACAGGGGGAGGAGAGTGGCGGCGGCACAGGGGGAGGAGAGTGGCGGCGGCACAGGGGAAAGGGAGTGCCGGCGGCACAGGGTGAGGGGGTTGGGGGGAGAAAGCTCTCACTCTGAAAAGCAAGGGGGGGTGGGGTTTGAACCCCCATTTTATTAGGACTCGTACAGAACTGCAGTCTGCTGCTACATCGTTGTGAAAGCTTTTGCTGCAGTGAGCTCCCACTTTTTAGAAGCTGCCACAGTCTCCGTTTGTGGCTGTCCCTCACTCGTGCTTGTCCAAAGCATGGAACTGTCTTGCCCTACCTTGATCTTAAGTTCATATAAGATTAGTGAACTGCTTGTCAACATGGCGTTGTTCTGTAATAACTTACCAATATATTTGCAACCGAATGGCGGTCATAATTCAATAAACCGTTCTTTATTCATTATATAAATAAACACAAACACGCGCACCGTTATTACCACCACGTTTTACTACTTGATTGAAATTAATCTGGTATGAGCTGGTCAAATCGTGTCACGCCATTTAGTGTTTAGATTCAATCTGGTTTGAGTTGGTTAAATCACTTTAAGTGGTTTTCTGTTTGCTTAAGATTAATCTGGTTTGAAATTGTCAAATCGCGTCTCATGATAAGGTGGTATATAAGGCCGCTGGTGCTGGTGGCTATCTCATACCTGATAATATTCATGGAAGGCTGAAAGTAGCATCTCCTTGATTCCCTAGGTACAGAGTCCTTGGTCTATCTTAAGGGTGTTTTAGGGTCTGACATTAACAAAACTCTGTAGCGAACAGTTTCCCCCGTTTATTTATTTAGAGGCAATAAAATACACTAGTGCTTTCAAATGTCGTAATTATTTGAATATCTTATATATATATATATATATATATATATATATATATATATATATATATATATATATATATATATATATATATATATAAACGCGGGAGACAGCGACAAAGCAAAATAAATAAATATAAATATATATATATATATATGTATATATATATATATATATATATATATATATATATATATATATATATATATGGGTGCTGTGGCTATGATTTGAAAATCTGGTAGACCTTGTGTATTGGTTCCACTATTACGTCATATATTGCTCTATGTATTCTTATCTCTGGTTGTATTAAGCAAGTCTCTGCGGCAACTACAGCACCTTGATAACACCTGAGTAGCAAACCAGGGCTGGCCCTTCAACTATACTCTATATGCTCATAACGTAAGCCCTTTCCGCTCAAGTGGGTTAGCCCCTAGTCCACACTAGTATATGGCAACCTTCAGCAACCAGGAAGTGCTGACGCAGACACCATCAATTTTCAATTCTTTAAGGGGGCATACCCAAAAGCCCTCTCTCCTCCAAAGAATTCGTGATTTGAAGGTGGAGGCACCTCCCAAAACAAGTGTCAGCCTCGGACTCTCAGAGGCTAGGTCCGACCATGGGTGTAACAATACAACAGCTCATGTGTGAAGCTATTAGTGAACATACACTATAGATAATAATACACATATCAGGTTAGATACTTCTATAGACTCGGTGACCTGCTCCAGTAATGACTTACCATTATATTGGCTGTCACTGGCATAACCTGGCGAATCTTTCCACTGTTAAATCTATCTTTTTTCTTTTTTACGGATCTTGCGCAATAGACAATGGAGAACCATGACCTATGACCATTTTCCTTTCCTTTTATTCATACAGTATAAATCTCCTTACATACTCTAACAACCACCTTGAAACAGTGGTCAATTTATGTTGATCAAATTCATTAACATCGGTTTACTCATATGGTGATTGGTAATATTGCCAGGTAGTATTAATCTGATGTAATATTTGTCCTCTTATCTATTATCTTTTTCACCGTTTCAAGAATTTTAAAAATGTCGGCCTTACTTCTTGATACACTGGCTTGTTTTAGAGTGTATGGCTCGTGAGTGGTTTAAAATAATTGTGATAGAGAATGTCTAAACCAAGAAATCTGACGACAATTTCTCATGTGTCTCTATTTACATGACATTTTACATCTGATTTACTTTGTGTGTGTGTGTGTGTGTGTGTGTGTGTGTGTGTATACATACATATATATATATATATATATATATATATATATATATATATATATATATATATATATATATGTGTGTGTGTGTGTGTGTGTGTGTGTGTGTGTGCGCGCAAACTGACCATGTGCAGGAGGATAGGGTGACATAAAAAGTGAAGACTCTTGTATGAGAAAGCGGGAAAATTGACTTTCGGTCACAAAACTTGACTTTTCTCTATATTCAGTCACACTCAAGAAAAAGGTCGTCTACTCAGACATTTTCACATAAACGTCAAATTTTATTGATAAGGAATGCACACATAACTTTGAAAAATATTTGTTTGCAAAGCGTACTTTTTCATCAAACTGCCTCAATTTCGGAAGATCAAATTTGTGATGTTGAAAATTCAATATCTGTAAATACGGTATTTTCTAAATGTAGCGTTGAGGGCAAATAACTAATGCATCATCTTCCGATATCTTTTAGTCTATATCAATCTTATTAAAGTACTCTTAACAAGAACAATGCAAAACATACGTCAACAGCCTACATCTTAATATAAAAAAATGTCTGTGATTATCTTTTTTACAAACTCTCAATAGGTTGTAAATAACACGCACCGACACAGGCGTCCATCTTACAAAATAATGCTGGTTAAACAAAGCAATGAACAATGCATCGCATGACAACTGTGCACGGTGGCGGAAAGAATAATTGCCCACACAAGTTTGCCATACTGGGCGGCACACCACCCACCACCCACCACAGCTGTAAGGCGGCACACCACCCAGCACCCACCACAACTGTGGGGCGGCACACCACCCACCACCCACCACAGCTGTGGGGCGGCACACCAACCACCACCCACCACAGCTGTGGGGCGGCACACCAACCACCACCCACCACAACTGTGGGGCGGCACACCACCCACCACCCACCACAGCTGTAGGGCGGCACACCACCCACCACCCACCACAGCGGTAGGGCGGCACACCACCCACCACAACTGTGGCTCTTGGTTGGCATACCACACAACCGCTGCAGTTCCTGGGTAGGACTTAATACAGCTGCTGTAACGTGGCTTACCGTCAACCACAGCTGCTGCTGCTCTAGTGTGGCACACTATCCACCACAGCTGCTGCTGCTCTAGTGTGGCACACTATCCACCACAGCTGCTGCTGCTCTAGTGTGGCACACTATCCACCACAGCTGCTGAGGCTCTAGTGTGGCACACTATCCACCACAGCTGCTGCTGCTCTAGTGTGGCACACTATCCACCACAGCTGCTGCTGCTCTAGTGTGGCACACTATCCACCACAGCTGCTGCTGCTCTAGTGTGGCACACTATCCACCACAGCTGCTGCTGCTCTAGTGTGGCACACTATCCACCACAGCTGCTGCTGCTCTAGTGTGGCACACTATCCACCACAGCTGCTGCTGCTCTAGTGTGGCACACTATCCACCACAGCTGCTGCTGCTCTAGTGTGGCACACTATCCACCACAGCTGCTGAGGCTCTAGTGTGGCACACTATCCACCACAGATGCTGCTGCTCTAGTGTGGCACACTATCCACCACAGCTGCTGCTGCTCTAGTGTGGCACACTATCCACCACAGCTGCTGCTGCTCTAGTGTGGCACACTATCCACCACAGCTGCTGCTGCTCTAGTGTGGCACACTATCCACCACAGCTGCTGAGGCTCGAGGGAGATCTAAGGTGGCACATCAACCACCACAACAGCTGGAGGTTTAGTGTGGTACAACATCTACCACAGCTGCTGCTACTCTGCAGTGGTGAACTACTCAACACTATCACCTCTCCTGGGACTATCTATAATGAAGGCTTCTGATATGAATTAATCTATTAACTAAATCAGTAACAGCCCATCCATCCCACACACACACGAGGGGTGTACAACTTACAATGCTCAACATCTGCAGTCTAACACACATTACCAAGTATATTAGATCATGTAAGTTGTTCAAATAATTAATCTAGGAAAACACACCATTCTGCTAGGCACTAGCAAGTCCAACAAGATGAATTAACAATGAATCAAAAAGTTCTTCACTCAGTGAAACAAACAATAGCTGGGACATGTGAGACTGCTATCAGTGGATTCAAGAATATTCTACTGTATGTGTGATAGATAAATCTAAATATACTGTATGTGTGATAGATAAATCTAAATATACTGTATGTGTAATAGATAAATCTAAATATACTGTATGTGTGATAGATAAATCTAAATATACTGTATGTGTGATAGATAAATCTAAATATACTGTATGTGTGATAGATAAATCTAAATATACTGTATGTGTGATAGATAAATCTAAATATACTGTATGTGTGATAGATAAATCTAAATATACTGTATGTGTGATAGATAAATCTAAATATACTGTATGTGTGATAGATAAATCTAAATATACTGTATGTGTGATAGATAAATCTAAATATACTGTATGTGTGATAGATAAATCTAAATATACTGTATGTGTGATAGATAAATCTAAATATACTGTATGTGTAATAGATAAATCTAAATATACTGTATGTGTGATAGATAAATCTAAATATACTGTAAGTGTGATAGATAAATCTAAGTACTGCAGTCAGTGGAACCCTGTCAGCATATCGTAAAGCTCATAGCAAAACAGGACTACGTGCAGAATCCAAGGATACAAAAATGCCAAGGGCAGTTATCCATCCACATCTTAAAGGTTGTCTTATGCTCTTAAAACAAGTCTCCTTAATTCAGTGCATTGTGTGTGTGTGTGTGTGTGTGTGTGTGGTCACCTGCAGCAGGGAGTCTGCAGCATCGTCACAATCATGGAGCTCAAGTGAAAGCAAGGAGAGGCGACCTCTCCAATGTACGAGCAACTTTCCTCCCCTCAACCTGGCTCTTAAATGTCAAAGGTGTCCAGTGGATGGGATCTTTGGACAAGTCTCTCCAACCAGTGCATGACAGGAGCCACACAGATACACACAACTCAGGCACGATCAAGTTCGAAAAAATATGTACATAAAAAGATCATTTGGTTGATTATTAATGTGACACTCAGCCGAGAAGGATGTGGATGTTACATGGTCATTCGCTGGAGTTGCTTGAGCATCCAGTTTGACCTTGCTGGGGATCTTGAGGCTCTATCAGCAGACAGTGAGCACACCACATTATTATTGTCCCCAAGGACACTTGAACAAGTCTGCCGAGCCATTGCCAATTTACTCTCTCTCTCTCTCTCTCTCTCTCTCTCTCTCTCTCTCTCTCTCTCTCTCTCTCTCTCTATATATATATATATATATATATATATATATATATATATTTGCTTTGTCGCTGTCTCCCGCGTTTGCGAGGTATATATATATATATATATATATATATATATATATATATATATATATATATATATATATATGCGCTACCTCGCAAACGCGGGAGACAGCGACAAAGTATAAAAAAAAAAAAAAAATATATATATATATATATATATATATATATATATATATATATATATATATATATATATATATATTGGAAAGGATCACAATTTTCCCCGTGGACTCATAGGAATATATATATATATATATATATATATATATATATATATATATATATATATATATATATATATATATATATATATATATATATATATATTATATATATATATATATATATATATATATATATATATATATATATATATATATATATATACACATATATAAATTCCACTGCTAAATCAAGCAAAGCTGGGTAATTTCCATTTCAGCTTTGGGGTAAGAGAAATTTGTTGGGGACATAAAATGAGTAACAAGCAATTCTTGTACA